>NC_083280.1:2872801-3472801 GCF_963506605.1 Zootoca vivipara | reverse complement strand
AGTATTTCTGTCCATGGGATCTCACCCAGCGTTTCCCTAAGTTTTCTGAAGTCGGCTTTCTCAAAGTCTAGGATTTGAGTCTTAGTATGCTTGGTTGCTCCTTTCCGCTGAACAATAAACTCCAGAAGAGCATGATCCTGCCACTTCTACCCCACTAACCAGGTCATCACTATTGGTTAGGACCAGATCTAAAATGGCTGATCCTCTCGTTGCTTCTCCCACTTTCTGGACAATGAAATTGTCGGCAAGGCCTGTGAGGAATCTGTTCGACCTTATGCTCTTGGCTGAGTTTGACATCCAACAAATATCAGGATAGTTGAAATCCCCAATTACTACTATCTCACTTCCTTTTGAATACTTGGCCATTTGTTCCAGGAAGGCATCATCTGTGTCCTCAGTTTAGCTTGGGGATCTATAGAAAACTCCCACAATGTGTATCTGAAGAAGTGTGCATGCACACGAAAGCTCATACCAATAACAAACTTAGTTGGTCTCTAAGGTGCTACTGGAAGGAATTGTTTTATTTTGTTTTGACTACGTCAGACCAATACGGCTACCTACCTGTAACTTCCCACAATGAGATCACTGTTATTTTTCTCTCTTAATTTTGACCCAGATACTCTCAACTTGGCTTTGAAGTTTTAAATCCTGGATCTCTTCACAGGTATACACATCCTTGACATATAACGCTACTCCTCCTCCTTTCCTGTTTGGTCTATTTCTCTGAAATAGATTGTATCCCTCTATTTCTACATTCCAATCATGAGACTCATCTCACCAGGTTTCAGTGATGCCTATTATGCCGTATTTAGTTTGATGTACCAAGAGTTCAAGTTCATCTTGTTTATTTCCCATGCTCTGTGCATTAGTATACAGACATTGAAGACCATTGATCATTCCCCCATGTCTCTTATTTAAGGATTTTTTCCTCCCACCACTAGGTCTGCGTGCTGTTTGCTCCATTTGGTCCTTGACAATCCAAGAGGCAGAAGCCCTTCTGCTCCCTCCTCAGTTGCTGCACTCCAAGCACTCCAAGATAATAAACTTCATGTAAAATTGCTGTTTTAGGGGTTGTTTTTAAAAGTCTGAAACAGATTAATCCATTTTGCATTGCTTTCTATGGGTAAGCATGCCTTGGTTTTGGAACGCTTTGGTTTTAGAACGGGCTTCCAAAACGGATTAAGTTTGAGAACCAAGGTACCACTCTAATACCCCATTTGTGGAGTCAGTATACACCCCAGTCTACATCCCTTTGCTGGATGAAGCCAGAGACTCTGCCCTAGGGCACAGTCTGAAGGCATGTGGTGCAAGGACCTTGACGGAGCTCAGGAGGTCTGCTCAGTGCCGGGATGGGGACCACTTGGGAAACAGTGGCACACCTCCTGGAGTCCTTTGACAGGAGAAAGGCAGGGTATACCGTATTTTTCCGTGTATAAGACACCCCCTATTTTTGGGGAGTCCAAATTAAGAAAATGAGGGGAGGATTGCCCAAAGTTGCTGAGCTTTCGGGGGGGGATTACCCACAGTTGTTCAATTATTTGGGGGGGGCTTTCAAAAAATGGCTCACCCGCTGGACTTATGCTGCCGCAAATGTGTCGCAAAACCCACCTATTGTCTGTCCCCTCGCCGGCAGAAACCACCAATCACCTTCCCAATTGCTGCAGCAACAGCCAATCAACCCCGCCCCTTGCTGCAGCCACCAGTAACACGCACAAGAGCCGCTGACAATCTCCGGCTTGCAGCGGCAACCAATCTCACGTTCCCCCTATGCACTATCTGTGTATAAGATGATCCTCATTTTGAAACATCCTTTTTTTAATTCCAAAAACACCTCGTCTTTTACATGGAAAAGTACGGTATAGCCGAGAGAACGAACAACAGGAATCTGTGGGGAAAGGAGAGCCCTACCTTCCTGGTGTTCTGGAATTGGAAGAGGAGCTCCTCCACGATGACCTCGATGAAGCACAGCAGGTCTTCTGGCCGTGCCCCAAGAGCCATCTGGCCATAGCAAAGCATGACGGTGAGACTGCCATTCCTCTCCCCTGTCTTCTGGAAGGAAAGGGAGGCGAAAGTGAGTTTGGAAACCTTCATCGCAATAGGAGGCAAACCACCACTTAGTTGGGACCTCTTAGCAGCTGGGAAAATCTGAGTAGTCAGTAAGTTGCTGTGCATCGGGATCTTCCTGCCTAAATGTGGAACCTGACATTTGACCCTCTTGAATTTCATTTTGTGAGTTTGGGCCCAGTAATCCAATCTGTGAAGGTTATCTTGAATCCCAATTCTGTCTTCTGCAGCACTGGCTACCCTTCCCAGTTTGGTGTCATCTGCAAATTTGTTGAGCACCCCCTCGATTCCTTTGTCCAGGTCATTTGTTAAAAAAAAGTTGGACAACAACGGGCCCAGGACAGAACCCAGTGACACCCCACTGGTCACTTTCCCCCCAGGATGATGAGGAACCATGAAGGAGTTCTCTTTGGGTTCGGTCAGTCAACCAGTGAGAAAGTGCAGGACAGTGTAGTGTAGACTGACCACCAGTGCTCTCTTCCACGGGAGCTGCTTTTTTAAAATTAAAATGAACCAGGTGGATCTGCACCTCTTCTCCATAGGGAGGGTTGGAAAATTTCCTTTGTCATTTCCCAACTCACAGAAAAAATCCAGGGGCAAGACACTCCTGGGTTTCATTTCTCTTGGTTGGCAGAGCACAAGAGAGTTCAGGGCTGCATTCCGATGTTTTGGACTCTAGCTCCCATTGGCCTCAGCCAGCATGGCCACTGGTCAGGAGGGATGGGAGCTGCAGTCTGTAGCATCTGGAGGGCACCATTTTGGTCACCTCCCCCGTGATAAACTATGGTTGATTATTGTGTGAATGAGCCTTGGACTCATCGGCTCCTGCTCCCTTCTCCTCTAGCACAGTTGCAAAAAGGAGGCTGGAAGCTTTTTCCTCCAAGTTTAACTAACCACAGTTTAGTGATGCCCGGATCAGGACACACTGCGGTTAATCTTAACAAAGGCTAACTGAAACAAGCCAACTTCTAACCATGGATTAGGAAACTGGCTCCTTTGAACAAATCACAGTGAATATTAACCATAGTTTGGGGCGTTTGAAGTAACACTAGATGGAAGTTAACAGAAAATGGAAGGAAAAGGTTCTGATCTCCTTCCAGCTGGCTTGGAGAATTGGAGAGTCAGGGGCACATGACTCCAAGGCCCCCTTAGGTTATGGAACTGTAATAATAATAACAACAACAACAACAACAATAATAATAATAATAATAATAATAATAATTTATTTACACCCCGCCCATCTGGCTGGGTTTCCCCAGCCACTCTGGGCGGCTTCCAATAAAAAGATAAAATAAAATAATCTATTAAAAATTAAAATCCTCCCTAAACAGTGCTGCCTTCAGATGTCCTCTAAAAGTCTGGCAGTTGTTTTTCTCTTTGACATCTGGTGGGAGGGCATTCCACAGGGCGAGCACCACTACCGAGAAGGCCCTCTGCCTGGTTCCCTGCAACTTGGCTTCTCGCAACGAGGGAACCGCCAGAAGGCCCTCGGCACTGGACCTCAGTGTCCGGGCAGAACGATGTTAGATCTCCACGCAGTTACTATGCCTTTGTAATAATTCACTTAATTATTATATGGAGGTGAACACAGAGAGTGATACTCAACTATGCTTTCCTCCAAGGAGACCTATGGAAATGAATGGGCCTAACTTAGTCATGTTCATTCAATTCAATGGGTCTGCTCTAAAGCACACTTGAATGTGGCCAGCAGGCACTCCCAGAAGGCAGAAGAACCCTTACACGAGAGCAACTTGGGCAGCTCCCCTGCCCCCGAAATGCACCCCTTTTTTTTAAAAAAAAAGCTACTTGCAGCTGAAACCTCTCCCCTCTTTCTTTCTCTCTGCCTCTCCCAACCTGCCGGCTGCCTTCTCTCTTGGGTTTGGCTCCCTCCCCTCTTCCAAACTCTAAGAGGCTCTTCATTCAAAACCACAGAGAACCCCTGCAACTTCCTGACAGCAGAGCACTCTCCCTTGGGAGGTTGTGGATGACCATCTGTCAGGGATGCTTTAGTTGAGATTCCTGCATTGCAGGGGGTTGGACTAGATGACCCTTGGGGGTCATCGTCCCCATTAGCTTCCACTATTGAAGAAATGCCAACCAGCCATCTGACAACCAACCTAAAAACATGAGTCACTCTACTTTTGTATTGCTTGTACTTTTGTGATGACCAATGAAGAAAAAAAGGAGAGTATGGATTTGATATCCCGCTTTATCACTACCCGAAGGAGTCTCATACCGGCTAACAATCTCCTTTCCCTTCCTCCCCCACAACAAACACTCTGTGAGGTGAGGGGGGCTGAGAGACTTCAGAGAAGTGGGACTAGCCCAAGGTCACTGTTATGTACTGAGCTGAATCCTAGAACAATAGGATCCAGAATGCAGCAGTCTGCTTGGTCCGCAGGAGCCGCCCAATCCAGCTCCAGGTGGAAGTGAATCAGAAACCTGAATGGCCTGCAGGAGCAGCCCTGAAGTAGGCAATCACGCAAGGCCCATTGTGTAAATAATGTATATAGGAGACGTTTTGGTGAAAGAGCCATTCTTCCCTTCTTCTTGCTACTACAAGCCGAATAAAGAGCATGAAATTCACTCTCGACTCCGAGGATATTTCAGTCACCCAGCAGCTGCATGTGGAGCAGCGGGGACCTGAACCCGGTTCACCAGATTACGAGTCCACCGCTCTTGACCACTACACCACACTGGCTGATGAATCCCTTTGACTGACTGACTGACTGATTGACTGAGCAAAGGGATCAAATCAGATCTAGGGTCCGGCTCTAGGTGCAGTCCCGGTGGCCTGCACAAGACGGCCCTGAGGATGAATGAGACATACCCCCCAGAGGAAGTTTTCTGGCCTTCCATACTGAGAGGATGAGCAGATCCAATTGCCTTTTGGGAATGGTAAGGATCCCATCCCTTGAAAAAGAGCATATTTTGAAATGGGGCAGGATGAATTCTCTTCCAACGCAGCTCTGTTTTTCTAGATCAGAGGAACCCAGGGTCTGTTTCATATACTTTGGCTATGAAAGATTGGGATGGGTCCTTAGTGGCTATTTACATCCACGCCAATTCAAAACACATGGATGGGGAAGGGGCACCAGGCTGGGGGCGGCTAACCTACACGCTTGCTCTGCTCCTTCCTCACTTGACACCCTTACCTCTGACATCTCAGCCTTGCTTGTGTGCCCGAACTCCCGAACTCCCCTGAAAATCTGCGCGAGATGTCCGTACGCTGCCACGCTAATGGCCTCCGAAATGCCCTAGGGAGAATGATGCACGTCAAACGTCAAAGATGCACAATCTAAAGCAGGGTGCTCCAATTTTTCATAGCAAGTGGGCCACAAGAGTAGATCAGCACAGAACCTGTGGGCCGCACACTGACTTGTCGTGTGGGAGAGGGGAGCAAGGCCAAAATTTGACACCCACACACCCACCTGACCCACATGCTGCCTTCCCAAAGGTAGGCAGGTGAGGCTCTGGGTTTGGGGAAGGAGGCACGAGGCTCTGGCAGGACCTAGAGCCTTCCCACCGTCTTCTTCCCAAAGCTGGGAAAGAGCTAACTAGGCTTTGGGAAGGAAGCTGGAGGACTCCAGGACCCTGGCAGGTCACACATGCCTCCTTCCCAAAGCCCAGGGCAAGGCCTACAGGTGTGTATGGGTGCCTCAAAGGTTGCTGAGGGCCGCCCAGAAAGGCATTGAGGGCCACATGTTGGCTGCTCTGAGCTAACCCCAAATTAAACCAATCTGCCCCAGATGTATAGAATGCTGAAAAGCGGTTCCTACTATGTATAAGGGGCTTTGAGGGTGTGACTGGGGGGGGGCACGAAAACCTTGGAGGGTGGTGTAGTTGGAGGAACGAAGGTCACGAGCAGAGACAATTCAGGAAAGAAGGACAGAGGGCTGGTGGGGACTGGCTGGCGGAGTAAGAGTGGTGGGCACCTAGAGCCTGGATCGTGGTGGTAGGACACTGGGGAGCAGCCTGGGGGAGGGACGAGCTGGGAGGCGCTTGAAGCAGAAGGTTGGAGCCATCAAGGAGGGTTCTGAGGAAGGAGGCTCTTCCAGGAGAAGGCTGGAGGTCGAGAGTCTCGGTGGGACCCCCCGGACATCCCACACATTCACTCACCTGTCTGTCTGCCTCCTCTTCCAGAGGCAACGTCAGCAGTAACTGCAAGTACTGGCGGACTGTCTCTGTGCTCCTGGAATCCCGCAGTTTGAGTCCATAGTATCGATAGAGGGCATTCTAAGGGTTGGGGAAGGTTTGGGTGAGTCACAGTGAGGAGACCCCACCAATAGAATTTCCATTTTACCTTCTGAAAATGTCAGGCAAGACTAAATAATAATAATAGATTGCAAGTACTAGACAATTGTTTGAATGATTTGTATGCAATTTTACACGTTTACACATAGTTTTCTTACCACGCAAAACTACATTCTATTAATTTAACCACATCTTCTGAATTCCGAGTCATGTTACAACTCTTTAAAGGTAAAGGTAAGGGGACCCCTGACAATTAAGTCCAGTCGCGGACGACTCTGGGCTTGCAGCGCTCATTTGGCTTTAGAGGCCAAGGGAACCAGCGTTTGTCTGCTTTCGCAGACAGTTTTTCCGGGTCATGTGGCCAGCATAACTAAGCCACTTCTGGCCAAACCAGAGCAGTGCACAGAAACACTGTTTACCTTCCCACCAGAGCGGTACTTATTTATCTACTTGCACTGTGTGCTTTCGAACTGCTAGGTTGGCAGGAGCTGGGACAAAACAAAGGGAGCTCACCCCGTCGAGGGGATTCAAACCACCGACCTTCCGACCGGCAAGCCCAAGCAGCACAGTGGTTTAACCCACAGCGCCACCCGCACCCCTATTACAACAATTTGTTGTTGTTTAGTTGTTTAGTCGTGTCCGACTCTTTGTGATCCCATGGACCAGAGCACGCCAGGCACTCCTGTCTTCCACTGCCTCCTGCAGTTTGGTCAGACTCATGTTGGCAGCTTCAAGAACAAGAAGGCCGATTGCCGGAGAACTGATGCTTTTGAATTATGGTGCTGGAGGAGACTCTTGAGAGTCCCATGGACTGCAAGAAGATCATAGAATCATAGAATCATAGAGTTGGAAGAGACCACAAGGGCCATCCAGTCCAACCCCCTGCCAAGCAGGAAACACCATCAAAGCATTCCTGACAGCTGGCTGTCAAGCCTCTGCTTAAAGACCTCCAAAGAAGGAGACTCCACCACACTCCTTGGTAGCAAATTCCACTGCCGAATAGCTCTTACTGTCAGGAAGTTCTTCCTAATGTTTAGGTGGAATCTTCTTTCTTGTAGTTTGAATCCGTTGCTCCGTGTCCGCTTCTCTGGAGCAGGAGAAAACAATCTTTCTCCCTCCTCTATATGACATCCTTTTATATATTTGAACATGGCTATCATATCACCCCTTAACCTTCTCTTCTCCAGGCTAAACATACCCAGCTCCCTAAGCCGTTCCTCATAAGGCATCGTTTCCAGGCCTTTGACCATTTTGGTTGCCCTCTTCTGGACATGTTCCAGCTTGTCAGTATCCTTCTTGAACTGTGGTGCCCAGAACTGGACACAGTACTCCAGGTGAGGTCTGACCAGATCAGAATACAGTGGTACTATTACTTCCCTTGATCTAGATGCTATACTCCTATTGATGCAGCCCAGAATTGCATTGGCTTTTTGAGCTGCTGCATCACACTGCTGACTCATGTCAAGTTTGTGGTCTACCAAGACTCCTAGATCCTTTTCACATGTACTGCTCTCAAGCCAGGTGTCTCCCATCCTGTATTTGTGCCTTTCATTTTTTTTGCCTAAGTGTAGTACTTTACATTTCTCCTTGTTAAAATTCATCTTGTTTGCTTTGGCCCAGTTGTCTAATCTGTTAAGGTCATTTTGAGGTGTGATCCTGTCCTCTGGGGTATTAGCCACCCCTCCCAATTTGGTGTAGTCTGCAAACTTGCTCAGGATGCCCTCAAGCCCATCATCCAAGTCATTGATAAAGATGTTGAACAAGACTGGGGCCAAGACAGAACCCTGTGGCACCCCACTAGTCACTACTCTCCAGGATGAGAAGGAGCCATTGATGAGCACCCTTTGGGTTCGGTCAGTAAGCCAGTTACAAATCCACTGAATGGTAGCATTGTCTAGCCTGCATTTTACCAGCTTCTTTACAAGAATAGCATGGGGCACCTTGTCAAAGGCCATGCTGAAATCAAGATAGGCTACATCCACAGCGTTCCCTTCATCTACCAGGCTTGTAATTCTGTCAAAAAATGAGATCAGATTCGTCTGACATGACTTATTTATGAGAAACCCATGCTGACTTTTAGTGATCACAGAGTTTCTTTCTAGGTGCTCACAGACTGTTTGCTTAATGATCTGCTCTAGAATCTTTCCTGGTATTGATGTCAGGCTGACTGGGCGGTAATTGTTTGGGTCCTCTCTTTCCCCCTTTTTGAAAATAGGGACAACATTTGCCCTCCTCCAGTCTGCTGGAACTTCACCTGTTCTCCAGGAATTTTCAAAGATTATTCCCAGTGGATCAATGCCTTGTCGTGGCGAAGGGGCTTGAATAACTCAGAGAAGCTATGAGCTATGCCATGCAGGGCCACCCAAGATGGACAGGTCATAGTGGAGAGTTTTGACTAAACGTGATCCACCTGGAGAAGGAACTGGCAAGCCACTCCAGTAACCCTGCCAAGAAAACTCCATGGACAAAAACGTCTACTTCTGCTTCATTGACTATGCAAAAGCCTTTGACTGTGTCGACCACAGCAAACTATGGCAAGTTCTTAAAGAAATGGGAGTGCCTGATCACCTCATCTGTCTCCTGAGAAATCTCTATGTGGGACAAGAAGCTACAGTTAGAACTGGATATGGAACAACTGAGTGGTTCAAAATTGGGAAAGGAGTACGACAAGGTTGTATATTGTCTCCCTGCTTATTTAACTTATATGCAGAATTCATCATGCGAAAGGCTGGACTAGATGAATCCCAAACCGGAATTAAGATTGCCGGAAGAAATATCAACAACCTCAGATATGCAGATGACACAACCTTGATGGCAGAAAGTGAGGAGGAATTAAAGAACCTTTTAATGAGGGTGAAAGAGGAGAGCGCAAAATATGGTCTGAAGCTCAACATCAAAAAAACCAAGATCATGGTCATTGGTCCTATCACCTCCTGGCAAATAGAAGGGAAAGAAATGGAGGCAGTGAGAGATTTTACTTTCTTGGGCTCCTTGATCACTGCAGATGGTGACAGCAGTCACGAAATTAAAAGACGCCTGCTTCTTGGGAGAAAAGCAATGACAAACCTAGACAGCATCTTAAAAAGCAGAGACATCACCTTGCCGACAAAGGTCCGTATAGTTAAAGCTATGGTTTTCCCAGTAGTGATGTATGGAAGTGAGAGCTGGACCATAAAGAAGGCTGATCGCCGAAGAATTGATGCTTTTGAATTATGGTGCTGGAGGAGACTCTTGAGAGTCCCATGGACTGCAAGAAGATCAAACCTATCCATTCTTAAGGAAATCAGCCCTGAGTGCTCCCTGGAAGGACAGATCGTGAAGCTCAGGCTCCAATACTTTGGCCACCTCATGAGAAGAGAAGAATCCTTGGAAAAGACCCTGATGTTGGGAAAGATTGAGGGCACTAGGAGAAGGGGACGACAGAGGACAAGATGGTTGGACAGTGTTCTCGAAGCTACGAACATGAGTTTGACCAAATTGCGGGAGGCAGTGCAAGACAGGAGTGCCTGGCGTGCTATGGTCCATGGGGTCACGAAGAGTCGGACACGACTAAACGACTAAACAACAACAACATTCCCAGTGGTTCTGAAATCACCTCTGCCAGTTCTTTTAATACTCTTGGATGTAGTTCATCTGGCCCTGGAGACTTGAATACTAAACTAGCCAAGTATTCTTGTACTACCTCCTTACTTATTTTGGGCTGTGTTTCCCCTGCAAACCTATCCAGATCAAAACTATCCAGTCTTAAGGAAATCAGCCTTGAGTGCTCACTGGAAGGACAGATCCTGAAGCTGAAGCTCCAATACTTTGGCCACCTCATGAGAAGAGAAGACTCCCTGGAAAAGACCCTGATGTTGGGAAAGATGGAGGGCACAAGGAGAACGGGAGAACAGAGGACGAGATGGTTGGACAGTGTTCTTGAAGCTACAAACATGAGTGGAGCTTGCTCTGCTTGATATGAGACAAAAATCCAATGTCCTTAGAATAAGAGATTTGCCAGAAAAGGAGGGAGAACAGGATTTTACAACGTACGGTACCATAGCTGCCAAGTTATCCCTTTTTTACAGGGATTTTCCCTTATGCTGAATAGGCTTCCTCGCGAGAAAAGTGAAAACTTGGCAGCTATGTACGGTACATAGCCAAGACATTGGCAGACTAGATGGGGGAGAGTCAGGAATTTTTGATGGAATCAATAGAGAGTTACAGCATTCGATCTAATAGATCACGAGAAAGAGGTCAGGCTGCAAACTGCTTGGTGGTAACATTTACTTCTAAGAAAATTAAAGATGCTATCCTGCAGAAAAGCTATGAAAGCAGTCTCTCGGATGATGGGTCTCAAGTGACTATGTACAAGGAAACCCCCCAATCGTAAGGCAACAACATCACAGATACCAGTTCATAACAAATGGTCTGAAAAAAGCCAACCTAAGATTCAGATGGGAATTTCCAGAAGGACTTTCCTCTAAATTTAAAGGTAAAAAACACAGGTTGGCAACTGAAGACCAAGCACATGAATACTGTCGCATATACGGCAAAGATTTTGAATTTGATCAGCCATAATAAAGGACAAAAGTGGTAAGGACCTAACAGAAGCAGAAGACATCAAGAAGAGGTGGCAAGAATACACAGAGGAATTATACCAGAAAGATATGGAGGTCTCGTACACCCCAGGTAGTGTGGTTGCTGACCTTGAGCCAGACATCTTGGAGAGTGAAGTCAAATGGGCCTTAGAACGCACTGCTAATAACAAGGCCAGTGGAAGTGAAGATATTCCAGCTGAACTATTTAAAATTTTAAAAGATGATGCTGTTAAGGTGCTACACCCAATATGCCAGCAAGTTTGGAAAACTCAGCAATGGCCAGAAGATTGGAGAAGATCAGTCTACATCCCAATTCCAAAGAAGGGCAGTGCCAAAGAATGCTCCAACTACCGCACAATTGCGCTCATTTCACACGCTAGCAAGGTTATGCTTAAAATTCTACAAGGCAGGCTTAGGCAGTATGTGGACCGAGAACTCCCAGAAGTGCAAGCTGGATTTCGAAGGGGCAGAGGAACCAGAGACCAAATTGCAAACATGCGCTGGATTATGGAGAAAGCTAGAGAGTTCCAGAAAAACATCTACTTCTGCTTCATTGACTATGCAAAAGCCTTTGGCTGTGTCGACCACAGCAAACTATGGCAAGTTCTTAAAGAAATGGGAGTGCCTGATCACCTCATCTGTCTCCTGAGAAATCTCTATGTGGGACAAGAAGCTACAGTTAGAACTTGATACAAAACAACTGATTGGTTCAAAATTGGGAAAGGAGTACGACAAGGCTGTATATTGTCTCCCTGCTTATTTAACTTATATGCAGAATTCATCATGCGAAAGACTGGACTGGATGAATCCCAAACTGAAATTAAGATTGCCGGAAGAAATATCAACAACCTCAGATATGCAGATGACACAACCTTGATGGCAGAAAGCGAGGAGGAATTAAAGAACCTTTTAATGAGGGTGAAAGAGGAGAGCGCAAAATATGGTCTGAAGCTCAACATCAAAAAAACCAAGATCATGGCCACTGGTCCCATGACCTCCTGGCAAATAGAAGGGGAAGAAATGGAGGCAGTGAGAGATTTTACTTTCTTGGGCTCCTTGATCACTGCAGATGGTGACAACAGTCACGAAATTAAAAGACGCCTGCTTCTTGGGAGAAATGCAATGACAAACCTAGACAGCATCTTAAAAAGCAGAGACATCACCTTGCCGACAAAGGTCCTTATTGTTAAAGCTATGGTTTTCCCAGTAGTGATGTATGGAAGTGAGAGCTGGACCATAAAGAAGGCTGATCGCCGAAGAATTGATGCTTTTGAATTATGGTGCTGGAGGAGACTCTTGAGAGTCCCATGGACTGCAAGAAGACCAAACCTCTTCATTCTGAAGGAAATCGGCCCTGAGTGCTCACTGGAAGGACGGATCCTGAAGCTGAGACTCCAAGACTTTGGCCACCTCATGAGAAGAGAAGACTACCTGGAAAAGACCCTGATGTTGGGAAAGATGGAGGGCACTAGGAGAAGGGGACGACAGAGGACGAGATGGTTGGACAGTGTTCTCGAAGCTACGAACATGAGTTTGACCAAACTGCGGGAGGCAGTGGAAGACAGGAGTGCCTGGCGTGCTCTGGTCCATGGGGTCATGAAGAGTCGGACACAACTAAACGACTAAACAACAACAACATTCAGGCCCAAATCTCCAAAGGGAGCAGAAGGAGGGGCAGGCGGTGCCATGGGGGGTGGGGACATAGTTAATTCAAATAATCAGGAAAGAGGAGAAGTTAGGCTAAACATCATCATCTACAATACTCAGGACTTACCCTGTTATATCCAGCCTGGGATGTCTTCTGCTGTGCAGGGACAGCAGCTCTGAGGCTGGAGGCAGGTGTAACCTGGGACAAGGCAGAAGAAAATGGTCATGTTTATTGCCTAGAGAACAGTTGCCATTTATTTGCCACTTATCTTCTCTAAAAAAAACCCCACATGCCTAGAAACAGACTTCTTGCAAAAATCATTTGGAGTAAAATCTATTGCAATCAATTCTTTTTTTTTAAGTAACACTCCTTTTTTAAGTAATAATTTTTATTGATTTTATGCACTAGTAACAAAAGAGAAAAACAAGCAAACAAACAAACAAAAGAAAAGAAAAAAACAGCAAAAAAATTAACACCTATAATTTTACCATTCCTTACATTCTCCTTTTCAATATATAGGGACTTGCCTCATTCTCCCCCTCTGAGCTACATTGTCCATTTTTTAACATTCAGCAGGTTCCTCTTCTAAAACCATACATTTCAAAAAAGAATTTCTTTAATCATATTTTCCTTTTTTTAAAAACAAAACAAAAACCATTTATTAAATTTTCCAATTACAAACCAATTATATCACATCAATTATTTCAGATTATACAATTACATATCAATTAAACCAAATATTATGCCAAATCATAACTTTTTTGACTTCCCATGCTTCAAAGTCTGGGGATTCCTCTAGTTATTACCTCCTCTTTTGTCGCAGCTTTTGAGATAAACATCCTAATTTCTCATTTGTTCCAAATATTTAGGACTGTCCGTCACGGAAGGTGTTAAGTACATCTTAAGGTATAGAAAATAAAAAGTTCTCCTCCCTTTTCGTTCCGTCCAAATCATTCTTTTTTCCTTGATGTGGTATTCCCTCGATTCTCTTATCACTCAGCAGCTGGAATTCCTGGCAGTATCTTCCCCCCCGTCTTTTGAAGCATGTCCATGAATTTAAATCCAATTATTTCTCTTAAATCATGGAACTTGCGCTCAAACAGGGTGGCCTCCAGGAGTTCTGGCCCCCATGGGTGCTCGGCCCAGCCCCCCCCCATAGAATCATAGAATCATAGAGTTGGAAGAGACCACAAGGGCCATCCAGTCCAACCCCCTGCCAAGCAGGAAACACCATCAAAGCATTCTTCACATATGCCTGTCAAGCCTCAAAGCATTCAAAGCATTATTGACATATGCCTGTCAAAGACCTCCAAAGGAGGAGACTCCACCACACTCCTTGGTAGCAAATTCCACTGCCGAACAGCTCTTACTGTCAGGAAGTTCTTCCTAATGTTTAGGTGGAATCTTTTTTCTTGTAGTTTAAATCCATTGCTCCGTGTCCGCTTCTCTGGAGCAACAGAAAACAGTCTTTCTCCCTCCTCTATATGACATCCTCTTATATATTTGAACATGGCTATCATATCACCCCTTAACCTTCTCTTCTCCAGGCTAAACATACCCAGCTCCCTAAGCCGTTCCTCATCATAAGGCATCGTTTCCAGGCCTTTGACCATTTTGGTTGCCCTCTTCTGGACACGTTCCAGCTTGTCAATATCCTTCTTGAACTGTGGTGCCCAGAACTGGACACAGTACTCCAGGTGAGGTCTGACCAGAGCAGAATACAGTGGTACTATTCCTTCCCTTGATCTAGATGTTATATTCCTATTCAGGGCTGGCTCTACGGCCAGGCTGGGTGGCGCAGGGTGCCACGGCGCTGGCCCGCCAGGGGGCGCCACGCAGCTGCGCTGCCCATCCGCCGGCCGCTCCGCCGCGCAGCAAGCCCGCCCGCCCGTTGCGCAGCAGTGTCCTTGATGACCACGCTGCACGCTGAGCCCGCCCGCCCGCCCGTCGCGCTGGAAAACGGGGCGGCGGTGGGCGGCGGTGGGCGGCGGAGGGATCCATCGCACCATGGCGCCAGGGCGCCAAAGGTGCTTAAGACGGCCCTGCTCGTATTCATGCAGCCCAGAATTGCATTGGCTTTTTTAGCTGCTGCATCACACTGCTGACTCATGTCAAGTTTGTGGTCTACCAAGACTCCCAGATCCTTTTCACATGTACTGCTCTCAAGCCAGGTGTCTCCCATCCTGTAAATGTGCCTCTCATTTTTTTTGCCCAAGTGTAGTACTTTACATTTCTCCTTGTTAAAATTCATCTTGTTTGCTTTGGCCCAGTTGTCTAATCTGTTAAGGTCATTTTGAAGTGTGATCCTGTCCTCTGGGGTATTAGCCACCCCTCCCAATTTGGTGTAGTCTGCAAACTTGCTCAGGATGCCCTCAAGCCCATCATCCAAGTCATTGATAAAGATGTTAAATAAGACTGGGCCCAAGACAGAACCCTGTGGCACCCCACTAGTCACTACTCTCCAGGATGAGGAGGAGCCATTGATGAGCACCCTTTGGGTTCGGTCAGTAAGCCAGTTACAAATCCACTGAATGGTAGCATTGTCTAGCCCGCATTTTACCAGCTTCTTTACAAGAATATCATGGGGCACCTTGTCAAAGGCCTTGCTAAAATCAAGATAGGCTACATCCACAGCATTCCCTTCATCTACCAGGCTTGTAATTCTGTCAAAAAAATGAGATCAGATTCGTCTGACATGACTTATTTTTCAGAAACCCATGCTGACTTTTAGTGATCACAGAGTTTCTTTCTAGGTGCTCACAGACCGTTTGCTTAATGATCTGCTCTAGAATCTTTCCTGGTATTGATGTCAGGCTGACTGGGCGGTAATTGTTTGGGTCCTCTCTTTTCCCCTTTTTGAAAATAGGGACAACATTTGCCCTCCTCCAGTCTGCTGGAACTTCCCGTTCTCCAGGAATTTTCAAAGATTATTGCCAGTGGTTCTGTAATCACCTCTGCCAGTTCTTTTAATTCTCTTGGATGTAGTTCATCTGGCCCTGGAGACTTGAATACTAAACTAGCCAAGTATTCTTGTACTACCTCCTTACTTATTCTGGGCTGTGCTTCCCCTGCTGAATCATCTGCTCCATATTCTTCAGGTCGGGCATTGTTTTCATTTTTGGAGAAGACTGAGGCAAAGAAGGCATTGAGGAGTTCTGCCCTTTCTCTCCAGCACCATATGCCTGTTGTCTATGGTGCTGGAGGAGACTCTTGAGAGTCCCATGGACTGCAAGAAGATCAAACCTATCCATTCTTAAGGAAATCAGCCCTGAGTGCTCCCTGGAAGGACAGATCGTTAAGCTGAGGCTCCAATACTTTGGCCACCTCATGAGAAGAGAAGAATCCTTGGAAAAGACCCTGATGTTGGGGAAGATTGAGGGCACTAGGAGAAGGGGACGACAGAGGACAAGATGGTTGGACAGTGTTCTCGAAGCTACGAACATGAGTTTGACCAAACTGCGGGAGGCAGTGCAAGACAGGAGTGCCTGGCGTGCTATGGTCCATGGGGTCACGAAGAGTCGGACACGACTAAACGACTAAACAACAACAAGCCCTTTCTCTGCCCCCTGTTTGCATTTCACCATCTTCTCCTCTAAGTGACCCCACTGTTTCCTTGTTCTTCCTTTTGCTACGGACATACCCATAAAAGCCCCTTTTGTTGCTTTTAACCTCTCTAGCAAGCCTGAGTTCATTCTGTGCTTTAGCTTTTCTGACTTTGTCTCTACATGTGCTTTGTCTCTACATGTGCCCCGAAAGATTGGGGTGGGTTAGGGGGCATCCGCGGGCCAGCAGCCCCTCCCATCAAACCCGGGAGGGTGGGGAGACTGCTTTACTCCCCTAGCAGCCGCCAAATTCCCCATGGAGGTCGGGGATGATGGTACGGGTCAGCCATAACTCCTGACGAGCACGAGCGGAAGTCTTATCTTTCTAACCTAAATACAATTTCTGTTATATTGCCTAAAGCCTATACACTGCTTCCTTAAAGATTAATTAGATCTTGCACTATTTCTTTAAATAGTCTCTAAATTTCTTCCAGTCTTCTTTGACCGTCTCCTCCTTCTGGTCGCGGATCCTTCCGGTCATCTTGGCAAGTTCCATATAGTCCATCATCTTCATCTGCCAGTCATCAATGGTGGGTATTTCTTGAGATTTCCAAGATTTAGCTATTAATAATCTAGCTGCAGTTGTGGCATACAAAAAGAATATACCATCTTTTGGGGGGATCTCATCTCCAACTATTTCAAACAAAAAGGCCTCTGGGTTTTTTTTAAAAGGTATTCTTGAAAACCTTTTCATTATAGATTAGTAACACTCCAAACAAGATGGAATAAAGCCTCTGGACTGAGAAACACCCCATTCATTTAAAGCACTTTGTTTCCTGCCATGAACCGACAGAACCTAGGCATTGTGGCTATTCCTATTCTTTATTAAATTCCTGTACTGCCCTTCTTCCAAAGATCACAGGACGGTTCACAATATAAAAGCACCAAAATACATACCATAATGACAAACAGAAAAAAGACCACCCCCAGTCTTCTGATTGATTCATTTTTCTGTTGCCTAAAGTATTTGCTTGCGTGCTCTGCCAAATGCACATGCCTCACATGCCTGGCAAAGAAACTGCTCTTGAGAGCCTGAACTGTCGGGCTCCCGACAGTTCAGGCAGAGGCAAACTCGGCCCTCCAGCTGTTTTGGGACTACAATGCCCATCATTCCTGACCACTTGTCCTATTAGCTAGGGATGATGGGACTTGTAGTCCCCAAACAGCTGGAGGGCCGAGTTTGCCTATCCCTGTGATAGTTCATGGCAGTTCCCCTCAACTTGAACCCTTCTACATGCTCTCACCAGCCCCAGCCAGCATATGGTCCAGAACATTTAGATGGCACCAGGTTGGGGGATCCTGGTTCACGCTGCGTAACATCAGACCAGGGTGAATAAAAATTAATGATAAAAAAAATCAGATTTCTTTGATTTAAATCGGATTTTTTTTATAAAACAACAACAATAAATTGGATTTCTATAATAACATGCTTTTGGAGGAAAAATCTTTCGAAAGATAGTTTTCTGTTTAAGTTGCATTATAGTCCAAAGGCTATTCACTGGGAAATAAGGATTTGTTTTAAGTTTTTCATATGTGCTAAAATTCAGTCTCCCCTTCATGGATCAATACCTTGTCGCGGCGAAGGGGCTTGAATAACTCAGAGAAGCTATGAGCTATGCCATGCAGGGCCACCCAAGATGGACAGGTCATAGTGGAGAGTTTTGACTAAACGTGATCCACCTGGAGAAGGAACTGGCAAGCCACTCCAGTATCCCTGCCAAGAAAACTCCATGGACAAAGACAACAGGCATATAAAAGTTATGACGCTGGAAGATGAGCCCCTCAGGTCGGAAGGCGTCCAACATGCTACTGAGGAAGAGCGGAGGACAAGTACAAGTAGATTCAGAGCTGATGAAGCGGCTGGGCCAAAGCTGAAAGGTCGCTCAGTTGCGGATATGCCTGGAAGCGAAAGGAAAGTCCGATGCTGTAAAGAAAAGTATTGCATAGGAACCTGGAATGTAAGAACCGTGGATAATGGTAAGCTGGATGTGGTGAAAAATGAGATGGCAAGAATAAATATTGACATCCTGGGCATCAGTGAACTAAAATGGAAGGGAATGGGTGAATTCAGTTCGGGTGACTATCATATCTACTACTGTGGGCAAGAATCCCGTAAAAGAAATGGAGTGGCCCTTATAGTCAACAAAAGAGTGGCGAAAGCTGTAATGGGATGCAATCTCAAAAATGACAGAATGATCTCAATACGAATCCAAGGCAGACCTTTTAACATCACAGTAATCCAAGTTTATGCACCAACTACCGGTGCTGAAGAAAGTGAAATTGACCAATTCTATGAAGACTTACAACACCTTCTAGAAATGACACCAAAGAAGGATGTTCTTCTCATTACAGGGGATTGGAATGCTAAAGTAGGGAATCAAGAGATAAAAGGAACAACTGGCAAGTTTGGCCTTGGAGTTCAAAATGAAGCAGGGCAAACACCTGGAGCTGACTGTAACTCAGATCATCAGCTTCTTATAGCAAAATTCCAGCTTAAACTGAAGAAAGTAGGAAAAACCACTGGGCCAGTAAGATACAATCTAAATCAAATCCCTTATGAATACACAGTGGAAGCGAGGAACAGGTTTAAGGATTTAGATTTGGTGGACAGAGTGCCGGAAGAACTATGGATGGAGGCTCGTAACATTATACAGGAGGCAGCAACGAAAACCATCCCAAGGAAAAGGAAATGCAAGAAAGCAAAATGGCTGTCCAACGAGGCATTACAAATAGCGGAGGAGAGGAGGCAAGCAAAATGCAAGGGAGATAGGGAAAGATACAGGAAACTGAATGCAGATTTCCAAAAAATAGCAAGGAGAGACAAGAGGGTCTTTTTAAATGAGCAATGCAAAGAAATAGAGGAAAACAACAGAATGGGGAAAACCAGAGATCTGTTCAAGAAAATTGGAGATATGAAAGGAACATTTCGTACAAAGATTACCGTAATAAAGGACAAATCAAGACAAATGGGTTACACCTGCCATCATTGGTAAATTGCTAATTGGAGCCTTATTTCCATTGGTGGGAAAACGGAACCCCACCTGACCCTTTCCCCATAACTTGGGAGTTCTAGCATTAGAACTTCGCATTTTGCCACTTGCAATTTTGCCAGAGCTTCTGCCAGTATGAAGCTGTGAGAAGAGAAGGGGGGCCTGCGGGCTGCGCCTTCTGAAAGCTTTACAACAAGATATATCTGCGTAACCGTATGTATCCTTTAGTTAGAGCAATTTGTATGCTTATGTTTATTATTTGCTATCTCTGTAACCTCACAAGAAATGTGCACTGCTATTTTTAACTTGTATGTTTTACACTTTTTAATAAAGCCTTGAAAAGGTATGTTTTGGTTTGGACCTTGAGTATTGTTCAGGGTGGGGCAACTAGTCCGGTCCCTTGACCATTTGGTCGCATACTGAGTGTTGGGCTGCACAAGTGAGTGTGCCTGGGTTTGAGTAAAGAAACCGAACCAGTTGAATTTCTGCCTGCTCTACTAAGAGTAGTCAGAGGCTTGCAACCTTGTAACAAGGCGGAGAGCTATCCCTTTTAGACTCTCTGGCCAGGTGCAAGTGAGAAAGGGTGGTGGTAGCAAACTACTGGGAAATTTTGACTACGGCTCACAAGAGAAGCGCCGAGTTGTGTGTTTCCCACAAGCTGCTCAAGTCAGGAGATTGGCTGGGACGGGCAAGTGAGAGCCACCGACCATTACAGTCTCCCTGCTTATTCAACTTATATGCAGAATTCATCATGCGAAAGGCTGGACTAGATGAATCCCAAGCCGGAATTAAGATTGCCGGAAGAAATATCAACAACCTCAGATATGCAGATGACACAACCTTGATGGCAGAAAGTGAGGAGGAATTAAAGAACCTTTTAATGAGGGTGAAAGAGGAGAGCGCAAAATATGGTCTGAAGCTCAACATCAAAAAACCCAAGATCATGGCCACTGGTCCCATCACCTCCTGGCAAATAGAAGGGGAAGAAATGGAGGCAGTGAGAGATTTTACTTTCTTGGGCTCCTTGATCACTGCAGATGGTGACAGCAGTCACGAAATTAAAAGACGCCTGCTTCTTGGGAGAAAAGCAATGACAAACCTAGACAGCATCTTAAAAAGCAGAGACATCACCTTGCTGACAAAGGTCCGTATAGTTAAAGCTATGGTTTTCCCAGTAGTGATGTATGGAAGTGAGAGCTGGACCATAAAGAAGGCTGATCGCCGAAGAATTGATGCTTTTGAATTATGGTGCTGGAGGAGACTCTTGAGAGTCCAATGGACTGCAAGAAGATCAAATCTATCCATTCTTAAGGAAATCAGCCTTGAGTGCTCCCTGGAAGGACAGATCGTGAAGCTGAGGCTCCAATACTTTGGCCACCTCATGAGAAGAGAAGAATCCTTGGAAAAGACCCTGATGTTGGGAAAGATGGAGGGCACAAGGAGAAGGGGACGACAGAGGACGAGATGGTTGGACAGTGTTCTCGAAGCTACGAACATGAGTTTGACCAAACTGCGGGAGGCAGTGGAAGACAGGAGTGCCTGGCGTGCTATGGTCCATGGCGTCACGAAGAGTCAGACACGACTAAACAACTAAACAACAACAACAACAACAACAACAAAATTCCGTCTATTTTTTTTAAAAAAATGTTTAACCACATCAGTTAACAAACATGAATACATATGCTATAATCTTATTGTTTTAGTTAAATAAATTGTTTAAATTGTTATTAAGGAAATGATTGTTCATCTCCTTCCAATAAAGTATAGCAGAAAAGTTGCCCAAATATACACAGTTAACTTATTAAACCTCACAATAATTTCATGATTATCTGTCTATGCATTTCTAACAGTATAACTAAAGCAGAAATAATAATTTAAATAATAATTTATTATTTATACCCCACCCATCCGGCTGGGCTTCCCCAGGCACTCCGGGCTGCTTCCAACAGAAATATTAAAATACAATAATCTATTAAACATTAAAAGCTTCCCTAAACAGGGCTGCCTTCAGATGTCCTCCAAAAGTCTGGTAGTTGTTTTTCTCTTTGACATCTGGTGGGAGGGCGTTCCACAAGGCGGGTGCCACTACTGAGAAGGCCCTCTGCCGGGTTCCATGTAACTTGGCTTCTCGCAGCGAGGGAACCGCCAAAAGGCCCTCGGTGCTGGACCTCAGTGTCCGGGCAGAACGATGGGGGTGGAGACGCTCCTTCAGGTATACTGGACTGAGGCCGTTTAGGGCTTTAAAGGTCAGCACCAACACTTTGAATTGTGCTCAGAAACGTACTGGGAAATTTTTGGTATAACTGTAAAAACTACTCTGAAAATTTATTATTCCCAAAATGAAACCTTCATCTGGTTGTAAATATTAAGCAAGAATGTAAAATCAAGTCTTACTGACTAGTGATTTGAATCACACACACCTGGGGAGGTTGCCGGAGGTGTTGGAGGATGGTGTCCAAAATTTCCCTCTCACCCATCATCTCTTCCGGCATCTTCTTCCCCGCCCACAAATACTCGAAGTTTTCATCTGAGAGTTCTTGAGAAAGAGAGAGAGAGAGAGAGAGAGAGGTGAGTAAATGAAGCGGCCGAGAGGGAAAGGTACCATATTTTCCCGTGTATTTGCCCAGAGTTGTTGAGCTTTTTCTGGGGGGGGGGGGGTAGCCATTAACCGCTCACCCGCAAACCAATCTCATGCATCAACCAAGTCACCTATCGTCTGCCCCATTGCCACAGCAACAGCCCATCGACAACAGCCAAGAAACAGCAGACAAATCACCGCTGGAAATCTCCTCCTGGCGGTTACAACCAACCGCCGCCCGTCCCCCCTCAGCACTACCCATGTAGAAGAGGAACCCCCATTTGGGGGATAAAAAACCTCGTCTTCTACACGAAAAAAGAGGGCCAGTTCTTTGTCAGGGGGCTTCTCGACTGTTGCAATGAGTGGGTGCATGCCACATGTGAACAGGGATCATAGAACTGTAGCGCCTGAAGGGACCTGTGGGGTCACCTAGTCCAACCCCCAGCAACGCAGAACAGGGTCAGCCACCCGGAAGTCCCTGCTCCATGTGACACGCCTCTTCCAAAGGAGGGGGGGGGGCAAGAGAGTGTTGCAAAGAAGAGGAGGAAGAAGATTGGAATGCTCCACAAGTGTGAGATGTGGGAACAGGATTCAGAAGTGGACCAAGGGCGCCTCGAGGGAGAACCAGAGGATATTGTTGCTCTCCTAGTGAGAGAGGGAGGGCAATGTACACTCTGGGAAAATGGGAAGGGAGGTGGAGGATGTTGGGAAACAGGTGGAAAAGGGAAGAAACAGCAAAGCTGTCTTTAAAAAGTCTGGGGAAAGGGTGGGAGTGGGTTAAAAAATTTAAATGCTTGATGTTAGGACGGATTGATTGGAAAGGTCCGAGACTGGAATGAATTACGGAATTCGCTGAGCCACCTGGGAAATCTAGATCCAGGAGAGGGGGGGGATGAAATTATTTTTAGTTTGTTTAAAGGTATTATGAGAGAAGTGGTAATATTATAAATTGTGAATCATTGTTGGTAAAAAGTATAAGCTAAGGGGAGAAATAATAGCAAGATTAGATATTGGAATTTTTTTAGAGATATGAATTAATTGTTTGGATGTTAATAATATAAATTGGGGGTTTGTAGATTGGTATTGAATTGAAAGGTATAGAGAGAATTGTAATAAGAGGTTTAAAATATTGTGAAAACTGCTGAAAGGTTAATTTTAATAGGGACCCAATGAGGGTCCACAATGCAATGAAAAAGTTAAGAGTAATATTCTTTTCTTCTTCTTTTGTCTTTCTTGCATTTTTGCTGTTGTTGTTTGTTTTTGTGTTTCTTTTTATGTGTTGATGAACTATTTTGTATGGGTGGATTATTAATGTGAATTGACTGTTTTTGTTCTTTTTATAAAATTAATAAATATATTTCCCCAAAAAAAGAGGGGGGGGGGACCAAGAGAGACCCTGGCCTCGTAGGATGGAGGCATTGCCAAGGGGAACCCAAAAGGGATCTGGTTCTGTCTACTCACCTGGCAATGCTGGCCCAGAGGTCTCGGCTTTCCTACCGGTAGGAGCCTCTGCTGCCGATGTTGAAGGCAATGCCAGTGTGGACGGGCACTGCCCCTCCTGCTGCTGCCGCCGCTGCTGCCCCTCCTGCTGCCGTTGCTGCCCCTCCTGCTGCTGCTGCTGCTCCTCCTGCAGCTGCTGCTCCTCCTCCTGCTGCTGCTGCTCTTGCTGCTGCTGCTGCTCTTGCTGCAGCTGCTGCCCCTCCTGCTGGCATTGCTGCCCCTCCTGCTGCTGTTGCTGCAGCTGCTGCCCCTCCTGCTGGCACTGCTGCCCCTCCTGCTGCTGTTGCTGGCGCTGCTGCCCCTCCTGCTGGTACTGCTGCTGCTGCTGCTGGCGCTGCTGCTGTTGTTGCCGCCGCTGCTGCCCCTCCTGCTTGCGCTGCGGGTGCTGCTGTTGTTGCTGCCGCTGCTGCCCCTCCTGCTGGCGCTGCGGCTGCGGCTGTTGTTGCTGCCGCTGCTGCCCCTCCTGCTGGCGCTGCGGCTGCGGCTGTTGTTGCTGCCGCTGCTGCCCCTCCTGCTGGCGCTGCGGCTGTGGCTGTTGTTGCTGCCGCTGCCGCCCCTCCTGGGCAGGATAGATTTTGTTTCGGTTTTTGAATTTTCTCCAAATAAACGACATCCTGCAAGAAAGAAAGGAAACGGCCCGCATAAGTCAATGGAAAGTGAAAAGGCCTGAAGTTCGACCTTGAAATCCAGGCCATTTCAGGAGGTGTTTGGACCCGGTGTCACCTGTGTCCTTGGACTCCAGGTCTGGGCGGATGGAAGCCAGGGAGGGGCCTGGCAAGAAGG
Organism: Zootoca vivipara; assembly: GCF_963506605.1. Classification (NCBI taxonomy): domain Eukaryota; kingdom Metazoa; phylum Chordata; class Lepidosauria; order Squamata; family Lacertidae; genus Zootoca; species Zootoca vivipara. The sequence continues at coordinate 3,448,802 of NC_083280.1, read as the reverse complement.
GCAGCTGGAAGGGGCTGATTTGCCCCTTGAAAGCCCTCCAAGGCCTCGGGCCCACGGGGTCGCCTCTCCTGCTGTGCCCCAGAGGATCCAGCTGGCCTTTCCCCCAAGACGGAGCTGCTCCGCCAGGCCGTGGGGCAGGACGCAGGTGGACTTTCTTTCCTCTGCAATTGTTATTATACAGCCTATTAAGTTTGCCTGTTGTTTCAATTGGATTGAATGATCAGCCGTTACAGCAACTTAAACCCACCTGATTCCAACCTATCTATCACACTCTTCCACCAATTGGTGCTCTGTGATCTAGACAAACTTGAAAAGAGCCCCCCACTCTTTGGTGGGTATCTCCATTGGAAGTCATTTCAATTGATATTTATAAAGATAATTATGAACAAAAATCTAGAATGGAATAAAAAGGTACAATCTGGAAATATGGAGTAGGATGAATTTATCATTCTTAGGAAGAATTGTGGCAATCAAGATGAACGCATTGCCAAAAATGTTGTTTGTATTCCAGACAATTCCGCTTTCCAAAATGGCAAAAAGATATTTCAAAATTCATCTGGAAAGGGAAGGACCCAAGGATAAAATATAAAATACAGCCATAAAGACAGAGGAGGATTCTCCCAGATTTTAAACTTTATTAAGAAGTGGGCTGGGTTACTTGGTTCCGGGATTGGATCAAATTAGAAAATACAGATTTGTTTTCTTTTCTTTTTCCTTTTTCCTTTTTCATCAAATTTAATACAGATACCAAAAGAAAAATTACAAATAAGTACAAATAAACCTCAGTAAGGTAAAGGTAAAGGGGCCCCTGACCATCAGGTCCAGTTGTGATCGACTCTGGGGTTGCAGCTCTCATCTCGCTCTATAGGCCGAGGAAGCCGGCGTTTGTCCGTAGACAGTATCCGGGTCATGTGGCCAGCATGCAAAGCTGCTTCTGGCGAACCAGAGCAGCGCATGGAAACGCCGTTTACCTTCCCGCCGGAGCGGTCCCTATTTATCTACTTGCACTTTGATGTGCTTTCGAACTGCTAGGTGGGCAGGAGCTGGGACCGAACAACAGGAGCTCACCCTGTGGCAGGGATTCGAACCACCGACCTTCTGATCAGCAAGCCCTAGACACTGTGGTTTAAGCCACAGCACCACCTGGGTCCCTAAACCTCAGTAAAGACATATACAAATATAAAAAATTACATAAAAAGATATTACACCAAACCTTCCCCCTATCCCACCCACCACCTTATCATAAACAAATAATCCAATTTAACATATATTAAACTAAAATGCGACTTGCTTCCATCTATGCTGGACTTTGATTATACATATGTTGTCTTTTTTGTTGTGTTGTTATACTGTACTTTATTTTATAATATATTTTATGTTTATTTTGTTTTATTCCCCCCCCTTACAAGCTTTACCATACATATACCATTATTTCTGTCTCTGAACAATGTTTCAACTATCCTGATATTTGTTGGATGTCAAACTCAGCCAAGAGCATAAGGTCGAACAGATTCCTCACTGGCCTTGCAGACAATTTCATTGTGGGGTAGAAGTGGCAGGATCATTAGGTGGGAGTGGTCATGCTCTTCTGGAGTTTATTATTCAGCGGAAAGGAACAACCAAGCATACTAAGACTCAAATCTAGACTTTAAGAAAGCCGACTTCAGAAAACTTAGGGAAACGCTGGGTGAAATCCCATGGACAGTAATACTAAAAGGGAAGGGAGTTCATGATGGTTGGGAGTTTGTTAAAAAGGAGATATTAAAAGCACAACTTCAGGCAATACCAATGAGATGGAAACATGGAAGGTACCTAAAGAAGCCAGGGTGGCTATCTAAAGAACTTTTAACTGAGTTAAGATTTAAAAAGGATATGTACAAAAAATGGAAAAGGGGGGAAATCACCAGAGAGGAATTCAAACATATAGCCAGCACGTGTAGAGACAAAGTCAGAAAAGCTAAAGCACAGAATGAACTCAGGCTCGCCAGAGAGGTTAAAAGCAACAAAAAGGGCTTTTATGGGTATGTCCGTAGCAAAAGGAAGAACAAGGAAACAGTGGGGTCACTTAGAGGAGAAGATGGTGAAATGCAGACAGGGGACAGAGAATGGGCAGAACTCCTCAATGCCTTCTTTGCCTCAGTCTTCTCCAAAAAAGAAAACAATGCCCAGCCTGAAGAATATGGAGCAGATGATTCAACAGGGGAAACACAGCCCAGAATAAGTAAGGAGGTAGTACAAGAATCCTTGGCTAGTTTAGATGTATTCAAGTCTCCAGGGCCAGATGAACTACATCCAAGAGTATTAAAAGAACTGGCAGAGGTGATTTCAGAACCACTGGGAATAATCTTTGAAAATTCCTGGAGAACAGGCGAAGTTCCAGCAGGCTGGAGGAGGGCAAATGTTGTCCCTATTTTCAAAAAGGGGAAAAGAGAGGACCCAAACAATTACCGCCCAGTCAGCCTGACATCAATACCAGGAAAGATTCTAGAGCAGATCATTAAGCAAACAGTCTGTGAGCACCTAGAAAGAAACTCTGTGATCACTAAAAGTCAGCATGGGTTTCTGAAAAATAAGTCATGTCAGACTAATCTGATCTCATTTTTTGACAGAATTACAAGCCTGGTAGATGAAGGGAATGCTGTGGATGTAGCCTATCTTGATTTCAGCAAGGCCTTTGACAAGGTGCCCCATGCTATTCTTGTAAAGAAGCTGGTAAAATGCGGGCTAGACAATGCTACCATTCAGTGGATTTGTAACTGGCTTACTGACCGAACCCAAAGGGTGCTCATCAATGGCTCCTCCTCATCCTGGAGAGTAGTGACTAGTGGGGTGCCACAGGGTTCTGTCTTGGGCCCAGTCTTATTCAACATCTTTATCAATGACTTGGGTGATGGGCTTGAGGGCATCCTGAGCAAGTTTGCAGACGACACCAAATTGGGAGGGGTGGCTAACACCCCAGAGGACAGGATCACACTTCAAAATGACCTGAACAGATTAGACAACTGGGCCAAAGCAAACAAGATGAATTTTAACAAGGAGAAATGTAAAGTACTACACTTGGGCAAAAAAAAAAAAAAAATGAAAGGCACAAATACAGGATGGGTGAAACCTGGCTTGAGAGCAGTACATGTGAAAAGGATCTAGGAGTATTGGTAGACCACAAACTTGACATGAGTCAGCAGTGTGATGCAGCAGCTAAAAAAGCCAATGCAATTCTGGGCTGCATCAATAGGAGTATAGCATCTAGATCAAGGGAAGTAATAGTACCACTGTATTCTGCTCTGGTCAGACCTCACCTGGAGTACTGTGTCCGGTTCTGGGCACCACAGTTCAAGAAGGATACAAACAAGCTGGAACGTGTCCAGAAGAGGGCAACCAAAATGGTCAAAGGCCTGGAAACAAAGCCTTATGAGGAACGGCTTAGGGAGCTGGGTATGTTTAGCCTGGAGAAGAGAAGGTTAAGGGGTGTGATATGATAGCCATGTTCAAATATATAAAAGGATGTCATATAGAGGAGGGAGAAAGATTGTTTTCTGCTGCTCCAGAGAAGCGGACACGGAGCAATGGATTTAAACTACAAGAAAGAAGATTCCACCTAAACATTAGGAAGAACTTCCTGACAGTAAGAGCTGTTCGACAGTGGAATTTGCTGCCAAGGAGTCTGGTGGAGTCTCCTTCTTTGGAGGTCTTTAAGCAGAGGCTTGACAGGCATATGTCAAGAATGCTTTGATGGTGTTTCCTGCTTGGCAGGGGGTTGGACTGGATGGCCCTTGTGGTCTCTTCCAACTCTATGATTCTATGATTCTTTGTATATATTTTTAAACATTCCCAATTCTTTAATAGACTTTGTTTTGATTGTCCTCTAATAAGTTCTGTCAATTTTGCTGTTTCTGTGTATTCAATAAACTTATTTTGCCATTCAATTATTGCTGGTATTTTATTTCCTTTCCAATTCCTCGCAAGACGGCCTTCTTAAAAGAGCAATGCAAAGAAATAGAGGAAAACAATAGAATGGGGGAAACCAGAGATCTGTTCAAGAAAATTGGAGATATGAAAGGAACATTTTGTACAAAGATTACCATAATAAAGGACAAAAGTGGTAAGGACCTAACAGAAGCAGAAGACATCAAGAAGAGGTGGCAAGAATACACAGAGGAATTATACCAGAAAGATATGGAGGCCTCGTACACCCCAGGTAGTGTGGTTGCTGCTGACCTTGAGCCAAGCATCCTGGAGAGTGAAGTCAAATGGGCCTTAGAAAGCACTGCTAATAACAAGGCCAGTGGAAGTGATGATATTCCAGCTGAACTATTTAAAATTTTAAAAGATGATGCTGTTGAGGTGCTACACCGATTATGCCAGCAAGTTTGGAAACTCAGCAATGGTCAGAGGATTGGAGAAGATCAGTCTACATCCCAATTCCAAAGAAGGGCAGTGCCAAAGAATGCTCCAACTACCGCACAATTGCGCTCATTTCACATGCTAGCAAGGTTATGCTTAAAATTCTACAAGGCAGGCTTAGGCAATATGTGGACCAAGAACTCCCAGAAGTGCAAGCTGGATTTCGAAGGGGCAGAGGAACTAGAGACCAAATAGCAAACATGCGCTGGATTATGGAGAAAGCTAGAGAATTCCAGAAAAACATCTACTTCTGCTTCATTGACTATGCAAAAGCCTTTGATTGTGTCGACCACAGCAAACTATGGCAAGTTCTTAAAGAATTGGGAGTGCCTGATCACCTCATCTGTCTCCTGAGAAATCTCTATGTGGGACAAGAAGCTACAGTTAGAACTGGATATGGAACAACTGATTGGTTCAAAATAGGGAAAGGAGTACGACAAGGCTGTATATTGTCTCCCTGCTTATTTAACTTATATGCAGAATTCATCATGCGAAAGACTGGACTGGATGAATCCCAAACTGAAATTAAGATTGCCAGAAGAAATATCAACAACCTCAGATATGCAGATGACACAACCTTGATGGCAGAAAGTGAGGAGGAATTAAAGAACCTTTTAATGAGGGTGAAAGAGGAGAGTGTAAAATATGGTCTGAAGCTCAACATAAAAAACCCCAAGATCATGGCCACTGGTCCCATCACCTCCTGGCAAATAGAAGGGGAAGAACTGGAGGCAGTGAGAGATTTCACTTTCTTGGGCTCCATGATCACTGCAGATGGTGACAGCAGTCACGAAATTAAAAGACGCCTGCTTCTTGGGAGAAAAGCAATGACAAACCTAGACAGCATCTTAAAAAACAGAGACATCACCTTGCCTACAAAGGTCCATATAGTTAAAGCTATGGTTTTCCCAGTAGTGATGTATGGAAGTGAGAGCTGGACCATAAAGAAGGCTGATCGCCGAAGAATTGATGCTTTTGAATTATGGTGCTGGAGGAGACGCTTGAGAGTCCCATGGACTGCAAGAAGATCAAACCTATCCATTCTGAAGGAAGCCAGCCTTCAGTGCTCACTGGAAGGACAGATCCTGAAGCCGAGGCTCCAATACTTTGGCCAGCTCATGAGAAGAGAAGACTCCCTGGAAAAGACCCTGATGTTGGGAAAGATGGAGGGCACTAGGAGAAGGGGACGACACAGGACGAGATGGTTGGACAGTGTTCTCGAAGCTACGAACATGAGTTTGACCAAACTGCGGGAGGCAGTGGAAGACAGGAGTGCCTGGCGTGCTCTGGTCCATGGGGTCACGAAGAGTCGGACATGACTTAACGACTAAACAACCACTACAACAATTCCTCGCTACGAGCACTCTTGCCACTATGAGCACAAATTCTCTTATTTGTGGGGATCTCATTTGTAACTAATCCCAGCAAATATGCTTCTGGCTTTTTTAAAAATGACTTTTTATAAATCTTTTTTATTTCTTCATGGGCCTCATTCCAGAAAGGTCTTATTTCTTTGCACCCCCACCAAATATGATACATTGATCCTACCTTCCTCCCCCACAACAAACACTCTGTGAGGTGAGTGGGGCTGAGAGACTTCCGTGAAGTGTGACTAGCCCAAGGTCACCACCCAGCAGCTGCATGTGGAGGAGCGGAGACGCGAACTCAGTTCCCCAGATTACGAGTCTACCGCTCTTAACCACTACACCACACTGGTTCTCTTTCAGATCTGGCAAAGAGATAGAAACTGTGCCACTAAGAAAAAAAAACCCTGTGCCAATGCTAAGGCTGAGGTTCAAAGAAGAACCAGAGAACTAAAAAACACCTGGTGGATAAAAGAAAAGCTCAAGAGATCCAGCACTTAGCTGATACTCATGATGCACAGAGTTTCTTCAAAGCCACAAAGACCATCTATGGGCCAATAAATCATGGCATATGCCCCCTACGCTCAGCAGACGGTAACACACTTCTAAAAGATAAAGAAGCTATTGCACTGCCCTGGAAAGAACATTACCAACATCTCCTTAACTGCAGCTCCCCCGTAGCTGCTGAGGTCTTCTCACAAATGCCACAAAACAAGTTAGAGATGAGCTTGCAGCATCTCCAAATCTGGGAGAGTTGTGTACAGCTATTAAATACCAGATGAAAAACAACAAAGCCAGTGGACCTGACGGGATACCTTCCGAAATCTTCAAAGTGGGCGGAATTGAACTTACACAACAACTTCACAAGCTCATTGAAAAAATCTGGGAAAGAGAAGAAATCCCAGCAGACTTCAGAGACGCCAAAATTATCAATCTCTTTTAAAAAGGTGACAGAACTGATTGTGGACACTACTGAGGCATCTCTCTATTAGCTGCGGCCGGCAAAATTCTTGCAAGGATCTTAGCAAACCGTCTCGTAACAATATCCGAGGTGACCCTTCCTGAATCCCAAAATGGTTTTCAGTCTTCTAGGGAAACAGTGGACATGATTTTCACTGCTTGACAGCTTCAAGAAAAATGCAGAGAGCAAAACCAACCCTGTATATGGTGGTTATTGACTTGACTAAGGCTTTTGACACTGCAAATCGTAATGCCCTATGGACTGTCCTTCTGAAAATTGGCTGCCCAGATAAATTTGTAAACATCATTCGGCTCCTCCATGATCATATGACAGAAACAATCGCAGATAACAATGGCTCTCAAAGTGAACCATTCACAGTGGGAGCAGGTGTTAAACAGGGTTGTGTTATTGCCCCGACTCTATTCATTATTTTCATTGCCATGATCCTACACTTTGTCAATGGGAAACTTCCCACCAGAGTAGAAATCATATATCGAACAGAGATGGAAAGCTCTTCAATCTGAGCAGGCTGAAAGTGAAGAGTAAGGTTACCGTAACTTCCATCATAGAGCTTCAGTATGCTGATGACAATGTAGTGTGTGCACGCTCAGAGGATGACCACCAAACCATCCTAAATATCTTTGCAGAAGCTTACGAAAAGCTTGGCCTATCACTCAACATCCAAAAAACCAAAGTGCTGCACCAACAAGTACAAAATAACCCCTCTGCAGCGCCACAAATCTAACTCAATGGTGTAACATTGGAAAATGTCAATCACTTCTCCTACCTAGGCAGTTACCTTGCCACAAGGGCCAACATTGATGCCAAAATCCAGCATCGCCTGAGCTCTGCAAGTGCGGCTTTCTCCCGATTGAAGTGCAGTGTTTGAGGACCGGGACATTTGCAGGGAAACCAAAATGCTTGTTTACAAAGCTACTGTACTGCCAACCTTACTATATGCTTGTGAAACATGGACCACTTATAAACACCATCTCAAACTCCTCAAAAGATTCCATCAATGGTGTCTCCGAAAAATTTTACACATCACTTGGGAAGACAGGCGAACTAATATCAGTGTACTGGAAGAAGCAAAGATCACCAGTGTCGAAGCAATGATTCTTCAACATCAACTTCGTTGGACTGGTCATGTTGTGCGGATGCCTGATGATCGTCTTCCAAAGCAACTACTCTATTCCAAACTTTAAAATGGAAAGTGCAATGCTGGTGGTCAACAAAAGAGGTTCAAAGACTCTTTCAAGGCAAATCTAAAGAAAGGTAGTATAAACACTGACAATTGATAAACACTGGCCTGCGAGCGCTCCAGTTGGAGAACAGCCTTTACCAAAGGTGTCAGCAAATATAGTCCAGCAAATAAAGAGAGAGAAAATAACCCAGGAATGCACTTTAAATAAAAGGACATAATAATAATAACAACAACAACAATAATAATAACATATTTATTATTTACACCCTGCTCATCTGGCTGGGCTTCCCCTGCCACTCTGGGTGGCTTCCAACAAACATTAAAATACATCAAATATCACAGATTAAAAACTTCCCCAAACAGGGCTGCCTTTAGGTATTTTCTAAATGTCAGGTAGTTGTTTATCTCTCTGGCCTCTGATGGGAGGGCGTTCCACAGGGCGGGTAGACACATTCTACTCATGTAGACCAGGCATCCCCAAACTTCGGCCCTCCAGATGTTACGGGACTACAATTCCCATCATCCCCGGCCACTGGTCCTGTTAGCTAGGGATCATGGGAGTTGTAGGCCAAAACATCTGGAGGGCCGCAGTTTGGGGATGCCTGATGTAGACACATTCTACTCATGTCAAAACACCAGGCAGGGCCCACAAACAACCCAGAGATACATTTTAAATAAAAGGACCCATTCTACTCGTGTCAAAACACGCTGCCCAGGTTAACAACCAAAGGAAGCCCATTGGATATTACCTCTCACCACTAACTCCTCGACTCCTCAGAACTCTCACAGAAGAGGGCCCCTCCTCCCCAGCTTTCCTAGGCATGAGGTCACAGCAGCATTGTGACATCATCAGGGGGGAAATTGCAGTAAAAACAGCACAGCACAGGCCATTTCATTAAAAGCACATTTTAAATTTATATTCCATGTACTGTATGCTTTGGTTACCATTGAATTGTAGAGTCAAAAGGGACCCTGAGTGTCATCCAGTCCAACCCCCTGAAATGCAGGAATCTTTTGCGCAACATGGGGCTCAAACCCACGACCCTGACATTACAAGTCTCGTGCTCTATCAACTGAGCTGGAGTCTTGTTCAAAATTTTAGGCCTTTATAGATCCCTGCAGCCTTATAGCAAAGGATCCTCAGATTATTGGAATTCTTTTTTTAAATACAGTTATAAAATATTTTGTACTTCTTTGTTTTTACCACCTGAGGGACTGATTTGTTTCGGGGTGGGGGCTCCAGATCAGCTGGCTTTGCTCTGATCGTTCCTTTTTTAAGCCCCCTGTTTCCTCTCATTCGTTTGAGCAGCTTGCCCTGTTTTGCTGTCCGGAGGCCTAGCACGTGGCGCTGGGGAGTTTATTGTTGCCAGGGTTAGGGCTGCCTGGCCGTCTCCATCTTGAGGTTGGCCACATGGTCCGGCAGCGGCAGCCATTTTAAGAGTGGCACATTTTTAGGTCCCCAGCGCTGTTGGCTTTTGGAGTTCTTGCTAGCGAATTACAATGGTGCGGACGGACTGCCTTTCACAAGCAGGCTCTTTTGAGCTTGCATATTTTATCTCTCTTTCATTTTGCTTCTTTGCCTTATTCTGTGCTTGTTTAATTTGATTTAGGCTTGCTCAATACCAGAGGGCTATAGTACTGGGGGCTGGTTCTTCAATCACAGCGAACACTGCTTCTCTGGTTACAGGTAGGTAGCCGTGTTGGACTTACGTAGTCGAAACAAAATAATAAAAAATCCTTCCAGCAGCACCTTAAAGACCAACTAAGTTTTTATTTTGGTATGAGCTGTCGTGTGCATGCACACTTCTTCAGATACACTGAAATAGAAGTCCGCAGACGCTATATGTAGAAAAAGGGTGGGGAGGGGGTATCACTCAGAAGGGTGGTGGAAATGGGTGATTGACTGACTGATAGCTGTTGACGACTAAACGACTGTAAATGGTCTTGCATGAAAAAGCAAGGGGTGAGATGGCTGAAGATTGCTTTATCATGTATAATGAGTTAAGAATCCAACGTCTCTGTTCAAATCAACGTCTCTGACATCAGGAATTACAAGACAGAGAAACCAGTAGGAGAACACTTCAATCTCCCAGGACATTCTATACAAGATCTCAAAGTAGCTGTCAGTCTTACTACAAAAGAATTTCAGAAATAAACTGGAAAGAGAAGTTGCTGAATTGCAACTTATCACCAAGCTTAAAACCACGGAGAGACCTGGTTTGAACAGAGACGTTGGATTCTTAACTTATTATACATGATAAAGTGATCCCCTTGCTTTTTCATGCAAGACCATTTGCAGTCGTTTACAGTCATCAACAGCTATCAGTCAGTCAATCAATCAATCACCCATTTCCACCACCCTTCTGGGGACTTCTATTTCAGTGTATCTGAAGAAGTGTGCATGCACACGGAAAGCTCATACCAAAATAAAAACTTAGTTGGTCTTTAAGGTACTGCTTCTCTGGGTCCTAGTGCCCCAACTAGTTTTCAAGATTCCACTTCTACCATGAGTCTATTGCTGGCAGTGGCTGCTTCTCCCTAGCAAAGAAACTTATATAGTCAATTAAACACTGCTTATATTCCCACTTATTTATTTGATGGTCTCATTTGGTGTTTCTAGTGCCACTTAATCATAGGCAATTTTACATTTCAGAAAGCATTCACGACACTGCCGGAATTTTGTCTATTTTAATTGATTTTAGTTTCTGTTCTCTTCCATCCCGGCAAATTTAAATTGATTGCTGTTCCAGCAGCCTGAGAATTTAAATGGATTGCTTTCGTTGTTGCCCAGTCAGTTACACCCCTCTGCTTATACTTAGGTTCAGGACATTACACGGGTTTAATGTTATTTACAAGGCCATTTAATTTTTACCATTTAATTCCAATGGTGTGTTAGCTTCCTGCAGTGTTTCTCGATTTATTTAGTCCTCCTCCTGTAGGGGCTTATGCATTGCAGGTTTGATTCCCATGTGGGACAGCTGCTTATTCCTGCATTGCAGGGGGTTGGACTAGATGACCCACAGAGTCCCTTCCAAATCTACAGTTCTATTGAACTCATTTTCCCAGCATACATATACTTTACTGTCTTTTTAATCAAAGCAACCTTGTGGCACCTTAAAAAAATTCAAGGTGTGGTCTCCTTTCTGAAAAGTAAAGGGTCCCACCCCCACCTTCAAGGGGCAGAGGGAATGAAATGCTTTTTTAAAGGGACCTACTAAAGCTGGTGGGGTAAAACATGTTCACTTAGAATAGCAGTTCTGCCCTAACTATGTCTACTCAGAAGTAAGCCCCATTGAACTCAATGGGACTTGCTCCCAAGTAAGTGGGGTTTAAGATTGCTGCTTCTCTGTTCAAATGGGAGTTTTTATTGCATCATCATGGGACAACCCCCGTGCATGTTTCCAGAGAGATAAGTAAGTCCTGCTGTGTTGGATGTGAGGCCTGATCTTTTGGGAATACAGTTGAGGATTGCTGAATCTGCAAAATTCCTACTGCCGCTTCCTGGAGAGTAAGGCCCACTGAATTCCACAGGGCCTACTTCTGAGAAGACATGGTTAGGATTGCAGCATTCAAGGTATTTGGTAGTATTCGGATTCAGGGAAAAACAGGTTTGATTGGCAGGGGAGCAATAAAACAAAGCTGGTACGTTGCATTTTTTAAGGGTAGTATTTTGTGTTTGTGTGTAACCTCCTCTTTGCCACTTCAGTTGTGGAGAGTGTGAGAGAACCTGACTTGCAATGGGCAAAACGGAAGGTGAGGAGGCCACAGTTTTCCAGTAACAATTGGCCAGCCTGATTGTGCAAGTCCAAGGAAGAAGAGGCAAGCCTGCTCTTTCCTCCCAGCCCTACTGCCAGGAGAATTGCTACTTCTCTTTTCCTTTCTCTTGTGGGGCTTTGCCTTTCAATAGCTGCCTAGCAGGCAGGAATGCTACGGTTCACCATTCCTTCAAGCAAGGGGACTGACTGCACCTGTTGAGTTTCTGGCTGCAAGAAACTTAACCCGGAAGGTGGCAGCCTGCATCTCTTGAGTGCATTCAAAAGAGAATTCTTTCTTCTCCTTGGATCCCATCCTTCCTGCCAAGGAGCTTCCCTGTGTCCCCACCCACATTGAATTCTAACAAAAACAATAATATGAAGCAGGTTAGGTTGCACTGTAGTTCAGCTGCAATAATTGAGGGTGGATTTGAACTCTGACCTCCTTGGTCAAAAAGTCTTCTGCGTGCTACATTAACTCTGTTTTAGAACCATTCACATTTAAAGGTGTGGGTTTCAAGTTTCCAGAACAGCTTCACCCACATTAGCTTGGCAATTTGGGCACCAGACCCCCCCCTGTAATATTGACCAGTTCTGTACTATATGCAGAGTGTGTTGAGAGGAAGAGCGCCGTCAAAGGTAACACGGGGGGGGGGGAGGCGAGGCTCCCTTGGGTGCTTTACATGCCACTCAACAGAGTGGGGGGGTCACACAAATTTTTTTTGCACCCGGGTACCAGTTTACCTTGCTACTCCCCTGCTCTAAGGTACTACTGGACTATTTATATATATATTTTTCTATATTTCAGCTGCGTCAGACCAACACGGCTACCTACCTGAATCTAGACAATTCAACAGTTGGTCTGTGAGCCTTTAGAAAAGGCTCTCCTATACTGAGATGCTTAAATGTTTCTTGGGTTGCCCTTCAGTCTTCCTGCCACTTGCCACCTTTTCCTGCCTCTCCAGTGTGTCCTGCCCCACCCTTTCAGAACCCCTGTGCTGGGGGGGGGTCCCCCTCCAACTCCACCATTCTACAATCCCAGAGGGACCCTTCCCAGGTAAGAGCCAGGCCCAGAACCTGGCTGATGCTCAGTTTTGGGACAGTTTTGGGACCCTTTATTTCACTAGGCAGACCTCCCCAACATCTGTGCCTGTGCACGACTCTCCCGGCTCAGCGAAATGTCCGGCGACCGATCTGGATAAGTGCTTCCTCCCTGCCCTTTTCTGCCCACCAGGCTGCTGCTCTGCTCTTGGCTCTCAAAGGTTCAGGGGGACCGGCTGACCCACAAGATTGCCAAAGCTCACCTGCTTCCACTCGGCTGCCTCCTTCAGTGGAATCGGCACTATTCCAGGTGCCCCATAATCCCTGTCCGGCATTTGCAAGATCTTGATCTGTTGGTGTGGCAGCACCTGCCCTGTGGAACTCCCTGCCTCTTGAGATCAAGCAGGTGCCTTTGCTGCACTCTTCTGAGCACCTGCTAAAATCATCCTTGTCTAGGCCAGCCAGCCTGAATGTTAAGAAATGCTGGTGTGAATGTTAATCCATTTTAACTTGTTGTGTGTCTGCCTGATTTTCCTGTTTTATCTTTTCGTAACTGCTTTGATGTTGATGTTGTTGTTTTTAGAAAACAAAAACAGTGTATAAATTTTGTGAACTAAATAACGGGTCCCCATTTGTCAGCTCCCTTGCTGTGCATATGTGTGTGTGTGTGTGTGTGTGTGTGTGTGTGTGTGTGTGTGTGTTGTGTGTTTGTGTGAAGCTAGAGCAGCTGCTTTGCATTCAGAACATGCAAGTTTCAGTCCCCTGTCTGAAATTTGGGAGAGCTGCTGCCAGTCAGTGGAGGAAATATGGAGCTAGATTAGAGGGAAGGACCCAGCTGGAGGGGAAAGGGTGGTCTGGAGCACCAGGCTTCTCCTCAGTATTTTAAAATGACAGTTGTTTCTAGTGGTTGGGAGGGGAAATATAACACCGCTGTGCGTCCTTGGCTCCATTTCTCAGATGCAGCAGCCCCCCCCCCTCTTCTTTGCCAGAAGTCCTGCCTTTTGGGTCAGAAGGCTGGTTGTGGGGGGAATAACACAACACAGTCTTCTTGAAAAGTAAGAACAACATTTTACTCTCATTCAGGGGACAGCAATAATATTGTGGTTACATGTAGCATCCCAGGGATTTATTGTAATCTGTTTAGTACAGATCTGGCCAAAAGGGCATCCTGCATTCCTCTTTGGCAACATCCTTCCTACCATAAAGATCCAAAGTGCCTTTGACGTAGATCTGCTATCTTTCACAGGTTCCTGTGTGTTTTACTGCTTTACAATTTCCTGCCTCTGTTCACATGCTTTGTAGTATTTAATTTTGGATTGCCACCTTGATTATAATAAAAATAGCCTGCAGGGGGAGGAGAGGACTTCATTCTTGTTCTCTCTCTCAGGGCTTCTTGCTGGTCAAAAGCTCTCTTTGTCTGTCTTTCTTTCCCCCTTTTCCTATACTCATGAGTAGACTCCCACAGTTACAGTGCAAAGAAGTGTGAGCTACATCAGCCTTTCTGCTTGTGGGCTCCATCCTATGTGAAGGTTGAGCCATGTGCTGGCTAAGAGCCAGGAGAGCCCAAGAGGAAAAGAGGAGGAGCGTAAGGGTCCAAGAGAGAGATGGTTGGGTGGCCAGCCCTTTTATTGGGTTAGCTAGGGACATGCCCACCTACCTGGTCACATACAGGGGGAGGTCATGCACAAGAAGTCCTCCCTGTCTGGAGCCACATTCCCCTGGGGGTCCATTCCAGGCAACAAGAAAAGGTTGTACTTGACTGCTATAGTAGGATCAGATCTAAAATGACTGATCCTCTTTTTTTTTTTGCATAATCAAACTTTATTGAAAAGTAATGTCTTACAGAAAATTTACAGAAGAAAAAAAAAGAAGAGAGGAAAAAAGAAAAGAAAAAATGAAATAAAATAAAAAACATTATCATTTCATCATCTAAGTATCTAATACATCAAAATTCTGCCATTGACTTCCCATCACCATCTGCAACTTGTCTCCTTTATATTCTTTATGTACTGACATTCCTCATCATAATCTTATTATTTTTTTGTACATAATAAAGCTTATTCTACCAATTTGTCTGAGTGTTTGTTATATGCCCATCAATTCAAAACTGCCATGAAGATTCCTTTCCTATTATCAATTTCTTGCATATAATTCCTAAATTTTCCCCACTTTTCCATAAATGCCTGTTTGGATTTTCCCTTTAAACTATCAGTTAGCTGAGCCATTTCCATAAAACCCAATAGCTTAACTTGCCACTCGCCAACTGTGGGGATTTTATCTCCTTTCCAGTTGGCAGCTATCAGCAGGCGGGCTGCCGCCGTCGCATACAGGAAATGCTCTCTGTATTTTACTGGCAGATCTGTGTTCAGGATTCCGAGGAGAAAAGCCTCTGGCTTTTTTGTGAAGTTGATCTTAAGCATTTTTTTCAGCTCCTCATATATCTGATTCCAAAACACTTTAATTTTGCGGCAGGTCCACCACATATGTATCATATCTCCTTTTGCCTCTCCACATCTCCAACATACATTTGCAATGCTTTTATACATTCTAGACAGTCTGGAGGGCGTAAGATACCACCGGTATAACATTTTATACATATTTTCTTTAATCGTATATGATACCGTAAATTTCATATTGTGTTCCCACAGCTTTTCCCATTCCTCCATCATAATTGCATAGCCAAAGTCCTGGGCCCATTTTATCATGACTTCTTTCACTGCTTCGTCCATTACTTCCAGCTCAAGCAGGAGGTGATACATTTTAGATATTGTCTTATTATTACTATTCATCAGATCTTTTTCTAATCTGGACATTTCTGAATTGAATCCTATTTTTTTGTCCTCCTTAAAAGCTTCATTTAATTGATGGTAATCTAACCAACTTACTAATTCATTTTTAACTTCATCATATCCTTTTAATTTAAATTGTTCGTCCTCCTTTATCAGCAGTGATCTATATGTAGCCCATTTGTCCTTATTAGTTTTTTTCCTTACCGCCTTGGCTTCCACCGGCGAAATCCATAAAGGAGTTTTTGGCTCCAAAAGATTTTTATATTCCACCCACACTTTATAAAGGGAACCTCTTATTATGTGGTTACTAAACCCTTTGTGTACCTTAGTCTTGTCATAATGTACATATGCGTGCCAGCCGAACCTTAAATCAAATCCTTCTAAATCCAGCTGACTGGTTCTCTGGAGCAGAAACCAGTCTTTTAACCACGTGAAGCAGGCCGCTTCATAATATAAATTCAGATCGGGGAGACCGAATCCTCCCCTCTCTTTTCTGTCTATAAGCAACTTGTGCTTTATTCTCGGCCTTGCTCCGTGCCAAATGAATCTGGAAATTTCCTTCTGCCATTCTTTTATACATCCTGTATTGCGTATTATTGGGATGTTTTGAAACAGAAAAATCAGTTTTGGTAATATGCTCATTTTTATTACCGAAATCCGTCCCAGAAATGATAATATCAGTTTGTTCCAATTTATCAAATTTCTTTTAATTTCTTCCCATACTTTGGTATAGTTGTCTTGATATAAATTAATATTTTTTGGAGATATCCAGATTCCTAAGTATTTGATTTTGCCACAAAACTTTAGTTGAGTTAACCGTTCAATTTCAATTTTCTCATCCATTGATAAGTTTTTAGCCAGCATTTTAGTTTTGGTGTTATTTAATTTGTACCCCGCCACCTTGCCGAATTCCTCTATTATTTCTAACATTTTCCTTATGCTTTCCTTTGGGTTCTCCGTCGTGACTATCAGATCGTCCGCATAGGCGCGTAGTTTGTACGTCCTCCTACCGAGTGTTACTCCTGTTATTTCCTTTTCTTCTCTGATTTTGTTATTTAGTATTTCCATCACTAGAATAAAAATTAGAGGGGACAGGGGGCAACCCTGTCTGGTCCCTTTATGTATATCACACTCGTTAGAGATATTATTATTTACCAATAATCTTGTCCTTTGTGTGGTGTATATTGCTCTAATTCCGTTACAAAAGAGCTTCCCAAACTCCATTTGCTCCATAGTGGCCCTCATAAATTTCCAAGAGATTTGGTCGAACGCCTTTTCGGCGTCGACCGCTATTAGGACTCCTGGCTTGTCAATTTTCATATCTAAATATTTGATAATATTAATAATATTTCTGATGTTATGTTGCATTAATCGTTTAGGGAGAAAGCCCGCCTGGTCCTCATGAATTATTGTTGTTAGTACATTCTTTAAACGGTCAGCTAAAATGGAAGCAAACAACTTGTAATCGTTATTAAGTAACGAAATTGGTCTGAAGTTTGATGGTAGAGATAAGTCTGTTCCCTGTTTGGGAATTAGAGTTAAATAACTTTCTCCCCATGTTAGAGGCATTTCACCATTTTCTAATACGTTATTCATTATCTCCTTTAATGGATCTGTAACGGTTTCCTCAAGCCTTTTATAATATATTGCCGATAGCCCGTCAGGACCTGGACTCTTCCCTAATTTAGCTTTTTTTATAGCTTGGCTAATTTCAAATGTAGTGATCCGTGCGTTAAGATCTTTAATATACTCCTTGGGAATTTTCCCCAAATTATTTTTTTCCAGATATCCTTTTACTTCTTCATCAGTTTCTTTACCTTCACTATATAATTCCCGATAGAAGTCCAAGAAAATCTTTTCAATCTCTTTTGGGTTAGAAGTGTAATTATCTCCCTGTTTCATTTTATTTATAACTCTCTCATTTTGTCTGTTTTTTAATTGCCAGGCAAGTAACTTGCCTGGCTTATTGGCTTGTTCGAAATTCTTTTGCCTCAACATTTTTATTTTCCACTGGATGTCTTCTTCTAAAATCATTGAGTACTGTGTCTGTAGTATTTTTACATTTTGTTTAATTTTTTCATTCTTTGGGTCTTTATCGAGGTCCACTTCATATTTCCTTATTTCATCCCTGAGTTTTTGTATCTTTTTTTCCTTTTCTTTCTTTTGAATTGCGCTCTGATTGATAAAGAATCCTCTTATCACTGCCTTTCCGGCATCCCATACTGTCGTGATAGGGGTTTCTTTATGCAAATTAAATTTAAAGAATTCTTGAAGAGTCTCTTTAGCTTTCTCAATTATTACCTCATCATACATTAGGGATTCATTTACTTTCCATCTTTTAAATCCAGACATTCCTTTATTTATCCAAACAAGTACAGGGTTATGATCCGATAAGGTTCTGGGCTGAATTTCGGCTTTAGCGATACTGTCAGTTCATTAGGAATCCAAATGGCATCGATCCTGCCTGAGGTCTTATTCGGCTCGGAAAAGTGTGTGTACTCTCTTTTCATTGGATGTTTTGTTCTCCATGCGTCCTTCATATGTAATGTTTCCATCGCTTGGGAAAATATAACCGGTAATTTACTTTGCTTAGAGCTCTTGCCATTCTTTTTATGTGATCTGTCTATATCAGGTGCGATAACCCCATTTAAATCTCCCAACAAGATTGTCTTCTCTGCCACGTATTCTATTAGTTTTTTCTCCAATTTTTGGTAAAATTTCTTTTGTCTCTTGTTTGGTGCGTATATTCCAATTATTACGATCTTTTCTCCTTGTGATGTGATTTCAATGATTACTATCCTCCCTTCCGAATCTTTAAATAACAATTTGGGTTCCAAATAATTTTTGGCATAGATCACCACACCCCCTTTTTTCTTAGTATTATGAGCAGAAATAAATTCCTGCCCTAATTTTTTGTTGGAGAGCACTCTTATATGTTTCTGCATTACGTGGGTTTCCTGAAGACAGATCACATCGATTTTTTGCCTAATTAGTTCATGTTCTACCTTATTTCTTTTTGTCTTTTCATTCAGTCCATTCACATTCCAAGTCAAAAATTTAAGGTTCATTCCTCTATTATTTTTATTTTTATTTTTTATATTTTTAATATTATATTCCCCCCCCCTTTTTTTCCCCGATTGCTTTTATTCACTTTATTATGAAGAAAGATAATAGTTTAAAATAAAGAAGAACGATTCACCAAACTACAAATCAGAACCAAATGAAAATATACCAGTTTCAACTCCTGGTTGAATGATTACAATAATAAAGACTTAAAACACAAAAATCCACCTCTCTAGCTCTCTTCCACTTCTACTGGGTTATCAGAATCCGAATCCTCCCCTCCTCCACTTGCCCTTCTCACTTTTCCTAATTGTTTCGCATATTTTCTCCAATATTTCGCTGCGTCTTCTGGCACCATGAACTTTCGTCTTTTACCTTTAAAGAAAAACGAAAACCCCTCTGGATATTCCCATCGATGGGTTATCGTTTTCCCTCTCAGTGCTTCTACGTATGGCTTGAATTTTTCCCGTTTTTTCAAGAATCTGGAAGGTATATATTTATGAATAATTACATCGCTCTCATCAATTTGTAATCTTTTTTTGTTACTCATTTGCAGGACTTTATCTCTAATATCTAACGTTTTGAAGGTTACCAAACAATCCCCCGGCCAATTATTTTCCTTTGCAACCTTTGATCTTATTCTAAAAGTCCTGTCTATATGCTGTTCCATTTCATGTTCGCTAATTTCTAACCATTTGGCAAGCTCTAAAGTCACTTTCTTTCCAATTTGCTCATCCGGTTTCTCTGGTATAGCTCTTAATCTCAAGGTGTTCTCTCTTCTATGCATCTCAATCATAGAGACTGCGTCCATCACAGCCTCATGTGTTTGTTTCATTTCAGCCATCTCCTTCCTTACCCGTTCCCCCTCCCTCTTCAATTCCCTGTTTTCATTCTGTAATTTCCTCACTGACTCTTCTAAGCTTATAGTCTTGCCTTTTAGATCTTGCACTATTGTCGTAAGCTCTGCATTTTTTTCCCCAATTCATTCATCTTCTCACTTAATTCTGTTACAATCTTAGCATTCCCGTCTATCTTTTCCGCAAAACTATCCAATTTTCCATTTACATCTTTTTTCATATCGACAATGTCCCTTTTTAAACTTAAAATTAATTCTTTCACGTCCAAATTTGCATCCATATCTGCTCCTGACCCTCTTCTAGCTTGGTTGCCAACGTTCCCTGTTAATGCAGAAGTTGCCAATTTTTTGTTGACCCCCTCTCTTTGGGATCCCATATCTCCCCAACACTCCTTGTGTATATATATATAAACCGGCAACAAAAAAGAAAAGAGAAGAAAGAGGAATGTGAAGTCAAAATCAGGGTGTGTGTGTGTTCACAATGCAGTCTTTTTGGTTTGGCAATGCTTAAAACAAAGAGCTAACCAAAAAATAATTAGTCACAATATATCCGCTGTTAACAGAAGTCTTTAACTTCCTTGACTGTTGGCTGCTCCTCTTGTCCTCTTGCTCACCCAGCAAACTGCTCCAAGAAAAGTTTTTGTTTATTCTCTGGGTGGAGGCTATGGCTGTGAGTTATATAAATTTTAGGTTATTGGATGCCTTATTACCATCTTCCTAGAGGTGGCGCTCTTTCTAAATAGCGTTGTCCTGAGCAAAGATTTTTTCTTGTTCCCGCTGTGACTCAGCAGTTCAGATAAAGTCACTTGCCAATATGATATCCTGTTTAGCCAATAACAAGGAAAAGTTCAAGAAAAGGAAAAGGTTCAAGAATCTTTTAAGCTCTTCTCATAACTGTTCCTCCAAATTCCTTCTTAAGTGCCAGAAATTCCTCCCCAAAATTATTTTCAATACGATTCAATCTCATATGTTTCAGTCATGGTAAGCTTTGGAGGGGAGTAGTATCTTTTACAGTTCAGTCATTTTAAGTCCATCCCATCCGACAGAACTCCAGTGAAAAGAAAGATAATACCTTTCTCAGGAATTACTGCTACAATGTTGTTATCCCGCTTTGTCCTTACCCTCCGTTGACTGCTACAAATTCTCAGGGATTACTGCTACAAATGTGTCTACCGTTCTTCAGGCAGCCCAAAGAGCGAAAAGAGTAACTGTTTTCTTGCAATCTTTGATGTTGTTGAGTTGGTTTTTAAGCAAAGCGGAACGCTGCAGAGGTGATTTCGTGCACCGCCATTAAATTAGCTTGCCGACCTTCTCTTTCTCCCTATAATTCACCGCTTCCCTCGGTCTTTCAAAAGACCTCCGGGCTTGGGAGAGCTGCGTATTACCTTAGGTCGGGTAATTCCCTTGGAGGTTTCACCGCTTGCTTGCTTCGGGTTTTCCTGGCTTTCTCGGCTGGGGCGGGATCTTAAGGTAGGCGTCCCGGGGAGGTTCCTCTCCACCGCGCTTGTCCGCTTGGTGCCGGAGCTTCCCCGACGCTGCTGCCGATCAGTTAGGTCTGGAAACCCTCCACGACCTTTTTGGAGGGGGGCTTTGAAGCCCAATGCCCCCCCTGTCCGCCCTTTTCGAGTGCGCTAGCGAAGAGCGACCCGCCGGCGCGTCCGAAGCTGATCCGCGGGAAACCGGAAGTCTAAAATGACTGATCCTCTTGTTGCTTCTCCCACTTTCTGGACAATGAAGTTGTCTGCAAGGCCAGTGAGGAATCTCTTTGACCTTATACTCTTGGCTGAGTTTGACATCCAACAAATATCAGGATAGTTGGAATCCCCCATTACTACTATCTCACTTCCTTTTGAATGCTTGGCCATCTGTTTCAGGAAGGCATCATCTGTGTCCTCAGTTTGGCTTGGGGATCTATAGTAAACTCCCACAATGAGATCACTGTTATTTTCCTCTCCCTTAATTTTGACCCAGATACTCTCAATATGGCTTTGAAGTTTTAAATCCTGGATCTCTTCACAGGTATACACATCCCTGACATATAACGCTACTCCTCCTCCTTTCCTGTTTGGTCTATTTCTCTTAAATAGATTGTATCCTTCTATTACTACATTCCAATCATGAGACTCATCCCACCAGGTTTCAGTGATGCCTATTATGTCGTATTTAGTTTGCTGTACCAAGAGCTCAAGTTCATCTTGTTTCTTTCCTATGCTCTGTGCATTAGTATACAGACATTGAAGACCATTGATCATTCCCCCATGTCTCTTATTTAAGGATTTTTTCCTCCCACCACTAAGTCTGTGTGCTGTTTGCTCCATTTGGTCCTTGACATTTGGATGATCATCTTCAGCACTTGGTAGACTCCTACCTTCAGGACCACTGTCTCCCCCCCCCCACACACACACATAAGTCAGTTTAAAGCCCTCCTGATGAGGTTTTTGAGTCATGGCAAAAACATTCCTCCCAACTTTTGTGAGGTGCAGCCCATCACTTGCCAGAAGTCCATCTTCAAGAAACTGCAGACCGTGATCTAAGAATCCAAACCGTTCCAGCTTGCACAATTTGCGAAGCCAGTTGTTCCACTTCCCCTATTTTCCCCTCTCTCCCTGGGCCACGTTGTTCAAGTGGGAGGACAGATGAGATGACAATTTGTGCATTTAATTGCTTCAACTTCCTGCCCAGAGCCTCATAATCACTTTTGATCTTCTGAAGGCTATGGCTTGCAGTGTCATTGGTTCCCACGTGGACCAAAAGGAAGGGGTATTTGTCGGTGGGATTTATGGTTCCTTTCACCCGTTCTGTTACATCTTGGATCTTGGCTCCAGGGAGACAGCACACCTCTCGAGACGTCTTATCAGGCCCACAGATCACTGCTTCTGTACCCCTCAGTAGGGAATCCCCTTTCACCACTACACGCCTCCTCATAAGCTTGGTCAGGATTATTCCATGTGCTCTCCCTGCCAAAGTCACCTGCATACTCTATCTTAAAGCTGAACCTGGCAAAGAATTATTCCCACCTGACCTGCCTCTGATTTACCGTATTTTTTGTTCCATAAGACGCACCTTTTCCCTCCTAAGAAGTAAGAAGAAATGTCTGCGTCTTATGGAGCAAATGCATGGTCCCTGGAGCTGAATTGCCCAGGGGCTAAAGGCAGATCGTGCTTTTTTAAAAAAGAAAAAAGAAAGAGCTAAAGGCTAACAAGAGGGAATGAGCGCATTGAAAGGAACCCACTCAGCAGCTGATTGCAAGAGATCGGGGAGGGAGATAAGAGAGCTAGCTCCCTTCCCGGCCCCTTGCCTAGGCCTCAATTGTTGTCTGCAGAGGGAGACATGTGACTGGCTGATTAGATTATCTGTTTGGAAACTGTAGAAATGGGTCCCTTTCCTAGAGAAGCTGCAGAACTGTGAGTTGAACCCCATAAAAACAGGATCCCCCCCCCCTTTGCAAGGAAACTAAGCAACTTTGAGCTGATCCTAAAAAATGGAGCTTTCCCCCTTTGCAAAAAAGATGCACAATTCCACAGTTTCTATCTTTTGTGGTTCTGGCCCTTTGTGGTTCCACATGTATCAGATACTCCTTTGAGGCAAAAACCTTCAGCCTTTAAAAAGTTGCTTGCGCCTCTAAGGTCCAAATGAAAGGTTTCTTGCCTCGCAAGCAATCTGTGATAGGTGCAATTATTTGTGAGTAACTGGGCACAAATTTACAGTAATAATTGCTAAACCCCAGAAGTCTTTGCATGTCCTTCTTCGTCTTGGGCTGCTGCATGGCTCACCTCTGCTCTGCCGTTGCGAAGAGGAAGAGAGACTTCCGGAATGCTGTCAAGGTGTGATGTTCCCTCTTCACAGTAACGCTCCAGTACACTCAGCATGATATTGACAGACTTTATTACATACTAGCTGGCCCTCAGAACCCTCCCCTGCTACTGACGAAGCAGCGCATTCTGGCTCTTCCCTGATGTACTAGTTCGCTGGATGTCCAAACATAGTCTGTTCTTGCTGCTGATTGATTTGGCTCTGAAAAGTGAGTACTGCAAATTGTTTTTCTAATGGGTGTCTTCATCTCCAAACATCTACCAGATTACAACTTTCTACTAAGGAGAAGAAAGTTTTGGGTAAATTTCCTTCTTTTGATTTCATTTTTCCCCTTAATCTGTCCATTTCTAACAAGACTACCCCATTCATGTCCCCCATTATATATATTTTTTGATCAACATAGTCAAACAATTTCTCTTCTAAAGGTTTGTAAAATTCAGTCTTACAGCCGTTTGGTACATAAATTCCGACAATTAACAAGCCACGTGACTTGTACTGCAATCACCTTACCTTCCTTTCCTTGAAGATTTCATAGAATCATAGAGTTGGAAGAGACCGCAAGGGCCATCCAGTCCAACCCCCTGCCAAGCAGGAAACACCATCAAAGCATTCTTGACATATGCCTGTCAAGCCTCTGCTTAAAGACCTCCAAAGAAGGAGACTCCACCACACTCCTTGGTAGCAAATTCCACTGCCGAACAGCTCTTACTGCCAGGAAGTTCTTCCTAATGTTTAGGTGGAATCTTCTTTCTTGTAGTTTGAATCCATTGCTGCGTGTCCACTTCTCTGGAGCAGCAGAAAACAATCTTTCTCCCTCCTCTATATGACATCCTTTAATCTGTGACAAATTGAAGCACTTTTAAAATGTTTATTTCTGCCCGGCTGGCAAAGAGTTAACCCACCTCCAGCCTGACTGACTTAGAACTCTGATGGGGGCGGGGACTGGGCCCGGTTTGAAAGGAGGGAGTGTCGGTTTGGTCAGTGAGGAGGGAGAGGGAGGAAGGTGTGGTGTGGTTTTATGTGGTGGCTTGTATGAAGACAGTTAAGAGGCTAGGAAAACTTAAAGTTAAATGTTTGACTGAGTTTATTTTGTACAACTGGAACAAAGCTAATTAATAAATGACACGTTAAAGAATCACTTATGTTTTTAACACAATAAAACTTCATCTCTGTTTTTGCCAACAAGAGGTCCGTCTGTATTTTTCCAGCGAGGTACCAGGACTCACAGCCGTGGTGACTCAAGAGAGGGCAAAACTCACCTCAGGCAGGGAGGTGGTGGTTTGTGTCCTGAAGTTACACGGAGGAGGCTTAGAAGGGTAACCTGAGGTGCCAAGAAGTTGCCAGAGTGCATAGGGCAAACTTCTACAGTGGGGGAATCCAACTGAGGGAGACCCTTTACTGGAGGCAAGAGGTTATTCCTGGGGGACAGCCTAGAGTTTCTTAAGGTACCAGGCCACGCAAGCTGGAAGGCTCTCCTTACTAAGAAACCCATTAGTAAAAGGGGTTTATATTTTTGAGGCGTCAGGAGAAGAGGGTGGGTGTTTTCCCCTCTGGATTCCTGTGTCGCAGTGATAGTAAGAGAGAGTGGGACACGGGTCGTCACAACATCCTTTAATATATTTGAACATGGCTATCATATTACCCCTTAACCTTCTCTTCTCCAGGCTAAACATACCCAGCTCCCTAAGCTCTTCCTCACATAAGGCATCGTTTCCAGGCCTTTGACTATTTCGGTTGCCCTCCTCTGGATTTCCCATGCTTCAAATTTTTGTTTTATATACAAAACCACCCCCCTCTTCTTACTCCTATCTGAAGATATAAATTCATTCACTAGTGTTTTATTAACCAAAATTCTTCTATGTTTTCTAGCTACATGAGTCTCTTGTAAACAGATAATGTCCAAATTCTTTTTCAACAAAACATGCCCAATTTTATTTCTTTTATTTTTATTGTTTAAACCATTAATGTTTTAATGTCCACAATTTTAATGCCATCTTGGTTTCCTTGAATTTTTGTTAAAAGAAAAGAGAAAAAATCTTTAAACATCTTCTTCTTCCTCCTTATTATCTTTATTATCTTCTTCTAGGTTTGGGGTGGCTGCTGCTGGGTCTTCTTCCTTGCCTAGCTCTTTGTATCTTCTCATAAATTTCTTTATGAGAAATAGTAGAATGAGACTCTTTCCGGGAATTCGCATTTGAATTCAATCTTGTTTTTTCTCAGTATTTGTGTCAGAGTCTTAGGACGCAGACAAGTCAGTGCGCTGAAGAGCAGCAGTTAGGGCCAGACGCAGCTGAGGTAGGCAATCCAGGTCAAGCCAGCAGTCAGGGCCAGGTGAAGCCGAGGTACGCAATCCAGGTCAAAGTCAGCAGTCAGGGCCAGATGAAGCCGAGGTACGCAATCCAGGTCAAAGTCAGCATTAAGGGCCGGATGAAGCCGAGGTAGGCAATCCAGGTCAAAGTCAGCAGTCAGGGCCAGACGAAGCCGAGGTAGGCAATCCAGGTCAAAGTTGGCAGTCAGGGCCAGATGAAGCCGAGGTACGCAATCCAGGTCAAGCCAGCAGTCAGGGCCAGATTAAGCCGAGGTACGCAATCCAGGTCAAAGGCAGCAGTCATGGCCAGGTGAAGCCGAGGTAGGCAATCCAGGTCAAAGTAGGCAGTCAGGGCCAGATGAAGCCGAGGTAGGCAATCCAGGTCAAAGTAGGCAGTCAGGGCCAGATGAATCCGAGGTGGGCAATCCAGGTCAAAGTCAGCAGTCAGGGCCAGGTGAAGCCGAGGTACGCAATCCAGGTCAAAGTCCGCAGTCAGGGTCAGATGAAGCCGAGGTACGCAATCCAGGTCAAAGTCCGCAGTCAGGGTCAGATGAAGCCGAGGTACGCAATCCAGGTCAAAGTCAGCAGTCAGGGCCAGATGAAGCCGAGGTAGGCAATCCAGGTCAAGCCAGCAGTCAGGGCCAGGTGAAGCCGAGGTACGCAATCCAGGTCAAAGTCAGCAGTCAGGGCCGGATGAATCCGAGGTAGGCAATCCAGGTCAAAGTCAGCATTAAGGGCCGGATGAAGCCGAGAAATGCAATCCAGGTCAAAGTCGGCGGTCAGGGCCAGATGAAGCCGAGGTAGGCAATGCAGGTGAAAGTCGGCAGTCAAGGCCAGATGAAGCCGAGGTAGGCAATCCAGGTCAAAGTCAGCAGTCAAGGCCAGATGAATCCGAGGTAGGCAATCTAGGTCAAGCCAGCAGTCAGGGCCAGATGAAGCCGAGGTAGGCAATCCAGGTCAAAGTCAGCAGTCAGGGCCAGGTGAAGCCGAGGTACGCAATCCAGGTCAAAGGCAGCAGTCAGGGCCTGGTGAAGCCGAGGTAGGCAATCCAGGTCAAAGGCGGCGGTCAGGGCCAGATGAAGCCGAGGTAGGCAATCCAGGTCAAAGTCAGCAGTCAGGGCCAGATGAAGCCGAGGTAGGCAATCTAGGTCAAGCCAGCAGTCAGGGCCAGATGAAGCCGAGGTAGGCAATGCAGGTCAAAATTGGCAGTCAGGGCCAGATGAAGCCGAGGTACGCAATTCAGGTCAAAGTCGGCGGTCAGGGCCAGATGAAGCCGAGGTAGGCAATCCAGGTCAAAGTCAGCAGTCAGGGCCAGATGAAGCCGAGGTAGGCAATCCAGGTCAAAATTGGCAGTCAGGGCCAGATGAAGCCGAGGTACGCAATCCAGGTCAAGCCAGCAGTCAGGGCCAGATGAAGCCGAGGTACGCAATCCAGGTCAAAGTAGGCAGTCAGGGCCAGATGAAGCCGAGGTATGCAATCCAGGTCAAAGGCAGCAGTCATGGCCAGGTGAAGCCGAGGTAGGCAATCCAGGTCAAAGTCAGCAGTCAGGGCCAGGTGAAGCCGAGGTAGGCAATCCAGGTCAAGCCAGCACTCAGGGCCAGGTGAAGCCGAGGTAGGCAATCCAGGTCAAAGTCAGCAGTCAGGGCCAGATGAAGCCGAGGTAGGCAATGCAGGTCAAAGTCGGCGGTCAGGGCCAGATGAAGCCGAGGAACGCAATCCAGGTCAAAGGCAGCAGTCATGGCCAGGTGAAGCCGAGGTAGGCAATCCAGGTCAAAGTAGGCAGTCAGGGCCAGATGAAGCCGAGGTAGGCAATCCAGGTCAAAGTCAGCAGTCAGGGCCAGATGAATCCGAGGTAGGCAATCCAGGTCAAAGTCAGCATTAAGGGCCGGATGAAGCCGAGAAATGCAATCCAGGTCAAAGTCGGCGGTCAGGGCGAGATGAAGCCGAGGTAGGCAATGCAGGTCAAAGTCGGCGGTCAGGGCCAGATGAAGCCGAGGTAGGCAATGCAGGTCAAAGTCAGCAGTCAAGGCCAGATGAATCCGAGGTAGGCAATCTAGGTCAAACCAGCAGTCAGGGCCAGATGAAGCCGAGGTAGGCAATGCAGGTCAAAGTCAGCAGTCAGGGCCAGGTGAAGCCGAGGTACGCAATCCAGGTCAAAGGCAGCAGTCAGGGCCAGGTGAAGCCGAGGTAGGCAATCCAGGTCAAAGTCAGCAGTCAGGGCCAGACGAAGCCGAGGTAGGCAATACAGGTCAAAGTCAGCAGTCAGGGCCAGGTGAAGCCGAGGTACGCAATCCAGGTCAAAGTCAGCAGTCAGGGCCAGATGAAGCCGAGGTACGCAATCCAGGTCAAAGTAGGCAGTCAGGGCCAGATGAAGCCGAGGTACGCAATCCAGGTCAAAGTAGGCAGTCAGGGCCAGATGAAGCCGAGGTACGCAATCCAGGTCAAGCCAGCAGTCAGGGCCAGATGAAGCCGAGGTACGCAATCCAGGTCAAAGGCAGCAGTCATGGCCAGGTGAAGCCGAGGTAGGCAATCCAGGTCAAAGTAGGCAGTCAGGGCCAGATGAAGCCGAGGTAGGCAATCCAGGTCAAAGTCAGCAGTCAGGGCCAGGTGAAGCCGAGGTACGCAATCCAGGTCAAAGGCAGCAGTCATGGCCAGGTGAAGCCGAGGTAGGCAATCCAGGTCAAAGTAGGCAGTCAGGGCCAGATGAAGCCGAGGTACGCAATCCAGGTCAAGCCAGCAGTCAGGGCCAGATGAAGCCGAGGTACGCAATCCAGGTCAAAGTCAGCAATCAGGGCCAGAAGAAGCCGAGAAACGCAATCCAGGTCAAGCCAGCAGTCAGGGCCAGATGAAGCCGAGGTAGGCAATGCAGGTCAAAGTCGGCAGTCAGGGCCAGATGAAGCCGAGATAGGCAATGCAGGTCAAAGTCGGCAGTCTGGGCCAGATGAAGCCGAGGTAGGCAATCCAGGTCAAAGTCGGCGGTCAAGGCCAGATGAAGCCGAGGTAGGCAATGCAGGTCAAAGTCGGCGGTCAGGGCCAGATGAAGCCGAGATAGGCAATGCAGGTCAAAGTCGGCAGTCAGGGCCAGATGAAGCCGAGGTAGGCAATCTAGGTCAAGCCAGCAGTCAGGGCCAGATGAAGCCGAGGTAGGCAATGCAGGTCAAAGTCGGCGGTCAAGGCCAGATGAAGCCGAGGTAGGCAATTCAGGTCAAAGTCGGCGGTCAGGGCCAGATGAAGCCGAGGTAGGCAATCCAGGTCAAAGTAGGCAGTCAGGGCCAGATGAAGCCGAGGTAGGCAATCCAGGTCAAAGGCAGCAGTCATGGCCAGGTGAAGCCGAGGTAGGCAATCCAGGTCAAAATTGGCAGTCAGGGCCAGATGAAGCCGAGGTACGCAATCCAGGTCAAAGGCAGCAGTCATGGCCAGGTGAAGCCGAGGTAGGCAATCCAGGTCAAAGTAGGCAGTCAGGGCCAGATGAAGCCGAGGTACGCAATCCAGGTCAAGCCAGCAGTCAGGGCCAGATGAAGCCGAGGTACGCAATCCAGGTCAAAGTCAGCAGTCAGGGCCAGATGAAGCCGAGAAACACAATCCAGGTCAAGCCAGCAGTCAGGGCCAGATGAAGCCGAGGTAGGCAATGCAGGTCAAAGTCGGCAGTCAGGGCCAGATGAAGCCGAGATAGGCAATGCAGGTCAAAGTCGGCAGTCTGGGCCAGATGAAGCCGAGGTAGGCAATGCAGGTCAAAGTCGGCGGTCAGGGCCAGATGAAGCCGAGATAGGCAATGCAGGTCAAAGTCGGCAGTCAGGGCCAGATGAAGCCGAGGTAGGCAATCTAGGTCAAGCCAGCAGTCAGGGCCAGATGAAGCCGAGGTAGGCAATGCAGGTCAAAGTCGGCGGTCAAGGCCAGATGAAGCCGAGGTAGGCAATTCAGGTCAAAGTCGGCGGTCAGGGCCAGATGAAGCCGAGGTAGGCAATCCAGGACAAAGTCAGCAGTCAGGGCCAGATGAATCCGAGGTAGGCAATCTAGGTCAAGCCAGCAGTCAGGGCCAGATGAAGCCGAGGTAGGCAATCCAGGTCAAAGTCAGCAGTCATGGCCAGGTGAAGCCGAGGTAGGCAATCCAGGTCAAAGTAGGCAGTCAGGGCCAGATGAAGCCGAGGTAGGCAATCTAGGTCAAGCCAGCAGTCAGGGCCAGATGAATCCGAGGTAGGCAATCCAGGTTAAAGTCAGCAGTCAGGGCCAGATGAAGCCGAGGTAGGCAATCCAGGTCAAAGTCAGCAGTCAGGGCCAGGTGAAGCCGAGGTAGGCAATGCAGGTCAAAGTCGGCGGTCAAGGCCAGATGAAGCCGAGGTAGGCAATGCAGGTCAAAGTCGGCGGTCAGGGCCAGATGAAGCCGAGGTAGGCAATCCAGGTCAAAGTCAGCAGTCAGGGCCAGACGAAGCCGAGGTAGGCAATCCAGGTCAAAGTCGGCAGTCAGGGCCAGATGAAGCCGAGGTACGCAATGCAGGTCAAAGTCGGCAGTCAGGGCCAGATGAAGCCGAGGTACGCAATCCAGGTCAAAGGCAGCAGTCATGGCCAGGTGAAGCCGAGGTAGGCAATCCAGGTCAAAGTAGGCAGTCAGGGCCAGGTGAAGCCGAGGTAGGCAATCCAGGTCAAAGTCAGCAGTCAGGGCCAGATGAAGCCGAGGTACGCAATCCAGGTCAAAGGCAGTAGTCATGGCCAGGTGAAGCCGAGGTAGGCAATCCAGGTCAAGCCAGCAGTCAGGGCCAGATGAAGCCGAGGTAGGCAATGCAGGTCAAAGTCGGCAGTCAAGGCCAGATGAAGCCGAGGAACGCAATCCAGGTCAAAGTCGGCAGTCAGGGCCAGATGAAGCCGAGGTAGGCAATGCAGGTCAAAGTCGGCGGTCAGGGCCAGATGAAGCCGAGGTAGGCAATCTAGGTCAAGCCAGCAGTCAGGGCCAGATGAAGCCGAGGTAGGCAATCCAGGTCAAAGTCAGCAGTCATGGCCAGGTGAAGCCGAGGTAGGCAATCCAGGTCAAAGTAGGCAGTCAGGGCCAGATGAAGCCGAGGTAGGCAATCTAGGTCAAGCCAGCAGTCAGGGCCAGATGAAGCCGAGGTAGGCAATCCAGGTCAAAGTCAGCAGTCATGGCCAGGTGAAGCCGAGGTAGGCAATCCAGGTCAAAGTAGGCAGTCAGGGCCAGATGAAGCCGAGGTAGGCAATCTAGGTCAAGCCAGCAGTCAGGGCCAGATGAAGCCGAGGTAGGCAATCCAGGTTAAAGTCAGCAGTCAGGGCCAGATGAAGCCGAGGTAGGCAATCCAGGTCAAAGTCAGCAGTCAGGGCCAGGTGAAGCCGAGGTAGGCAATGCAGGTCAAAGTCGGCGGTCAAGGCCAGATGAAGCCGAGGTAGGCAATGCAGGTCAAAGTCGGCGGTCAGGGCCAGATGAAGCCGAGGTAGGCAATCCAGGTCAAAGTCGGCAGTCAGGGCCAGACGAAGCCGAGGTAGGCAATCCAGGTCAAAGTCGGCAGTCAGGGCCAGATGAAGCCGAGGTACGCAATGCAGGTCAAAGTCGGCAGTCAGGGCCAGATGAAGCCGAGGTACGCAATCCAGGTCAAAGGCAGCAGTCATGGCCAGGTGAAGCCGAGGTAGGCAATCCAGGTCAAAGTAGGCAGTCAGGGCCAGGTGAAGCCGAGGTAGGCAATCCAGGTCAAAGTCAGCAGTCAGGGCCAGATGAAGCCGAGGTACGCAATCCAGGTCAAAGGCAGTAGTCATGGCCAGGTGAAGCCGAGGTAGGCAATCCAGGTCAAGCCAGCAGTCAGGGCCAGATGAAGCCGAGGTAGGCAATGCAGGTCAAAGTCGGCAGTCAAGGCCAGATGAAGCCGAGGAACGCAATCCAGGTCAAAGTCGGCAGTCAGGGCCAGATGAAGCCGAGGTAGGCAATGCAGGTCAAAGTCGGCGGTCAGGGCCAGATGAAGCCGAGGTAGGCAATGCAGGTCAAAGTCGGCGGTCAGGGCCAGATGAAGCCGAGGTAGGCAATGCAGGTCAAAGTCGGCGGTCAGGGCCAGATGAAGCCGAGGTAGGCAATCCAGGTCAAAGTCAGCAGTCAGGGCCAGATGAAGCCGAGGTAGGCAATGCAGGTCAAAGTCGGCGGTCAAGGCCAGATGAAGCCGAGGAACGCAACCCAGGTCAAAGTCGGCAGTCAGGGCCAGATGAAGCCGAGGTAGGCAATGCAGGTCAAAGTCGGCGGTCAGGGCCAGATGAAGCCGAGGTAGGCAATGCAGGTCAAAGTCGGCGGTCAGGGCCAGATGAAGCCGAGGTAGGCAATCCAGGTCAAAGTCGGCAGTCAGGGCCAGATGAAGCCGAGGTACGCAATCCAGGTCAAAGGCAGCAGTCATGGCCAGGTGAAGCCGAGGTAGGCAATCCAGGTCAAAATTGGCAGTCAGGGCCAGATGAAGCCGAGGTACGCAATCCACGTCAAGCCAGCAGTCAGGGCCAGATGAAGCCGAGGTACGCAATCCAGGTCAAAGTAGGCAGTCAGGGCCAGATGAAGCCGAGGTAGGCAATCCAGGTCAAAGTCAGCAGTCAGGGCCAGGTGAAGCCGAGGTAGGCAATCCAGGTCAAAGTCGGCAGTCAGGGCCAGATGAAGCCGAGGTAGGCAATCCAGGTCAAAGTAGGCAGTCAGGGCCAGATGAAGCCGAGGTAGGCAATCCAGGTCAAAGTAGGCAGTCAGGGCCAGATGAAGCCGAGGTACGCAATCCAGGTCAAAGTAGGCAGTCAGGGCCAGATGAAGCCGAGGTACGCAATCCAGGTCAAAGTAGGCAGTCAGGGCCAGATGAAGCCGAGGTAGGCAATCCAGGTCAAAGTCAGCAGTCAGGGCCAGACGAAGCCGAGGTAGGCAATCCAGGTCAAAGTAGGCAGTCAGGGCCAGATGAAGCCGAGGTAGGCAATCCAGGTCAAAGTCAGCAGTCAGGGCCAGGTGAAGCCGAGGTAGGCAATCCAGGTCAAAGTCAGCAGTCAGGGCCAGATGAAGCCGAGGTACGCAATCCAGGTCAAAGGCAGCAGTCATGGCCAGGTGAAGCCGAGGTAGGCAATCCAGGTCAAAGTAGGCAGTCAGGGCCAGATGAAGCCGAGGTAGGCAATCCAGGTCAAGCCAGCACTCAGGGCCAGGTGAAGCCGAGGTAGGCAATCCAGGTCAAAGTCAGCAGTCAGGGCCAGATGAAGCCGAGGTACGCAATCCAGGTCAAAGGCAGCAGTCATGGCCAGGTGAAGCCGAGGTAGGCAATCCAGGTCAAAGTAGGCAGTCAGGGCCAGATGAAGCCGAGGTACGCAATCCAGGTCGAGCCAGCAGTCAGGGCCAGATGAAGCCGAGGTACGCAATCCAGGTCAAAGTCAGCAGTCAGGGCCAGATGAAGCCGAGAAACACAATCCAGGTCAAGCCAACAGTCAGGGCCAGATGAAGCCGAGGTAGGCAATGCAGGTCAAAGTCGGCAGTCAGGGCCAGATGAAGCCGAGGTAGGCAATCCAGGTCAAAGTCAGCAGTCAGGGCCAGGTGAAGCCGAGGTAGGCAATCCAGGTCAAAGTCAGCAGTCAGGGCCAGATGAAGCCGAGGTACGCAATCCAGGTCAAGCCAGCAGTCAGGGCCAGATGAAGCCGAGGTACGCAATCCAGGTCAAAGGCAGCAGTCATGGCCAGGTGAAGCCGAGGTAGGCAATCCAGGTCAAAGTAGGCAGTCAGGGCCAGATGAAGCCGAGGTAGGCAATCCAGGTCAAAGTCAGCAGTCAGGGCCAGGTGAAGCCGAGGTAGGCAATCCAGGTCAAAGTCAGCAGTCAGGGCCAGATGAAGCCGAGGTACGCAATCCAGGTCAAAGGCAGCAGTCATGGCCAGGTGAAGCCGAGGTAGGCAATCCAGGTCAAAGTAGGCAGTCAGGGCCAGATCAAGCCGAGGTAGGCAATCCAGGTCAAGCCAGCACTCAGGGCCAGGTGAAGCCGAGGTAGGCAATCCAGGTCAAAGTCAGCAGTCAGGGCCAGATGAAGCCGAGGTACGCAATCCAGGTCAAAGGCAGCAGTCATGGCCAGGTGAAGCCGAGGTAGGCAATCCAGGTCAAAGTAGGCAGTCAGGGCCAGGTGAAGCCGAGGTAGGCAATCCAGGTCAAAGTAGGCAGTCAGGGCCAGATGAAGCCGAGGTACGCAATCCAGGTCAAGCCAGCAGTCAGGGCCAGATGAAGCCGAGGTACGCAATCCAGGTCAAAGTCAGCAGTCAGGGCCAGATGAAGCCGAGAAACACAATCCAGGTCAAGCCAACAGTCAGGGCCAGATGAAGCCGAGGTAGGCAATGCAGGTCAAAGTCGGCAGTCAGGGCCAGATGAAGCCGAGATAGGCAATGCAGGTCAAAGTCGGCAGTCTGGGCCAGATGAAGCCGAGGTAGGCAATGCAGGTCAAAGTCGGCGGTCAAGGCCAGATGAAGCCGAGGTAGGCAATCCAGGTCAAAGTAGGCAGTCAGGGCCAGATGAAGCCGAGGTAGGCAATCCAGGTCAAAGTCAGCAGTCAGGGCCAGGTGAAGCCGAGGTAGGCAATCCAGGTCAAAGTCAGCAGTCAGGGCCAGATGAAGCCGAGGTACGCAATCCAGGTCAAGCCAGCAGTCAGGGCCAGATGAAGCCGAGGTACGCAATCCAGGTCAAAGGCAGCAGTCATGGCCAGGTGAAGCCGAGGTAGGCAATCCAGGTCAAAGTAGGCAGTCAGGGCCAGATGAAGCCGAGGTAGGCAATCCAGGTCAAAGTCAGCAGTCAGGGCCAGGTGAAGCCGAGGTAGGCAATCCAGGTCAAAGTCAGCAGTCAGGGCCAGATGAAGCCGAGGTACGCAATCCAGGTCAAAGGCAGCAGTCATGGCCAGGTGAAGCCGAGGTAGGCAATCCAGGTCAAAGTAGGCAGTCAGGGCCAGATCAAGCCGAGGTAGGCAATCCAGGTCAAGCCAGCACTCAGGGCCAGGTGAAGCCGAGGTAGGCAATCCAGGTCAAAGTCAGCAGTCAGGGCCAGATGAAGCCGAGGTACGCAATCCAGGTCAAAGGCAGCAGTCATGGCCAGGTGAAGCCGAGGTAGGCAATCCAGGTCAAAGTAGGCAGTCAGGGCCAGATGAAGCCGAGGTACGCAATCCAGGTCAAGCCAGCAGTCAGGGCCAGATGAAGCCGAGGTACGCAATCCAGGTCAAAGTCAGCAGTCAGGGCCAGATGAAGCCGAGAAACACAATCCAGGTCAAGCCAGCAGTCAGGGCCAGATGAAGCCGAGGTAGGCAATGCAGGTCAAAGTCGGCAGTCAGGGCCAGATGAAGCCGAGATAGGCAATGCAGGTCAAAGTCGGCAGTCTGGGCCAGATGAAGCCGAGGTAGGCAATGCAGGTCAAAGTCGGCGGTCAAGGCCAGATGAAGCCGAGGTAGGCAATGCAGGTCAAAGTCGGCGGTCAGGGCCAGATGAAGCCGAGATAGGCAATGCAGGTCAAAGTCGGCAGTCAGGGCCAGATGAAGCCGAGGTAGGCAATCTAGGTCAAGCCAGCAGTCAGGGCCAGATGAAGCCGAGGTAGGCAATGCAGGTCAAAGTCGGCGGTCAAGGCCAGATGAAGCCGAGGTAGGCAATCCAGGTCAAAGTCGGCAGTCAGGGCCAGATGAAGCCGAGGAAGCAAACCAGGTCAAGCCAGCAGTCAGGGCCAGATGAAGCCGAGGTAGGCAATCCAGGTCAAGCCAGCAGTCAGGGCCAGATGAAGCCGAGGTAGGCAATGCAGGTCAAAGTCGGCGGTCAAGGCCAGATGAAGCCGAGGAACGCAACCCAGGTCAAAGTCGGCAGTCAGGGCCAGATGAAGCCGAGGTAGGCAATGCAGGTCAAAGTCGGCGGTCAGGGCCAGATGAAGCCGAGGTAGGCAATGCAGGTCAAAGTCGGCGGTCAGGGCCAGATGAAGCCGAGGTAGGCAATCCAGGTCAAAGTCAGCAGTCAGGGCCAGATGAAGCCGAGGTACGCAATCCAGGTCAAAGGCAGCAGTCATGGCCAGGTGAAGCCGAGGTAGGCAATCCAGGTCAAAATTGGCAGTCAGGGCCAGATGAAGCCGAGGTACGCAATCCAGGTCAAGCCAGCAGTCAGGGTCAGATGAAGCCGAGGTACGCAATCCAGGTCAAAGGCAGCAGTCATGGCCAGGTGAAGCCGAGGTAGGCAATCCAGGTCAAAATTGGCAGTCAGGGCCAGATGAAGCCGAGGTACGCAATCCAGGTCAAGCCAGCAGTCAGGGCCAGATGAAGCCGAGGTACGCAATCCAGGTCAAAGGCAGCAGTCATGGCCAGGTGAAGCCGAGGTAGGCAATCCAGGTCAAAGTAGGCAGTCAGGGCCAGATGAAGCCGAGGTACGCAATCCAGGTCAAAGTCAGCAGTCAGGGCCAGGTGAAGCCGAGGTAGGCAACCCAGGTCAAAGTCGGCAGTCAGGGCCAGATGAAGCCGAGGTAGGCAATGCAGGTCAAAGTCGGCGGTCAGGGCCAGATGAAGCCGAGGTAGGCAATGCAGGTCAAAGTCGGCAGTCAGGGCCAGATGAAGCCGAGATAGGCAATGCAGGTCAAAGTCGGCGGTCAAGGCCAGATGAAGCCGAGGTAGACAATGCAGGTCAAAGTCGGCGGTCAGGGCCAGATGAAGCCGAGATAGGCAATGCAGGTCAAAGTCGGCAGTCAGGGCCAGATGAAGCCGAGGTAGGCAATGCAGGTCAAAGTCGGCGGTCAAGGCCAGATGAAGCCGAGGTAGGCAATGCAGGTCAAAGTCGGCGGTCAAGGCCAGATGAAGCCGAGGTAGGCAATCCAGGTCAAAGTCGGCAGTCAGGGCCAGATGAAGCCGAGGTAGGCAATCCAGGTCAAGCCAGCAGTCAGGGCCAGATGAAGCCGAGGTAGGCAATCCAGGTCAAGCCAGCAGTCAGGGCCAGATGAAGCCGAGGTAGGCAATGCAGGTCAAAGTCGGTAGTCAAGGCCAGATGAAGCCGAGGAACGCAATCCAGGTCAAAGTCGGCAGTCAGGGCCAGATGAAGCCGAGATAGGCAATGCACGTCAAAGTCGGCAGTCAGGGCCAGATGAAGCCGAGGTAGGCAATGCAGGTCAAAGTCGGCGGTCAAGGCCAGATGAAGCCGAGGAACGCAACCCAGGTCAAAGTCGGCAGTCATGGCCAGATGAAGCCGAGGTAGGCAATGCAGGTCAAAGTCGGCGGTCAGGGCCAGATGAAGCCGAGGTAGGCAATGCAGGTCAAAGTCGGCGGTCAGGGCCAGATGAAGCCGAGGTAGGCAATCCAGGTCAAAGTCAGCAGTCAGGGCCAGATGAAGCCGAGGTACGCAATCCAGGTCAAAGGCAGCAGTCATGGCCAGGTGAAGCCGAGGTAGGCAATCCAGGTCAAAGTAGGCAGTCAGGGCCAGATGAAGCCGAGGTACGCAATCCAGGTCAAGCCAGCAGTCAGGGCCAGATGAAGCCGAGGTACGCAATCCAGGTCAAAGTCAGCAGTCAGGGCCAGATGAAGCCGAGAAACACAATCCAGGTCAAGCCAGCAGTCAGGGCCAGATGAAGCCGAGGTAGGCAATGCAGGTCAAAGTCGGCAGTCAGGGCCAGATGAAGCCGAGATAGGCAATGCAGGTCAAAGTCGGCAGTCTGGGCCAGATGAAGCCGAGATAGGCAATGCAGGTCAAAGTCGGCAGTTTGGGCCAGATGAAGCCGAGGTAGGCAATGCAGGTCAAAGTCGGCGGTCAAGGCCAGATGAAGCCGAGGTAGGCAATGCAGGTCAAAGTCGGCGGTCAGGGCCAGATGAAGCCGAGATAGGCAATGCAGGTCAAAGTCGGCAGTCAGGGCCAGATGAAGCCGAGGTAGGCAATCTAGGTCAAGCCAGCAGTCAGGGCCAGATGAAGCCGAGGTACGCAATCCAGGTCAAAGGCAGCAGTCATGGCCAGGCGAAGCCGAGGTAGGCAATCCAGGTCAAAGTAGGCAGTCAGGGCCAGATGAAGCCGAGGTAGGCAATCCAGGTCAAGCCAGCACTCAGGGCCAGGTGAAGCCGAGGTAGGCAATCCAGGTCAAAGTCAGCAGTCAGGGCCAGATGAAGCCGAGGTACGCAATCCAGGTCAAAGGCAGCAGTCATGGCCAGGTGAAGCCGAGGTAGGCAATCCAGGTCAAAGTAGGCAGTCAGGGCCAGATGAAGCCGAGGTACGCAATCCAGGTCAAGCCAGCAGTCAGGGCCAGATGAAGCCGAGGTACGCAATCCAGGTCAAAGTCAGCAGTCAGGGCCAGATGAAGCCGAGAAACACAATCCAGGTCAAGCCAGCAGTCAGGGCCAGATGAAGCCGAGGTAGGCAATGCAGGTCAAAGTCGGCAGTCAGGGCCAGATGAAGCCGAGATAGGCAATGCAGGTCAAAGTCGGCAGTCTGGGCCAGATGAAGCCGAGGTAGGCAATGCAGGTCAAAGTCGGCGGTCAAGGCCAGATGAAGCCGAGGTAGGCAATGCAGGTCAAAGTCGGCGGTCAGGGCCAGATGAAGCCGAGGTAGGCAATCTAGGTCAAGCCAGCAGTCAGGGCCAGATGAAGCCGAGGTAGGCAATGCAGGTCAAAGTCGGCGGTCAAGGCCAGATGAAGCCGAGGTAGGCAATCCAGGTCAAAGTCGGCAGTCAGGGCCAGATGAAGCCGAGGTAGGCAATCCAGGTCAAGCCAGCAGTCAGGGCCAGATGAAGCCAAGGTAGGCAATGCAGGTCAAAGTCGGCGGTCAAGGCCAGATGAAGCCGAGGAACGCAACCCAGGTCAAAGTCGGCAGTCAGGGCCAGATGAAGCCGAGGTAGGCAATGCAGCTCAAAGTCGGCGGTCAGGGCCAGATGAAGCCGAGGTAGGCAATCCAGGTCAAAGTCAGCAGTCAGGGCCAGATGAAGCCGAGGTACGCAATCCAGGTCAAAGGCAGCAGTCATGGCCAGGTGAAGCCGAGGTAGGCAATCCAGGTCAAAATTGGCAGTCAGGGCCAGATGAAGCCGAGGTACGCAATCCAGGTCAAGCCAGCAGTCAGGGTCAGATGAAGCCGAGGTACGCAATCCAGGTCAAAGGCAGCAGTCATGGCCAGGTGAAGCCGAGGTAGGCAATCCAGGTCAAAATTGGCAGTCAGGGCCAGATGAAGCCGAGGTACGCAATCCAGGTCAAGCCAGCAGTCAGGGCCAGATGAAGCCGAGGTACGCAATCCAGGTCAAAGGCAGCAGTCATGGACAGGTGAAGCCGAGGTAGGCAATCCAGGTCAAGCCAGCAGTCAGGGCCAGATGAAGCCGAGGTAGGCAATGCAGGTCAAAGTCGGCAGTCAGGGCCAGATGAAGCCGAGATAGGCAATGCAGGTCGGCAGTCAGGGCCAGATGAAGCCGAGGTAGGCAATCCAGGTCAAAGTCGGCAGTCAGGGCCAGATGAAGCCGAGGTAGGCAATCCAGGTCAAGCCAGCAGTCAGGGCCAGATGAAGCCGAGGTAGGCAATGCAGGTCAAAGTCGGCAGTCAGGGCCAGATGAAGCCGAGGTACGCAATCCAGGTCAAAGTCGGCAGTCAGGGCCAGATGAAGCCGAGGAACGCAACCCAGGTCAAAGTCGGCAGTCAGGGCCAGATGAAGCCGAGGTAGGCAATGCAGGTCAAAGTCGGCGGTCAGGGCCAGATGAAGCCGAGGTAGGCAATGCAGGTCAAAGTCGGCGGTCAGGGCCAGATGAAGCCGAGGTAGGCAATCCAGGTCAAAGTCAGCAGTCAGGGCCAGATGAAGCCGAGGTACGCAATCCAGGTCAAAGGCAGCAGTCATGGCCAGGTGAAGCCGAGGTAGGCAATCCAGGTCAAAATTGGCAGTCAGGGCCAGATGAAGCCGAGGTACGCAATCCAGGTCAAGCCAGCAGTCAGGGTCAGATGAAGCCGAGGTACGCAATCCAGGTCAAAGGCAGCAGTCATGGCCAGGTGAAGCCGAGGTAGGCAATCCAGGTCAAAATTGGCAGTCAGGGCCAGATGAAGCCGAGGTACGCAATCCAGGTCAAGCCAGCAGTCAGGGCCAGATGAAGCCGAGGTACGCAATCCAGGTCAAAGGCAGCAGTCATGGCCAGGTGAAGCCGAGGTAGGCAATCCAGGTCAAAGTAGGCAGTCAGGGCCAGATGAAGCCGAGGTACGCAATCCAGGTCAAAGTCAGCAGTCAGGGCCAGGTGAAGCCGAGGTAGGCAACCCAGGTCAAAGTCGGCAGTCAGGGCCAGATGAAGCCGAGGTAGGCAATGCAGGTCAAAGTCGGCGGTCAGGGCCAGATGAAGCCGAGGTAGGCAATGCAGGTCAAAGTCGGCAGTCAGGGCCAGATGAAGCCGAGATAGGCAATGCAGGTCAAAGTCGGCGGTCAAGGCCAGATGAAGCCGAGGTAGACAATGCAGGTCAAAGTCGGCGGTCAGGGCCAGATGAAGCCGAGATAGGCAATGCAGGTCAAAGTCGGCAGTCAGGGCCAGATGAAGCCGAGGTAGGCAATGCAGGTCAAAGTCGGCGGTCAAGGCCAGATGAAGCCGAGGTAGGCAATGCAGGTCAAAGTCGGCGGTCAAGGCCAGATGAAGCCGAGGTAGGCAATCCAGGTCAAAGTCGGCAGTCAGGGCCAGATGAAGCCGAGGTAGGCAATCCAGGTCAAGCCAGCAGTCAGGGCCAGATGAAGCCGAGGTAGGCAATCCAGGTCAAGCCAGCAGTCAGGGCCAGATGAAGCCGAGGTAGGCAATGCAGGTCAAAGTCGGTAGTCAAGGCCAGATGAAGCCGAGGAACGCAATCCAGGTCAAAGTCGGCAGTCAGGGCCAGATGAAGCCGAGATAGGCAATGCACGTCAAAGTCGGCAGTCAGGGCCAGATGAAGCCGAGGTAGGCAATGCAGGTCAAAGTCGGCGGTCAAGGCCAGATGAAGCCGAGGAACGCAACCCAGGTCAAAGTCGGCAGTCATGGCCAGATGAAGCCGAGGTAGGCAATGCAGGTCAAAGTCGGCGGTCAGGGCCAGATGAAGCCGAGGTAGGCAATGCAGGTCAAAGTCGGCGGTCAGGGCCAGATGAAGCCGAGGTAGGCAATCCAGGTCAAAGTCAGCAGTCAGGGCCAGATGAAGCCGAGGTACGCAATCCAGGTCAAAGGCAGCAGTCATGGCCAGGTGAAGCCGAGGTAGGCAATCCAGGTCAAAGTAGGCAGTCAGGGCCAGATGAAGCCGAGGTAGGCAATCCAGGTCAAGCCAGCACTCAGGGCCAGGTGAAGCCGAGGTAGGCAATCCAGGTCAAAGTCGGCAGTCAGGGCCAGATGAAGCCGAGGTACGCAATCCAGGTCAAAGGCAGCAGTCATGGCCAGGTGAAGCCGAGGTAGGCAATCCAGGTCAAAGTAGGCAGTCAGGGCCAGATGAAGCCGAGGTACGCAATCCAGGTCAAGCCAGCAGTCAGGGCCAGATGAAGCCGAGGTACGCAATCCAGGTCAAAGTCAGCAGTCAGGGCCAGATGAAGCCGAGAAACACAATCCAGGTCAAGCCAGCAGTCAGGGCCAGATGAAGCCGAGGTAGGCAATGCAGGTCAAAGTCGGCAGTCAGGGCCAGATGAAGCCGAGATAGGCAATGCAGGTCAAAGTCGGCAGTCTGGGCCAGATGAAGCCGAGATAGGCAATGCAGGTCAAAGTCGGCAGTTTGGGCCAGATGAAGCCGAGGTAGGCAATGCAGGTCAAAGTCGGCGGTCAAGGCCAGATGAAGCCGAGGTAGGCAATGCAGGTCAAAGTCGGCGGTCAGGGCCAGATGAAGCCGAGATAGGCAATGCAGGTCAAAGTCGGCAGTCAGGGCCAGATGAAGCCGAGGTAGGCAATCTAGGTCAAGCCAGCAGTCAGGGCCAGATGAAGCCGAGGTACGCAATCCAGGTCAAAGGCAGCAGTCATGGCCAGGCGAAGCCGAGGTAGGCAATCCAGGTCAAAGTAGGCAGTCAGGGCCAGATGAAGCCGAGGTAGGCAATCCAGGTCAAGCCAGCACTCAGGGCCAGGTGAAGCCGAGGTAGGCAATCCAGGTCAAAGTCAGCAGTCAGGGCCAGATGAAGCCGAGGTACGCAATCCAGGTCAAAGGCAGCAGTCATGGCCAGGTGAAGCCGAGGTAGGCAATCCAGGTCAAAGTAGGCAGTCAGGGCCAGATGAAGCCGAGGTACGCAATCCAGGTCAAGCCAGCAGTCAGGGCCAGATGAAGCCGAGGTACGCAATCCAGGTCCAAGTCAGCAGTCAGGGCCAGATGAAGCCGAGAAACACAATCCAGGTCAAGCCAGCAGTCAGGGCCAGATGAAGCCGAGGTAGGCAATGCAGGTCAAAGTCGGCAGTCAGGGCCAGATGAAGCCGAGATAGGCAATGCAGGTCAAAGTCGGCAGTCTGGGCCAGATGAAGCCGAGGTAGGCAATGCAGGTCAAAGTCGGCGGTCAAGGCCAGATGAAGCCGAGGTAGGCAATGCAGGTCAAAGTCGGCGGTCAGGGCCAGATGAAGCCGAGGTAGGCAATCTAGGTCAAGCCAGCAGTCAGGGCCAGATGAAGCCGAGGTAGGCAATGCAGGTCAAAGTCGGCGGTCAAGGCCAGATGAAGCCGAGGTAGGCAATCCAGGTCAAAGTCGGCAGTCAGGGCCAGATGAAGCCGAGGTAGGCAATCCAGGTTAAGCCAGCAGTCAGGGCCAGATGAAGCCAAGGTAGGCAATCCAGGTCAAGCCAGCAGTCAGGGCCAGATGAAGCCAAGGTAGGCAATGCAGGTCAAAGTCGGCGGTCAAGGCCAGATGAAGCCGAGGAACGCAACCCAGGTCAAAGTCGGCAGTCAGGGCCAGATGAAGCCGAGGTAGGCAATGCAGCTCAAAGTCGGCGGTCAGGGCCAGATGAAGCCGAGGTAGGCAATCCAGGTCAAAGTCAGCAGTCAGGGCCAGATGAAGCCGAGGTACGCAATCCAGGTCAAAGGCAGCAGTCATGGCCAGGTGAAGCCGAGGTAGGCAATCCAGGTCAAAATTGGCAGTCAGGGCCAGATGAAGCCGAGGTACGCAATCCAGGTCAAGCCAGCAGTCAGGGTCAGATGAAGCCGAGGTACGCAATCCAGGTCAAAGGCAGCAGTCATGGCCAGGTGAAGCCGAGGTAGGCAATCCAGGTCAAAATTGGCAGTCAGGGCCAGATGAAGCCGAGGTACGCAATCCAGGTCAAGCCAGCAGTCAGGGCCAGATGAAGCCGAGGTACGCAATCCAGGTCAAAGGCAGCAGTCATGGACAGGTGAAGCCGAGGTAGGCAATCCAGGTCAAGCCAGCAGTCAGGGCCAGA
Source organism: Zootoca vivipara (assembly GCF_963506605.1). NCBI lineage: Eukaryota > Metazoa > Chordata > Lepidosauria > Squamata > Lacertidae > Zootoca > Zootoca vivipara. The sequence continues at coordinate 3,405,974 of NC_083280.1, read as the reverse complement.
TGAAGCCGAGGTAGGCAATGCAGGTCAAAGTCGCCAGTCAGGGCCAGATGAAGCCGAGATAGGCAATGCAGGTCGGCAGTCAGGGCCAGATGAAGCCGAGGTAGGCAATCCAGGTCAAAGTCGGCAGTCAGGGCCAGATGAAGCCGAGGTAGGCAATCCAGGTCAAGCCAGCAGTCAGGGCCAGATGAAGCCGAGGTAGGCAATGCAGGTCAAAGTCGGCAGTCAGGGCCAGATGAAGCCGAGGTACGCAATCCAGGTCAAAGTCGGCAGTCAGGGCCAGATGAAGCCGAGGAACGCAATCCAGGTCAAAGTCGGCAGTCAGGGCCAGATGAAGCCGAGATAGGCAATGCACGTCAAAGTCGGCAGTCAGGGCCAGATGAAGCCGAGGTAGGCAATGCAGGTCAAAGTCGGCGGTCAAGGCCAGATGAAGCCGAGGAACGCAACCCAGGTCAAAGTCGGCGGTCAGGGCCAGATGAAGCCGAGGTAGGCAATCCAGGTCAAAGTCAGCAGTCAGGGCCAGATGAAGCCGAGGTACGCAATCCAGGTCAAAGGCAGCAGTCATGGCCAGGTGAAGCCGAGGTAGGCAATCCAGGTCAATATTGGCAGTCAGGGCCAGATGAAGCCGAGGTACGCAATCCAGGTCAAGCCAGCAGTCAGGGCCAGATGAAGCCGAGGTACGCAATCCAGGTCAAAGTAGGCAGTCAGGGCCAGATGAAGCCGAGGTACGCAATCCAGGTCAAGCCAGCAGTCAGGGCCAGATGAAGCCGAGGTACGCAATCCAGGTCAAAGTCAGCAGTCAGGGCCAGATGAAGCCGAGAAACACAATCCAGGTCAAGCCAGCAGTCAGGGCCAGATGAAGCCGAGGTAGGCAATGCAGGTCAAAGTCGGCAGTCAGGGCCAGGTGAAGCCGAGATAGGCAATGCAGGTCAAAGTCGGCGGTCAAGGCCAGATGAAGCCGAGGTAGGCAATGCAGGTCAAAGTCGGCGGTCAGGGCCAGATGAAGCCGAGATAGGCAATGCAGGTCAAAGTCGGCAGTCAGGGCCAGATGAAGCCGAGGTAGGCAATCTAGGTCAAGCCAGCAGTCAGGGCCAGATGAAGCCGAGGTAGGCAATGCAGGTCAAAGTCGGCGGTCAAGGCCAGATGAAGCCGAGGTAGGCAATCCAGGTCAAAGTCGGCGGTCAGGGCCAGATGAAGCCGAGGTAGGCAATCCAGGTCAAAGTCAGCAGTCATGGCCAGGTGAAGCCGAGGTAGGCAATCCAGGTCAAAGTAGGCAGTCAGGGCCAGATGAAGCCGAGGTAGGCAATCTAGGTCAAGCCAGCAGTCAGGGCCAGATGAAGCCGAGGTAAGCATTCCAGGTCAAAGTCAGCAGTCAGGGCCAGGTGAAGCCGAGGTAGGCAATCCAGGTCAGTCAGGAGTCAGGGCCAGATGAAGCCAAGGTAGGCAATGCAGGTCAAAGTCGGCGGTCAAGGCCAGATGAAGCCGAGGTAGGCAATGCAGGTCAAAGTCGGCGGTCAGGGCCAGATGAAGCCGAGGTAGGCAATCCAGGTCAAAGTCAGCAGTCAGGGCCAGACGAAGCCGAGGTAGGCAATCCAGGTCAAAGTCGGCAGTCAGGGCCAGATGAAGCCGAGGTACGCAATCCAGGTCAAAGTCGGCAGTCAGGGCCAGATGAAGCCGAGGTACGCAATCCCGGTCAAAGGCAGCAGTCATGGCCAGGTGAAGCCGAGGTAGGCAATCCAGGTCAAAGTAGGCAGTCAGGGCCAGGTGAAGCCGAGGTAGGCAATCCAGGTCAAAGTCAGCAGTCAGGGCCAGATGAAGCCAAGGTAGGCAATCCAGGTCAAGCCAGCAGTCAGGGCCAGATGAAGCCGAGGTAGGCAATGCAGGTCAAAGTCGGCGGTCAAGGCCAGATGAAGCCGAGGAACGCAACCCAGGTCAAAGTCGGCAGTCAGGGCCAGATGAAGCCGAGGTAGGCAATGCAGGTCAAAGTCGGCGGTCAGGGCCAGATGAAGCCGAGGTAGGCAATGCAGCTCAAAGTCGGCGGTCAGGGCCAGATGAAGCCGAGGTAGGCAATCCAGGTCAAAGTCAGCAGTCAGGGCCAGATGAAGCCGAGGTAGGCAATCCAGGTCAAAATTGGCAGTCAGGGCCAGATGAAGCCGAGGTACGCAATCCAGGTCAAGCCAGCAGTCAGGGTCAGATGAAGCCGAGGTACGCAATCCAGGTCAAAGGCAGCAGTCATGGCCAGGTGAAGCCGAGGTAGGCAATCCAGGTCAAAATTGGCAGTCAGGGCCAGATGAAGCCGAGGTACGCAATCCAGGTCAAAGGCAGCAGTCATGGCCAGGTGAAGCCGAGGTAGGCAATCCAGGTCAAGCCAGCAGTCAGGGCCAGATGAAGCCGAGGTAGGCAATGCAGGTCAAAGTCGGCAGTCAGGGCCAGATGAAGCCGAGATAGGAAATGCAGGTCGGCAGTCAGGGCCAGATGAAGCCGAGGTAGGCAATCCAGGTCAAAGTCGGCAGTCAGGGCCAGATGAAGCCGAGGTAGGCAATCCAGGTCAAGCCAGCAGTCAGGGCCAGATGAAGCCGAGGTAGGCAATGCAGGTCAAAGTCGGCAGTCAGGGCCAGATGAAGCCGAGATAGACAATGCAGGTCAAAGTCGGCAGTCAAGGCCAGATGAAGCCGAGGAACGCAATGCAGGTCAAAGTCGGCGGTCAAGGCCAGATGAAGCCGAGGAACGCAACCCAGGTCAAAGTCGGCGGTCAGGGCCAGATGAAGCCGAGGTAGGCAATCCAGGTCAAAGTCAGCAGTCAGGGCCAGATGAAGCCGAGGTACGCAATCCAGGTCAAAGGCAGCAGTCATGGCCAGGTGAAGCCGAGGTAGGCAATCCAGGTCAAAATTGGCAGTCAGGGCCAGATGAAGCCGAGGTACGCAATCCAGGTCAAGCCAGCAGTCAGGGCCAGATGAAGCCGAGGTAGGCAATCCAGGTCAAAGTAGGCAGTCAGGGCCAGATGAAGCCGAGGTACGCAATCCAGGTCAAGCCAGCAGTCAGGGCCAGATGAAGCCGAGGTACGCAATCCAGGTCAAAGGCAGCAGTCATGGCCAGGTGAAGCCGAGGTAGGCAATCCAGGTCAAAGTAGGCAGTCAGGGCCAGATGAAGCCGAGGTAGGCAATCCAGGTCAAAGTCAGCAGTCAGGGCCAGATGAAGCCGAGGTACGCAATCCAGGTCAAAGGCAGCAGTCATGGCCAGGTGAAGCCGAGGTAGGCAATCCAGGTCAAAGTAGGCAGTCAGGGCCAGATGAAGCCGAGGTAGGCAATCCAGGTCAAGCCAGCACTCAGGGCCAGGTGAAGCCGAGGTAGGCAATCCAGGTCAAAGTCAGCAGTCAGGGCCAGATGAAGCCGAGGTACGCCATCCAGGTGAAAGGCAGCAGTCATGGCCAGGTGAAGCCGAGGTAGGCAATCCAGGTCAAAGTAGGCAGTCAGGGCCAGATGAAGCCGAGGTACGCAATCCAGGTCAAGCCAGCAGTCAGGGCCAGATGAAGCCGAGGTACGCAATCCAGGTCAAAGTCAGCAGTCAGGGCCAGATGAAGCCGAGAAACACAATCCAGGTCAAGCCAGCAGTCAGGGCCAGATGAAGCCGAGGTAGGCAATGCAGGTCAAAGTCGGCAGTCAGGGCCAGATGAAGCCGAGATAGGCAATGCAGGTCAAAGTCGGCGGTCAAGGCCAGATGAAGCCGAGGTAGGCAATGCAGGTCAAAGTCGGCGGTCAGGGCCAGATGAAGCCGAGATAGGCAATGCAGGTCAAAGTCGGCAGTCAGGGCCAGATGAAGCCGAGGTAGGCAATCTAGGTCAAGCCAGCAGTCAGGGCCAGATGAAGCCGAGGTAGGCAATGCAGGTCAAAGTCGGCGGTCAAGGCCAGATGAAGCCGAGGTAGGCAATCCAGGTCAAACTCGGCAGTCAGGGCCAGATGAAGCCGAGGTAGGCAATCCAGGTCAAGCCAGCAGTCAGGGCCAGATGAAGCCGAGGTAGGCAATCCAGGTCAAGCCAGCAGTCAGGGCCAGATGAAGCCGAGGTAGGCAATGCAGGTCAAAGTCGGCAGTCAAGGCCAGATGAAGCCGAGGAACGCAATCCAGGTCAAAGTCGGCAGTCAGGGCCAGATGAAGCCGAGATAGGCAATGCACGTCAAAGTCGGCAGTCAGGGCCAGATGAAGCCGAGGTAGGCAATGCAGGTCAAAGTCGGCGGTCAAGGCCAGATGAAGCCGAGGAACGCAACCCAGGTCAAAGTCGGCAGTCAGGGCCAGATGAAGCCGAGGTAGGCAATGCAGGTCAAAGTCGGCGGTCAGGGCCAGATGAAGCCGAGGTAGGCAATGCAGGTCAAAGTCGGCGGTCAGGGCCAGATGAAGCCGAGGTAGGCAATCCAGGTCAAAGTCAGCAGTCAGGGCCAGATGAAGCCGAGGTACGCAATCCAGGTCAAAGTAGGCAGTCAGGGCCAGATGAAGCCGAGGTACGCAATCCAGGTCAAGCCAGCAGTCAGGGCCAGATGAAGCCGAGGTACGCAATCCAGGTCAAAGTAGGCAGTCAGGGCCAGATGAAGCCGAGGTAGGCAATCCAGGTCAAAGTCAGCAGTCAGGGCCAGGTGAAGCTGAGGTAGGCAATCCAGGTCAAAGTCAGCAGTCAGGGCCAGATGAAGCCGAGGTACGCAATCCAGGTCAAAGGCAGCAGTCATGGCCAGGTGAAGCCGAGGTAGGCAATCCAGGTCAAAGTAGGCAGTCAGGGCCAGATGAAGCCGAGGTAGGCAATCCAGGTCAAGCCAGCACTCAGGGCCAGGTGAAGCCGAGGTAGGCAATCCAGGTCAAAGTCAGCAGTCAGGGCCAGATGAAGCCGAGGTAGGCAATCCAGGTCAAAATTGGCAGTCAGGGCCAGACGAAGCCGAGGTAGGCAATCCAGGTCAAAGTCGGCAGTCAGGGCCAGGTGAAGCCGAGGTACGCAATCCAGGTCAAAGGCAGCAGTCATGGACAGGTGAAGCCGAGGTAGGCAATCCAGGTCAAAGTCGGCAGTCAGGGCCAGGTGAAGCCGAGGTACGCAATCCAGGTCAAAGGCAGCAGTCATGGACAGGTGAAGCCGAGGTAGGCAATCCAGGTCAAGCCAGCAGTCAGGGCCAGATGAAGCCGAGGTAGGCAATGCAGGTCAAAGTCGGCAGTCAGGGCCAGATGAAGCCGAGATAGGCAATGCAGGTCGGCAGTCAGGGCCAGATGAAGCCGAGGTAGGCAATCCAGGTCAAAGTCGGCAGTCAGGGCCAGATGAAGCCGAGGTAGGCAATCCAAGTCAAGCCAGCAGTCAGGGCCAGATGAAGCCGAGGTAGGCAATCCAGGTCAAGCCAGCAGTCAGGGCCAGATGAAGCCGAGGTAGGCAATGCAGGTCAAAGTCGGCAGTCAAGGCCAGATGAAGCCGAGGAACGCAATCCAGGTCAAAGTCGGCAGTCAGGGCCAGATGAAGCCGAGATAGGCAATGCACGTCAAAGTCGGCAGTCAGGGCCAGATGAAGCCGAGGTAGGCAATGCAGGTCAAAGTCGGCGGTCAAGGCCAGATGAAGCCGAGGAACGCAACCCAGGTCAAAGTCGGCAGTCAGGGCCAGATGAAGCCGAGGTAGGCAATGCAGGTCAAAGTCGGCGGTCAGGGCCAGATGAAGCCGAGGTAGGCAATGCAGGTCAAAGTCGGCGGTCAGGGCCAGATGAAGCCGAGGTAGGCAATCCAGGTCAAAGTCGGCAGTCAAGGCCAGATGAAGCCGAGGAACGCAATGCAGGTCAAAGTCGGCAGTCAAGGCCAGATGAAGCCGAGGTAGGCAATCCAGGTCAAAGTCAGCAGTCAGGGCCAGATGAATCCGAGGTAGGCAATCCAGGTCAAAGTCAGCAGTCAGGGCCAGATGAATCCGAGGTAGGCAATCCAGGTCAAAGTCAGCAGTCAGGGCCAGGTGAAGCCGAGGTAGGCAATCCAGGTCAAAGTCAGCAGTCAGGGCCAGGTGAAGCCGAGGTAGGCAATCCAGGTCAAAGTCAGCAGTCAGGGCCAGGTGAAGCCGAGGTAGGCAATCCAGGTCAAAGTCAGCAGTCAGGGCCAGACGATGCCGAGGTAGGCAATCCAGGTCAAAGTCGGCAGTCAGGGCCAGACGATGCCGAGGTAGGCAATCCAGGTCAAAGTCGGCAGTCAGGGCCAGATGAAGCCGAGGTACGCAATCCAGGTCAAAGTAGGCAGTCAGGGCCAGATGAAGCCGAGGTAGGCAATCCAGGTCAAAGTCAGCAGTCAGGGCCAGACGATGCCGAGGTAGGCAATCCAGGTCAAGCCAGCACTCAGGGCCAGGTGAAGCCGAGGTAGGCAATCCAGGTCAAGTCAGCAGTCAGGGCCAGGTGAAGCCGAGGTACGCAATCCAGGTCAAAGGCAGCAGTCATGGCCAGGTGAAGCCGAGGTAGGCAATCCAGGTCAAAATTGGCAGTCAGGGCCAGATGAAGCCGAGGTACGCAATCCAGGTCAAGCCAGCAGTCAGGTCCAGATGAAGCCGAGGTAGGCAATGCAGGTCAAAGTCGGCAGTCAGGGCCAGATGAAGCCGAGATAGGCAATGCAGGTCAAAGTCGGCAGTCAGGGCCAGATGAAGCCGAGGTAGGCAATCCAGGTCAAAGTCAGCAGTCAGGGCCAGACGAAGCCGAGGTAGGCAATCCAGGTCAAAGTCGGCAGTCAGGGCCAGATGAAGCCGAGGTACGCAATCCAGGTCAAAGTCGGCAGTCAGGGCCAGATGAAGCCGAGGTACGCAATCCAGGTCAAAGTCGGCAGTCTTGGCCAGGTGAAGCCGAGGTAGGCAATCCAGGTCAAAGTAGGCTGTGAGGGCCAGATGAAGCCGAGGTAGGCAATCCAGGTCAAAGCCAGCAGTTAGGGCCAGATGAAGCCGAGGTAGGCAATGCAGGTCAAAGTCGGCGGTCAGGGCCAGATGAAGCCGAGGTAGGCAATCCAGGTCAAAGTCGGCAGTCAAGGCCAGATGAAGCCGAGGAACGCAATCCAGGTCAAAGTCGGCAGTCAAGGCCAGATGAAGCCGAGGTAGGCAATCCAGGTCAAAGTCGGCGGTCAGGGCCAGATGAAGCCGAGGAACACAATCCAGGTCAAAGTCGGCAGTCAAGGCCTGAAGAAGCCCAGGTAGGCAATGCAGGTCAAAGTCGGCGGTCAGGGCCAGATGAAGCCGAGGTAGGCAATGCAGGTCAAAGTCGGCGGTCAAGGCCAGATGAAGCCGAGGAACGCAATCCAGGTCAAAGTCGGCAGTCAGGGCCAGATGAAGCCGAGGTAGGCAATCCAGGTCAAAGGCAGCAGTCATGGCCAGGTGAAGCCGAGGTACGCAATCCAGGTCAAAAGCAGCAGTCATGGCCAGGTGAAGCCGAGGTAGGCAATCCAGGTCAAATTAGGCAGTCAGGGCCAGATGAAGCCGAGGTACGCAATCCAGGTCAAGCCAGCAGTCAGGGCCAGATGAAGCCGAGGTACGCAATCCAGGTCTAAGGAAGCAGTCATGGCCAGGTGAAGCCGAGGTAGGCAATCCAGGTCAAAGTCAGCAGTCAGGGCTAGATGAAGCCGAGGTAGGCAATCCAGGTCAAAGTCAGCAGTCAGGGCTAGATGAAGCCGAGGTAGGCAATCCAGGTTAAAGTCAGCAGTCAGGGCCAGATGAAGCCGAGGTAGGCAATCCAGGTCAAAGGCAGCAGTCATGGCCAGGTGAAGCCGAGGTAGGCAATCCAGGTCAAAGTAGGCAGTTAGGGCCAGATGAAGCCGAGGTACGCAATCCAGGTCAAGCCAGCAGTCAGGGCCAGATGAAGCCGAGGTACGCAATCCAGGTCAAAGGCAGCAGTCAAGGCCAGGTGAAGCCGAGGTACGCAATCCAGGTCAAGCCAGCAGTCAGGGCCAGATGAAGCCGAGGTACGCAATCCAGGTCAAAGTCAGCAGTCAGGGCCAGATGAAGCCTAGAAACACAATCCAGGTCAAGCCAGCAGTCAGGGCCAGATGAAGCCGAGGTAGGCAATGCAGGTCAAAGTCGGCAGTCAGGGCCAGATGAAGCCGAGATAGGCAATGCAGGTCAAAGTCAGCAGTCAGGGCCAGATGAAGCCGAGGTAGGCAATGCAGGTCAAAGTCGGCGGTCAGGGCCAGATGAAGCCGAGGTAGGCAATCCAGGTCAAAGTCGGCAGCCAAGGCCAGATGAAGCCGAGGAACGCAATCCAGGTCAAAGTCGGCAGTCAAGGCCAGAAGAAGCCGAGGAACGCAATGCAGGTCAAAGTCGGCGGTCAGGGCCAGATGAAGCCGAGGTAGGCAATCTAGTTCAAAGTCGGCGGTCAGGGCCAGATGAAGCCGAGTAACACAATCCAGGTCAAAGTCGGCAGTCAAGGCCAGAAGAAGCCGAGGTAGGCAATGCAGGTCAAAGTCGGCAGCCAAGGCCAGATGAAGCCGAGGTACGCAATCCAGGTCAAAGGCAACAGTCAAGGCCAGGTGAAGCCGAGGTACGCAATCCAGGTCAAAGTCAGCAGTCATGGCCAGATGAAGCCGAGGTACGCAATCCAGGTCAAAGTCAGCAGTCAGGGCCAGATGAAGCCGAGAAACACAATGCAGGTCAAGCCAGCAGTCAGGGCCAGATGAAGCCGAGGTAGGCAATGCAGGTCAAAGCCAGCAGTCAGGGCCAGATGAAGCCGAGGTAGGCAATGCAGGTCAAAGTCGGCGGTCAGGGCCAGATGAAGCCGAGTTAGGCAATCCAGGTCAAAGTCGGCAGTCAAGGCCAGATGAAGCCGAGGAACGCAATCCAGGTCAAAGTCGGCAGTCAAGGCCAGAAGAAGCCGAGGAACGCAATGCAGGTCAAAGTCGGCGGTCAGGGCCAGATGAAGCCGAGGTAGGCAATCCAGGTCAAAGTCGGCGGTCAGGGCCAGATGAAGCCGAGGTAGGCAATCCAGGTCAAAGTCGGCAGTCAAGGCCAGATGAAGCCGAGGAACGCAATCCAGGTCAAAGTCGGCAGTCAAGGCCGGATGAAGCCGAGGTAGGCAATCCAGGTCAAAGTCAGCAGTCAGGGCCAGATGAATCCGAGGTAGGCAATCCAGGTCAAAGTCAGCAGTCAGGGCCAGATGAATCCGAGGTAGGCAATCCAGGTCAAAGTCAGCAGTCAGGGCCAGGTGAATCCGAGGTAGGCAATCCAGGTCAAAGTCAGCAGTCAGGGCCAGGTGAAGCCGAGGTAGGCAATCCAGGTCAAAGTCAGCAGTCAGGGCCAGGTGAAGCCGAGGTAGGCAATCCAGGTCAAAGTCAGCAGTCAGGGCCAGACGATGCCGAGGTAGGCAATCCAGGTCAAAGTCGGCGGTCAGGGCCAGATGAAGCCGAGGAGCACAATCCAGGTCAAAGTCGGCAGTCAAGGCCAGAAGAAGCCGAGGTAGGCAATGCAGGTCAAAGTCGGCAGTCAGGGCCAGATGAAGCTGAGGTAGGCAATCCAGGTCAAAGTCAGCAGTCAGGGCCAGACGAAGCCGAGGTAGGCAATCCAGGTCAAAGTCGGCAGTCAGGGCCAGATGAAGCCGAGGTAGGCAATCCAGGTCAAAGGCAGCAGTCATGGCCAGGTCAAAGCCAGCAGTCAGGGCCAGATGAAGCCGAGGTACACAATCCAGGTCAAAGGAAGCAGTCATGGCCAGGTGAAGCCGAGGTAGGCAATCCAGGTCAAAGTAGGCAGTCAGGGCCAGGTGAAGCCGAGGTACGCAATCCAGGTCAAGCCAGCAGTCAGGGCCAGATGAAGCCGAGATAGGCAATCCAGGTCAAAGGCAGCAGTCATGGCCAGGTGAAGCCGAGGTAGGCAATCCTGGTCAAAGTAGGCAGTCAGGGCCAGATGAAGCCGAGGTACGCAATCCAGGTCAAGCCAGCAGTCAGGGCCAGATGAAGCCGATGTACGCAATCCAGGTCAAAGGCAACAGTCAAGGCCAGGTGAAGCCGAGGTACGCAATCCAGGTCAAAGTCAGCAGTCATGGCCAGATGAAGCCGAGGTACGCAATCCAGGTCAAGCCAGCAGTCAGGGCCAGATGAAGCCGAGGTACGCAATCCAGGTCAAAGTCAGCAGTCAGGGCCAGATGAAGCCGAGAAACACAATCCAGGTCAAGCCAGCAGTCAGGGCCAGATGAAGCCGAGGTAGGCAATGCAGGTCAAAGCCAGCAGTCAGGGCCAGATGAAGCCGAGGTAGGCAATGCAGGTCAAAGTCGGCGGTCAGGGCCAGATGAAGCCGAGGTAGGCAATCCAGGTCAAAGTCGGCAGTCAAGGCCAGATGAAGCCGAGGAACGCAATCCAGGTCAAAGTCGGCAGTCAAGGCCAGAAGAAGCCGAGGAACGCAATGCAGGTCAAAGTCGGCGGTCAGGGCCAGATGAAGCCGAGGTAGGCAATCCAGGTCAAAGTCGGCGGTCAGGGCCAGATGAAGCCGAGGAACGCAATCCAGGTCAAAGTCGGCAGTCAGGGCCAGATGAAGCCGAGATAGGCAATGCAGGTCAAAGTCGGCGGTCAAGGCCAGATGAAGCCGAGGAACGCAATCCAGGTCAAAGTCGGCAGTCAGGGCCAGATGAAGCCGAGATAGGCAATGCAGGTCAAAGTCGGCGGTCAAGGCCAGATGAAGCCGAGGAACGCAATCCAGGTCAAAGTCGGCGGTCAGGGCCAGATGAAGCCGAGGTAGGCAATGCAGGTCAAAGTCGGCAGTCAGGGCCAGATGAAGCTGAGGTAGGCAATCCAGGTCAAAGTCAGCAGTCAGGGCCAGACGAAGCCGAGGTAGGCAATCCAGGTCAAAGTCGGCAGTCGGGGCCAGATGAAGCCGAGGTAGGCAATCCAGGTCAAAGGCAGCAGTCATGGCCAGGTGAAGCCGAGGTAGGCAATCCAGGTCAAAGTAGGCAGTCAGGGCCAGATGAAGCCGAGGTACGCAATCCAGGTCAAGCCAGCAGTCAGGGCCAGATGAAGCCGAGGTACACAATCCAGGTCAAAGGAAGCAGTCATGGCCAGGTGAAGCCGAGGTAGGCAATCCAGGTCAAAGTAGGCAGTCAGGGCCAGATGAAGCCGAGGTACGCAATCCAGGTCAAGCCAGCAGTCAGGGCCAGATGAAGCCGAGGTACGCAATCCAGGTCAAAGGCAGCAGTCATGGCCAGGTGAAGCCGAGGTAGGCAATCCTGGTCAAAGTAGGCAGTCAGGGCCAGATGAAGCCGAGGTACGCAATCCAGGTCAAGCCAGCAGTCAGGGCCAGATGAAGCCGAGGTACGCAATCCAGGTCAAAGGCAGCAGTCAAGGCCAGGTGAAGCCGAGGTACGCAATCCAGGTCAAAGTCAGCAGTCATGGCCAGATGAAGCCGAGGTACGCAATCCAGGTCAAAGTCAGCAGTCAGGGCCAGATGAAGCCGAGGTACGCAATCCAGGTCAAGCCAGCAGTCAGGGCCAGATGAAGCCGAGGTACGCAATCCAGGTCAAAGGCAGCAGTCAAGGCCAGGTGAAGCCGAGGTACGCAATCCAGGTCAAAGTCAGCAGTCAGGGCCAGATGAAGCCGAGGTACGCAATCCAGGTCAAAGTCAGCAGTCAGGGCCAGATGAAGCCGAGAAACACAATCCAGGTCAAGCCAGCAGTCAGGGCCAGATGAAGCCGAGGTAGGCAATGCAGGTCAAAGCCAGCAGTCAGGGCCAGATGAAGCTGAGGTAGGCAATGCAGGTCAAAGTCGGCGGTCAGGGCCAGATGAAGCCGAGGTAGGCAATCCAGGTCAAAGTCGGCAGTCAAGGCCAGATGAAGCCGAGGAACGCAATCCAGGTCAAAGTCGGCAGTCAAGGCCAGAAGAAGCCGAGGAACGCAATGCAGGTCAAAGTCGGCGGTCAGGGCCAGATGAAGCCGAGGTAGGCAATCCAGGTCAAAGTCGGCGGTCAGGGCCAGATGAAGCCGAGGAACACAATCCAGGTCAAAGTCGGCAGTCAAGGCCAGAAGAAGCCGAGGTAGGCAATGCAGGTCAAAGTCGGCGGTCAGGGCCAGATGAAGCCGAGGTAGGCAATGCAGGTCAAAGTCGGCGGTCAAGGCCAGATGAAGCCGAGGAACGCAATCCAGGTCAAAGTCGGCAGTCAGGGCCAGATGAAGCCGAGATAGGCAATGCAGGTCCAGGCAGCAGTCAGGGCCAGGTGAAGCCGAGGAAGGCAGGCTGGATGGTGGCGGAGGCAGGAGGGCAGCGGAGGTTGGAGGATAGAGGAGGTTGGAGCACAGAGCAGGCTGAAGTGCTGCTGCTGTGTCTTCTTCCTAGCTCTTTATATCTCCTCATAAATTTTTTTGTCTCGTCCACATTTTTAAATTGAAACGTCATTTATTTGTAGTAGAATGAGACCCTTTCCGGGAATTCCCATTTGAATTCAATCTCATTTTTTCTCAGTATTTTTGTCAGAGTCTTGTAAGTCTGTTGTTTTTTCAGGAGACGAAGTGGGGTGTCCTTAAATATGATTATCAATTTTCCATCAATACAGAGTCTTTTTTCTCTGTTTTTCTTCAGAATCAGATTCCTCATCTCTCTATCTTTAAATATGATCAAACAATCACCTGGGATTTTTTCTATAGCTTTAGTAGCTTTTGTTTTGATCCTGAAGCATTTTGAATTGTATGTACTACCTCCTCTGCTTCCCTACTTAACCATTGTGCAATCTCATTGGTCAATTTCCCCATGATATTTTCCTCTGGTGTGTCCTCCGTATTCCAGCCGTCAGATTCATATACACTTGACCCACATACCCTTCGCAAAAATAAAGCACCCCTAAATGAACCACTGAGGGGAAGGTCCACTTCTCCCCAACAAAAAAATATTTCAAAAGATGGGAAACCTGTGACTGAAACAGAAAACCGAGCCCCTTCCCCTCACGTTGTGCAAGAAAACCTACACAGTGAAGTTGTCGAAGTCTGTACTTTGAGTACGCCCCGGAGACCAGTCCTCCAACAGAGAACAAATCGCCCAAGACCACGGTGCTCCTGAGGGAACCATGCCCAGTTCGGAGATCCCACACCCCACCTCACCCCACTCAGGGTAAGATATCCCAGACCAGGTTCAGAGATCCCAGGGACCCGCGGTCGCACAGGAGATCATGTACCAGCGACCCCCTCCCACCCCGACCAAGGCCACTCCACACACACCCCCACCCCACGGATCGCACCCCCGCCGATCCCACCATCTCCTGTGACCCCCTCCCTCACCGAGCAAACCCACTCCACACCCCACCTCACCCCACTCAGGGTAATACAGTAATACAGAGATGGTGAGGGGTTTGAAGGTGGGAGTTTGTTGGGGGGGGGGGTATCTTACCTGGACACTTCTGTGGAACGTAAGTCTGGGATGTGGTCTGTCTCCCTGGGCAGTCTGGGTGGAGGGGTGGGGTAGATCTGTGACCCAGGCTGTTTTCGTAGGCTGTCTGGGTCCAGCCGAATTGGCGGGGGCGTGATCCGTGGTGTGTGTGTGTGTGTGTGGAGTGGCCTTGATCAGGGCCAGAGGGGGTTGCGGGAGACGGTGGGATCGGTGGGGGTGCAATCTGTGGTGTGTGTGTGTGTGTGTGTGTGTGTGTGTGTGGAGTGGGGTTGTTCGGGGTGGGAGGAGGTCATGGGAGGCGGCGGAATCGGCGGGGGCACGATCCGTGGGGTGTGTGTGTGTGTGTGGAGTGGCCTTGGTCGGGGCGGGAGGGGGTCGCTGGTATGTGGCCGTTCCCCATCCCTCCCCATCCCAGGCCTCGCCTGCTACAATGATTCCGCCACCAAGAAGGAGCAGACTAACCTGGGAGACAGACCACATCTAATATCCACCCCACCCCTGGAACTAGTCCGCCTATGAAAACAGCCTGGGTCACAGATCCAACCCACCCCTCCACCCAGACTGCCCAGGGAGACAGACCACATCCCAGACTTACATCCCACAGAAGTGTCCAGGTAAGATACCCCTCCCCCAACAAACTCCCACCTTCAAACCCCTCACCACCTCCGTATTACCGTATTACCCTGAGTGGGGTGAGGTGGGGTGTGGAGTGGGTTTGCTCGGAGAGGCGGCAGGATCGGCGGGGGTGCGATCCGTGGGTGTGTGGAGTGGGCTTGTTCGGGGTGGGAGGGGGTCGCTGGTACAGTGGTGCCTCGCTAGACGAATGCCCTGCTAGACGAAAATTTCGCTTAACGAAAGGATTTTCTGATCGGAGGTTGCCCCGCTATACGATGAGGTTTTCTATGGCCACCGCTTCGTCTTGCGAAGCGTGGCCATAAAAACCTCCGATCAGAAAATCAGGGCATTCATCTAGCGAAAGGGAAACCAGCTGTAGCGTGGAAAGAAGGCAAAGGAAGATGAACTGTCAGCGCCTGTCAGCTGATCTTCCTCTGCCTTCTTACCGAGCTGCAGCTGGTTCCCCTTTGTGTTCCACTGAGCAGCGGAACACAAAGGGTAACTAGCGCGGGAAGAAGGGGGGGAGAAGCGGAGGAACAGATCCGTTCCTCCGCTTTCCCCCACCACCACCCCGCCCGACAGAGCCTGCATTTGACGGGGCTTCCGAACCCCCATCAGATGTCGCCTTTGTCGGGCGGGGGGGGGGGAGGCGAAGGAACTATCCTGTGCCTTTCTCCCATGCCGCCTTGTCCCCCGGAGCCGAAGTGCAGCGATGCGGGAGCTTTTCGCCGTTTGCCTTCTCCGAGCCAAGGGGGAGGCAGACGGTGACAAGTTCCCACAGCACCGCAATTCGGCTCCGTCCCCTGGAGTGCAGCGCTGCAGGGGCTTTTTGCCGGCTGCCTTCCCCTTGGCTTGGGGAAGGTAGCCAGCGAGAAGTCCCCGCTTTCTCCCGCTCGCCTCGGCGGCGGCGCTAAAACAGCCGATCCCGGGCCAGCTTGAGGGCGAGTGCAGCACGCTTTCTCTTGTTAGCCCCGTCCGCTGCGCTCGCCCTGTCCTATGCTAGCTCTGTCGGGCGCTTCTTCGCCCGACAGAACCGGCATAGGATGGGGCTTCCGAACCCCCGTCCTATGGCGGCTCTGTCAGGTGGGGTGGGGGGGAAAGCGGACTCTGCTTTCCCCTCACCCCGCCTGACACAGAGCAGATCAGACGGGGCTTCTCTAGATCAGACAACAGGGCAGCAGGGGGAGAGGAACGAAATTGTTCTTCTCCGCCTGCTGCTGAGCCTGCACAGATCCCGGGGTTCGGAGAAGCTCTTGCAGCACTTGTCCGAACCCCGGGATCTGTCCTTGCTGTCGGCGGCAGGGGGAGAGGAAGGAAGGAAGAGAAAGGGCTGCTTTCTCTTCCTTCGTTCCCCCCCCCCCAACAGAGCCTGCATCTGATGGGGGTTTGGAAGCCCCGTCAAATGCCGGCTCTGTTGGGCGAGGCGGGGGGGGGAAGAACCTCTGCTTCTCCCCCCCCACGCCACCTGGCACACACCTCTTTTGGCTCAGGGAAGGCAGGCAGGCAAGAGAGCAAGCCCCTGCCTGCCTTCCGTGAGCCAAGAGAGCAAGTACCGTGCCGCCGCCAGGCCCCCGGAGCCCATAGGAACGCATTAATTGACTTTTAATGCATTCCTATGGGAAATGGTGCCTCGCTAGACGAAATTTTCATAGGACGAATTGAGTCCTGGAACGAATTAATTTCGTCTAGCGAGGCACCACTGTACGTAATCTCCTGTGTGACCGCGGGTCCCTGGGGAACGGTCTGGTCTCGGGTGTGGAATGTCCGAACTGGGCATGGTTCCGTCAGGAGCGCCGTGGTCTCGGGTGGTTTGTTCTCTGTTGGAGGAGTGGTCTCCGGGGCGTGAGGGATTGTGGGAGTATGTTTGTCCGTTGTTAGTTGAATGTCCACTGGGGGTGCAATTTTTTTGACCACAAATCCATGTTTTTACCTGTGTTAGGTGTGTCAGCTGGTCAGTGTAAGTGCATGGTTACCTGCCCTCATGTGACCCTGAGGTTGTGGCCAAATTTCAGGGCGAACGGATAAGTGCTTGTGGGAGAAAAGTGGGGAATAACACACACGCACCTTCACCATTTATATATATATATAGATGAAGAAAGTGTTGAAAAACACATTTGTTAAGAAAGCAGAAGCTTTTTTTACTTGGAATAATTAGAGAGGAACTACTTAAGAAAGATATTACGTTTTTTCTGTATGCCACAACAGCAGCTAGAATAGTATTAGCAAGAAATTGGAAAACTGAAGATTTACCTATGGTGGACAACTGGCAGTTGAAGCTGATAGAATTTATGGAACTGTCCGAGCTGACTGGGAGACTCCGTGACCAGAGGGAAGAGTCGGTGGAAGAAGATTGGAAGAAATTTAAAGTTTATTTAGGAAATAATGGTAAGATTAGCAGTGTTTAATAAAAGATTTGGAAGTATAAAGAGGTTGTAGATGAGGATTAGTTGAGTTATTATTGTATATTAAGACTTAGTTAAGTTATTGTATTAATATTTTTGGGAGAGATAAAAAAAAGGTTTTATTGTACAACGTGAGGGGAAGGGGCTCGATTTTCTGTTGTATATGAATCTGACTTACATTTCTCCCATTGAGGAGTATCAAGCTTTGTTTTCACTGGGGCTGAAAGTTTCTTTCTTTTCTTTTCTTTTTTAATTTGATTCCGTTTACTATACAAAGAGGTTAACGGTTCTCTACAGACAACTCTGGTCTTTGTCTGTAGCTCACCCAATTAAAACGCCGCCAAGAGATCCCGCTGATGGGCTCAGGAATCGAGGCAGGCAGGCAGGCAGGCAGGGGGCATGTGACCCAAACCACCTGATCAGGCAAGGAGGAAAGAGTTGTGGGCATTCCGTGGAGCTGGGGGGCAAGGGGGAGCAAGGCAAGGGAAAAGATATCCAACTATGCCAGCTCCCACCCCACCCAATGCCAATCCCCATGCCCCCTCCAAAGGCAGAGCATCAAACCATTGTGCCTGGTCTTTCCCAACTAGATGGCAACCACTTTCAAGGGAAATAAATGGTCAGTTATAAATAGGGCATTTTCAGGGTGGGGTTTTCAGGCTCTACATTCATGCTCCACAGGCTGGAGAGACGAGTTCAAGCAATGGCCCAATAGCAAAGCCTGAGCTAGGTAGGTGGGGGTGGGGGGTTGTTTGGAAGAGGGGTCCTGCGGCTGGGTGCAAACCCAGAGTCCTTTCCTTTTTTAAAATACCTAATTGGAATGAATGTTTAGCTGGCAGGCTAGAGGCCGCAAGGCAAGCGAGGACCATGTCAGGCCGCCCGCCCGCCTGCCAGAGGCGATCCGCTAGGTGGATGAGGCTTCTGGGGTTTTCCGTCCCGCCGGGCCATCCGAGGCCAGAGGTGGATCTGCGTCGGGGTTCTCAGAGCCTTTCGTGCAAATTCAGGCAGGACAAAGGCTGCCCGGTGGACACCTGAGTTATACTTCAGATTCCTTGCTTCCACTTCCTTCTGGGACAACTGTTGGACAGGGTCCCTGAAATTAGGGTTTCAATTCTTGCTGCAGAGCATGAAGCCGATCTGTCCACTGGGGTAGGTCGGGGTGGTGCAGTAGGCGTACTCGGCCACGGGGAACAGCGACTTGCAGAACTGCCACATCTCCTTTAGGAGGTCCAGGTGCAGCCACTGGCATTCGCCTTGGCAGCAGAGAATGCCGTCGTCCCGCAGAGCTGTCTTCTTTGAAGAGGCTTTCTGCAGGACCCATGGGGTCGGAAGGGTCTGTGATTATCACATCCAAAGCCTTCTGGTTCTGCATCATGAATTCGAAGCCGTCCCCAACATGCAAGGTAAGTTTTGGGCTAGAATATCCCACGGCCATCCCTGGGAGGTACTTCTTAGATGCTTGGATCACATCCTCGTCGATTTCGCACTGTACCATGGACTCCACAGAAGGGTGCTGGACCACTTCCCGCAAGACTCCTCCATTGCTGCCCCCAATGATGAGCACCTTCTGTGGGTTTGGGGGACTGCACAAGGGAAGGTTAGCGATCATTTCCTGGTACAAAAACTCGTCCCTCTCTGGGCACTGGGTGACTCCATCAAGGACCAAGACGTTCCCGTATGTTTTGCTCCTGAAGACCAGGATCTCCTGGAAGGGCGACCGCTGGTGATGCAGGACCTCCTGGACTTGCAGAGAGAGGGCCTGCCCAGCCCAGAGGCTGCACGTCTCGCGGAACCAGCCCTCTTGGATGACGACTGCTGGGGCTGCTGTCTCCTCCTCTGCCTCCCCTCCAGCTGCTGCCCTTCCTCCTCCTCCTCTGCCTCCCAAGCTAAGCTCCATGGCCAGCCAAACTGGGGAAGGTGAAGCGGCTGCCCCTCTGCTCCACTCTGCCTCGCCTCCACAAGCGCAGGCCACCTCGGGGCTGAAGGTTTCTGAGACAGGGTTTTCTCGTGAGGAGATGAGGAACGGCGAGAACCAACACCAGATATGCAGGATTTCCCTGCTGAGATAGTCTTCAGAAAAGATGATTGAGTTCCTGGCCCTGGAGATTCTGCCCTCAGACCAGATGAGGCGCTAGGGCACAGAAGCATCCGAATCTGATTCGGATTCGCACATCCCCTGTTGGAGCATAAAAAGTGCATTTTTTATTATGTATTCATAATTCTTCTATAAAAAATATAGTCCATACACTATATGTATGGCCGCCTCTCTGGAGCTCGCTCGCTCGCTCAAGGGCTGCTGGCTGTGCGCTCGCCCACCAATTGGACAAAGGGGCGCTTCTCCCGGAAACTGGCCCCTCTCCATGGGTGGAAGGGGAGCTGGCGCCCTGCTCCGGGTGCAAGGAGCGCCAGGCCAGCCGAGCAGAGCTGGTTTGTGCTTGCGACGACGAAGCGCAGCATTGAGGGAAAGGCGCCTGCCTTCTCTCCGCGAAACTCACCGGCAACCCCCCCCCAACCCGTCGCGCATTTACAAGAGCTCAAGCGGCTCCCTCTGAGGATTCCCTTTCCCTTCTGGGCCGGCGGGATACCTGCCTTCCTCGCTCGGCCCCTGCCCCCCCCCCCGCCCCATGCTGGGTACGCCCATGAGCAGGAGCGCCTCTTTCCCCGTTTCCGACACTCACAGCAAAATAAAATGCCATTCCAATGGCTGTCTCTTTTCGGTTGCGGCGATGTACATATTTTCCGGCCTCTTTGAATATTCTTTTATAGGTTTTTTTTGAAGATGCCGCCAAAGTCCTGTAACATCAAAATAAGAGACAAAGGATGCACAAGCCTGAAGCTGGCACAACAACAACAACAAACAACAACAACAACAACAACATTACTTGCACCCCGCCCACCTGATTGGGTTGCTCCAGTCACTACCCTCTGCTCCTCTCCAATTTCACCCAAGTCGTATCCCAATATCTAGCTCTCCTTCAAGGAAGGGATGCTTGAGAGTGCATGGCTTGTTGTTGTTATTGTTTAGTCGTTTAGTCGTGTCTGACTCTTCGTGACCCCATGGACCAGAGCACGCCAGGCACTCCTGTCTTGCACTGCCTCCAGATGTTTAGAAAGCTGGTGCAAATGTTAATCTGGTTTTAGGTAAAGGTAAAGGGACCCCTGACCATTAGGTCCAGTCGTGACCGACTCTGGGGTTGCGCGCTCATCTCGCATTATTGGCCGAGGGAGCCGGCGTATAGCTTCCAGGTCATGTGGCCAGCATGACAAAGCTGCTTCTGGCAAACCAGAGCAGCACATCGAAACGCCGTTTACCTTCCCGCTGGAGCGGTTCCTATTTATCTACTTGCATTTTGACGTGCTTTCGAACTGCTAGGTTGGCAGGAGCTGGGACCAATCTGGTTTTAGTCTATTGTTATTTTAATTTTTCAAAAGTCTCAAATTATTGTTGTTAGTTTTTCTAATCGATATTTTCTTATCTTTTCTTTTCAGCCGCTTTGAAGTTTGTTTTACTACAAGCAACAGCACATACATTTTCTGAAATAAGTCATAAGTTTATCCCCATTTCCCAGAAAGCAGGCCTGGGGGGGGGCTGCTCTTCTTGCCTCACCTGCCAGTCCTTTTCACCTTCTTACCTTGCAAGAAGACGGATGCCTTCGAAAAAGGTTTCTTTACGTGCCAGCATGTCCCAGCAGCTTTCTAAGTGGAACATTTCTCCGTCTGTGATGCCTCCAAAACGGCCAACCAGATATTTCATGGCCTGCACTGTGGTCCTGAGTCAAGTGAAGAAACCAAGAATATTGTACTATTTATTTTTCCATTTTAAAAATTTGCATACTGCCCTTCACCCGTAGATCTCAGGGCAGTTCACAACATAAAAATACAAGATAAGAAGCACAAAATAAATAAGAAAAACATGAACAAACCAAACCAATAACCCCTCTCCCTCTCACAGACACAGTTGAAAGGGCGTAGGATGTTAATCTGCCAATGGCCTGGTTGAAAAGGAACCTTTTTGCCTGGCATCTAAAGGTATATAATGAAGGCACCAGGCAAACCTCCCTGGGGAGAGCGTTGCACTAATGGGAGCCACCACAGAAAAGACCCCTTCTTCTTTTGCCACCCTCCAGACTTCTCGTGGAGGAGGCACATGACGAGGGGCCTCTGATGATGATCACAAGGTCTGG
Organism: Zootoca vivipara; assembly: GCF_963506605.1. NCBI lineage: Eukaryota > Metazoa > Chordata > Lepidosauria > Squamata > Lacertidae > Zootoca > Zootoca vivipara. The sequence goes on along the minus strand of NC_083280.1, from coordinate 3,385,456 downwards.
GGAGGTTCATCTGGGGAGTTTGAGGTCCTTGACATCTTGCAGTCTTGAGCTGCTTGGCCTGATGGATCCAACCACAACCATCGCCCTCTGCACCCTCCCACATGGTTCCAGCACAAGCTGCAACCTTTCGGCTGTGATGGAGACTTAAGGTTTCCTGAGACGTGAGTCTCACCCCACCAAAATCAGCCCATCCAACATCCTTTCCCATCCTAGTGTCCTTCAGGTGTTTTGGACTACAACTCCCATCTTCAGCCCAGTTGGTGGGAGTTGTGGTCCAAAACGACTGAAGAGTACAGGAGTTGGGGAAGCCTGGGTCTCTTAGCTACCTAACCTTAGCAGAACCTCCATGTCCAAAGGAGGCCTATCTCTTGGGGGGAGGGCTGAGCCATCACGGCTATGGGTCAGGCTGACAAGCGCCCAGAGAGAGAAGGGAGGGCCACCCCAAATGCATTAGTAGGTCCCTTACGCCAGCGGATCGAGGCAGGAAGAGGGGCCTGTGATGGTACTGCTGCTCTTTTCCAGGACAAAGCTGAGGCGGAGGCTGAGTGCCAGCAGGATCCTGGGGAAGTTCTGTTCCAGCAGCCCCGAAGCCTCCGGTAAGGTGAGTATCCGGGACAGAGCGCTGGTAGCCTGGAGGGACAAAGACAGGAGAACGTCATTCAGCAGAGGTCATCGTCAAATCTCCCAACTTTCTATGCAGGAAGCAACATAGAAACTGAATGGTTTCCTACCGCTGTTGGAACTTGCGGATTGGAGCCCTTCCCCAGGATCCTCCTCAGCATAGGTTTAATTAGCTGGCTGCTGGCATACTGGTTGCTGACCAAAGTTCTCCAGACCGCTGTGGCTCTTCTGCAATTTTTAAAAAGAGATTTTTTCTTTCCCCCCTTTTCTTAAAAAAAGTCAGGTCAGCCCCCCCCCCCTTTAAGCTTTATATTGCACATACATACATTAAATTCAGCTCTCCCCATTTCCACCTCACAAAAGCTTTGCACATTGGCAAAGCAATCTCCCCTAATTCCTATATGTTATTTCCCCGTAACACACTCATCTCTTTTTTTTCCCCCATGTTAAAAATAAACTTTATTCAAGAAACTTTTAAAAAGAATTATACACACACCAGGGGATAAACATAAATACACATTTAAGCCACCCAACATAAATTAATCAACATAAATAGACAAACCAAATTGATCAAAACTCGCTGGGCAAATTAAATCTTTCAAACTGTAAATAATATACAATATCAAATTAAACAAACGTAACATAACATAACATAACTCATCCCCAAATCAAATCATAACACATAAACATACGCACATAAAATCAATTCATTTTAAATTAAAATTGGCTTCCAATCGCCAATATATCGTTTCCCTTACTATCATCCCTTAATTTGCTTTGCCTCTTATTAATTCAAATTGATTTATTCCTGCATGTTTTCTCTACTCAAAGCAAATCAATAACTCTGTTTCAATATTTTCTTCCACATATCTCCATTCTGCTTCTGTTCTCTGTTTTGGTATATTCCTCATTGGCGCCGTCATCCTTGCCAAATTCATAAACTCTACTACTTTAATTTGCCACTCTTGGATTGTTGGTATTCCGGTTCCTTTCCATTTTTGAGCTAATACTAATCTCGCTGCATCACAAGCATACAAAAAAATATTAACTCTATCTCTAGGGATATTTTCTGGGATTAAACTTAATAAGAAATATTCAGGGTTTTTTTCAAATGTGACTTTTAACATTCTCTTCAATTTCTCATATATATCATTCCAAAATTTATTTATTTCTTTACACTCCCATCAAATGCCACCTGTATACAAGCTTCATCATGTTTTCTTTAATTCCTGAACACGCTGTAAATCTCATTGTTGATCTCCACAAATTATCCCACTGTGTTTTGTAAATTGGTCTTCCTAAATCCTGGGCCCACTTTGTCATTACAGATTTTATCTCTTCATCTTTTAATTCCCACTCTAATAAAAATTTATACATCTTGGATAGTGGTTTAACCATATTATCAATCAGAATTTCTTGTAATTTAGATTTCCCCCCAATAAATCCTATTTCTTTATGGTTTTTTAAAATAAACTTTGTATTTGGAGATAATGTAACCAGCTAGCACAATGATGTTTTGTCTGTTCATATGGTTTTATTACAAATTGATCTCCTTCCTCCTTCACTATCAATTCTTGATAGGTTGGCCATTTTCCACTTTTACCTCGGTCGCTCATCATCGTCATCTCCAATGGCAACGCCCACCAGGGCGTCTTTGTCTCTAATAAATTTTTGTATTCATCCCAGATTTAAAATACCAATTTTTTAAATTATATGATCCGTGAAACTTTTATCATTCCCTCTGCTTTCCTGTAATAAGTATGCATGCCAGCCTTTGTTATTCCTAAATCCCTCCAATTCCAAGAGCTCTTGATTTTCTAATACCATCCACTCTCTCATCCATCAAAAACAAGCGGAGGCTTAATATAATTTAAGATCAGGGACCCCCCAACCACCTCTCTCCTTAATGTCCGTTAATAATTTTAAGAGGCCCTTACTCATCCCAGTCAGTGGAGCAGTCTAACAGGCTGTCAAGCACTGGGGTCAGCCGCTTCGCCGCAATGTTGGCTACTGCTGTAAGGGCCTCGTCCTTTGTTCGGGCGTCTGGGATGCTCGGGAGATGGTGGTAGATCTCCCTGATGATCATGGGCAGCTGGAAGAAGATAAAAGAAGACCAGGATGAGAAAGTGAGGTGGACCTGAAAGAAAGCGAGGGATTTCGGAGAAATGATATATGATGAGAAAAACAAACAAACAAAACAAAACTGAAGCTTTTGGGGTTATAGGGTCAGAAGTTCCAAAAAAGATGGTGAAGTTATTTGTGTATCCTGTTTCTCCTAAAATAAGACATACCCATAAAATAAGCCATAGCAGGATTTCTAAGCAATTGTGCAATATAAGCCATACTCTGAAAATAAGACATAGTGATAGGCGCAGTTCTGGAGGGCGCCAAGGAAGAGGCTAGGCTGGACATATAATTAAAAAATAAGACATCCCCTGAAAATAAGCCACCGTGTTGTTGTTTTTTGAGGAAAAATAAATATAAGACGGTGTCTTATTTGTGGAGAAACACGGGTATGTGACTACAGCAGCTAGGATTCTCTATGCACAGAAATGGGAAAACGCTCTAAGTCCCCTGACATACGATATCCCAGTGAGGCTGAACTGGCAGCAGCAGGAAGAGATAGCAAACCCTGCGACCGAAGATGAAAGAGAGCCAGGATCAAGCAGGGTTTTCTTTCTTTCTTTACAGCCCATGGAGGGGGAGGGAACACAAAGTAAAGAGACGCAGGAAAGTGAACAGGCAAGTTCACAGACCGTGCAAGGGTTAAGTTCCGAGTCAGGGGAGGGGCAAAGACCTGAGCCCCCTCGTGATTACGTGAACGTAGGTGGAAGGTCGGAAAAGAAGCCGCGAATCAACGATACAGATTGAAATGCCCAGTTGTGTAAATAGCAAGAAATAAAAGCTATAGAACGACATTGCCACTACTGTTTGTGTGTGAAGAGAGCAACTATGAGACCCTGACAGTGGAGGGGGGGAGAGGAAAAATTATTAGGTACTGGAATTTAATGACTACAGTATTCGTTTGTTTGCTTGAAAATGTGTATTTAGATTTTCAATACATGTAGCTTACAAAAGAGAACCACAAAAGAAATAGAAAACAGATCCAAGAGCCGGCTTGACTCATCTCTCCTGTTAACCCTAGGAATAGCAGTGGTCCATTGACCTCAGTGTTGTCTACATTCTGTTTCCTTTGCATTGACATGGACAGGGTGGAAGAATGTACTTAAAATACTGCCATTTTGGAAGCCAAGCTGCAGCAGAATGGAAACAGAGGCGCCCGCCACAGACGTGGAAACCAATGCCTTCTTACTACCCAGAAGCAAGCTAATTCTACGTTCAAAGAAAATGTTTCACTGATAGGAAACCTGCTCTCTGCCTCTGTTTTGAGCCTTACCTCTTCCATTTCCATCCCGCATTCCTCAAGGAAGGAACTCAGCAGGACTCCTGCGGCCTGCGAGGTGGCTCTGCCTTCTACTGTCAAGTTGTCAATCGCCATCAGCACAACCTCGTTGATCTGGCTGGGCGTGAGGTGCTCCCCAAAGGCCTGGCACAAAGAAGAAAGAAGAGGGAGTTTTCTTCTGCTCCACATCTGGCCACTTTTCAGTAGACCACGGGCGCCTTCACAAACAAAGTGACCTATCTATCCACTCTGCCTTGCAGAGGGTTGAACTAGATGACCCCCAGGATCCCTTCCAACTCTCCAATTCTGATGGTTCTCTCTCCTCCCCATTTTATCCTCATGAGGTACTTTAGACCGAGAGGCTGTGACGGACCCCGTGAGTTTCCTGGCTGAGTGGGGATTTGAACAGGCTTCCTCAACCTTGGCCCTCCAGATGCTTTTGGCCTACAACTCCCATGATCCCTAGCTAGCAGGACCTGTGGTCAGGGATGGTGGGAATTGTCGTCTCAAAGCATCTGGAGGGCCGAGATGGGGGAAGCCTGCCCTAGGTGGTGTGGGCTGCCTGAGGAGGTTGGTGGGGCAGGGCCCCATTTGCCCGAATGGACAAACCTCTGCTATCTGGGAGCTGGCTGCGGTCTTAGCAAGAAAGAGTACAAAAAGCCACACCTACCTTGGCCACTTTGGTGATGTCATCGATGTAAATGGAGGGGCCAGAGATGAAAAAGTCCTCTCTGGCCCACTTCACCACGTGGCCCTTCCTCTGCAGCTCCCTGCTCTGCACTTCCGTTCCTAAGAAGGGTCATACAAAAGAACACAGCATTAGTGCTCCCTGCTCAAAACCTCCCGTTTTCCCATTGGGACCAACAAAAATATTATCAATTTCACCTCAAAAATTATAAATCAGAACTAAAAGGCAACCCAAAGGAGTGGGGTGGTTATGGAGCTCTATGGTTGCAGCATTGGGGGGGGGGGTTCCGTTTAGAAAAACGGCGAGGAAGAGGAGACGCAATGTATGGCAAGGGGGAAGTGGGGAGAGAGAAAGCTTCCTCTCTCTCCCTCCTAACATGAGAACTCCGGGGCCTCCAATGAAACTGAAGTTTCAGGATGGTCCTCCTTCTTGCAGTGCACAGCTAAACTTTGGAACTCCTTGCCACAGGAGCCATTGATGGCCATGGACCAAGATGGCTTTCAAAGAAGATGAGGCAAATTCATGGAAGAGAAGGCTACCCATGGCTATATTAGCCATGATGGCTGTGCTCTGCCTCCGCAGTCAGAGGCAGCAAAGCACAGGAGAAGAAAGAGCTCTTGAGTTCGAATTCTGATTGCTGGTTTCCCACAGGATGCTGGACTGGGGTGGGCCACTGGTCTGATCCAGAAGGCTTTTCTTATGTTCCTAAGCAGTGAATCCCTCCCCTCAGACTGCCCTCTCATCTCTGGCCAACGGGGTGTTTGCTTTAGGCCAGTGCTGGCACGAATTCTGGCCCTCCTGAACTCCCATCAACCCCAGCGGCAGCCAGCATGGGCAACACTCAGGGATGTTGGGAGTTGGAGCAGCCGCTGTCGGGCTACAGATCTCCCACCCTGAGAAGAAACATACCCTTTCCCAGCATCCCACTCACCCATTCTGGATATCAAAATGTAATGGAGGTGGTACAAGGCCTCCGCGGATTGCGGCCCAATGTCCTTCCCGTTGTCTGCCAGGTGCAGGGATAAAAGTGCCACCAGCTGCCCCAGAAGGGGGAAATCCTGGGATATCTAGGAGGTGGAGAGAGAGAGAGAGGTGCACAGTCAGCCCTCGTCCCACACAGCCCAGCAAGAGAAAACCATCTGCCATGCTTTCAGTTGGCAAAGGTGGCAGAGGGGCGCAGAGCAAGAGACCTGTGCTTAGGTAGCCCACTCAAGGGCTTTTTTTCCAGCCAGAACTCACTGGAACTCAGTCCTGGAACCTCTCAGGTAGGCCTTGATGCCATTATAAGAGAATGAGGGAGGTGAGTTCATGGTGATTCCTCGGGTTAAGAACAGAAATTGCGCAGCGGCAGCAGGAGGCCCCATTAGTTAAAGTGGTAACTCAGGTTAAGAACAGTTGCAGGTTAAGAACGGACCTCCAGAACAAATTAAATTCTTAACCGGAGGTACCACAGTATAGAAATGTAATACATTAAAAATAAATAAATCTGAAATTTCGGCATTAAGCCTTGGTCACTCACATCAAAGTTTAAATGCTCGGAAACATATTTCATGAGAAAGCTGGTGGTCTTCACAGCTCTTTCCCGCTCGTAGATTTTGGGGGAGTCTATCCAGCTATTTGTGTGCTGCGGGAGAGAAATAATCATCATCACATGGACGGACAAGCATTAATCCGGGTTTGCAAATTCACAAAGCTTTAGCTACTGGCTGGATCAATCATGCTGGGACCATAGAGGGGACAAATTGCAAAAAGGGGTTGTTTTGTAAAGGAGAAAGTTTGCTCAATTTGGTCTCCTTGTTGTTGTTGTTGTTGTTGTTGTTGTTGTTGTTGTTGTTGTTATATACCCCACCTTTTTCCCTGACAGGGACTCAAGGCAGCTTACAAACAAAATAAGAACAACTTGAGATATAGAAAAAATAAGCCATTAAAAGAAACACATTGAACATTAATAGAATTAGAAATTAATTCAATCTTGGCTTGTTTTTGTTTTATTGTGTATTTTGTGTTCTCATTTTGTATTTTCATGTTGTGAACTGCCCTGCGATCTGCCATTTGTGTGTTTGTGTGTGTGATAATTACAATAATATAACATCCACCTCAGCCCAGCCGTAGCCATGGAATGCAGGCCGCATCCTTAGCCCAAGCCCAGCCATTCATGCACCAACCTTGGTGTTGCCCACAGGGAATGATGAATGGCAGTTGGCCCTTTGGGTTTTCAGACAGAGAGTCTTTTCCCAGCCCCACCTGGAGATGCTGAGGATTGAACCGGGGACCTTGAGCATCCAAAACAGATGCTCTGCCCCTGAGCTTCGGCCTTTCCCCTAATACCATCAGCAGAGGACATACGGTATCTTTGAATGTGTGCCTTGCACAAGCATTCCTAGCAGAACAGAGGCCCAGTTCACCATCAGCATCCACAACCAGTGAGTTGGCCACAGGTGCCCCCCCCCGGTGCAATCATTTCAAGGCGTTCTGTCCTCCTGCCGGGGATCTGCTCTGACATCTTGGGGACTCCCTTACCTCCAATATCTGCTGCAGGGTCTTCAGGGAGGGGGCCTCCGACAGCAAGCTGCTCAGCATGTTTATGCATGCATTGACTGTCTGCTGGTAAAAGTCCTGAAAGGAGAGAAGCAAAAGCCATTAAAAGCTGAAGACCCCCATGGAAATCCCATGTGCTCTGGACTCCAACCACTCCTGACTCTTGGGCCAAGGGCAGCCCATCTGGAGAAGCACACATTCTTCAACTCTATTTCTTTTCAAAGAAAGAAAAGTCTTTTTGCAGCCCGTAGCCAGAACGAAAAATGAGGGGAAGAGCCACAGGGGTGGCTCTTGTGGTAAGACTTTATTTCTATACCACCTGTCCATTGCCCAGGTGAGGGAACACCTTTTAAATGGCACACAGAATCAAGAGAGTCACAGCAAGCTTCAGCAGATCCAGCTAGGGACCCAGTATATTAGGGCTATTGCAATAGGGCAGCCTTGGCCACCAGCTGCTCAGCCAATTTGTAACAAAGCTTATGCAGGGCTCCAAAGACAGCGCCCAAAGAGTCCTAAACATCCAACGTTCTTTGACATACATCAAGAAAGGTTACAGGTCATGGGATATAAAGATAGAGGACTCCACACTGGGCTCAACTTCCTTGGGGTGTTCCAAACCATTTGGCCCTAACTATCGTACTTCCACCTTCATTTGTAGCTTACACAGCTCAGGCACTTGAACCTGGCAACCCCATATTCCTCCATTCCTATCCCTAGAAGCAGAAAGTTCAGTTACCTGGCTCTGTGTAACGGGCAAAGCGAAGACCTTTTTTATTGTGCTCTGCAGTAGCCTACTCCGCAGGAGCTGGTTGGTGGGTGGTCTCAAGGCACTGAAGAGGAAAGAGAAAGGAGGGGAGAGGAAATGATCAGCACCCAGCAGTCCATCAACCTGGTGAGGAAATATCCACTGTGTCTGGCCAAGGGGTACAATTTCAGGGTATGGCAAGGGAAGTGCCAGGAATAGGTGGGGCAGTGACAAGCTATAGGGAGACTAGAAGTACCTCCCCATACTTACGTCATCTGTGCGACGGTCTCCATCGCCTGGCGGAGGAGGTAAGTTGAAAACGGCACCGCCGGCTCCGCTTTGATAATTTCCTGTGGTGGGGAAGCACACAGCAGCATGTCAGAGACCTGGAGGCTCCATCCCAGCCACCACCACACCAAGACCAAGACCTGAATTGTGCTCCCTCTCCAGCCCAGCCCACTTGACACCTTCTTTGCAATTGGCAAGTGGGTCCTCCTAGGGCCAGGGGAGAAGAGTGGGCTTCCTGGATCTGGGAATCAGATCCATCTTTCCTCATAAGAACATCAGACCAGCCTTCTGGACCAGGCCAATGGCCCATCTAGTCCAGCATCCTGTTCTCACAGCGGCCAACCAGACGTCTGTGTGAAACTAGGGAGCAGACCATGAGCACAAGAGCCCTCTCCCCGCCTGTGGCTTCCAGCAACTGATATTCAGAAACATTTCATCCTTCCTCTGTGGAGGTAGAACATAGCAATCATGGCTGGTAGCCATCGACAGCCCTCTCCTCCTGGGAGAACCTAGCCTCTTTTACTCAGGCACTGGTGACATCCTGCTGAGGTTGCCACAATGTAGGGCTGCCTTTCAAGAGGGTTTGCAGCAGAACGTGACCACCCAGAAATTGTTTGGGACCAGATGCTCAGAATATGAAACTCAGAGCTAGACCTACACCGCTATTTAAAACACGAGAGAAGGGGGGGTGCTACCCTGCACCCCCTCTCTGCACACATACACACACACACACACACACACACACACACACACACACACACACACACACACACAGTGGAAAACCCCCAGGAGATCCCCCTCTTTTTTTCTTTTTAACTCACTATGATAGAGCTGGTGACCTCTTCCTTGTGGGGGAAGATGTTATATCCCAAATTTAATTCCACAAGTGCCTTGGTGATTAGAATCGCTGCCTTGATGAAGCTCCTTTTCAGAGTCTCGTCCTAAAAGGAGAAGAGATTTTAAAAAATTGAGATTGAATCAAAATCACAAGGAAACATAAAGTCACACTGACCCTAACCCTAATTCTAATCCTTACCCTAACACTAACTCAATCCTGAAAATAACCCAGAAATGGTCTTGTTAGATCTTAGAATCATAGAGTTGGAAGAGACCACAAGGGCCATCCAGTCCAACCCCCTGCCAAGCAGGAAACACCATCAAAGCATTCTTGACATATGCCTGTCAAGCCTCTGCTTAAAGACCTCCAAAGAAGGAGACTCCACCACACTCCTTGGTAGCAAATTCCACTGCCGAACAGCTCTTACTGTCAGGAAGTTCTTCCTGATGTTTAGGTGGAATCTTCTTTCTTGTAGTTTGAATCCATTGCTCCGTGTCCGCTTCTCTGGAGCAGCAGAAAACAATCTTTCTCCCTCCTCTATATGACATCCTTTTATATATTTGAACATGGCTATCATATCACCCCTTAACCTTTTCTTCTCCAGGCTAAACATACCCAGCTCCCTAAGCCGTTCCTCATAAGGCATCATTTCCAGGCCTTTGACCATTTTGGTTGCCCTCTTCTGGACACGTTCCAGCTTGTCAGTATCCTTCTTGAACTGTGGTGCCCAGAACTGGACACAGTACTCCAGGTGAGGTCTGACCAGAGCAGAATACAGTGGTACTATTACTTCCCTTGATCTAGATGCTATACTCCTATTGATGCAGCCCAGAATTGCATTGGCTTTTTTAGCTGCTGCATCACACTGCTGACCCATGTCAAGTTTGTGGTCTGCCAAGACTCCTAGATCCTTTTCACATTTATTGCTCTCAAGCCAGGTGTCACCCATCCTGTATTTGTGTCTTTCATTTTTTTTGCCCAAGTGTAGTACTTTACATTTCTCCTTGTTAAAATTCATCTTGTTTGCTTTGGCCCAGTTGTCTAATCTGTTCAGGTCATTTGGAAGTGTGATGTGATCCTGTCCTCTGGGGTATTAGCCACCCCTCCCAATTTGGTGTCATCTGCAAACTTGCTCAGGATGCCCTCAAGCCCATCATCCAAGTCATTGATAAAGAGGTTGAATAAGACTGGGCCCAAGACAGAACCCTCTGGCACCCCACTAGTCACTACTCTCCAGGATGAGGAGGAGCCATTGATGAGCACCCTTTGGGTTCGGTCAGTAAGCCAGTTACAAATCCACTGAATGGTAGCATTGTCTAGCCCTCATTTTACCAGCTTCTTTACAAGAATATCATGGGGCACCTTGTCAAAGGCCTTGCTGAAATCAAGATAGGCTACATCCACAGCGTTCCCTTAATCTACCAGGCTTGTAATTCTGTCAAAAAATGAGATCAGATTAGTCTGACATGACCTATTTTTCAGAAACCCATGCTGACTTTTAGTGATCACAGCGTTCCTTTCTAGGTGCTCCTTGCTTAATGATCTGCTCTAGAATCTTTCCTGGTATTGATGTCAGGCTGACTGGGCGGTAATTGTTTGGGTCCTCTCTTTTCCCCTTTTTGAAAATAGGGACAACATTTGCCCTTCTCCAGTCTGCTGGAACTTCGCCTGTTCTCCAGGAATTTTCAAAGATTATTCCCAGTGGTTCTGAAATCACCTCTGCCAGTTCTTTTAATACTCTTGGATGTAGTTCATCTGGCCCTGGAGACTTGAATACATCTAAACTAGCCAAGTATTCTTGTACTACCGCCTTACTTATTCTGGGCTGTGTTTCCCCTGCTGAATCATCTGCTCCATATTCTTCAGGTCGGGCATTGTTTTCTTTTTTGGAGAAGACTGAGGCAAAGAAGGCATTGAGGAGTTCTGCCCATTCTCTGTCCCCTGTCTGCATTTCACCATATTCTCCTCTAAGTGACCCCACTGTTTCCTTGTTCTTCCTTTTGCTACGGACATACCCATAAAAGCCCTTTTTGTTGCTTTTAACCTCTCTGGCGAGCCTGAGTTCATTCTGTGCTTTAGCTTTTCTGACTTTGTCTCTACATGTGCTGGCTATATGTTTGAATTCCTCTCTGGTGATTTCCCTTTTCCATTTTTTGTACATATCCCTTATGATATGATATGATCGTGAAGCTGAGGCTCCAATACTTTGGCCACCTCATGAGAAGAGAAGAATCCTTGGAAAAGACCCTGATGTTGGGAAAGATTGAGGGCACTAGGAGAAGGGGACGACAGAGGACAAGATGGTTGGACAGTGTTCTCGAAGCTACGAACATGAGTTTGACCAAACTGCGGGAGGCAGTGCAAGACAGGAGTGCCTGGCGTGCTCTCGTCCATGGGGTCACGAAGAGTCGGACACGACTAAACGACTAAACAAATCCCTTATGAATCTTAACTCAGTTAAAAGTTCTTTAGACAGCCACCCTGGCTTCTTTAGGCACCTTCCATGTTTCCGTCTCATTGGTATTGCCTGAAGTTGTGCCTTTAATATCTCCTTTTTAACAAACTCCCAACCATCATGAACTCCCTTCCTTTTTAGTATTTCTGTCCATGGGATCTCACCCAGCGTTTCCCTAAGTTTTCTGAAGTCGGCTTTCTCAAAGTCTAGGATTTGAGTCTTAGTATGCTTGGTTGCTCCTTTCCGCTGAACAATAAACTCCAGAAGAGCATGATCCTGCCACTTCTACCCCACTAACCAGGTCATCACTATTGGTTAGGACCAGATCTAAAATGGCTGATCCTCTCGTTGCTTCTCCCACTTTCTGGACAATGAAATTGTCGGCAAGGCCTGTGAGGAATCTGTTCGACCTTATGCTCTTGGCTGAGTTTGACATCCAACAAATATCAGGATAGTTGAAATCCCCAATTACTACTATCTCACTTCCTTTTGAATACTTGGCCATTTGTTCCAGGAAGGCATCATCTGTGTCCTCAGTTTAGCTTGGGGATCTATAGAAAACTCCCACAATGTGTATCTGAAGAAGTGTGCATGCACACGAAAGCTCATACCAATAACAAACTTAGTTGGTCTCTAAGGTGCTACTGGAAGGAATTGTTTTATTTTGTTTTGACTACGTCAGACCAATACGGCTACCTACCTGTAACTTCCCACAATGAGATCACTGTTATTTTTCTCTCTTAATTTTGACCCAGATACTCTCAACTTGGCTTTGAAGTTTTAAATCCTGGATCTCTTCACAGGTATACACATCCTTGACATATAACGCTACTCCTCCTCCTTTCCTGTTTGGTCTATTTCTCTGAAATAGATTGTATCCCTCTATTTCTACATTCCAATCATGAGACTCATCTCACCAGGTTTCAGTGATGCCTATTATGCCGTATTTAGTTTGATGTACCAAGAGTTCAAGTTCATCTTGTTTATTTCCCATGCTCTGTGCATTAGTATACAGACATTGAAGACCATTGATCATTCCCCCATGTCTCTTATTTAAGGATTTTTTCCTCCCACCACTAGGTCTGCGTGCTGTTTGCTCCATTTGGTCCTTGACAATCCAAGAGGCAGAAGCCCTTCTGCTCCCTCCTCAGTTGCTGCACTCCAAGCACTCCAAGATAATAAACTTCATGTAAAATTGCTGTTTTAGGGGTTGTTTTTAAAAGTCTGAAACAGATTAATCCATTTTGCATTGCTTTCTATGGGTAAGCATGCCTTGGTTTTGGAACGCTTTGGTTTTAGAACGGGCTTCCAAAACGGATTAAGTTTGAGAACCAAGGTACCACTCTAATACCCCATTTGTGGAGTCAGTATACACCCCAGTCTACATCCCTTTGCTGGATGAAGCCAGAGACTCTGCCCTAGGGCACAGTCTGAAGGCATGTGGTGCAAGGACCTTGACGGAGCTCAGGAGGTCTGCTCAGTGCCGGGATGGGGACCACTTGGGAAACAGTGGCACACCTCCTGGAGTCCTTTGACAGGAGAAAGGCAGGGTATACCGTATTTTTCCGTGTATAAGACACCCCCTATTTTTGGGGAGTCCAAATTAAGAAAATGAGGGGAGGATTGCCCAAAGTTGCTGAGCTTTCGGGGGGGGATTACCCACAGTTGTTCAATTATTTGGGGGGGGCTTTCAAAAAATGGCTCACCCGCTGGACTTATGCTGCCGCAAATGTGTCGCAAAACCCACCTATTGTCTGTCCCCTCGCCGGCAGAAACCACCAATCACCTTCCCAATTGCTGCAGCAACAGCCAATCAACCCCGCCCCTTGCTGCAGCCACCAGTAACACGCACAAGAGCCGCTGACAATCTCCGGCTTGCAGCGGCAACCAATCTCACGTTCCCCCTATGCACTATCTGTGTATAAGATGATCCTCATTTTGAAACATCCTTTTTTTAATTCCAAAAACACCTCGTCTTTTACATGGAAAAGTACGGTATAGCCGAGAGAACGAACAACAGGAATCTGTGGGGAAAGGAGAGCCCTACCTTCCTGGTGTTCTGGAATTGGAAGAGGAGCTCCTCCACGATGACCTCGATGAAGCACAGCAGGTCTTCTGGCCGTGCCCCAAGAGCCATCTGGCCATAGCAAAGCATGACGGTGAGACCGCCATTCCTCTCCCCTGTCTTCTGGAAGGAAAGGGAGGCGAAAGTGAGTTTTGGAAACTCACTTTCGCAATAGGAGGCAAACCACCACTTAGTTGGGACCTCTTAGCAGCTGGGAAAATCTGAGTAGTCAGTAAGTTGCTGTGCATCGGGATCTTCCTGCCTAAATGTGGAACCTGACATTTGACCCTCTTGAATTTCATTTTGTGAGTTTGGGCCCAGTAATCCAATCTGTGAAGGTTATCTTGAATCCCAATTCTGTCTTCTGCAGCACTGGCTACCCTTCCCAGTTTGGTGTCATCTGCAAATTTGTTGAGCACCCCCTCGATTCCTTTGTCCAGGTCATTTGTTAAAAAAAAGTTGGACAACAACGGGCCCAGGACAGAACCCAGTGACACCCCACTGGTCACTTTCCCCCCAGGATGATGAGGAACCATGAAGGAGTTCTCTTTGGGTTCGGTCAGTCAACCAGTGAGAAAGTGCAGGACAGTGTAGTGTAGACTGACCACCAGTGCTCTCTTCCACGGGAGCTGCTTTTTTAAAATTAAAATGAACCAGGTGGATCTGCACCTCTTCTCCATAGGGAGGGTTGGAAAATTTCCTTTGTCATTTCCCAACTCACAGAAAAAATCCAGGGGCAAGACACTCCTGGGTTTCATTTCTCTTGGTTGGCAGAGCACAAGAGAGTTCAGGGCTGCATTCCGATGTTTTGGACTCTAGCTCCCATTGGCCTCAGCCAGCATGGCCACTGGTCAGGAGGGATGGGAGCTGCAGTCTGTAGCATCTGGAGGGCACCATTTTGGTCACCTCCCCCGTGATAAACTATGGTTGATTATTGTGTGAATGAGCCTTGGACTCATCGGCTCCTGCTCCCTTCTCCTCTAGCACAGTTGCAAAAAGGAGGCTGGAAGCTTTTTCCTCCAAGTTTAACTAACCACAGTTTAGTGATGCCCGGATCAGGACACACTGCGGTTAATCTTAACAAAGGCTAACTGAAACAAGCCAACTTCTAACCATGGATTAGGAAACTGGCTCCTTTGAACAAATCACAGTGAATATTAACCATAGTTTGGGGCGTTTGAAGTAACACTAGATGGAAGTTAACAGAAAATGGAAGGAAAAGGTTCTGATCTCCTTCCAGCTGGCTTGGAGAATTGGAGAGTCAGGGGCACATGACTCCAAGGCCCCCTTAGGTTATGGAACTGTAATAATAATAATAACAATAATAATAATAATAATAATAATAATAATAATAATAATAATAATAATAATTTATTTACACCCCGCCCATCTGGCTGGGTTTCCCCAGCCACTCTGGGCGGCTTCCAATAAAAAGATAAAATAAAATAATCTATTAAAAATTAAAATCCTCCCTAAACAGTGCTGCCTTCAGATGTCCTCTAAAAGTCTGGCAGTTGTTTTTCTCTTTGACATCTGGTGGGAGGGCATTCCACAGGGCGAGCACCACTACCGAGAAGGCCCTCTGCCTGGTTCCCTGCAACTTGGCTTCTCGCAACGAGGGAACCGCCAGAAGGCCCTCGGCACTGGACCTCAGTGTCCGGGCAGAACGATGTTAGATCTGCACGCAGTTACTATGCCTTTGTAATAATTCACTTAATTATTATATGGAGGTGAACACAGAGAGTGATATATGGAGGTGAACACAGAGAGTGATACTCAACTATGCTTTCCTCCAAGGAGACCTATGGAAATGAATGGGCCTAACTTAGTCATGTTCATTCAATTCAATGGGTCTGCTCTAAAGCACACTTGAATGTGGCCAGCAGGCACTCCCAGAAGGCAGAAGAACCCTTACACGAGAGCAACTTGGGCAGCTCCCCTGCCCCCGAAATGCACCCCTTTTTTAAAAAAAAAAAGCTACTTGCAGCTGAAACCTCTCCCCTCTTTCTTTCTCTCTGCCTCTCCCAACCTGCCGGCTGCCTTCTCTCTTGGGTTTGGCTCCCTCCCCTCTTCCAAACTCTAAGAGGCTCTTCATTCAAAACCACAGAGAACCCCTGCAACTTCCTGACAGCAGAGCACTCTCCCTTGGGAGGTTGTGGATGACCATCTGTCAGGGATGCTTTAGTTGAGATTCCTGCATTGCAGGGGGTTGGACTAGATGACCCTTGGGGGTCATCGTCCCCATTAGCTTCCACTATTGAAGAAATGCCAACCAGCCATCTGACAACCAACCTAAAAACATGAGTCACTCTACTTTTGTATTGCTTGTACTTTTGTGATGACCAATGAAGAAAAAAAGGAGAGTATGGATTTGATATCCCGCTTTATCACTACCCGAAGGAGTCTCATACCGGCTAACAATCTCCTTTCCCTTCCTCCCCCACAACAAACACTCTGTGAGGTGAGGGGGGCTGAGAGACTTCAGAGAAGTGGGACTAGCCCAAGGTCACTGTTATGTACTGAGCTGAATCCTAGAACAATAGGATCCAGAATGCAGCAGTCTGCTTGGTCCGCAGGAGCCGCCCAATCCAGCTCCAGGTGGAAGTGAATCAGAAACCTGAATGGCCTGCAGGAGCAGCCCTGAAGTAGGCAATCACGCAAGGCCCATTGTGTAAATAATGTATATAGGAGACGTTTTGGTGAAAGAGCCATTCTTCCCTTCTTCTTGCTACTACAAGCCGAATAAAGAGCATGAAATTCACTCTCGACTCCGAGGATATTTCAGTCACCCAGCAGCTGCATGTGGAGCAGCGGGGACCTGAACCCGGTTCACCAGATTACGAGTCCACCGCTCTTGACCACTACACCACACTGGCTGATGAATCCCTTTGACTGACTGACTGACTGATTGACTGAGCAAAGGGATCAAATCAGATCTAGGGTCCGGCTCTAGGTGCAGTCCCGGTGGCCTGCACAAGACGGCCCTGAGGATGAATGAGACATACCCCCCAGAGGAAGTTTTCTGGCCTTCCATACTGAGAGGATGAGCAGATCCAATTGCCTTTTGGGAATGGTAAGGATCCCATCCCTTGAAAAAGAGCATATTTTGAAATGGGGCAGGATGAATTCTCTTCCAACGCAGCTCTGTTTTTCTAGATCAGAAGAACCCAGGGTCTGTTTCATATACTTTGGCTATGAAAGATTGGGATGGGTCCTTAGTGGCTATTTACATCCACGCCAATTCAAAACACATGGATGGGGAAGGGGCACCAGGCTGGGGGCGGCTAACCTACACGCTTGCTCTGCTCCTTCCTCACTTGACACCCTTACCTCTGACATCTCAGCCTTGCTTGTGTGCCCGAACTCCCGAACTCCCCTGAAAATCTGCGCGAGATGTCCGTACGCTGCCACGCTAATGGCCTCCGAAATGCCCTAGGGAGAATGATGCACGTCAAACGTCAAAGATGCACAATCTAAAGCAGGGTGCTCCAATTTTTCATAGCAAGTGGGCCACAAGAGTAGATCAGCACAGAACCTGTGGGCCGCACACTGACTTGTCGTGTGGGAGAGGGGAGCAAGGCCAAAATTTGACACCCACACACCCACCTGACCCACATGCTGCCTTCCCAAAGGTAGGCAGGTGAGGCTCTGGGTTTGGGGAAGGAGGCACGAGGCTCTGGCAGGACCTAGAGCCTTCCCACCGTCTTCTTCCCAAAGCTGGGAA
Organism: Zootoca vivipara; assembly: GCF_963506605.1. Taxonomy (NCBI): domain Eukaryota; kingdom Metazoa; phylum Chordata; class Lepidosauria; order Squamata; family Lacertidae; genus Zootoca; species Zootoca vivipara. Next base: position 3,368,091 of record NC_083280.1, on the reverse strand, counting down.
AGAGCTAACTAGGCTTTGGGAAGGAAGCTGGAGGACTCCAGGACCCTGGCAGGTCACACATGCCTCCTTCCCAAAGCCCAGGGCAAGGCCTACAGGTGTGTATGGGTGCCTCAAAGGTTGCTGAGGGCCGCCCAGAAAGGCATTGAGGGCCACATGTTGGCTGCTCTGAGCTAACCCCAAATTAAACCAATCTGCCCCAGATGTATAGAATGCTGAAAAGCGGTTCCTACTATGTATAAGGGGCTTTGAGGGTGTGACTGGGGGGGGGGGCACGAAAACCTTGGAGGGTGGTGTAGTTGGAGGAACGAAGGTCACGAGCAGAGACAATTCAGGAAAGAAGGACAGAGGGCTGGTGGGGACTGGCTGGCGGAGTAAGAGTGGTGGGCACCTAGAGCCTGGATCGTGGTGGTGGGACACTGGGGAGCAGCCTGGGGGAGGGACGAGCTGGGAGGCGCTTGAAGCAGAAGGTTGGAGCCATCAAGGAGGGTTCTGAGGAAGGAGGCTCTTCCAGGAGAAGGCTGGAGGTCGAGAGTCTCGGTGGGACCCCCCGGACATCCCACACATTCACTCACCTGTCTGTCTGCCTCCTCTTCCAGAGGCAACGTCAGCAGTAACTGCAAGTACTGGCGGACTGTCTCTGTGCTCCTGGAATCCCGCAGTTTGAGTCCATAGTATCGATAGAGGGCATTCTAAGGGTTGGGGAAGGTTTGGGTGAGTCACAGTGAGGAGACCCCACCAATAGAATTTCCATTTTACCTTCTGAAAATGTCAGGCAAGACTAAATAATAATAATAGATTGCAAGTACTAGACAATTGTTTGAATGATTTGTATGCAATTTTACACGTTTACACATAGTTTTCTTACCACGCAAAACTACATTCTATTAATTTAACCACATCTTCTGAATTCCGAGTCATGTTACAACTCTTTAAAGGTAAAGGTAAAGGGACCCCTGACAATTAAGTCCAGTCGCGGACTTGCCCTCAAGCCCATCATCCAAGTCATTGATAAAGATGTTGAACAAGACTGGGCCCAAGACAGAACCCTGTGGCACCCCACTAGTCACTACTCTCCAGGATGAGAAGGAGCCATTGATGAGCACCCTTTGGGTTCAGTCAGTTAACCTGTTACAAATCCACTGAATGGTAGCATTGTCTAGCCTGCATTTTACCAGCTTCTTTACAAGAATAGCATGGGGCACCTTGTCAAAGGCCATGCTGAAATCAAGATAGGCTACATCCACAGCGTTCCCTTCATCTACCAGGCTTGTAATTCTGTCAAAAAATGAGATCAGATTCGTCTGACATGACTTATTTATGAGAAACCCATGCTGACTTTTAGTGATCACAGAGTTTCTTTCTAGGTGCTCACAGACCGTTTGCTTAATGATCTGCTCTAGAATCTTTCCTGGTATTGATGTCAGGCTGACTGGGCGGTAATTGTTTGGGTCCTCTCTTTTCCCCTTTTTGAAAATAGGGACAACATTTGCCCTCCTCCAGTCTGCTGGAACTTTCCCTGTTCTCCAGGAATTTTCAAAGATTATTCCCAGTGGTTCTGAAATCACCTCTGCCAGTTCTTTTAATACTATTGGATGTAGTTCATCTGGCCCTGGAGACTTGAATACTAAACTAGCCAAGTATTCTTGTACTACCTCCTTACTTATTCTGGGCTGTGTTTCCCCTGCAAACCTATCCAGATCAAAACTATCCAGTCTTAAGGAAATCAGCCTTGAGTGCTCACTGGAAGGACAGATCCTGAAGCTGAAGCTCCAATACTTTGGCCACCTCATGAGAAGAGAAGACTCCCTGGAAAAGACCCTGATGTTGGGAAAGATGGAGGGCACAAGGAGAACGGGACAACAGAGGACGAGATGGTTGGACAGTGTTCTTGAAGCTACGAACATGAGTGGAGCTTGCTCTGCTTGATATGAGACAAAAATCCAATGTCCTTAGAATAAGAGATTTGCCAGAAAAGGAGGGAGAACAGGATTTTACAACGTACGGTACATAGCCAAGACATTGGCAGACTAGATGGGGGAGAGTCAGGAATTTTTGATGGAATCAATAGAGAGTTACAGCATTCGATCTAATAGATCACGAGAAAGAGGTCAGGCTTCAAACTGCTTGGTGGTAACATTTACTTCTAAGAAAATTAAAGATGCTATCCTGCAGAAAAGCTATGAAAGCAGTCTCTCGGATGATGGGTCTCAAGTGACTATGTACAAGGAAACCCCCCAATCGTAAGGCAACAACATCACAGATACCAGTTCATAACAAATGGTCTGAAAAAAGCCAACCTAAGATTCAGATGGGAATTTCCAGAAGGACTTTCCTCTAAATTTAAAGGTAAAAAACACAGGTTGGCAACTGAAGACCAAGCACATGAATACTGTCGCATATACGGCAAAGATTTTGAATTTGATCAGCCATAATAAAGGACAAAAGTGGTAAGGACCTAACAGAAGCAGAAGACATCAAGAAGAGGTGGCAAGAATACACAGAGGAATTATACCAGAAAGATATGGAGGTCTCGTACACCCCAGGTAGTGTGGTTGCTGACCTTGAGCCAGACATCTTGGAGAGTGAAGTCAAATGGGCCTTAGAAAGCACTGCTAATAACAAGGCCAGTGGAAGTGATGATATTCCAGCTGAACTATTTAAAATTTTAAAAGATGGTGCTGTTAAGGTGCTACACCCAATATGCCAGCAAGTTTGGAAAACTCAGCAATGGCCAGAGGATTGGAGAAGATCAGTCTACATCCCAATTCCAAAGAAGGGCAGTGCCAAAGAATGCTCCAACTACCGCACAATTGCGCTCATTTCACACGCTAGCAAGGTTAGGCTTAAAATTCTACAAGGCAGGCTTGGGCAATATGTGGACCGAGAACTCCCAGAAGTGCAAGCTGGATTTCGAAAGGGCAGAGGAACCAGAGACCAAATAGCAAACATGCGCTGGATTATGGCGAAAGCTAGAGAGTTCCAGAAAAACATCTACTTCTGCTTCATTGACTATGCAAAAGCCTTTGGCTGTGTCGACCACAGCAAACTATGGCAAGTTCTTAAAGAAATGGGAGTGCCTGATCACCTCATCTGTCTCCTGAGAAATCTCTATGTGGGACAAGAAGCTACAGTTAGAACTTGATACAAAACAACTGATTGGTTCAAAATTGGGAAAGGAGTACGACAAGGTTGTATATTGTCTCCCTGCTTATTTAACTTATATGCAGAATTCATCATGCGAAAGGCTGGACTAGATGAATCCCAAACCGGAATTAAGATTGCTGGAAGAAATATCAACAACCTCAGATATGCAGATGACACAACCTTGATGGCAGAAAGTGAGGAGGAATTAAAGAACCTTTTCATGGGGGTGAAAGAGGAGAGCGCAAAATATGGTCTGAAGCTCAACATCAAAAAAACCAAGATCATGGCCACTGGTCCCATCACCTCCTGGCAAATAGAAGGGGAAGAAATGGAGGCAGTGAGAGATTTTACTTTCTTGGACTCCTTGATCACTGCAGATGGTGACAGCAGTCACGAGCATCTTAAAAAGCAGAGACATCACCTTGCCGACAAAGGTCCTTATTGTTAAAGCTATGGTTTTCCCAGTAGTGATGTATGGAAGTGAGAGCTGGACCATCAAGAAGGCTGATCGCCGAAGAATTGATGCTTTTGAATTATGGTGCTGGAGGAGACTCTTGAGAGTCCCATGGACTGCAAGAAGACCAAACCTCTTCATTCTGAAGGAAATCGGCCCTGAGTGCTCACTGGAAGGACGGATCCTGAAGCTGAGACTCCAAGACTTTGGCCACCTCATGAGAAGAGAAGACTACCTGGAAAAGACCCTGATGTTGGGAAAGATGGAGGGCACTAGGAGAAGGGGACGACAGAGGACAAGATGGTTGGACAGTGTTCTCGAAGCTACGAACATGAGTTTGACCAAACTGCGGGAGGCAGTGGAAGACAGGAGTGCCTGGCGTGCTCTGGTCCATGGGGTCATGAAGAGTCGGACACGACTAAACGACTAAACAACAACAACATTCAGGCCCAAATCTCCAAAGGGAGCAGAAGGAGGGGCAGGCGGTGCCACGGGGGGTGGGGGACATAGATAATTTAAATAATCAGGAAAGAGGAGAAGTTAGGCTAAACATCATCATCTACAATACTCAGGACTTACCCTGTTATATCCAGCCTGGGATGTCTTCTGCTGTGCAGGGACAGCAGCTCTGAGGCTGGAGGCAGGTGTAACCTGGGACAAGGCAGAAGAAAATGGTCATGTTTCTTGCCTAGAGAACAGTTGACATTTATTTGCCACTTATCTTCTCTAAAAAAAACCCACATGCCTAGAAACAGACTTCTTGCAAAAATCATTTGCAGTAAAATCTATTGCAATCAATTCTTTTTTTTAAGTAACACTCCTTTTTTAAGTAATAATTTTTATTGATTTTATGCACTAGTAACAAAACAGACAAACAAGCAAACAAACAAACAAACAAAAGAAAAGAAAAAAACAGCAAAAAATTAACACCTATAATTTTACCATTCCTTACATTGTCCTTTTCAATATATGGGGACTTGCCTCATTCTCCCCCTCTGAGCTACATTGTCCATTTTTTAACTTTCAGCAGGTTCCTCTTCTAAAACCATACATTTCAAAAAAGAATTTTTTAAATCATATATTCCTTTTTAAAAAAAACAAAACAAAAACCATTTATTAAATTTTCCAATTACAAACCAATTATATCACATCAATTATTTCAGATTATACAATTACATATCAATTAAACCAAATATTATGCCAAATCATAAATTTTTTGACTTCCCATGCTTCAAAGTCTGGGGATTCCTCTAGTTATTACCTCCTCTTTTGTCGCAGCTTTTGAGATAAACATCCTAATTTCTCATTTGTTCCAAATATTTAGGACCGTCCGTCAGGGAAGGTGTTAAGTACATCTTAAGGTATAGAAAATAAAAAGTTCTCCTCCCTTTTCGTTCCGTCCAAATCATTCTTTTTTCCTTGATGTGGTATTCCCTCGATTCTCTTATCACTCAGCAGCTGGAATTCCTGGCAGTATCTTCTCCCCCGTCTTTTGAAGCATGTCCATGAATTTAAATTCAATTATTTCTCTTAAATCATGGAACTCGCGCTCGAACAGGGTGGCCTCCAGGAGTTCCGGCCCCCATGGGTGCTCGGCCCAGCCCCCCCCCCTCATAGAATCATAGAATCATAAAGTTGGAAGAGACCACAAGGGCCATCCAGTCCAACCCCCTGCCAAGCAGGAAACACCATCAAAGCATTCTTCACATATGCCTGTCAAGCCTCAAAGCATTCAAAGCATTCTTGACATATGCCTGTCAAAGACCTCCAAAGAAGGAGACTCCACCACACTCCTTGGTAGCAAATTCCACTGCCGAACAGCTCTTACTGTCAGGAAGTTCTTCCTAATGTTTAGGTGGTATCTTCTTTCTTGTAGTTTGAATCCATTGCTCCGTGTCCGCTTCTCTGGAGCAACAGAAAACAGTCTTTCTCCCTCCTCTATATGACATCCTTTGATATATTTGAACATGGCTATCATATCACCCCTTAACCTTCTCTTCTCCAGGCTAAACATACCCAGCTCCCTAAGCCGTTCCTCATAAGGCATCGTTTCTAGGCCTTTGACCATTTTGGTTGCCCTCTTCTGGACACGTTCCAGCTTGTCAGTATCCTTCTTGAACTGTGGTGCCCAGAACTGGACACAGTACTCCAGATGAGGTCTGACCAGATTAGAATACAGTGGTACTATTCCTTCCCTTGATCTAGATGTTATACTCTTATTCAGGGCTGGCTCTACGGCCAGGCTGGGTGGCGCAGGCTGCCACGGCGCCGGCCCGCCAGGGGGGGCGCCACACAGCCGCGCTGCCCGTCCGCTCCGCCGCGCAGCAAGCCCGCCCGCCCGTTGCGCAGCAGTGTCCTTGACGACCACGCTGCACGCTGAGCCCGCCCGCCCGCCGCGCTGGAAAACGGGGCGGCGGTGGGCGGCGGAGGGATCCGTCGCACCATGGCGCCAGGGCGCCAAAGGTGCTTAAGACGGCCCTGCTCCTATTGATGCAGCCCAGAATTGCATTGGCTTTTTTAGCTGCTGCATCACACTGCTGACTCATGTCAAGTTTGTGGTCTACCAAGACTCCTAGATCCTTTTCACATGTACTGCTCTCAAGCCAGGTGTCTCCCATCCTGTAAATGTGCCTTTCATTTTTTTTTTGCCCAAGTGTAGTACTTTACATTTCTCCTTGTTAAAATTCATCTTGTTTGCTCTGGCCCAGTTGTCTAATCTGTTAAGGTCATTTTGAAATGTGATCCTGTCCTCTGGGGTATTAGCCACCCCTCCCAATTTGGTGTCGTCTGCAAACTTGCTCAGGATGCCCTCAAGCCCATCATCCAAGTCATTGATAAAGATGTTGAACAAGACTGGGCCCAAGACAGAACCCTGTGGCACCCCATTAGTCACTACTCTCCAGGATGAGGAGGAGCCATTGATGAGCACCCTTTGGGTTCGTTCAGTAAGCCAGTTACAAATCTACTGAATGGTAGCATTGTCTAGCCCGCATTTTACCAGCTTCTTTACAAGAATATCATGGGGCACCTTGTCAAAGGCCTTGTTGAAATCAAGATAGGCTACATCCACAGCGTTCCCTTCATCTACCAGGCTTGTAATTCTGTCAAAAAATGAGATCAGATTCGTCTGACATGACTTATTTTTCAGAAACCCATGCTGACTTTTAGTGATCACAGAGTTTCTTTCTAGGTGCTCACAAACCCCATCAAACCCGGTGCTCCCATCAAACCCGGGAGGGTGGGGAGACTGCTTTACTCCCCTAGCAGCCGCCAAATTCCCCATGGAGGTCGGGGATGATGGTACGGGTCAGCCATAACTCCCGACGAGCACGAGCGGAAGTCTTATCTTTCTAACCTAAATACAATTTCTGTTATATTGCCTAAAGCCTATACACTGCTTCCTTAAAGATTAATTAGATCTTGCAATATTTCTTTAAATAGTCTCTAAATTTCTTCCAGTCTTCTTTGACCGTCTCCTCCTTCTGGTCGCGGATCCTTCCGGTCATCTTGGCAAGTTCCATATAGTCCATCATCTTCATCTGCCAGTCATCAATGGTGGGTATTTCTTGAGATTTCCAAGATTTAGCTATTAATAATCTAGCTGCAGTTGTGGCATACAAAAAGAATATACCATCTTTTGGGGGGATCTCATCTCCAACTATTTCAAACAAAAAGGCCTCTGGGGTTTTTTTTAAAAGGTATTCTTGAAAACCTTTTCATTATAGATTAGTAACACTCCAAACAAGATGGAATAAAGCCTCTGGACTGAGAAACACCCCATTCATTTAAAGCACTTTGTTTCCTGCCATGAACCGACAGAACCTAGGCATTGTGGCTATTCCTATTCTTTATTAAACTTCTGTACTGCCCTTCTTCCAAAGATCACAGGACGGTTTACAATATAAAAGCACCAAAATACATACCATAATGACAAACAGAAAAAAGACCACCCCCTAGTCTTCTGATTGATTCAGTTTTCTGTTGCCTAAAGTATTTGCTTGCGTGCTCTGCTAAATGCACATGCCTCACATGCCTGGCAAAGAAACTGCTCTTGAGAGCCTGAACTGTCGGGCTCCCGACAGTTCAGGCAGAGGCAAACTCGGCCCTCCAGCTGTTTTGGGACTACAATGCCCATCATTCCTGACCACTTGTCCTATTAGCTAGGGATGATGGGACTTGTAGTCCCCAAACAGCTGGAGGGCCGAGTTTGCCTATCCCTGTGATAGTTCATGGCAGTTCCCCTCAACTTGAACCCTTCTACATGCTCTCACCAGCCCCAGCCAGCATATGGTCCAGAACATTTAGAGGGCACCAGGTTGGGGGATCCTGGTTCACGCTGCGTAACATCAGACCAGGGTGAATAAAAATCAATGATAAAAAAATCAGATTTCTTTGATTTAAATCGGATTTTTTTTTAAAAAAAACAATAAATTGGATTTCTATAATAACATGCTTTTGGAGGAGAAATCTTTCGAAATATAGTTTTCTGTTTAAGTTGCATTATAGTCCAAAGGCTATTCACTGGGAAATAAGGATTTGTTTTAAGTTTTTCATATGTGCTAAAATTCAGTCTCCCCTTCATGGATCAATACCTTGTCGCGGCGAAGGGGCTTGAATAACTCAGAGAAGCTATGAGCTATGCCATGCAGGGCCACCCAAGATGGATAGGTCATAATGGGGAGTTTTGACTAAATGTGATCCACCTGGAGAAGGAACTGGCAAGCCACTCCAGTATCCCTGCCAAGAAAACTCCATGGACAAAGACAACAGGCATATAAAAGTTATAACGCTGGAAGATGAGCCCCTCAGGTCGGAAGGCGTCCAACATGCTACTGAGGAAGAGCGGAGGACAAGTACAAGTAGATTCAGAGCTGATGAAGCGGCTGGGCCATAGCCAAAAGGTCGCTCAGTTGCGGATATGCCTGGAAGCGAAAGGAAAGTCTGATGCTGTAAAGAAAAGTATTGCATAGGAACCTGGAATGTAAGAACCATGGATAATGGTAAGCTGGATGTGGTGAAAAATGAGATGGCAAGAATAAATATTGACATCCTGGGCATCAGTGAACTAAAATGGAAGGGAATGGGTGAATTCAGTTCGGGTGACTATCATATCTACTACTACTGTGGGCAAGAATCCCGTAAAAGAAATGGAGTGGCCCTTATAGTCAACAAAAGAGTGGCAAAAGCTGTAATGGGATGCAATCTCAAAAATGACAGAATGATCTCAATACGAATCCAAGGCAGACCTTTTAACATCACAGTAATCCAAGTTTATGCACCAACTACCGGTGCTGAAGAAAGTGAAATTGACCAATTCTATGAAGACCTACAACACCTTCTAGAAATGACACCAAAGAAGGATGTTCTTCTCATTACAGGGGATTGGAATGCTAAAGTAGGGAATCAAGAGATAAAAGGAACAACTGGCAAGTTTGGCCTTGGAGTTCAAAATGAAGCAGGGCAAAGGCTAATAGAGTTCTGTCAAGAGAACAAGCTGGTCATCACAAACACTCTTTTCCAACAACACAAGAGACGACTCTACACATGGATCTCACCAAATGGGCAGCATTGAAATCAGATTGATTATATTCTCTGCAGCCAAAGATGGAGAAGCTCTATACAGTCAGCAAAAACAAGACCTGGAGCTGACTGTAACTCAGATCATCAGCTTCTTATAGCAAAATTCCAGCTTAAACTGAAGAAAGTAGGAAAAACCACTGGGCCAGTAAGATACAATCTAAATCAAATCCCTTATGAATACACAGTGGAAGCGAGGAACAGGTTTAAGGATTTAGATTTGGTGGACAGAGTGCCGGAAGAACTATGGATGGAGGCTCGTAACATTATACAGGAGGCAGCAACGAAAACCATCCCAAGGAAAAGGAAATGCAAGAAAGCAAAATGGCTGTCCAACGAGGCCTTACAAATAGCGGAGGAGAGGAGGCAAGCAAAATGCAAGGGAGATAGGGAAAGATACAGGAAACTGAATGCAGATTTCCAAAAAATAGCAAGGAGAGACAAGAGGGTCTTCTTAAATGAGCAATGCAAAGAAATAGAGGAAAACAATAGAATGGGGAAAACCAGAGATCTGTTCAAGAAAATTGGAGATATGAAAGGAACATTTCGTACAAAGATTACCGTAATAAAGGACAAAAGTGGTAAGGACCTAACAGAAGCAGAAGACATCAAGAAGAGGTGGCAAGAATACACAGAGGAATTATACCAGAAAGATATGGAGGTCTCGTACACCCCAGGTAGTGTGGTTGCTGACCTTGAGCCAGACACCTTGGAGAGTGAAGTCAAATGGGCCTTAGAACACACTGCTAATAACAAGGCCAGTGGAAGTGATGATATTCCAGCTGAACTATTTAAAATTTTAAAAGATGATGCTGTTAAGGTGGTACACCCAGTATGCCAGCAAGTTTGGAAAACTCAGCAATGGCCAGAGGATTGGAGAAGATCAGTCTACATCCCAATTCCAAAGAAGGGCAGTGCCAAAGAATGCTCCAACTACCGCACAATTGCGCTCATTTCACACACTAGCAAGGTTATGCTTAAAATTCTACAAGGCAGGCTTAGGCAGTATGTGGACCGAGAACTCCCAGAAGTGCAAGCTGGATTTTGAAGGGGCAGAGGAACCAGAGACCAAATTGCAAACATGCGCTGGATTATGGAGAAAGCTAGAGAGTTCCAGAAAAACGTCTACTTCTGCTTCATTGACTATGCAAAAGCCTTTGACTGTGTCGACCACAGCAAACTATGGCATGTTCTTAAAGAAATGGGAGTGCCTGATCACCTCATCTGTCTCCTGAGAAATCTCTATGTGGGACAAGAAGCTACAGTTACCCTGTTTCTCATATTTTAAGACATACCCATAAAATAAGCCATAGCAGGATTTTTAAGCATTCAAGAAATATAAGCCATACCCCGAAAATAAGACATAGTGATAGGCACAGCAGCAATGCTGGCTGTGGCAGGAGGAGGAAGAAAAAAATAAGACATCCCTTGAAAATAAGCCATAGTGTGTTTTTTTGAGGAAAAAATAAATATAAGACATGTCTTATAATATGAGAAACACGGTAGAACTGGATATGGAACAACTGATTGGTTCAAAATTGGGAAAGGAGTATGACAAGGTTGTATATTGTCTCTGTCATGGATATGGCATGGGAGTTATAGTATGAACAATTCTGAATCCTTGGTTAAGAGCAATGGATGCTGGGAGAGACAGCAAGAGGAGGCTGGGCCTTTAACAAAACTTGCCAAGTCCCTCTCTGCTAGCCCCAATTAGCTGCCTGCAAAGGAATGTGGTAATTGCCTTTGGCTGAAGAAGAAACACCGGTGTTCCCTATTTCCTTATGGTACGGACGGGAGGGGGTTTAATCAGACTATCCTGTCCACCTGAGGTCGGTTTGACCCTGATAAGTTGGGAGGGAATGAGAGAACTGTCTTACTATTTGCTAGTGTTAAATCAGAGTGTGAAGTAAGACAGGTGAAGACAAATGGGTTACACCTGCCATCATTGGTAAATTGCTAATTGGAGCCTTATTTCCATTGGTGGGAAAACGGAACCCCACCTGACCCTTTCCCCATAACTTGGGAGTTCTAGCGTTAGAACTTTGCATTTTGCCACTTGCAATTTTGCCAGAGCTTCTGCCAGTATGAAGCTGTGAGAAGGGAAGGGGGGCCTGCGGGCTGCGCCTTCTGAAAGCTTTACAACAAGATATATCTGCGTAACCGTATGTATCCTTTAGTTAGAGCAATTTGTATGCTTATGTTTATTATTTGCTATCTCTGTAACCTCACAAGTTGTATGTTTTACACTTTTTAATAAAGCCTTGAAAAGGTATATTTTGGTTTGGACCTTGAGTATTGTTCAGGGTGGGGCAACTAGTCCGGTCCCTTGACCATTTGGTCGCATACTGAGTGTTGGGCTGCACAAGTGAGTGTGCCTGGGTTTGAGTAAAGAAACCAAACCAGTTGAATTTCTGCCAATTCTACTAAGAGTAGTCAGAGGCTTGCAACCTTGTAACAAGGCGGAGAGCTATCCCTTTTAGACTCTCTGGCCAGGTGCAAGTGAGAAAGGGTGGTGGTAGCGAACTACTGGGAAATTGTTTTGACTACGGCTCACAAGAGAAGCGCCGAGTTGTGTGTTTCCCACAAGCTGCTCAAGTCAAGAGATTGGCTGGGACGGGCAAGTGAGAGCCACCGACCATTACAGTCTCCCTGCTTATTTAACTTATATGCAGAATTCATCATGCGAAAGGCTGGACTAGATGAATCCCAAATCGGAATTAAGATTGCCGGAAGAAATATCAACAACCTCAGATATGCAGATGACACAACCTTGATGGCAGAAAGTGAGGAGGAATTAAAGAACCTTTTAATGAGGGTGAAAGAGGAGAGCGCAAAATATGGCCTGAAACTTAACATCAAAAAAACCAAGATCATGGCCACTGGTCCCATCACCTCCTGGCAAATAGAAGGGGAAGAAATGGAGGCAGTGAGAGATTTTACTTTCTTGGGCTCCTTGATCACTGCAGATGGTGACAGCAGTCACGAAATTAAAAGACGCCTGCTTCTTGGGAGAAAAGCAATGACAAACCTAGACAGCATCTTAAAAAGCAGAGACATCACCTTGCCGAAAAAGGTCCGTATAGTTAAAGCTATGGTTTTCCCAGTAGTGATGTATGGAAGTGAGAGCTGGACCATCAAGAAGGCTGATCGCCGAAGAATTGATGCTTTTGAATTATGGTGCTGGAGGAGACTCTTGAGAGTCCCATGGACTGCAAGAAGATCAAACCTATCCATTCTTAAGGAAATCAGCCCTGAGTGCTCACTGGAAGGACAGATCCTGAAGCTGAGGCTCCAATACTTTGGCCACCTCATGAGAAGAGAAGAATCCTTGGAAAAGACCCTGATGTTGGGAAAGATTGAGGGCACTAGGAGAAGGGGACGACAGAGGACGAGATGGTTGGACAGTGTTCTCGAAGCTACGAACATGAGTTTGACCAAACTGCGGGAGGCAGTGCAAAACAGGAGTACCTGGCGTGCTATGGTCCATGGGGTCACGAAGAGTCGGACACGACTAAACGACTAAACAACAACAACAACAACATTCAGTCTAATTTTTTTTAAAAAATGTTTAACCACATCAGTTAACAAACATGAATACATATGCTATAATCTTATTGTTTTAGTTAAATAAATTGTTTAAATTGTTATTAAGGAAATGATTGTTCATCTCCTTCCAATAAAGTATAGCAGAAAAGTTGCCCAAATATACACAGTTAACTTATTAAACCTCACAATAATTTCATGATTATCTGTCTATGCATTTCTAACAGTATAACCAAAGCAGAAATAATAATTTAAATAATAATTTATTATTTATACCCCACCCATCCGGCTGGGCTTCCCCAGGCACTCCGGGCTGCTTCCAACAGAAATATTAAAATACAATAATCTATTAAACATTAAAAGCTTCCCTAAACAGGGCTGCCTTCAGATGTCCTCCAAAAGTCTGGTAGTTGTTTTTCTCTTTGACATCTGGTGGGAGGGCGTTCCACAAGGCGGGTGCCACTACTGAGAAGGCCCTCTGCCGGGTTCCATGTAACTTGGCTTCTCGCAGCGAGGGAACCGCCAAAAGGCCCTCGGTGCTGGACCTCAGTGTCCGGGCAGAACGATGGGGGTGGAGACGCTCCTTCAGGTATACTGGACTGAGGCCGTTTAGGGCTTTAAAGGTCAGCACCAACACTTTGAATTGTGCTCAGAAACGTACTGGGAAATTTTTGGTATAACTGTAAAAACTACTCTGAAAATTTATTATTCCCAAAATGAAACCTTCATCTGGTTGTAAATATTAAGCAAGAATGTAAAATCAAGTCTTACTGACTAGTGATTTGAATCACACACACCTGGGGAGGTTGCCGGAGGTGTTGGAGGATGGTGTCCAAAATTTCCCTCTCACCCATCTCTTCCGGCATCTTCTTCCCCGCCCACAAATACTCGAAGTTTTCATCTGAGAGTTCTTGAGAAAGAGAGAGAGAGAGAGGTGAGTAAATGAAGCGGACGAGAGGGAAAGGTACCATATTTTCCCGTGTATTTGCCCAGAGTTGTTGAGCTTTTTCTGGGGGGGGGTAGCCATTAATCGCTCACCCGCAAACCAATCTCATGCATCAACCAAGTCACCTATCGTCTGCCCCATTGCCACAGCAACAGCCCATCGACAACAGCCAAGAAACAGCAGACAAATCACCGCTGGAAATCTCCTCCTGGCGGTTACAACCAACCGCCGCCCGTCCCCCCTCAGCACTACCCATGTAGAAGAGGAGCCCCCATTTGGGGGATAAAAAACCTCGTCTTCTACACGAAAAAAGAGGGCCAGTTCTTTGTCAGGGGGCTTCTCGACTGTTGCAATGAGTGGGTGCATGCCACATGTGAACAGGGATCATAGAACTGTAGCGCCTGAAGGGACCTGTGGGGTCACCTAGTCCAACCCCCAGCAACGCAGAACAGGGTCAGCCACCCGGAAGTCCCTGCTCCATGTGACACGCCTCTTCCAAAGGAGGGGGGGGGGCAAGAGAGTGTTGCAAAGAAGAGGAGGAAGAAGATTGGAATGCTCCACAAGTGTGAGATGTGGGAACAGGATTCAGAAGTGGACCAAGGGCGCCTCGAGGGAGAACCAGAGGATATTGTTGCTCTCCTAGTGAGAGAGGGAGGGCAATGTACACTCTGGGAAAATGGGAAGGGAGGTGGAGGATGTTGGGAAACAGGTGGAAAAGGGAAGAAACAGCAAAGCTGTCTTTAAAAAGTCTGGGGAAAGGGTGGGAGTGGGTTAAAAAATTTAAATGCTTGATGTTAGGACGGATTGATTGGAAAGGTCCGAGACTGGAATGAATTACGGAATTCGCTGAGCCACCTGGGAAATCTAGATCCAGGAGAGGGGGGGGATGAAATTATTTTTAGTTTGTTTAAAGGTATTATGAGAGAAGTGGTAATATTATAAATTGTGAATCATTGTTGGTAAAAAGTATAAGCTAAGGGGAGAAATAATAGCAAGATTAGATATTGGAATTTTTTTAGAGATATGAATTAATTGTTTGGATGTTAATAATATAAATTGGGGGTTTGTAGATTGGTATTGAATTGAAAGGTATAGAGAGAATTGTAATAAGAGGTTTAAAATATTGTGAAAACTACTGAAAGGTTAATTTTAATAGGGACCCAATGAGGGTCCACAATGCAATGAAAAAGTTAAGAGTAATATTCTTTTCTTCTTCTTTTGTCTTTCTTGCATTTTTGCTGTTGTTGTTTGTTTTTGTGTTTCTTTTTATGTGTTGATGAACTATTTTGTATGGGTGGATTATTAATGTGAATTGACTGTTTTTGTTCTTTTTATAAAATTAATAAATATATTTCCCCAAAAAAAGAGGGGGGGGACCAAGAGAGACCCTGGCCTCGTAGGATGGAGGCATTGCCAAGGGGAACCCAAAAGGGATCTGGTTCTGTCTACTCACCTGGCAATGCTGGCCCAGAGGTCTCGGCTTTCCTACCGGTAGGAGCCTCTGCTGCCGATGTTGAAGGCAATGCCAGTGTGGACGGGCACTGCCCCTCCTGCTGCTGCCGCCGCTGCTGCCCCTCCTGCTGCCGTTGCTGCCCCTCCTGCTGCTGCTGCTGTTGCTGCAGCTGCTGCCCCTCCTGCTGCTGCTGCTGCTGCTCCTGCAGCTGCTGCTGCTCCTCCTCCTGCTGCTGCTGTTGCTGCAGCTGCTGCCCCTCCTGCTGGCATTGCTGCCCCTCCTGCTGCTGTTGCTGCAGCTGCTGCCCCTCCTGCTGCTGCTGCTGCTGCTCCTGCAGCTGCTGCTGCTCCTCCTGCTGCTGCTGCTCTTGCTGCAGCTGCTGCCCCTCCTGCTGGCATTGCTGCCCCTCCTGCTGCTGTTGCTGGCGCTGCTGCCCCTCCTGCTGGTACTGCTGCTGCTGCTGCTGCTGCTGGCGCTGCTGCTGTTGTTGCCGCCGCTGCTGCCCCTCCTGCTTGCGCTGCGGGTGCTGCTGTTGTTGCTGCCGCTGCTGCCCCTCCTGCTGGCGCTGCGGCTGCGGCTGTTGTTGCTGCCGCTGCTGCCCCTCCTGCTGGCGCTGCGGCTGCGGCTGTTGTTGCTGCCGCTGCTGCCCCTCCTGCTGGCGCTGCGGCTGCTGCTGTTGTTGCTGCCGCTGCTGCCCCTCCTGCTGGCGCTGCGGCTGTGGCTGTTGTTGCTGCCGCTGCCGCCCCTCCTGGGCAGGATAGATTTTGTTTCGGTTTTTGAATTTTCTCCAAATAAACGACATCCTGCAAGAAAGAAAGGAAACGGCCCGCATAAGTCAATGGAAAGTGAAAAGGCCTGAAGTTCGACCTTGAAATCCAGGCCATTTCAGGAGGTGTTTGGACCCGGTGTCACCTGTGTCCTTGGACTCCAGGTCTGGGCGGATGGAAGCCAGGGAGGGGCCTGGCAAGAAGGGCAGCTGGAAGGGGCTGATTTGCCCCTTGAAAGCCCTCCAAGGCCTCGGGCCCACGGGGTCGCCTCTCCTGCTGTGCCCCAGAGGATCCAGCTGGCCTTTCCCCCAAGACGGAGCTGCTCCGCCAGGCCGTGGGGCAGGACGCAGGTGGACTTTCTTTCCTCTGCAATTGTTATTATACAGCCTATTAAGTTTGCCTGTTGTTTCAATTGGATCGAATGATCAGCCGTTACAGCAATTTAAACCCACCTGATTCCAACCTATCTATCACACTCTTCCACCAATTGGTGCTCTGTGATCTAGACAAACTTGAAAAGAGCCCCCCACTCTTTGGTGGGTATCTCCATTAGAAGTCATTTCAATTGATATTTATAAAGATAATTATGAACAAAAATCTAGAATGGAATAAAAAGGTACAATCTGGAAATATGGAGTAGCATGAATTTATCATTCTTAGGAAGAATTGTGGCAATCAAGATGAACGCATTGCCAAAAATGTTGTTTGTATTCCAGACAATTCCGCTTTCCAAAATGGCAAAAAGATATTTCAAAATTCATCTGGAAAGGGAAGGACCCAAGGATAAAATATAAAATACAGCCATAAAGACAGAGGAGGATTCTCCCAGATTTTAAACTTTATTATGAAGTGGGCTGGGTTACTTGGTTCCGGGATTGGATCAAATTAGAAAATACAGATTTGTTTTCTTTTGTTTTTCCTTTTTCCTTTTTTATCAAATTTAATACAGATACCAAAAGAAAAATTACAAATAAGTACAAATAAACCTCAGTTGGGTAAAGGTAAAGGGGCCCCTGACCATCAGGTCCAGTCGTGATCGACTCTGGTGTTGCAGCTCTCATCTCGCTCTATAGGCCGAGGAAGCCGGCGTTTGTCCGTAGACAGTATCCGGGTCATGTGGCCAGCATGACAAAGCTGCTTCTGGCGAACCAGAGCAGCGCATGGAAACGCCGTTTACCTTCCCGCCGGAGCGGTCCCTATTTATCTACTTGCACTTTGATGTGCTTTCGAACTGCTAGGTGGGCAGGAGCTGGGACCGAACAACAGGAGCTCACCCTGTGGCAGGGATTCGAACCACCGACCTTCTGATCAGCAAGCCCTAGACACTGTGGTTTAAGCCACAGCACCACCTGGGTCCCTAAACCTCAGTAAAGACATATACAAATATAAAAAATTACATAAAAAGATATTACACCAAACCTTCCCCCTATCCCACCCACCACCTTATCATAAACAAATAATCCAATTTAACATATATTAAACTAAAATGCGACTTGCTTCCATCTATGCTGGACTTTGATTATACATATGTTGTCTTTTTTGTTGTGTTGTTATACTGTACTTTATTTTATAATATATTTTATATTTATTTTGTTTTATTCCCCCCCCCCTTACAAGCTTTACCATACATATACCATTATTTCTGTCTCTGAACAATGTTTCAACTATCCTGATATTTGTTGGATGTCAAACTCAGCCAAGAGCATAAGGTCGAACAGATTCCTCACTGGCCTTGCAGACAATTTCATTGTGGGGTAGAAGTGGCAGGATCATTAGGTGGGAGTGGTCATGCTCTTCTGGAGTTTATTATTCAGCGGAAAGGAACAACCAAGCATACTAAGACTCAAATCTAGACTCAAATCTAGACTTTAAGAAAGTCGACTTCAGAAAACTTAGGGAAACGCTGGGTGAGATCCCATGGACAGAAATACTAAAAGGGAAGGGAGTTCATGATGGTTGGGAGTTTGTTAAAAAGGAGATATTAAAAGCACAACTTCAGGCAATACCAATGAGATGGAAACATGGAAGGTACCTAAAGAAGCCAGGGTGGCTATCTAAAGAACTTTTAACTGAGTTAAGATTTAAAAAGGATATGTACAAAAAATGGAAAAGGGGGGAAATCACCAGAGAGGAATTCAAACTTATAGCCAGCACATGTAGAGACAAAGTCAGAAAAGCTAAAGCACAGAATGAACTCAGGCTCGCCAGAGAGGTTAAAAGCAACAAAAAGGGCTTTTATGGGTATGTCCATAGCAAAAGGAAGAACAAGGAAACAGTGGGGTCACTCAGAGGAGAAGATGGTGAAATGCAAACAGGGGACAGAGAATGGGCAGAACTCCTCAATGCCTTCAGGGAGACAATATACAGCCTTGTCGTACTCCTTTCCCTATTTTGAACCAATCAGTTGTTTCGTATCAAGTTCTAACTGTAGCTTCTTGTCCCACATAGAGATTTCTCAGGAGACAGATGAGGTGATCAGGCACTCCCAATTCTTTAAGAACTTGGCTTAGTTTGCTGTGGTTGACACAATCAAAGGCTTTTGCATAGTCAATGAAGCAGAAGTAGATGTTTTTCTGGAATTCTCTAGCTTTCTCCATAATCCAGCGCATGTTTGCTATTTGGTCTCTAGTTCCTCTGCCCCTTCGAAATCCAGCTTGCACTTCTGGGAGTTCTCGGTCCACATATTGCCTAAGACTGCCTTGTAGAATTTTAAGCATAACCTTGCTAGCGTGTGAAATGAGCGCAATTGTGCGGTAGTTGGAGAATTCTTTGGCACTGCCCTTCTTTGGAATTGGGATGTAGACTGATCTTCTCCAATCCTCTGGTCATTGCTGAGTTTTCCAAACTTGCTGGCATATTGGGTGTAGCACCTCAACAGCATCATCTTTTAAAATTTTAAATAGTTCAGCTGGAATACCATCACCTCCACTGGCCTTGTTATTAGCAGTGCTTTCTAAGGCCCATTTGACTTCACTCTCCAGGATGCTTGGCTCAAGGTCAGCAGCAACCACACTACCTGGGGTGTACGAGACCTCCATATCTTTCTGGTATAATTCCTCTGTGTATTCTTGCCACCTCTTCTTGATGTCTTCTGCTTCTGTTAAGTCCTTACCACTTTTGTCCTTTATTATGGTAATCTTTGTACAAAATGTTCCTTTCATATCTCCAATTTTCTTGAACAGATCTCTGGTTTTCCCCATTCTATTTTTTCCCTCTATTTCTTTGCATTGCTCTTTTAAGAAGGCCGTCTTGCGAGGAATTGGAAAGGAAATATAATACCAGCAATAATTGAGTGGCAAAATAAGTTTATTGAATACACAGAAACAGCAAAATTGACAGAACTTATTAGAGGACAATCAAAACAAAGTCTATTAAAGAATTGGGAATGTTTAAAAAAATATACAAAGAATCATAGAATCATAGAGTTGGAAGAGACCACGAGGGCCATCCAGTCCAACCCCCTGCCAAGCAGGAAACACCATCAAAGCATTCTTGACATATGCCTGTCAAGCCTCTGCTTAAAGACCTCCAAAGAAGGAGACTCCACCAGACTCCTTGGCAGCAAATTCCACTGTCGAACAGCTCTTACTGTCAGGAAGTTCTTCCTAATGTTTAGGTGGAATCTTCTTTCTTGTAGTTTGAATCCATTGCTCCGTGTCCGCTTCTCTGGAGCAGCAGAAAACAATCTTTCTCCTGCCTCTATATGACATCCTTTTATATATTTGAACATTGCTATCATATCACCCCTTAACCTTCTCTTCTCCAGGCTAAACATACCCAGCTCCCTAAGCCGTTCCTCATAAGGCTTTGTTTCCAGGCCTTTGACCATTTTGGTTGCCCTCTTCTGGACACGTTCCAGCTTGTCTGTATCCTTCTTGAACTGTGGTGCCCAGAACTGGACACAATACTCCAGGTGAGGTCTGACTAGAGCAGAATACAGTGGTACTATTACTTCCCTTGATCTAGATGCTATACTCCTATTGATGCAGCCCAGAATTGCATTGGCTTTTTTAGCTGCTGCATCACACTGCTGACTCATGTCAAGTTTGTGGTCAACCAAAACTCCTAGATCCTTTTCACATGTACTGCTCTCAAGCCAGGTGTCTCCCATCCTGTATTTGTGCCTTTCATTTTTTTTGCCCAAGTGTAGTACTTTACATTTCTCCTTGTTAAAATTCATCTTGTTTGCTTTGGCCCAGTTGTCTAATCTGTTAAGGTCATTCTGAAGTGTGATCCTGTCCTCTGGGGTGTTAGCCACCCCTCCCAATTTGGTGTCATCTGCAAACTTGCTCAGGATTCCCTCAAGCCCATCATCCAAGTCATTGATAAAGATGTTGAACAAGACTGGGCCCAAGACAGAACCCTGTGGCACCCCACTAGTCACTACTCTCCAGGATGAGGAGCCATTGATGAGCACCCTTTGGGTTCGGTCAGTAAGCCAGCTACAAATCCACTGAATGGTAGCATTGTCTAGCCCACATTTTACCAGCTTCTTTACAAGAATATCATGGGGCACCTTGTCAAAGGCCTTGCTGAAATCAAGATAGGCTACATCCACAGCGTTCCCTTCATCTACCAGGCTTGTAATTCTGTCAAAAAATGAGATCAGATTAGTCTGACATGACTTATTTTTCAGGAACCCATGCTGACTTTTAGTGATCACAGAGTTTCTTTCTAGGTGCTCACAGACTGTTTGCTTAATGATCTGCTCTAGAATCTTTCCTGGTATTGATGTCAGGCTGACTGGGCGGTAATTGTTTGGGTCCTCTCTTTTCCCCTTTTTGAAAATAGGGACAACATTTGCCCTCCTCCAGTCTGCTGGAACTTCCCATGTTCTCCAGGAATTTTCAAAGATTATTGCCAGTGGTTCTGAAATCACCTCTGCCAGTTCTTTTAATACTCTTGGATGTAGTTCATCTGGCCCTGGAGACTTGAATACATCTAAACTAGCCAAGTATTCTTGTACTACCTCCTTACTTATCCTGGGCTGTGTTTCCCCTGCTGAATCATCTGCTCCATATTCTTCAGGTCGGGCGTTTTTTTCTTTCTTGGAGAAGACTGAGGCAAAGAAGGCATTGAGGAGTTCTGCCCTTTCTCTGTCCCCTGTTTGCATTTCACCATCTTCTCCTCTGAGTGACCCCACTGTTTCCTTGTTTTTCCTTTTGCTACGGACATACCCATAAAAGCCCTTTTTGTTGCTTTTAACCTCTCTGGCGAGCCTGAGTTCATTCTGTGCTTTAGCTTTTCTGACTTTGTCTCTACACGTGCTGGCTATATGTTTGAATTCCTCTCTGGAGATTTCCCCCCTTTTCCATTTTTTGTACATATCCCTTTTAAATCTTAACTCAGTCAAAAGTTCTTTAGATAGCCAGCCTGGCTTCTTTAGGCACCTTCCATGTTTCCGTCTCATTGGTATTGCCTGAAGTTGTGCTTTTAATATCTCCCTTTTAACAAACTCCCAACCATCATGAACTCCCTTCCCTTTTAGTATTACTGTCCATGGGATTTCACCCAGCGTTTCCCTAAGTTTTCTGAAGTCGGCTTTCTTAAAGTCTAGAATTTGGATCTTAGTATGCTTGGTTGCTCCTTTCCGCTGGATAATAAACTCCAGAAGAGCATGGTCACTCCCACCTAATGATCCTGCCACTTCTACCCCACTAACCAAGTCATCACTATTGGTTAGGACCAGATCTAAAATGGCTGATCCTCTTGTTGCTTCTCCCACTTTCTGGACAATGAAGTTGCCTGCAAGGCCAGTGAGGAATCTGTTCGACCTTATGCTCTTGGCTGAGTTTGACATCCAACAAATATCAGGATAGTTGAAATCCCCCATTACTACTATCTCACTTCCTTTGGAATGCTTGGCCATCTGTTCCAGGAAGGCATCATCTGTGTCCTCAGTTTGGCTTGGGGATCTATAGTAAACTCCCACAATGAGATCACTGTTGTTTTTCTCTCCCTTAATTTTGACCCAGATACTCTCAATTTGGCTTTGAAGTTTTAAATCCTGGATCTCTTCACAGGTATACATATCCCTAACATATAAAGCTACTCCTCCTCCTTTCCTGTTTGGTCTATTTCTCTTAAATAGATTGTATCCCTCTATTACTACATTCCAGTCATGAGACTCATCCCACCAGGTTTCAGTGATGCCTATTATGTCATATTTAGTTTGCTGTACCAAGAGCTCAAGTTCATCTTGTTTATTTCCCATAAACAAGTGGACCTGACGGGATACCTTCCGAAATCTGACGCCAGTGGACCTGACGGGATACCTTCCGAAATCTTCAAAGTGGGCGGAATTGAACTTACACAACAACTTCACAAGCTCATTGAAAAAATCTGGGAAAGAGAAGAAATCCCAGCAGACTTCAGAGACGCCAAAATTATCAATCTCTTTTAAAAAGGTGACAGAACTGATTGTGGACACTACTGAGGCATCTCTCTATTAGCTGCGGCCGGCAAAATTCTTGCAAGGATCTTAGCAAACCGTCTCGTAACAATATCCGAGGTGACCCTTCCTGAATCCCAAAATGGTTTTCAGTCTTCTAGGGAAACAGTGGACATGATTTTCACTGCTTGACAGCTTCAAGAAAAATGCAGAGAGCAAAACCAACCCTGTATATGGTGTTTATTGACTTGACTAAGGCTTTTGACACTGCAAATCGTAATGCCCTATGGACTGTCCTTCTGAAAATTGGCTGCCCAGATAAATTTGTAAACATCATTCGGCTCCTCCATGATCATATGACAGCAACAATCGCAGATAACAATGGCTCTCAAAGTGAACCATTCACAGTGGGATCAGGTGTTAAACAGGGTTGTGTTATTGCCCCGACTCTATTCATTATTTTCATTGCCATGATCCTACACTTTGTCAATGGGAAACTTCCCACCAGAGTAGAAATCATATATCGAACAGAGATGGAAAGCTCTTCAATCTGAGCAGGCTGAAAGTGAAGAGTAAGGTTACCGTAACTTCCGTCATAGAGCTTCAGTATGCTGATGACAATGTAGTGTGTGCACGCTCAGAGGATGACCACCAAACCATCCTAAATATCTTTGCAGAAGCTTACGAAAAGCTTGGCCTATCACTCAACATCCAAAAAACCAAAGTGCTGCACCAACAAGTACAAAATAACCCCTCTGCAGCGCCACAAATCTAACTCAATGGTGTAACATTGGAAAATGTCAATCACTTCTCCTACCTAGGCAGTTACCTTGCCACAAGGGCCAACATTGATGCCAAAATCCAGCATCGCCTGAGCTCTGCAAGTGCGGCTTTCTCCCGATTGAAGTGCAGAGTGTTTGAGGACCGGGACATTCGCAGGGAAACCAAAATGCTTGTTTACAAAGCTATTGTACTACCAACCTTACTATATGCTTGTGAAACATGGACCACTTATAAACACCATCTCAAACTCCTCAAAAGATTCCATCAATGGTGTCTCTGAAAATTTTTACACATCACTTGGGAAGACAGGCGAACTAATATCAGTGTACTGGAAGAAGCAAAGATCACCAGTGTCGAAGCAATGATTCTTCAACATCAACTTCGTTGGACTGGTCATGTTGTGCGGATGCCTGATGATCGTCTTCCAAAGCAACTACTCTATTCCAAACTTTAAAATGGAAAGTGCAATGCTGGTGGTCAACAAAAGAGGTTCAAAGACTCTTTCAAGGCAAATCTAAAGAAAGGTAGTATAAACACTGACAATTGATAAACACTGGCCTGCGAGCGCTCCAGTTGGAGAACAGCCTTTACCAAAGGTGTCAGCAAATATAGTCCAGCAAATAAAGAGAGAGAAAATAACCCAGGAATGCACTTTAAATAAAAGGACATAATAATAATAACAACAACAACAACAATAATAACATATTTATTATTTACACCCTGCTCATCTGGCTGGGCTTCCCCTGCCACTCTGGGTGGCTTCCAACAAACATTAAAATACATCAAATATCACAGATTAAAAACTTCCCCAAACAGGGCTGCCTTTAGGTATTTTCTAAATGTCAGGTAGTTGTTTATCTCTCTGGCCTCTGATGGGAGGGCGTTCCACAGGGCGGGTAGACACATTCTACTCATGTAGACCAGGCATCCCCAAACTTCGGCCCTCCAGATGTTATGGGACTACAATTCCCATCATCCCCGGTCACTGGTCCTGTTAGCTAGGGATCATGGGAGTTGTAGGCCAAAACATCTGGAGGGCCGCAGTTTGGGGATGCCTGATGTAGACACATTCTACTCATGTCAAAACACCAGGCAGGGCCCACAAACAACCCAGAGATACATTTTAAATAAAAGGACCCATTCTACTCGTGTCAAAACACGCTGCCCAGGTTAACAACCAAAGGAAGCCCATTGGATATTACCTCTCACCACTAACTCCTCGACTCCTCAGAACTCTCACAGAAGAGGGCCCCTCCTCCCCAGCTTTCCTAGGCATGAGGTCACAGCAGCATTGTGACATCATCAGGGGGGAAATTGCAGTAAAAACAGCACAGCACAGGCCATTTCATTAAAAGCACATTTTAAATTTATATTCCATGTACTGTATGCTTTGGTTACCATTGAATTGTAGAGTCAAAAGGGACCCTGAGTGTCATCCAGTCCAACCCCCTGAAATGCAGGAATCTTTTGCGCAACATGGGGCTCAAACCCACGACCCTGACATTACAAGTCTCGTGCTCTATCAACTGAGCTGGAGTCTTGTTCAAAATTTTAGGCCTTTATAGATCCCTGCAGCCTTATAGCAAAGGATCCTCAGATTATTGGAATTCTTTTTTTAAATACAGTTATAAAATATTTTGTACTTCTTGTTGTGACGTGGGGTTTGTGATTTCAGCTCTCTTGACATAACATGCTGGAGACAGTTCTCTAGTAACAGCTCTTTATTAAGGTGAACAAGACTGACTGTGAGGGCAGGAAGGCTACATTTATAGGGACAGGGGACTAGCTAGGAAGGGATACATTTTGGAGGGAACAATATCAAGCAATCACAGTGCTGCCTTTTGGAGGAAACCAATAAGACAGAGGATCCAAATACAGCAGCTTAAATGAACCAATAGTAGCTGTACCCTCTGGGACCAAAAGGCAGTTACTTTATCCTAATGCAAATACAGACAATAATAATACAGATATAAAATCCTTTGACTCAATACACAACACCCCTCCCCCCCTAGTGAGCACAGAAGACGTAATCCCTCAGGTACTGTGGGGTCCTACAACTTCTACCTGATCTCCTGACAACAGGTGTTGCAGGCTCTGGATTGGGTGTTACCTGTGGTGGAGGGGCTGCTATAGGGGTTTCATCAGGAACAGATGGAGTCCCAGACATCTCAGGGTCCCCGACCTGTACCTCGTCATCATGAGGACTAGCAGACCCTGGTTCATTTGCTGAAGCCCCTGGTGACTGCACCTCTGGACCATTTTCACTCTGGTCTCGCAGCTGTGCGTCATTAGCCAGGGATGAATTATCTGACTCCTCCCTGCTGAGCGCCCGGCGCCTCAGCTGATCTATATGTCTCTTCCAAACTTGCCCATTTTCCAAGGTCACATAATAGGACACAGGTCCACTAGCCCGGGTGATCACACCGGCCACCCACCGCGGACCTCGTGAATAGTTCCTCACCCAGACCAGATCTTCAGGGGCGAGATACCTTGTTGTGTCAGTCTCAGCCTGGGGGGTTGCTCTTGAATTACGGTTTGGCATTTTATCTGGGTGGACATAATCCAGCACCGTTACCAGTCTTCTACCTAAGAGCAGCTCGGCTGGCGACTTGCCCGTCGCCGTACACGGCGTCGCATGCTGCAAAAATAGCATTCGCGCGATGCGAGCCGACCAGTTACCTTCCATTAAGCGCGCAATGGATTCTTTGGCTGTTCTTACCATGCGCTCAGCCTGCCCATTGGAGGATGGGTGAAAGGGCGCGGATGTGACCCCTCTTATGAAGTTATCAGCCATGAATGCCCTGAATTCTTGGGATACAAAAGCTGCCCCATTATCTGATACAATGGTCTCAGGTAACCCGTGGGTAGCAAACAGCTGCCTCAACACCTTGATTACGGCAGCTGATGCCATGCTAGGGACCATCGCCACTTCTAACCATTTGGAATATGCATCAACGATAACCAAAAAGACCTTCCCTTGGAATGGCCCCGCAAAATCTATGTGCAGCCGGCTCCAGGGAGTCCTGGACTGCTCCCACCAGTGGACTGGTGCTCTGGCCACTTCTGGCCGCACCTCTTGGCATGCCTTGCATGTTCGTACCCATTGTTCTATGTTCTGGTCCATTCCAGGCCACCACACATAACATCGGGCTAGCGACTTCATCCTGACCATTCCCGGGTGTCCCATGTGAAGCGTCTCAAGAACCCTGTTTCTCAGTGGTGCTGGGATGATCACCCTATCTCCCCATAGGAGACAACCCTTATGCATGGACAATTCGTGCTGCCTTGTCGCATAAGGCCTGAATTTTTCTTCATGCGGACCACCTGGCCACCCCCTCCCCACCCAAGTGAGCACACGGGAGAGAACAGCATCTTTCCTCGTTTTCTCAGCTATATCCGTAGCTGTTACAGGAGCCCCTGGAAGTGTTTCTAGCATCATAATGTACTCCGCCGGAGCAGGATCCTCATTGCTCCCGCCAGGAAGGGGCAAGCGACTCAGCGCATCAGCATGGCACAATTGTTTCCCCGGCACATGGGTCAAGGTGTACTGGAACCCATTCAGGAATATTGACCAACGCAACATTCTGGGGGAGAGAATTTGTGGCGTTTGTTTGTTTGGGTTGAACAACCCTAACAGTGGTTTGTGGTCCGTTTCAATGGAGAATTGGCGACCGTACAAATAATCATAGAACCTTTTGATTCCGGACACAATAGCCAGTGCCTCTTTATCAATTTGAGCATAGTTGCGCTCTGTGGGCGACAACGTACGGGAATAGAAAGAGATGGGCTTTTCCGACCCATCCGGTTCCCTATGACTCAGCACAGCCCCCAGACCGTATTGAGAGGCATCACATGCCAGGACCAGCGGCTTTGACTCATCATAATGAGCAAGGACGCTCCTGCTACTCAGCATTCCTCGCAAGGAGTCAAAAGCCTTCTGCTGCTCCCGCCCCCATCGCCACACATTCTTTTTCTGCAATAGTCTATGTAATGGTTCAGCTACCGAAGCTTTCTGGGGTAAGAATGAATGATAAAAGTTAATAAGTCCCAGGAATGACTGCAACTCCGTCTTGTTCTGTGGTCGTGGTGCCTCGATGATGGCCTTAATCTTAGCATCTGTGGGGTGGATGCCTGATGCATCAATTTTAAACCCCAAGAAATCCACCGTTGGCACCCCAAAACTGCATTTTTCCTTTTTCAGTTGCAACCCCACCTCCTTGAACTTGAGCAACACTGCACGGACACGCGCAACCAGTTCCTGTGGGTCTTTTCCAGCAATCAAAACGTCATCAAAGAATGGCAAGACCCCCGGCAGACCTCTTAACAGGCGTTCCATGAGCCCTTGAAAAATCCCTGGGGCCACACAAACTCCGAACTGTAATCTGTTAACTCTGAACGCCCCTTTATGTGTGACAATAGTCTGTGCTTCCGCTGATTGTGGGGTTACTGGCAGCTGTTGGTAAGCTTGTGCCAGGTCAATTTTGGCGAACACCTTGCCCCCAGCCAGTTTAGCCAACAGATGTGATACAACTGGAATGGGGTATGAGTTTCCCCTGAGTGCCTTATTGATAGTACATTTGTAATCTGCGCATATCCTGACTTCCCCATTTGCTTTAAGGGGCGTGACGATTGGAGTCTCCCATTTAGCAGAGTCCACGGGTGAGAGAACTCCCTGCTTGACCAATTTATCCAGCTCTGCCTCGATCTTGGGTTGCAGTGCAAATGGCACTCGCCTTGGTTTGAGTCGGATTGGAGCCACCCCGGGGTCCAACTCGAAGTCAACTGGGGGCCCTTTATAACAACCCAGTTTTCCATTAAAGAGACCAGCAAATTCCTTGCATAATATCTCGCTCATCTCAGGGCAGGTTTGGATTGAATTAAGCCCTGAGATACTCAGTCCCAGGGCAGGGAACCAGTCAGTGCCCAGGAGACTGGGGCGACTGCCCTTCGCAATCACCAGTTTGAGTACAGCCTGTTTGTCCCGGAACTGTACACTCACGGCACACATTCCCATAACATGGATGCGGCCTGCTGAGTATGACTGCAAGGTTGCCGGGAAGGGCTCCAGAGGGGGCAACTTACCCCTGGGGAAGAATGTCTTCGCGGTCTGGTCCGACACGATGGTGAATGCAGATCCGGAGTCCACCTCCATGTCGCACTGCTGACCCTCAATCTTCACCTTGACGTGTGCCTTGCCTTGCGCTGGAAACTGCACGGCCCTCCCATTGATCTCCGTTACGTAGTGGCAGTCCTTTAGAAAACGAGTTGCTGTGGGCGGTCTGCGATGCTCCAGTCTAGGTGCTCCTGTCGCTCCCGACGCCGCCGATCTACAGACCCTGGCGATGTGACCCGTCTTTCCGCACGTCCGGCAGATAGCATCCCTGAAACGACAACTCTTCCTTTCATGGTTTCCGCCACAACCTGGGCAACTGCCTCGGCGATCTCTGTGCACTTTGCAGGCCTGACGCACCGACTCGACCCCACGGACTGGGCTCTGGCTTGGAGTAGCCTCTAGCTCGTCCATGGCATGCGCAACTTCTATCTGTGGCTTAGTGGCTTTGCGACTGGCATCAAGCTCCTCTCTTTCATAATTCTCCGTGGCGGTGGCCTCCTTCAAGGCTGAAGCAAGGGTAACCTCTTCTTTAGCCACGATGCGTCTTCTGGCTTTCTTGCTGCTCAGACCCCCAATAAACCGATCCAGGAGAGTCTCTTCCAGATTTTGGAAGCCGCAGTGCTGAGCGAGCTTCCGGAGTTCAGCCAGAAATGTGGATACAGACTCCCCAGCACGCTGCTGCCTCTTATGGAACTCCATCCGCCGGGCCATCTTGGTCTCAGTAGGCGCCAAGTGGCTCGTTAGGCAGGCAAGAATATCTTTGAGAGATGTCTCACTCAGCTTCGCTGGAGCAAGCAATGCCTTGGCCAGCTTGAAGGTCTCGGGCCCACAGTAGCTCAGGAATGTGGCCCTTCTTTTGCTGGCATCGGTGATCCCTTGAGCCACTGCAAAGAACTCGAAGCGTTCGACGTAGTCTTCCCATGTGTGGGGCTCTGATGGCTGGAAGGGCTCCAATACCCTTGGACTCTCCATTGTCCTAGCGGGCAGGGTCGTCTTCTCAGCTGGCCAGTGAGTCTTGTTCTAAGCTGCAATCCGGACTCTGAGGCAGGGCTGTGTTTAATCGCTCCTCAGCATTCCGGATCCCACCTTCGTCGCCAGTTGTTGTGACGTGGGGTTTGTGATTTCAGCTCTCTTGACATAACATGCTGGAGACAGTTCTCTAGTAACAGCTCTTTATTAAGGTGAACAAGACTGACTGTGAGGGCAGGAAGGCTACATTTATAGGGACAGGGGACTAGCTAGGAAGGGATACATTTTGGAGGGAACAATATCAAGCAATCACAGTGCTGCCTTTTGGAGGAAACCAATAAGACAGAGGATCCAAATACAGCAGCTTAAATGAACCAATAGTAGCTGTACCCTCTGGGACCAAAAGGCAGTTACTTTATCCTAATGCAAATACAGACAATAATAATACAGATATAAAATCCTTTGACTCAATACACAACACCTCTTTGTTTTTACCACCTGAGGGACTGATTTGTTTCGGGGTGGGGGCTCCAGATCAGCTGGCTTTGCTCTGTTCGTTCCTTTTTTAAGCCCCCTGTCTCCTCTCATTCGTTTGAGCAGCTTGCCCTGTTTTGCTGTCCGGAGGCCTAGCACGTGGCGCTGGGGAGTTGATTGTTGCCAGGGTTAGGGCTGCCTGGCCGTCTCCATCTTGAGGGTGGCCACATGGTCCGGCAGCGGCAGCCATTTTAAGAGTGGCACATTTTTAGGTCCCCAGCGCTGTTGGCTTTTGGAGTTCTTGCTAGCGAATTACAATGGTGCGGACGGACTGCCTTTCACAAGCAGGCTCTTTTGAGCTTGCATATTTTATCTCTCTTTCATTTTGCTTCTTTGCCTTATTCTGTGCTTGTTTAATTTGATTTAGGCTTGCTCAATACCAGAGGGCTATAGTACTGGGGGCTGGTTCTTCAATCACAGCGAACACTGCTTCTCTGGTTACAGGTAGGTAGCCGTGTTGGACTTACGTAGTCGAAACAAAATAATAAAAAATCCTTCCAGCAGCACCTTAAAGACCAACTAAGTTTTTATTTTGGTATGAGCTGTCGTGTGCATGCACACTTCTTCAGATACACTGAAATAGAAGTCCGCAGACGCTATATGTAGAAAAAGGGTGGGGAGGGGGTATCACTCAGAAGGGTGGTGGAAATGGGTGATTGACTGACTGATAGCTGTTGACGACTAAACGACTGTAAATGGTCTTGCATGAAAAAGCAAGGGGTGAGATGGCTGAAGATTGCTTTATCATGTATAATGAGTTAAGAATCCAACGTCTCTGTTCAAATCAACGTCTCTGACATCAGGAATTACAAGACAGAGAAACCAGTAGGAGAACACTTCAATCTCCCAGGACATTCTATACAAGATCTCAAAGTAGCTGTCAGTCTTACTACAAAAGAATTTCAGAAATAAACTGGAAAGAGAAGTTGCTGAATTGCAACTTATCACCAAGCTTAAAACCATGGAGAGACCTGGTTTGAACAGAGACGTTGGATTCTTAACTTATTATACATGATAAAGCGATCCCCTTGCTTTTTAATGCAAGACCATTTGCAGTCGTTTACAGTCATCAACAGCTATCAGTCAGTCAATCAATCAATCACCCATTTCCACCACCCTTCTGGGGACTTCTATTTCAGTGTATCTGAAGAAGTGTGCATGCACACGGAAAGCTCATACCAAAATAAAAACTTAGTTGGTCTTTAAGGTACTGCTTCTCTGGGTCCTAGTGCCCCAACTAGTTTTCAAGATTCCACTTCTACCATGAGTCTATTGCTGGCAGTGGCTGCTTCTCCCTAGCAAAGAAACTTATATAGTCAATTAAACACTGCTTATATTCCCACTTATTTATTTGATGGTCTCATTTGGTGTTTCTAGTGCCACTTAATCATAGGCAATTTTACATTTCAGAAAGCATTCACGACACTGCCGGAATTTTGTCTATTTTAATTGATTTTAGTTTCTGTTCTCTTCCATCCCGGCAAATTTAAATTGATTGCTGTTCCAGCAGCCTGAGAATTTAAATGGATTGCTTTCGTTGTTGCCCAGTCAGTTACACCCCTCTGCTTATACTTAGGTTCAGGACATTACACGGGTTTAATGTTATTTACAAGGCCATTTAATTTTTACCATTTAATTCCAATGGTGTGTTAGCTTCCTGCAGTGTTTCTCGATTTATTTAGTCCTCCTCCTGTAGGGGCTTATGCATTGCAGGTTTGATTCCCATGTGGGACAGCTGCTTATTCCTGCATTGCAGGGGGTTGGACTAGATGACCCACAGAGTCCCTTCCAAATCTACAGTTCTATTGAACTCATTTTCCCAGCATACATATACTTTACTGTCTTTTTAATCAAAGCAACCTTGTGGCACCTTAAAAAAATTCAAGGTGTGGTCTCCTTTCTGAAAAGTAAAGGGTCCCACCCCCACCTTCAAGGGGCAGAGGGAATGAAATGCTTTTTTAAAGGGACCTACTAAAGCTGGTGGGGTAAAACATGTTCACTTAGAATAGCAGTTCTGCCCTAACTATGTCTACTCAGAAGTAAGCCCCATTGAACTCAATGGGACTTGCTCCCAAGTAAGTGGGGTTTAAGATTGCTGCTTCTCTGTTCAAATGGGAGTTTTTATTGCATCATCATGGGACAACCCCCGTGCATGTTTCCAGAGAGATAAGTAAGTCCTGCTGTGTTGGATGTGAGGCCTGATCTTTTGGGAATACAGTTGAGGATTGCTGAATCTGCAAAATTCCTACTGCCGCTTCCTGGAGAGTAAGGCCCACTGAATTCCACAGGGCCTACTTCTGAGAAGACATGGTTAGGATTGCAGCATTCAAGGTATTTGGTAGTATTCGGATTCAGGGAAAAACAGGTTTGATTGGCAGGGGAGCAATAAAACAAAGCTGGTACGTTGCATTTTTTAAGGGTAGTATTTTGTGTTTGTGTGTAACCTCCTCTTTGCCACTTCAGTTGTGGAGAGTGTGAGAGAACCTGACTTGCAATGGGCAAAACGGAAGGTGAGGAGGCCACAGTTTTCCAGTAACAATTGGCCAGCCTGATTGTGCAAGTCCAAGGAAGAAGAGGCAAGCCTGCTCTTTCCTCCCAGCCCTACTGCCAGGAGAATTGCTACTTCTCTTTTCCTTTCTCTTGTGGGGCTTTGCCTTTCAATAGCTGCCTAGCAGGCAGGAATGCTACGGTTCACCATTCCTTCAAGCAAGGGGACTGACTGCACCTGTTGAGTTTCTGGCTGCAAGAAACTTAACCCGGAAGGTGGCAGCCTGCATCTCTTGAGTGCATTCAAAAGAGAATTCTTTCTTCTCCTTGGATCCCATCCTTCCTGCCAAGGAGCTTCCCTGTGTCCCCACCCACATTGAATTCTAACAAAAACAATAATATGAAGCAGGTTAGGTTGCACTGTAGTTCAGCTGCAATAATTGAGGGTGGATTTGAACTCTGACCTCCTTGGTCAAAAAGTCTTCTGCGTGCTACATTAACTCTGTTTTAGAACCATTCACATTTAAAGGTGTGGGTTTCAAGTTTCCAGAACAGCTTCACCCACATTAGCTTGGCAATTTGGGCACCAGCCCCCCCCCTGTAATATTGACCAGTTCTGTACTATATGCAGAGTGTGTTGAGAGGAAGAGCGCCATCAAAGGCAACACGGGGGGGGGGGGGCGAGGTGAGGCTCCCTTGGGTGCTTTACATGCCACTCAACAGAGTGGGGGGGTCACACAAATTTTTTTTGCACCCGGGTACCAGTTTACCTTGCTACTCCCCTGCTCTAAGGTGCTACTGGACTATTTTTATATATATTTTTCTATATTTCAGCTGCGTCAGACCAACACGGCTACCTACCTGAATCTAGACAATTCAACAGTTGGTCTGTGAGCCTTTAGAAAAGGCTCTCCTATACTGAGATGCTTAAATGTTTCTTGGGTTGCCCTTCAATCTTCCTGCCACTTGCCACCTTTTCCTGCCTCTCCAGTGTGTCCTGCCCCACCCTTTCAGAACCCCTGTGCTGGGGGGGGTCCCCCTCCAACTCCACCATTCTACAATCCCAGAGGGACCCTTCCCAGGTAAGAGCCAGGCCCAGAACCTGGCTGATGCTCAGTTTTGGGACAGTTTTGGGACCCTTTATTTCACTAGGCAGACCTCCCCAACATCTGTGCCTGTGCACGACTCTCCCGGCTCAGCGAAATGTCCGGCGACCGATCTGGATAAGTGCTTCCTCCCTGCCCTTTTCTGCCCACCAGGCTGCTGCTCTGCTCTTGGCTCTCAAAGGTTCAGGGGGACCGGCTGACCCACAAGATTGCCAAAGCTCACCTGCTTCCACTCGGCTGCCTCCTTCAGTGGAATCGGCACTATTCCAGGTGCCCCATAATCCCTGTCCGGCATTTGCAAGATCTTGATCTGTTGGTGTGGCAGCACCTGCCCTGTGGAACTCCCTGCCTCTTGAGATCAAGCAGGTGCCTTTGCTGCACTCTTCTGAGCACCTGCTAAAATCATCCTTGTCTAGGCCAGCCAGCCTGAATGTTAAGAAATGCTGGTGTGAATGTTAATCCATTTTAACTTGTTGTGTGTCTGCCTGATTTTCCTGTTTTATCTTTTCGTAACTGCTTTGATGTTGATGTTGTTGTTTTTAGAAAACAAAAACAGTGTATAAATTTTGTGAACTAAATAACGGGTCCCCATTTGTCAGCTCCCTTGCTGTGCATATGTGTGTGTGTGTGTTTGTGTGAAGCTAGAGCAGCTGCTTTGCATTCAGAACATGCAAGTTTCAGTCCCCTATCTGAAATTTGGGAGAGCTGCTGCCAGTCAGTGGAGGAAATGTTGTTGTTGTTTAGTCGTTTAGTCGTGTCCGACTCTTCGTGACCCCATGGACCATAGCACGCCAGGCACTCCTGTCTTCCACTGCCTCCCGTAGTTTGGTCAAACTCATGTTCGTAGCTTCGAGAACACTGTCCAACCATCTTGTCCTCTGTCGTCCCCTTCTCCTAGTGCCCTCAATCTTTCCCAACATCAGGGTCTTTTCCAAGGATTCTTCTCTTCTCATGAGGTGGCCAAAGTATTGGAGCCTCAGCTTCACGATCTGTCCTTCCAGGGAGCACTCAGGGCTGATTTCCTTAAGAATGGATAGGTTTGATCTTCTAGCAGTCCATGGGACTCTCAAGAGTCTCCTCCAGCACCATAATTCAAAAGCATCAATTCTTCGGCGATCAGCCTTCTTTATGGTCCAGCTCTCACTTCCATACATCACTACTGGGAAAACCATAGCTTTAACTATACGGACCTTTGTCGGCAAGGTGATGTCTCTGCTTTTTAAGATGCTGTCTAGGTTTGTCATTGCTTTTCTCCCAAGAAGCAGGCGTCTTTTAATTTCGTGACTGCTGTCACCATCTGCAGTGATCAAGGAGCCCAAGAAAGTAAAATCTCTCACTGCCTCCATTTCTTCCCCTTCTATTTGCCAGGAGGTGATGGGACCAGTGGCCATGATCTTGGTTTTTTTTATGTTGAGCTTCAGACCATATTTTGCGCTCTCCTCTTTCACCCTCATTAAAAGGTTCTTTAATTCCTCCTCACTTTCTGCCATCAAGGTTGTGTCATCTGCATATCTGAGGTTGTTGATATTTCTTCCGGCAATCTTAATTCCTGCTTGGGATTCATCTAGTCCAGCCTTTCGCATGATGAATTCTGCATATAAGTTAAATAAGCAGGGAGACAATATACAACCTTGTCGTACTCCTTTCCCAATTTTGAACCAATCCGTTGTTCCATATCCAGTTCTAACTGTAGCTTCTTGTCCCACATAGAGATTTCTCAGGAGACAGATGAGGTGATCAGGCACTCCCATTTCTTTAAGAACTTGCCATAGTTTGCTGTGGTCGACACAGTCAAAGGCTTTTGCATAGTCAATGAAGCAGAAGTAGACGTTTTTCTGGAACTCTCTAGCTTTCTCCATAATCCAGCGCATGTTTGCTATTTGGTCTCTGGTTCCTCTGCCCTTTCGAAATCCAGCTTGCACTTCTGGGAGTTCTCGGTCCACATACTGCCTAAGCCTGCCTTGTAGAATTTTAAGCATAACCTTGCTAGCGTGTGAAATGAGGGCAATTGTGCGGTAGTTGGGTAGCACCTTAACAGCATCATCTTTTAAAATTTTAAATAGTTCAGCTGGAATATCATCACTTCCACTGGCCTTGTTATTAGCAGTGCTTTCTAAGGCCCATTTGACTTCACTCTCCAAGATGTCTGGCTCAAGGTCAGCAACCACACTACCTGGGGTGTACGAGACCTCCATATCTTTCTTGTATAATTCCTCTGTGTATTCTTGCCACCTCTTCTTGATGTCTTCTGCTTCTGTTAGGTCCTTACCACTTTTGTCCTTGATTATGGTAATCTTTGTACGAAATGTTCCTTTCATATCTCCAATTTTCTTGAACAGATCTCTGGTTTTCCCCATTCTATTGTTTTCCTCTATTTCTTTGCATTGCTCATTTAAGAAGACCCTCTTGTCTCTCCTTGCTGTTTTTTGGAAATCTGCATTCAGTTTCCTGTATCTTTCCCTATCTCCCTTGCATTTTGCTTGCCTCCTCTCCTCCGCTATTCGTAAGGCCTCGTTGGACAGCCATTTTGCCTTCTTGCATTTCCTTTTCCTTGGGATGGTTTTCGTTGCTGCCTCCTGTATAATGTTACGAGCCTCCATCCATAGTTCTTCAGGCACTCTGTCCACCAAATCTAAATCCTTAAACCTGTTCCTCACTTCCACTGTGTATTCATAAGGGATTTGATTCAGATTGTATCTTACTGGCCCAGTGGTTTTTCCTACTTTCTTCAGTTTAAGCTGGAATTTTGCTATAAGAAGCTGATGATCTGAGTTACAGTCAGCTCCAGGTCTTGTTTTTGCTGACTGTATAGAGCTTCTCCATCTTTGGCTGCAGAGAATATAATCAATCTGATTTCGATGCTGCCCATTTGGTGATATCCATGTGTAGAGTCGTCTCTTGTGTTGTTGGAAGAGAGTGTTTGTGATGACCAGCTTGTTCTCTTGACAGAACTCTATTAGCCTTTGCCCTGCTTCATTTTGAACTCCAAGGCCAAACTTGCCAGTTGTTCCTTTTATCTCTTGATTCCCTACTTTAGCATTCCAGTCCCCTGTAATGAGAAGAACATCCTTCTTTGGTGTCATTTCTAGAAGGTGTTGTAGGTCTTCATAGAATTGGTCAATTTCACTTTCTTCAGCACCGGTAGTTGGTGCATAAACTTGGATTACTGTGATGTTAAAAGGTCTGCCTTGGATTCGTATCGAGATCATTCTGTCATTTTTGAGATTGCATCCCATCACAGCTTTTGCCACTCTTTTGTTGACTATGAGGGCCACTCCAGTTCTTCTACAAGATTCTTGCCCACAGTAGTAGATATGATAGTCACCCGAACTGAATTCACCCATTCCCTTCCATTTTAGTTCACTGATGCCCAGGATGTCGATATTTATTCTTGTCATCTCATTTTTGACCACATCCAGCTTACCTCTATTCATGGTTCTTACATTCCAGGTTCCTATGCAATATTTTTCTTTACAGCATCGGACTTTCCTTTCGCTTCCAGGCATATCCGCAACTGAGCGTCCTTTCGGCTTTGGCCCAGCCGCTTCATCAGCTCTGAATCTACTTGTACTTGTCCTCCGCTCTTCCTCAGTAGCATGTTGGACGCCTTCCGACCTGAGGGGCTCATCTTCCAGCGTCATAACTTTTATATGCCTGTTGTCTTTGTCCATGGAGTTTTCTTGGCAGGGATACTGGAGTGGCTTGCCAGTTCCTTCTCCAGGTGGATCACGTTTAGTCAAAACTCTCCACTATGACCTGTCCATCTTGGGTGGCCCTGCATGGCATAGCTCATAGCTTCTCTGAGTTATTCAAGCCCCTTCGCCACGACAAGGCATTGATCCATGAAGGGGAGTGGAGGAAATATGGAGCTAGATTAGAGGGAAGGACCCAGCTGGAGGGGAAAGGGTGGTCTGGAGCACCAGGCTTCTCCTCAGTATTTTAAAATGACAGTTGTTTCTAGTGGTTGGGAGGGGAAATATAACACCGCTGTGCGTCCTTGGCTCCATTTCTCAGATGCAGCAGCCCCCCCCTTCTTCTTTGCCAGAAGTCCTGCCTTTTGGGTCAGAAGGCTGGTTGTGGGGGGAATAACACAACACAGTCTTCTTGAAAAGTAAGAACAACATTTAATCTCATTCAGGGGACAGCCATAATATTGTGGTTACATGTAGCATCCCAGGGATTTATTGTAATCTGTTTAGTACAGATCTGGCCAAAAGGGCATCCTGCATTCCTCTTTGGCAACATCCTTCCTACCATAAAGATCCAAAGTGCCTTTGACGTAGATCTGCTATCTTTCACAGGTTCCTGTGTGTTTTACTGCTTTACAATTTCCTGCCTCTGTTCACATGCTTTGTAGTATTGATAAGGGAGATGTAGGAAGTGGGTAGGATTTCAGGATAGCTTTGTTAATTATTCACTGTACTAGGATCTTATTGGAGCGTTTTAATTTTGGATTGCCACCTTGATTATAATAAAAATAGCCTGCAGGGAGAGGAGAGGACTTCATTCTTGTTCTCTCTCTCAGGGCTTCTTGCTGGTCAAAAGCTCTCTTTGTCTGTCTTTCTTTTCCCCTTTTCCTATACTCATGAGTAGACTCCCACAGTTACAGTGCAAAGAAGTGTGAGCTACATCAGCCTTTCTGCTTGTGGGCTCCATCCTATGTGAAGGTTGAGCCATGTGCTGGCTAAGAGCCAGGAGAGCCCAAGAGGAAAAGAGGAGGAGCGTAAGGGTCCAAGAGAGAGATGGTTGGGTGGCCAGCCCTTTTATTGGGTTAGCTAGGGACATGCCCACCTACCTGGTCACATACAGGGGGAGGTCATGCACAAGAAGTCCTCCCTGTCTGGAGCCACATTCCCCTGGGGGTCCATTCCAGGCAACAAGAAAAGGTTGTACTTGACTGCTATAGTAGGATCAGATCTAAAATGACTGATCCTCTTTTTTTTTTTTGCATAATCAAACTTTATTGAAAAGTAATGTCTTACAGAAAATTTACAGAAGAAAAAAAAGAAGAGAGGAAAAAAGAAAAGAAAAAATGAAATAAAATAAAAAACATTATCATTTCATCATCTAAGTATCTAATACATCAAAATTCTGCCATTGACTTCCCATCACCATCTGCAACTTGTCTCCTTTATATTCTTTATGTACTGACATTCCTCATCATAATCTTATTATTTTTTTGTACATAATAAAGCTTATTCTACCAATTTGTCTGAGTGTTTGTTATATGCCCATCAATTCAAAACTGCCATGAAGATTCCTTTCCTATTATCAATTTCTTGCATATAATTCCTAAATTTTTCCCACTTTTCCATAAATGCCTGTTTGGATTTTCCCTTTAAACTATCAGTTAGCTGAGCCATTTCCATAAAACCCAATAGCTTAACTTGCCACTCGCCAACTGTGGGGATTTTATCTCCTTTCCAGTTGGCAGCTATCAGCAGGCGGGCTGCCGCCGTCGTATACAGGAAATGCTCTCTGTATTTTACTGGCAGATCTGTGTTCAGGATTCCGAGGAGAAAAGCCTCTGGCTTTTTTGTGAAGTTGATCTTAAGCATTTTTTTCAGCTCCTCATATATCTGATTCCAAAACACTTTAATTTTGCGGCAGGTCCACCACATATGTATCATATCTCCTTTTGCCTCTCCACATCTCCAACATACATTTGCAATGCTTTTATACATTCTAGACAGTCTGGAGGGCGTAAGATACCACCGGTATAACATTTTATACATATTTTCTTTAATCGTATATGATACCGTAAATTTCATATTGTGTTCCCACAGCTTTTCCCATTCCTCCATCATAATTGCATAGCCAAAGTCCTGGGCCCATTTTATCATGACTTCTTTCACTGCTTCGTCCATTACTTCCAGCTCAAGCAGGAGGTGATACATTTTAGATATTGTCTTATTATTACTATTCATCAGATCTTTTTCTAATCTGGACATTTCTGAATTGAATCCTATTTTTTTGTCCTCCTTAAAAGCTTCATTTAATTGATGGTAATCTAACCAACTTACTAATTCATTTTTAACTTCATCATATCCTTTTAATTTAAATTGTTCGTCCTCCTTTATCAGCAGTGATCTATATGTAGCCCATTTGTCCTTATTAGTTTTTTTCCTTACCGCCTTGGCTTCCACCGGCGAAATCCATAAAGGAGTTTTTGGCTCCAAAAGATTTTTATATTTCGCCCGCACTTTATAAAGGGAACCTCTTATTATGTGGTTACTAAACCCTTTGTGTACCTTAGTCTTGTCATAATGTACATATGCGTGCCAGCCGAACCTTAAATCAAATCCTTCTAAATCCAGCTGACTGGTTCTCTGGAGCAGAAACCAGTCTTTTAACCACGTGAAGCAGGCCGCTTCATAATATAAATTCAGATCGGGGAGACCGAATCCTCCCCTCTCTTTTCTGTCTATAAGCAACTTGTGCTTTATTCTCGGCCTTGCTCCGTGCCAAATGAATCTGGAAATTTCCTTCTGCCATTCTTTTATACATCCTGTATTGCGTATTATTGGGATGTTTTGAAACAGAAAAATCAGTTTTGGTAATATGCTCATTTTTATTACCGAAATCCGTCCCAGAAATGATAATCTCAGTTTGTTCCAATTTATCAAATTTCTTTTAATTTCTTCCCATACTTTGGTATAGTTGTCTTGATATAAATTAATATTTTTTGGAGATATCCAGATTCCTAAGTATTTGATTTTGCCACAAAACTTTAGTTGAGTTAACCGTTCAATTTCAATTTTCTCATCCATTGATAAGTTTTTAGCCAGCATTTTAGTTTTGGTGTTATTTAATTTGTACCCCGCCACCTTGCCGAATTCCTCTATTATTTCTAACATTTTCCTTATGCTTTCCTTTGGGTTCTCCGTCGTGACTATCAGATCGTCCGCATAGGCGCGTAGTTTGTACGTCCTCCTACCGAGTGTTACTCCTGTTATTTCCTTTTCTTCTCTGATTTTGTTATTTAGTATTTCCATCACTAGAATAAAAATTAGAGGGGACAGGGGGCAACCCTGTCTGGTCCCTTTATGTATATCACACTCGTTAGAGATATTATTATTTACCAATAATCTTGTCCTTTGTGTGGTGTATATTGCTCTAATTCCGTTACAAAAGAGCTTCCCAAACTCCATTTGCTCCATAGTGGCCCTCATAAATTTCCAAGAGATTTGGTCGAACGCCTTTTCGGCGTCGACCGCTATTAGGACTCCTGGCTTGTCAATTTTCATATCTAAATATTTGATAATATTAATAATATTTCTGATGTTATGTTGCATTAATCGTTTAGGGAGAAAGCCCGCCTGGTCCTCATGAATTATTGTTGTTAGTACATTCTTTAAACGGTCAGCTAAAATGGAAGCAAACAACTTGTAATCGTTATTAAGTAACGAAATTGGTCTGAAGTTTGATGGTAGAGATAAGTCTGTTCCCTGTTTGGGAATTAGAGTTAAATAACTTTCTCCCCATGTTAGAGGCATTTCACCATTTTCTAATACGTTATTCATTATCTCCTTTAATGGATCTGTAACGGTTTCCTCAAGCCTTTTATAATATATTGCCGATAGCCCGTCAGGACCTGGACTCTTCCCTAATTTAGCTTTTTTTATAGCTTGGCTAATTTCAAATGTAGTGATCCGTGCGTTAAGATCTTTAATATACTCCTTGGGAATTTTCCCCAAATTATTTTTTTCCAGATATCCTTTTACTTCTTCATCAGTTTCTTTACCTTCACTATATAATTCCCGATAGAAGTCCAAGAAAATCTTTTCAATCTCTTTTGGGTTAGAAGTGTAATTATCTCCCTGTTTCATTTTATTTATAACTCTCTCATTTTGTCTGTTTTTTAATTGCCAGGCAAGTAACTTGCCTGGCTTATTGGCTTGTTCGAAATTCTTTTGCCTCAACATTTTTATTTTCCACTGGATGTCTTCTTCTAAAATCATTGAGTACTGTGTCTGTAGTATTTTTACATTTTGTTTAATTTTTTCATTCTTTGGGTCTTTATCGAGGTCCACTTCATATTTCCTTATTTCATCCCTGAGTTTTTGTATCTTTTTTTCCTTTTCTTTCTTTTGAATTGCGCTCTGATTGATAAAGAATCCTCTTATCACTGCCTTTCCGGCATCCCATACTGTCGTGATAGGGGTTTCTTTATGCAAATTAAATTTAAAGAATTCTTGAAGAGTCTCTTTAGCTTTCTCAATTATTACCTCATCATACATTAGGGATTCATTTACTTTCCATCTTTTAAATCCAGACATTCCTTTATTTATCCAAACAAGTACAGGGTTATGATCCGATAAGGTTCTGGGCTGAATTTCGGCTTTAGCGATACTTACTGTCAGTTCATTAGGAATCCAAATGGCATCGATCCTGCCTGAGGTCTTATTCGGCTCGGAAAAGTGTGTGTACTCTCTTTTCATTGGATGTTTTGTTCTCCATGCGTCCTTCATATGTAATGTTTCCATCGCTTGGGAAAATATAACCGGTAATTTACTTTGCTTAGAGCTCTTGCCATTCTTTTTATGTGATCTGTCTATATCAGGTGCGATAACCCCATTTAAATCTCCCAACAAGATTGTTTTCTCTGCCACGTATTCTATTAGTTTTTTCTCCAATTTTTGGTAAAATTTCTTTTGTCTCTTGTTTGGTGCGTATATTCCAATTATTACGATCTTTTCTCCTTGTGATGTGATTTCAATGATTACTATCCTCCCTTCCGAATCTTTAAATAACAATTTGGGTTCCAAATAATTTTTGGCATAGATCACCACACCCCCTTTTTTCTTAATATTATGAGCAGAAATAAATTCCTGCCCTAATTTTTTGTTGGAGAGCACTCTTATATGTTTCTGCATTACGTGGGTTTCCTGAAGACAGATCACATCGATTTTTTGCCTAATTAGTTCATGTTCTACCTTATTTCTTTTTGTCTTTTCATTCAGTCCATTCACATTCCAAGTCAAAAATTTAAGGTTCATTCCTCTATTATTTTTTTATTATTTTTATTTTTAATATTATATTTCCCCCCCCCTTTTTTCCCCGATTGCTTTTATTCACTTTATTATGAAGAAAGATAATAGTTTAAAATAAAGAAGAACAATTCACCAAACTACAAATCAGAACCAAATGAAAATATACCAGTTTCAACTCCTGGTTGAATGATTACAATAATAAAGACTTAAAACACAAAAATCCACCTCTCTAGCTCTCTTCCACTTCTACTGGGTTATCAGAATCCGAATCCTCCCCTCCTCCACTTGCCCTTCTCACTTTTCCTAATTGTTTCGCATATTTTCTCCAATATTTTGCTGCGTCTTCTGGCACCATGAACTTTCGTCTTTTACCTTTAAAGAAAAACGAAAACCCCTCTGGATATTCCCATCGATGGGTTATCATTTTCCCTCTCAGTGCTTCTACGTATGGCTTGAATTTTTCCCGTTTTTTCAAGAATCTGGAAGGTATATATTTATGAATAATTACATCGCTCTCATCAATTTGTAATCTTTTTTTGTTACTCATTTGCAGGACTTTATCTCTAATATCTAACGTTTTGAAGGTTACCAAACAATCCCCCGGCCAATTATTTTCCTTTGCAACCTTTGATCTTATTCTAAAAGTCCTGTCTATATGCTGTTCCATTTCATGTTCGCTAATTTCTAACCATTTGGCAAGCTCTAAAGTCACTTTCTTTCCAATTTGCTCATCCGGTTTCTCTGGTATAGCTCTTAATCTCAAGGTGTTCTCTCTTCTATGCATCTCAATCATAGAGACTGCGTCCATCACAGCCTCATGTGTT
The DNA here is from genome assembly GCF_963506605.1 of Zootoca vivipara. NCBI lineage: Eukaryota > Metazoa > Chordata > Lepidosauria > Squamata > Lacertidae > Zootoca > Zootoca vivipara. The sequence goes on along the minus strand of NC_083280.1, from coordinate 3,325,007 downwards.
TGTTTCATTTCAGCCATCTCCTTCCTTACCCGTTCCCCCTCCCTCTTCAATTCCCTGTTTTCATTCTGTAATTTCCTCACTGACTCTTCTAAGCTTATAGTCTTGCCTTTTAGATCTTGCACTATTGTCGTAAGCTCTGCATTTTTTTTCCCCAATTCATTCATCTTCTCACTTAATTCTGTTACAATCTTAGCATTCCCGTCTATCTTTTCCCCAAAACTATCCAATTTTTCATTTACATCTTTTTTCATATCGACAATGTCCCTTTTTAAACTTAAAATTAATTCTTTCACGTCCAAATTTGCATCCATATCTGCTCCTGACCCTCTTCTAGCTTGGTTGCCAACGTTCCCTGTTAATGCAGAAGTTGCCAATTTTTTGTTGACCCCCTCTCTTTGGGATCCCATATCTCCCCAACACTCCTTGTGTATATATATATAAACCGGCAACAAAAAAGAAAAGAGAAGAAAGAGGAATGTGAAGTCAAAATCAGGGGTGGGGTGGGGTGTTCACAATGCAGTCTTTTTGGTTTGGCAATGCTTAAAACAAAGAGCTAACCAAAAAATAATTAGTCACAATATATCCGCTGTTAACAGAAGTCTTTAACTTCCTTGACTGTTGGCTGCTCCTCTTGTCCTCTTGCTCACCCAGCAAACTGCTCCAAGAAAAGTTTTTGTTTATTCTCTGGGTGGAGGCTATGGCTGTGAGTTATATAAATTTTAGGTTATTGGATGCCTTATTACCATCTTCCTAGAGGTGGCGCTCTTTCTAAATAGCGTTGTCCTGAGCAAAGATTTTTTCTTGTTCCCGCTGTGACTCAGCAGTTCAGATAAAGTCACTTGCCAATATGATATCCTGTTTAGCCAATAACAAGGAAAAGTTCAAGAAAAGGAAAAAGTTCAAGAATCTTTTAAGCTCTTCTCATAACTGTTCCTCCAAATTCCTTCTTAAGTGCCAGAAATTCCTCCCCAAAATTATTTTCAATACGATTCAATCTCATATGTTTCAGTCATGGTAAGCTTTGGAGGGGAGTAGTATCTTTTACAGTTCAGTCATTTTAAGTCCATCCCATCCGACAGAACTCCAGTGAAAAGAAAGATAATACCTTTCTCAGGAATTACTGCTACAATGTTGTTATCCCGCTTTGTCCTTACCCTCCGTTGACTGCTACAAATTCTCAGGGATTACTGCTACAAATGTGTCTACCGTTCTTCAGGCAGCCCAAAGAGCGAAAAGAGTAACTGTTTTCTTGCAATCTTTGATGTTGTTGAGTTGGTTTTTAAGCAAAGCGGAACGCTGCAGAGGTGATTTCCTGCACCGCCATTAAATTAGCTTGCCGACCTTCTCTTTCTCCCTATAATTCACCGCTTCCCTCGGTCTTTCAAAAGACCTCCGGGCTTGGGAGAGCTGCGTATTACCTTAGGTCGGGTAATTCCCTTGGAGGTTTCACCGCTTGCTTGCTTCGGGTTTTCCTGGCTTTCTCGGCTGGGGCGGGATCTTAAGGTAGGCGTCCCGGGGAGGTTCCTCTCCACCGCGCTTGTCCGCTTGGTGCCGGAGCTTCCCCGACGCTGCTGCCGATCAGTTAGGTCTGGAAACCCTCCACGACCTTTTTGGAGGGGGGCTTTGAAGCCCAATGCCCCCCCTGTCCGCCCTTTTCGAGTGCGCTAGCGAAGAGCGACCCGCCGGCGCGTCCGAAGCTGATCCGCGGGAAACCGGAAGTCTAAAATGACTGATCCTCTTGTTGCTTCTCCCACTTTCTGGACAATGAAGTTGTCTGCAAGGCCAGTGAGGAATCTCTTTGACCTTATACTCTTGGCTGAGTTTGACATCCAACAAATATCAGGATAGTTGGAATCCCCCATTACTACTATCTCACTTCCTTTTGAATGCTTGGCCATCTGTTTCAGGAAGGCATCATCTGTGTCCTCAGTTTGGCTTGGGGATCTATAGTAAACTCCCACAATGAGATCACTGTTATTTTCCTCTCCCTTAATTTTGACCCAGATACTCTCAATATGGCTTTGAAGTTTTAAATCCTGGATCTCTTCACAGGTATACACATCCCTGACATATAACGCTACTCCTCCTCCTTTCCTGTTTGGTCTATTTCTCTTAAATAGATTGTATCCTTCTATTACTACATTCCAATCATGAGACTCATCCCACCAGGTTTCAGTGATGCCTATTATGTCGTATTTAGTTTGCTGTACCAAGAGCTCAAGTTCATCTTGTTTCTTTCCTATGCTCTGTGCATTAGTATACAGACATTGAAGACCATTGATCATTCCCCCATGTCTCTTATTTAAGGATTTTTTCCTCCCACCACTAAGTCTGTGTGCTGTTTGCTCCATTTGGTCCTTGACATTTGGATGATCATCTTCAGCACTTGGTAGACTCCTACCTTCAGGACCACTGTCTCCCCCCCCACACACACACACATAAGTCAGTTTAAAGCCCTCCTGATGAGGTTTTTGAGTCATGGCAAAAACATTCCTCCCAACTTTTGTGAGGTGCAGCCCATCACTTGCCAGAAGTCCATCTTCAAGAAACTGCAGACCGTGATCTAAGAATCCAAACCGTTCCAGCTTGCACAATTTGCGAAGCCAGTTGTTCCACTTCCCCTATTTTCCCCTCTCTCCCTGGGCCACGTTGTTCAAGTGGGAGGACAGATGAGATGACAATTTGTGCATTTAATTGCTTCAACTTCCTGCCCAGAGCCTCATAATCACTTTTGATCTTCTGAAGGCTATGGCTTGCAGTGTCATTGGTTCCCACGTGGACCAAAAGGAAGGGGTATTTGTCGGTGGGATTTATGGTTCCTTTCACCCGTTCTGTTACATCTTGGATCTTGGCTCCAGGGAGACAGCACACCTCTCGAGACGTCTTATCAGGCCCACAGATCACTGCTTCTGTACCCCTCAGTAGGGAATCCCCTTTCACCACTACACGCCTCCTCATAAGCTTGGTCAGGATTATTCCATGTGCTCTCCCTGCCAAAGTCACCTGCATACTCTATCTTAAAGCTGAACCTGGCAAAGAATTATTCCCACCTGACCTGCCTCTGATTTACCGTATTTTTTGTTCCATAAGACGCACCTTTTCCCTCCTAAGAAGTAAGAAGAAATGTCTGCGTCTTATGGAGCAAATGCATGGTCCCTGGAGCTGAATTGCCCAGGGGCTAAAGGCAGATCGTGCTTTTTTAAAAAAGAAAAAAGAAAGAGCTAAAGGCTAACAAGAGGGAATGAGCGCATTGAAAGGAACCCACTCAGCAGCTGATTGCAAGAGATCGGGGAGGGAGATAAGAGAGCTAGCTCCCTTCCCGGCCCCTTGCCTAGGCCTCAATTGTTGTCTGCAGAGGGAGACATGTGACTGGCTGATTAGATTATCTGTTTGGAAACTGTAGAAATGGGTCCCTTTCCTAGAGAAGCTGCAGAACTGTGAGTTGAACCCCATAAAAACAGGATCCCCCCCCCTTTGCAAGGAAACTAAGCAACTTTGAGCTGATCCTAAAAAATGGAGCTTTCCCCCTTTGCAAAAAAGATGCACAATTCCACAGTTTCTATCTTTTGTGGTTCTGGCCCTTTGTGGTTCCACATGTATCAGATACTCCTTTGAGGCAAAAACCTTCAGCCTTTAAAAAGTTGCTTGCGCCTCTAAGGTCCAAATGAAAGGTTTCTTGCCTCGCAAGCAATCTGTGATAGGTGCAATTATTTGTGAGTAACTGGGCACAAATTTACAGTAATAATTGCTAAACCCCAGAAGTCTTTGCATGTCCTTCTTCGTCTTGGGCTGCTGCATGGCTCACCTCTGCTCTGCCGTTGCGAAGAGGAAGAGAGACTTCCGGAATGCTGTCAAGGTGTGATGTTCCCTCTTCACAGTAACGCTCCAGTACACTCAGCATGATATTGACAGACTTTATTACATACTAGCTGGCCCTCAGAACCCTCCCCTGCTACTGACGAAGCAGCGCATTCTGGCTCTTCCCTGATGTACTAGTTCGCTGGATGTCCAAACATAGTCTGTTCTTGCTGCTGATTGATTTGGCTCTGAAAAGTGAGTACTGCAAATTGTTTTTCTAATGGGTGTCTTCATCTCCAAACATCTACCAGATTACAACTTTCTACTAAGGAGAAGAAAGTTTTGGGTAAATTTCCTTCTTTTGATTTCATTTTTCCCCTTAATCTGTCCATTTCTAACAAGACTACCCCATTCATGTCCCCCATTATATATATTTTTTGATCAACATAGTCAAACAATTTCTCTTCTAAAGGTTTGTAAAATTCAGTCTTACAGCCGTTTGGTACATAAATTCCGACAATTAACAAGCCACGTGACTTGTACTGCAATCACCTTACCTTCCTTTCCTTGAAGATTTCATAGAATCATAGAGTTGGAAGAGACCGCAAGGGCCATCCAGTCCAACCCCCTGCCAAGCAGGAAACACCATCAAAGCATTCTTGACATATGCCTGTCAAGCCTCTGCTTAAAGACCTCCAAAGAAGGAGACTCCACCACACTCCTTGGTAGCAAATTCCACTGCCGAACAGCTCTTACTGCCAGGAAGTTCTTCCTAATGTTTAGGTGGAATCTTCTTTCTTGTAGTTTGAATCCATTGCTGCGTGTCCACTTCTCTGGAGCAGCAGAAAACAATCTTTCTCCCTCCTCTATATGACATCCTTTAATATATTTGAACATGGCTATCATATTACCCCTTAACCTTCTCTTCTCCAGGCTAAACATACCCAGCTCCCTAAGCTCTTCCTCACATAAGGCATCGTTTCCAGGCCTTTGACTATTTCGGTTGCCCTCCTCTGGATTTCCCATGCTTCAAATTTTTGTTTTATATACAAAACCACCCCCCTCTTCTTACTCCTATCTAACATATAAATTCATTCCCTAGTGTTTTATTAACCAAAATTCTTCTATGTTTTCTAGCTACATGAGTCTCTTGTAAACAGATAATGTCCAAATTCTTTTTCAACAAAACATGCCCAATTTTATTTCTTTTATTTTTATTGTTTAAACCATTAATGTTTTAATGTCCACAATTTTAATGCCATCTTGGTTTCCTTGAATTTTTGTTAAAAGAAAAGAGAAAAAGTCTTTAAACATCTTCTTCTTCCTCCTTATTATCTTTATTATCTTCTTCTAGGTTTGGGGTGGCTGCTGCTGGGTCTTCTTCCTTGCCTAGCTCTTTGTATCTTCTCATAAATTTCTTTATGAGAAATAGTAGAATGAGACTCTTTCCGGGAATTCCCATTTGAATTCAATCTTGTTTTTTCTCAGTATTTGTGTCAGAGTCTTAGGACGCAGACAAGTCAGTGCGCTGAAGAGCAGCAGTTAGGGCCAGACGCAGCTGAGGTAGACAATCCAGGTCAAAGTCAGCAGTCATGGCCAGGTGAAGCCGAGGTACGCAATCCAGGTCAAAGTCAGCATTAAGGGCCGGATGAAGCCGAGAAATGCAATCCAGGTCAAAGTCAGCAGTCAGGGCCAGATGAATCCGAGGTAGGCAATCTAGGTCAAGCCAGCAGTCAGGGCCAGATGAAGCCGAGGTAGGCAATCTAGGTCAAGCCAGCAGTCAGGGCCAGATGAAGCCGAGGTAGGCAATCCAGGTCAAAGTCAGCAGTCAGGGCCAGACGAAGCCGAGGTACGCAATCCAGGTCAAAGGCAGCAGTCATGGCCAGATGAAGCCGAGGTAGGCAATCCAGGTCAAAGTCGGCAGTCAGGGCCAGATGAAGCCGAGGTAGGCAATCCAGGTCAAAGTCAGCAGTCAGGGCCAGATTAAGCCGAGGTACGCAATCCAGGTCAAAGGCAGCAGTCATGGCCAGGTGAAGCCAAGGTAGGCAATCCAGGTCAAAGTAGGCAGTCAGGGCCAGATGAAGCCGAGGTACGCAATCCAGGTCAAAGTAGGCAGTCAGGGCCAGATGAAGCCGAGGTACGCAATCCAGGTCAAGCCAGCACTCAGGGCCAGGTGAAGCCGAGGTACGCAATCCAGGTCAAAGTCAGCAGTCAGGGTCAGATGAAGCCGAGGTACGCAACCCAGGTCAAAGTCAGCAGTCAGGGCCAGATGAAGCCGAGGTAGGCAATCCAGGTCAAGCCAGCAGTCAGGGCCAGGTGAAGCCGAGGTAGGCAATCCAGGTCAAGCCAGCACTCAGGGCCAGGTGAAGCCGAGGTAGGCAATCCAGGTCAAGTCAGCAGTCAGGGCCAGGTGAAGCCGAGGTACGCAATCCAGGTCAAAGGCAGCAGTCATGGCCAGGTGAAGCCGAGGTAGGCAATCCAGGTCAAAGTAGGCAGTCAGGGCCAGATGAAGCCGAGGTACGCAATGCAGGTCAAAGTCAGCAGTCAGGGCCAGATGAAGCCGAGGTAGGCAATCCAGGTCAAAGTCAGCAATCAGGGCCAGATGAAGCCGAGAAACACAATCCAGGTCAAGCCAGCAGTCAGGGCCAGATGAAGCCGAGGTAGGCAATGCAGGTCAAAGTCGGCAGTCAGGGCCAGATGAAGCCGAGATAGGCAATACAGGTCAAAGTCAGCAGTCAGGGCCAGGTGAAGCCGAGGTAGGCAATCCAGGTCAAAGTCAGCACTCAGGGCCAGGTGAAGCCGAGGTACGCAATCCAGGTCAAAGTAGGCAGTCAGGGCCAGATGAAGCCGAGGTACGCAATCCAGGTCAAAGTAGGCAGTCAGGGCCAGATGAAGCCGAGGTACGCAATCCAGGTCAAGCCAGCAGTCAGGGCCAGATGAAGCCGAGGTACGCAATCCAGGTCAAAGGCAGCAGTCATGGCCAGGTGAAGCCGAGGTAGGCAATCCAGGTCAAAGTCAGCAGTCAGGGCCAGGTTAAGCCGAGGTAGGCAATCCAGGTCAAAGTCAGCAGTCAGGGCCAGATGAAGCCGAGGTACGCAATCCAGGTCAAAGGCAGCAGTCATGGCCAGGTGAAGCCGAGGTAGGCAATCCAGGTCAAAATTGGCAGTCAGGGCCAGATGAAGCCGAGGTACGCAATCCAGGTCAAAGCCAGCAGTCAGGGCCAGACGAAGCCGAGGTAGGCAATCCAGGTCAAAGTAGGCAGTCAGGGCCAGATGAAGCCGAGGTACGCAATCCAGGTCAAAGCCAGCAGTCAGGGCCAGATGAAGCCGAGGTACGCAATCCAGGTCGAAGTCAGCAATCAGGGCCAGATGAAGCCGAGAAACACAATCCAGGTCAAGCCAGCAGTCAGGGCCAGATGAAGCCGAGGTAGGCAATGCAGGTCAAAGTCGGCAGTCAGGGCCAGATGAAGCCGAGATAGGCAATGCAGGTCAAAGTCGGCAGTCTGGGCCAGATGAAGCCGAGGTAGGCAATGCAGTTCAACGTCGGCGGTCAAGGCCAGATGAAGCCGAGGTAGGCAATGCAGGTCAAAGTCGGCGGTCAGGGCCAGATGAAGCCGAGATAGGCAATGCAGGTCAAAGTCGGCAGTCAGGGCCAGATGAAGCCGAGGTAGGCAATCTAGGTCAAGCCAGCAGTCAGGGCCAGATGAAGCCGAGGTAGGCAATGCAGGTCAAAGTCGGCGGTCAAGGCCAGATGAAGCCGAGGTAGGCAATTCAGGTCAAAGTCGGAGGTCAGGGCCAGATGAAGCCGAGGTAGGCAATCCAGGTCAAAGTCAGCAGTCAGGGCCAGATGAAGCCGAGGTACGCAATCCAGGTCAAAGGCAGCAGTCATGGCCAGGTGAAGCCGAGGTAGGCAATCCAGGTCAAAATTGGCAGTCAGGGCCAGATGAAGCCGAGGTACGCAATCCAGGCCAAGCCAGCAGTCAGGGCCAGATGAAGCCGAGGTACGCAATCCAGGTCAAAGTAGGCAGTCAGGGCCAGATGAAGCCGAGGTACGCAATCCAGGTCAAGCCAGCAGTCAGGGCCAGATGAAGCCGAGGTACGCAATCCAGGTCAAAGGCAGCAGTCATGGCCAGGTGAAGCCGAGGTAGGCAATCCAGGTCAAAGTAGGCAGTCAGGGCCAGATGAAGCCGAGGTAGGCAATCCAGGTCAAAGTCAGCAGTCAGGGCCAGGTGAAGCCGAGGTAGGCAATCCAGGTCAAAGTCAGCAGTCAGGGCCAGATGAAGCCGAGGTACGCAATCCAGGTCAAAGGCAGCAGTCATGGCCAGGTGAAGCCGAGGTAGGCAATCCAGGTCAAAGTAGGCAGTCAGGGCCAGATGAAGCCGAGGTAGGCAATCCAGGTCAAGCCAGCACTCAGGGCCAGGTGAAGCCGACGTAGGCAATCCAGGTCAAAGTCAGCAGTCAGGGCCAGATGAAGCCGAGGTACGCAATCCAGGTCAAAGGCAGCAGTCATGGCCAGGTGAAGCCGAGGTAGGCAATCCAGGTCAAAGTAGGCAGTCAGGGCCAGATGAAGCCGAGGTACGCAATCCAGGTCAAGCCAGCAGTCAGGGCCAGATGAAGCCGAGGTACGCAATCCAGGTCAAGCCAGCAGTCAGGGCCAGATGAAGCCGAGGTAGGCAATGCAGGTCAAAGTCGGCAGTCAGGGCCAGATGAAGCCGAGATAGGCAATGCAGGTCAAAGTCGGCAGTCTGGGTCAGATGAAGCCGAGGTAGGCAATGCAGGTCAAAGTCGGCGGTCAGGGCCAGATGAAGCCGAGATAGGCAATGCAGGTCAAAGTCGGCAGTCAGGGCCAGATGAAGCCGAGGTAGGCAATCTAGGTCAAGCCAGCAGTCAGGGCCAGATGAAGCTGAGGTAGGCAATGCAGGTCAAAGTCGGCGGTCAAGGCCAGATGAAGCCGAGGTAGGCAATTCAGGTCAAATTCGGCGGTCAGGGCCAGATGAAGCCGAGGTAGGCAATCCAGGTCAAAGTAGGCAGTCAGGGCCAGATGAATCCGAGGTAGGCAATCTAGGTCAAGCCAGCAGTCAGGGCCAGATGAATCCGAGGTAGGCAATCCAGGTCAAAGTCAGCAGTCATGGCCAGGTGAAGCCGAGGTAGGCAATCCAGGTCAAAGTAGGCAGTCAGGGCCAGATGAAGCCGAGGTAGGCAATCTAGGTCAAGCCAGCAGTCAGGGCCAGATGAAGCCGAGGTAGGCAATCCAGGTCAAAGTCAGCAGTCAGGGCCAGATGAATCCGAGGTAGGCAATCCAGGTCAAAGTCAGCAGTCAGGGCCAGATGAAGCCGAGGTAGGCAATGCAGGTCAAAGTCGGCGGTCAAGGCCAGATGAAGCCGAGGTAGGCAATGCAGGTCAAAGTCGGTGGTCAGGGCCAGATGAAGCCGAGGTAGGCAATCCAGGTCAAAGTCAGCAGTCAGGGCCAGACAAAGCCGAGGTAGGCAATCCAGGTCAAAGTCGGCAGTCAGGGCCAGATGAAGCCGAGGTACGCAATCCAGGTCAAAGTCGGCAGTCAGGGCCAGATGAAGCCGAGGTACGCAATCCAGGTCAAGTCAGCAGTCAGGGCCAGGTGAAGCCGAGGTAGGCAATCCAGGTCAAAGGCAGCAGTCATGGCCAGGTGAAGCCGAGGTAGGCAATGCAGGTCAAAGTCGGTGGTCAGGGCCAGATGAAGCCGAGGTAGGCAATGCAGGTCAAAGTCGGTGGTCAGGGCCAGATGAAGCCGAGGTAGGCAATGCAGGTCAAAGTCGGTGGTCAGGGCCAGATGAAGCCGAGGTACGCAATCCAGGTCAAAGTCAGCATTAAGGGCCGGATGAAGCCGAGAAATGCAATCCAGGTCAAAGTCAGCAGTCAGGGCCAGATGAATCCGAGGTAGGCAATCTAGGTCAAGCCAGCAGTCAGGGCCAGATGAAGCCGAGGTAGGCAATCTAGGTCAAGCCAGCAGTCAGGGCCAGATGAAGCCGAGGTAGGCAATCCAGGTCAAAGTCAGCAGTCAGGGCCAGACGAAGCCGAGGTACGCAATCCAGGTCAAAGGCAGCAGTCATGGCCAGATGAAGCCGAGGTAGGCAATCCAGGTCAAAGTCGGCAGTCAGGGCCAGATGAAGCCGAGGTAGGCAATCCAGGTCAAAGTCAGCAGTCAGGGCCAGATTAAGCCGAGGTACGCAATCCAGGTCAAAGGCAGCAGTCATGGCCAGGTGAAGCCAAGGTAGGCAATCCAGGTCAAAGTAGGCAGTCAGGGCCAGATGAAGCCGAGGTACGCAATCCAGGTCAAAGTAGGCAGTCAGGGCCAGATGAAGCCGAGGTACGCAATCCAGGTCAAGCCAGCACTCAGGGCCAGGTGAAGCCGAGGTACGCAATCCAGGTCAAAGTCAGCAGTCAGGGTCAGATGAAGCCGAGGTACGCAACCCAGGTCAAAGTCAGCAGTCAGGGCCAGATGAAGCCGAGGTAGGCAATCCAGGTCAAGCCAGCAGTCAGGGCCAGGTGAAGCCGAGGTAGGCAATCCAGGTCAAGCCAGCACTCAGGGCCAGGTGAAGCCGAGGTAGGCAATCCAGGTCAAGTCAGCAGTCAGGGCCAGGTGAAGCCGAGGTACGCAATCCAGGTCAAAGGCAGCAGTCATGGCCAGGTGAAGCCGAGGTAGGCAATCCAGGTCAAAGTAGGCAGTCAGGGCCAGATGAAGCCGAGGTACGCAATGCAGGTCAAAGTCAGCAGTCAGGGCCAGATGAAGCCGAGGTAGGCAATCCAGGTCAAAGTCAGCAATCAGGGCCAGATGAAGCCGAGAAACACAATCCAGGTCAAGCCAGCAGTCAGGGCCAGATGAAGCCGAGGTAGGCAATGCAGGTCAAAGTCGGCAGTCAGGGCCAGATGAAGCCGAGATAGGCAATCCAGGTCAAAGTAGGCAGTCAGGGCCAGATGAAGCCGAGGTACGCAATCCAGGTCAAGCCAGCAGTCAGGGCCAGATGAAGCCGAGGTACGCAATCCAGGTCAAAGGCAGCAGTCATGGCCAGGTGAAGCCGAGGTAGGCAATCCAGGTCAAAGTCAGCAGTCAGGGCCAGGTTAAGCCGAGGTAGGCAATCCAGGTCAAAGTCAGCAGTCAGGGCCAGATGAAGCCGAGGTACGCAATCCAGGTCAAAGGCAGCAGTCATGGCCAGGTGAAGCCGAGGTAGGCAATCCAGGTCAAAATTGGCAGTCAGGGCCAGATGAAGCCGAGGTACGCAATCCAGGTCAAAGCCAGCAGTCAGGGCCAGACGAAGCCGAGGTAGGCAATCCAGGTCAAAGTAGGCAGTCAGGGCCAGATGAAGCCGAGGTACGCAATCCAGGTCAAAGCCAGCAGTCAGGGCCAGATGAAGCCGAGGTACGCAATCCAGGTCGAAGTCAGCAATCAGGGCCAGATGAAGCCGAGAAACACAATCCAGGTCAAGCCAGCAGTCAGGGCCAGATGAAGCCGAGGTAGGCAATGCAGGTCAAAGTCGGCAGTCAGGGCCAGATGAAGCCGAGATAGGCAATGCAGGTCAAAGTCGGCAGTCTGGGCCAGATGAAGCCGAGGTAGGCAATGCAGTTCAACGTCGGCGGTCAAGGCCAGATGAAGCCGAGGTAGGCAATGCAGGTCAAAGTCGGCGGTCAGGGCCAGATGAAGCCGAGATAGGCAATGCAGGTCAAAGTCGGCAGTCAGGGCCAGATGAAGCCGAGGTAGGCAATCTAGGTCAAGCCAGCAGTCAGGGCCAGATGAAGCCGAGGTAGGCAATGCAGGTCAAAGTCGGCGGTCAAGGCCAGATGAAGCCGAGGTAGGCAATTCAGGTCAAAGTCGGAGGTCAGGGCCAGATGAAGCCGAGGTAGGCAATCCAGGTCAAAGTCAGCAGTCAGGGCCAGATGAAGCCGAGGTACGCAATCCAGGTCAAAGGCAGCAGTCATGGCCAGGTGAAGCCGAGGTAGGCAATCCAGGTCAAAATTGGCAGTCAGGGCCAGATGAAGCCGAGGTACGCAATCCAGGCCAAGCCAGCAGTCAGGGCCAGATGAAGCCGAGGTACGCAATCCAGGTCAAAGTAGGCAGTCAGGGCCAGATGAAGCCGAGGTACGCAATCCAGGTCAAGCCAGCAGTCAGGGCCAGATGAAGCCGAGGTACGCAATCCAGGTCAAAGGCAGCAGTCATGGCCAGGTGAAGCCGAGGTAGGCAATCCAGGTCAAAGTAGGCAGTCAGGGCCAGATGAAGCCGAGGTAGGCAATCCAGGTCAAAGTCAGCAGTCAGGGCCAGGTGAAGCCGAGGTAGGCAATCCAGGTCAAAGTCAGCAGTCAGGGCCAGATGAAGCCGAGGTACGCAATCCAGGTCAAAGGCAGCAGTCATGGCCAGGTGAAGCCGAGGTAGGCAATCCAGGTCAAAGTAGGCAGTCAGGGCCAGATGAAGCCGAGGTAGGCAATCCAGGTCAAGCCAGCACTCAGGGCCAGGTGAAGCCGACGTAGGCAATCCAGGTCAAAGTCAGCAGTCAGGGCCAGATGAAGCCGAGGTACGCAATCCAGGTCAAAGGCAGCAGTCATGGCCAGGTGAAGCCGAGGTAGGCAATCCAGGTCAAAGTAGGCAGTCAGGGCCAGATGAAGCCGAGGTACGCAATCCAGGTCAAGCCAGCAGTCAGGGCCAGATGAAGCCGAGGTACGCAATCCAGGTCAAGCCAGCAGTCAGGGCCAGATGAAGCCGAGGTAGGCAATGCAGGTCAAAGTCGGCAGTCAGGGCCAGATGAAGCCGAGATAGGCAATGCAGGTCAAAGTCGGCAGTCTGGGTCAGATGAAGCCGAGGTAGGCAATGCAGGTCAAAGTCGGCGGTCAGGGCCAGATGAAGCCGAGATAGGCAATGCAGGTCAAAGTCGGCAGTCAGGGCCAGATGAAGCCGAGGTAGGCAATCTAGGTCAAGCCAGCAGTCAGGGCCAGATGAAGCTGAGGTAGGCAATGCAGGTCAAAGTCGGCGGTCAAGGCCAGATGAAGCCGAGGTAGGCAATTCAGGTCAAATTCGGCGGTCAGGGCCAGATGAAGCCGAGGTAGGCAATCCAGGTCAAAGTAGGCAGTCAGGGCCAGATGAATCCGAGGTAGGCAATCTAGGTCAAGCCAGCAGTCAGGGCCAGATGAATCCGAGGTAGGCAATCCAGGTCAAAGTCAGCAGTCATGGCCAGGTGAAGCCGAGGTAGGCAATCCAGGTCAAAGTAGGCAGTCAGGGCCAGATGAAGCCGAGGTAGGCAATCTAGGTCAAGCCAGCAGTCAGGGCCAGATGAAGCCGAGGTAGGCAATCCAGGTCAAAGTCAGCAGTCAGGGCCAGATGAATCCGAGGTAGGCAATCCAGGTCAAAGTCAGCAGTCAGGGCCAGATGAAGCCGAGGTAGGCAATGCAGGTCAAAGTCGGCGGTCAAGGCCAGATGAAGCCGAGGTAGGCAATGCAGGTCAAAGTCGGTGGTCAGGGCCAGATGAAGCCGAGGTAGGCAATCCAGGTCAAAGTCAGCAGTCAGGGCCAGACAAAGCCGAGGTAGGCAATCCAGGTCAAAGTCGGCAGTCAGGGCCAGATGAAGCCGAGGTACGCAATCCAGGTCAAAGTCGGCAGTCAGGGCCAGATGAAGCCGAGGTACGCAATCCAGGTCAAAGGCAGCAGTCATGGCCAGGTGAAGCCGAGGTAGGCAATCCAGGTCAAAGTAGGCAGTCAGGGCCAGGTGAAGCCGAGGTAGGCAATCCAGGTCAAAGTCAGCAGTCAGGGCCAGATGAAGCCGAGGTACGCAATCCAGGTCAAAGGCAGCAGTCATGGCCAGGTGAAGCCGAAGTAGGCAATCCAGGTCAAAATTGGCAGTCAGGGCCAGATGAAGCCGAGGTACGCAATCCAGGTCAAAGTCAGCAGTCAGGGCCAGATGAAGCCGAGGTACGCAATCCAGGTCAAAGGCAGCAGTCAGGGCCAGATGAAGCCGAGAAACACAATCCAGGTCAAGCCAGCAGTCAGGGCCAGATGAAGCCGAGGTAGGCAATGCAGGTCAAAGTCGGCAGTCAGGGCCAGATGAAGCCGAGATAGGCAATGCAGGTCAAAGTCGGCAGTCTGGGTCAGATGAAGCCGAGGTAGGCAATGCAGGTCAAAGTCGGCGGTCAGGGCCAGATGAAGCCGAGATAGGCAATGCAGGTCAAAGTCGGCAGTCAGGGCCAGATGAAGCCGAGGTAGGCAATCTAGGTCAAGCCAGCAGTCAGGGCCAGATGAAGCTGAGGTAGGCAATGCAGGTCAAAGTCGGCGGTCAAGGCCAGATGAAGCCGAGGTAGGCAATTCAGGTCAAATTCGGCGGTCAGGGCCAGATGAAGCCGAGGTAGGCAATCCAGGTCAAAGTAGGCAGTCAGGGCCAGATGAATCCGAGGTAGGCAATCCAGGTCAAAGTCAGCAGTCATGGCCAGGTGAAGCCGAGGTAGGCAATCCAGGTCAAAGTAGGCAGTCAGGGCCAGATGAAGCCGAGGTAGGCAATCTAGGTCAAGCCAGCAGTCAGGGCCAGATGAAGCCGAGGTAGGCAATCCAGGTCAAAGTCAGCAGTCAGGGCCAGATGAATCCGAGGTAGGCAATCCAGGTCAAAGTCAGCAGTCAGGGCCAGATGAAGCCGAGGTAGGCAATGCAGGTCAAAGTCGGCGGTCAAGGCCAGATGAAGCCGAGGTAGGCAATGCAGGTCAAAGTCGGTGGTCAGGGCCAGATGAAGCCGAGGTAGGCAATCCAGGTCAAAGTCAGCAGTCAGGGCCAGACAAAGCCGAGGTAGGCAATCCAGGTCAAAGTCGGCAGTCAGGGCCAGATGAAGCCGAGGTACGCAATCCAGGTCAAAGTCGGCAGTCAGGGCCAGATGAAGCCGAGGTACGCAATCCAGGTCAAAGGCAGCAGTCATGGCCAGGTGAAGCCGAGGTAGGCAATCCAGGTCAAAGTAGGCAGTCAGGGCCAGGTGAAGCCGAGGTAGGCAATCCAGGTCAAAGTCAGCAGTCAGGGCCAGATGAAGCCGAGGTACGCAATCCAGGTCAAAGGCAGCAGTCATGGCCAGGTGAAGCCGAGGTAGGCAATCCAGGTCAAAATTGGCAGTCAGGGCCAGATGAAGCCGAGGTACGCAATCCAGGTCAAAGTCAGCAGTCAGGGCCAGGTGAAGCCGAGGTAGGCAATGCAGGTCAAGCCAGCAGTCAGGGCCAGATGAAGCCGAGGTAGGCAATGCAGGTCAAAGTCGGCAGTCAGGGCCAGATGAAGCCGAGATAGGCAATGCAGGTCAAAGTCGGCAGTCAGGGCCAGATGAAGCCGAGGTAGGCAATCCAGGTCAAGTCGGCAGTCAGGGCCAGATGAAGCCGAGGTAGGCAATCCAGGTCAAAGTCGGCAGTCAGGGCCAGATGAAGCCGAGGTAGGCAATCCAGGTCAAGCCAGCAGTCAGGGCCAGATGAAGCCGAGGTAGGCAATCCAGGTCAAGCCAGCAGTCAGGGCCAGATGAAGCCGAGGTAGGCAATGCAGGACAAAGTCAGCAGTCAGTGCCAGATGAAGCCGAGGAACGCAATCCAGGTCAAAGTCGGCAGTCAGGGCCAGATGAAGCCGAGATAGGCAATGCAGGTCAAAGTCGGCAGTCAGGGCCAGATGAAGCCGAGGTAGGCAATGCAGGTCAAAGTCGGCAGTCAAGGCCAGATGAAGCCGAGGAACGCAACCCAGGTCAAAGTCGGCAGTCAGGGCCAGATGAAGCCGAGGTAGGCAATGCAGGTCAAAGTCGGCAGTCAAGGCCAGATGAAGCCGAGGAACGCAACCCAGGTCAAAGTCGGCAGTCAAGGCCAGATGAAGCCGAGGAACGCAACCCAGGTCAAAGTCGGCAGTCAGGGCCAGATGAAGCCGAGGTAGGCAATCCAGGTCAAAGGCAGCAGTCATGGCCAGGTGAAGCCGAGGTAGGCAATCCAGGTCAAAGTCGGCAGTCAGGGCCAGATGAAGCCGAGATAGGCAATGCAGGTCAAAGTCGGCAGTCAGGGCCAGATGAAGCCGAGGTAGGCAATGCAGGTCAAAGTCGGCGGTCAAGGCCAGATGAAGCCGAGGAACGCAACCCAGGTCAAAGTCGGCAGTCAGGGCCAGATGAAGCCGAGGTAGGCAATGCAGGTCAAAGTCGGCGGTCAGGGCCAGATGAAGCCGAGGTAGGCAATGCTGGTCAAAGTCGGCGGTCAGGGCCAGATGAAGCCGAGGAACGCAATCCAGGTCAAAGTCGGCAGTCAAGGCCAGATGAATCCGAGGTAGGCAATCCAGGTCAAAGTCAGCAGTCAGGGCCAGATGAATCCGAGGTAGGCAATCCAGGTCAAAGTCAGCAGTCAGGGCCAGGTGAAGCCGAGGTAGGCAATCCAGGTCAAAGTCAGCAGTCAGGGCCAGGTGAAGCCGAGGTAGGCAATCCAGGTCAAAGTCAGCAGTCAGGGCCAGGTGAAGCCGAGGTAGGCAATCCAGGTCAAAGTCAGCAGTCAGGGCCAGGTGAAGCCGAGGTAGGCAATCCAGGTCAAAGTCAGCAGTCAGGGCCAGACGATGCCGAGGTAGGCAATCCAGGTCAAAGTCAGCAGTCAGGGCCAGACGATGCCGAGGTAGGCAATCCAGGTCAAAGTCGGCAGTCAGGGCCAGATGAAGCCGAGGTACGCAATCCAGGTCAAAGTAGGCAGTCAGGGCCAGATGAAGCCGAGGTAGGCAATCCAGGTCAAAGTCAGCAGTCAGGGCCAGGTGAAGCCGAGGTAGGCAATCCAGGTCAAGCCAGCACTCAGGGCCAGGTGAAGCCGAGGTAGGCAATCCAGGTCAAGTCAGCAGTCAGGGCCAGGTGAAGCCGAGGTAGGCAATCCAGGTCAAAGGCAGCAGTCATGGCCAGGTGAAGCCGAGGTAGGCAATCCAGGTCAAGCCAGCAGTCAGGGCCAGATGAAGCCGAGGTACGCAATCCAGGTCAAAGGCAGCAGTCATGGCCAGGTGAAGCCGAGGTAGGCAATCCAGGTCAAAATTGGCAGTCAGGGCCAGATGAAGCCGAGGTACGCAATCCAGGTCAAGCCAGCAGTCAGGGCCAGATGAAGCCGAGGTACGCAATCCAGGTCAAAGGCAGCAGTCATGGCCAGGTGAAGCCGAGGTAGGCAATCCAGGTCAAGCCAGCAGTCAGGGCCAGATGAAGCCGAGGTAGGCAATGCAGGTCAAAGTCGGCAGTCAGGGCCAGATGAAGCCGAGATAGGCAATGCAGGACAAAATCGGCAGTCAGGGCCAGATGAAGCCGAGGTAGGCAATCCAGGTCAAGCCAGCAGTCAGGGCCAGGTGAAGCCGAGGTAGGCAATCCAGGTCAAAGTCAGCAGTCAGGGCCATGGGAAACCGAGGTAGGCAATCCAGGTCAAAGTCAGCAGTCAGGGCCAGACAAAGCCGAGGTAGGCAATCCAGGTCAAAGTCGGCAGTCAGGGCCAGATGAAGCCGAGGTACGCAATCCAGGTCAAAGTCGGCAGTCAGGGCCAGATGAAGCCGAGGTACGCAATCCAGGTCAAAGGCAGCAGTCATGGCCAGGTGAAGCCGAGGTAGGCAATCCAGGTCAAAGTAGGCAGTCAGGGCCAGATGAAGCCGAGGTACGCAATCCAGGTCAAAGTCAGCAGTCAGGGCCAGATGAAGCCGAGGTAGGCAATGCAGGTCAAAGTAGGCAGTCAGGGCCAGATGAAGCCGAGGTAGGCAATCCAGGTCAAAGCCAGCAGTCAGGGCCAGATGAAGCCGAGGTAGGCAATGCAGGTCAAAGTCGGCGGTCAGGGCCAGATGAAGCCGAGGTAGGCAATCCAGGTCAAAGTCGGCAGTCAAGGCCAGATGAAGCCGAGGAACGCAATGCAGGTCAAAGTCGGCGGTCAGGGCCAGATGAAGCCGAGGTAGGCAATCCAGGTCAAAGTCGGCGGTCAGGGCCAGATGAAGCCGAGGAACACAATCCAGGTCAAAGTCGGCAGTCAAGGCCAGAAGAAGCCGAGGTAGGCAATGCAGGTCAAAGTCGGCGGTCAGGGCCAGATGAAGCCGAGGTAGGCAATGCAGGTCAAAGTCGGCGGTCAAGGCCAGATGAAGCCGAGGAACGCAATCCAGGTCAAAGTCGGCAGTCAGGGCCAGATGAAGCCGAGGTAGGCAATCCGGGTCAAAGGCAGCAGTCATGGCCAGGTGAAGCCGAGGTACGCAATCCAGGTCAAAGGCAGCAGTCATGGCCAGGTGAAGCCGAGGTAGGCAATCCAGGTCAAAGTAGGCAGTCAGGGCCAGATGAAGCCGAGGTACGCAATCCAGGTCAAGCCAGCAGTCAGGGCCAGATGAAGCCGAGGTACGCAATCCAGGTCAAAGGAAGCAGTGATGGCCAGGTGAAGCCGAGGTAGGCAATCCAGGTCAAAGTAGGCAGTCAGGGCCAGATGAAGCCGAGGTAGGCAATCCAGGTCAAAGTCAGCAGTCAGGGCCAGGTGAAGCCGAGGTAGGCAATCCAGGTTAAAGTCAGCAGTCAGGGCCAGATGAAGCCGAGGTAGGCAATCCAGGTCAAAGGCAGCAGTCATGGCCAGGTGAAGCCGAGGTAGGCAATCCAGGTCAAAGTAGGCAGTTAGGGGCAGATGAAGCCGAGGTATGCAATCCAGGTCAAGCCAGCAGTCAGGGCCAGATGAAGCCGAGGTACGCAATCCAGGTCAAAGTCAGCAGTCAAGGCCAGGTGAAGCCGAGGTACGCAATCCAGGTCAAGCCAGCAGTCAGGGCCAGATGAAGCCGAGGTACGCAATCCAGGTCAAAGTCGGCAGTCAAGGCCAGATGAAGCCGAGGAACGCAATCCAGGTCAAAGTCGGCAGTCAAGGCCAGAAGAAGCCGAGGAACGCAATGCAGGTCAAAGTCGGCGGTCAGGGCCAGATGAAGCCGAGGTAGGCAATCCAGGTCAAAGTCGGCGGTCAGGGCCAGATGAAGCCGAGGAACACAATCCAGGTCAAAGTCGGCAGTCAAGGCCAGATGAAGCCGAGATAGGCAATGCAGTTCCAGGCAGCAGTCAGGGCCAGGTGAAGCCGAGGAAGGCAGGCTGGATGGTGGCGGAGGCAGGAGGGCAGCGGAGGTTGGAGGATAGCGGAGGTTGGAGCACAGAGCAGGCTGAAGTGCTGCTGCTGTGTCTTCTTCCTTGCCTAGCTCTTTATATCTCCTCATAAACTTCTTTGTCTTGTCCACATTTTTAAATTGAAACGTCTTTTATTTGTAGTAGAATGAGACCCTTTCCGGGAATTCCCATTTGAATTCAATCTCATTTTTTCTCAGTATTTTTGTCAGAGTCTTGTAAGTCTGTTGTTTTTTCAGGAGACGAAGTGGGGTGTCCTTAAATATGATTATCAATTTTCCATCAATACAGAGTCTTTTTTCTCTGTTTTTCTTCAGAATCAGATTCCTCATCTCTCTATCTTTAAATATGATCAAACAATCACCTGGGATTTTTTCTATAGCTTTAGTAGCTTTTGTTTTGATCCTGAAGCACTTTGAATTGTATGTACTACCTCCTCTGCTTCCCTACTTAACCATTGTGCAATCTCATTGGTCAATTTCCCCATGATATTTTCCTCTGGTGTGTCCTCCGTATTCCAGCCGTCAGATTCATATACACTTGACCCACATACCCTTCGCAAAAATAAAGCACCCCTAAATGAACCACTGAGGGGAAGGTCCACTTCTCCCCAACAAAAAATTATTTCAAAAGATGGGAAACCTGTGACTGAAACAGAAAACCGAGCCCCTTCCCCTCACGTTGTGCAAGAAAACCTACACAGTGAAGTTGTCGAAGTCTGTACTTTGAGTACGCCCCGGAGACCAGTCCTCCAACAGAGAACAAATCGCCCAAGACCACGGCGCTCCTGAGGGAACCATGCCCAGTTCGGAGATCCCACACCCCACCTCACCCCACTCAGGGTAAGATATCCCAGACCAGGTTCAGAGATCCCAGGGACCCGCGGTCGCACAGGAGATCATGTACCAGCGACCCCCTCCCACCCCGACCAAGGCCACTCCACACACACCCCCACCCCACGGATCGCACCCCCGCCGATCCCACCATCTCCTGTGACCCCCTCCCTCACCGAGCAAACCCACTCCACACCCCACCTCACCCCACTCAGGGTAATACAGTAATACAGAGGTGGTGAGGGGTTTGAAGGTGGGAGTTTGTTGGGGGGGGGTATCTTACCTGGACACTTCTGTGGAACGTAAGTCTGGGATGTGGTCTGTCTCCCTGGGCAGTCTGGGTGGAGGGGTGGGGTAGATCTGTGACCCAGGCTGTTTTCGTAGGCTGTCTGGGTCCAGGGGTGGGAGGCAGCCGAATTGGCGGGGGCGCGATCCGTGGTGTGTGTGTGTGTGTGTGGAGTGGCCTTGATCAGGGCCAGAGGGGGTTGCGGGAGACGGTGGGATCGGTGGGGGTGCAATCTGTGGTGTGTGTGTGTGTGTGTGTGTGTGGAGTGGGGTTGTTCGGGGTGGGAGGAGGTCGCTGGTATGTGGCCGTTCCCCATCCCTCCCCATCCCAGGCCTCGCCTGCTACAATGATTCCGCCACCAAGAAGGAGCAGACTAACCTGGGAGACAGACCACATCTAATATCCACCCCACCCCTGGAACTAGTCCGCCTATGAAAACAGCCTGGGTCACAGATCCAACCCACCCCTCCACCCAGACTGCCCAGGGAGACAGACCACATCCCAGACTTACATCCCACAGAAGTGTCCAGGTAAGATACCCCTCCCCCAACAAACTCCCACCTTCAAACCCCTCACCACCTCCGTATTACCGTATTACCCTGAGTGGGGTGAGGTGGGGTGGGGAGTGGGTTTGCTCGGAGAGGCGGCAGGATCGGCGGGGGTGCGATCCGTGGGTGTGTGGAGTGGGCTTGTTCGGGGTGGGAGGGGGTCGCTGGTACAGTGGTGCCTCGCTAGACGAATGCCCTGCTAGACGAAAATTTCGCTTAACGAAAGGATTTTCTGATCGGAGGTTGCCCCGCTATACGATGAGGTTTTCTATGGCCACCGCTTCGTCTTGCGAAGCGTGGCCATAAAAACCTCCGATCAGAAAATCAGGGCATTCATCTAGCGAAAGGGAAACCAGCTGTAGCGTGGGAAGAAGGCAAAGGAAGATGAACTGTCAGCGCCTGTCAGCTGATCTTCCTCTGCCTTCTTACCGAGCTGCAGCTGGTTCCCCTTTGTGTTCCACTGAGCAGCGGAACACAAAGGGTAACTAGCACGGAAGAAGGGGGGGAGAAGCGGAGGAACAGATCCGTTCCTCCGCTTTCCCCCACCACCACCCCGCCCGACAGAGCCTGCATTTGACGGGGCTTCCGAACCCCCATCAGATGTCGCCTTTGTCGGGCAGGGGGGGGGGAGGCGAAGGAACTATCCTGTGCCTTTCTCCCATGCCGCCTTGTCCCCCGGAGCCGAAGTGCAGCGATGCGGGAGCTTTTCGCCGTTTGCCTTCTCCGAGCCAAGGGGGAGGCAGACGGCGACAAGTTCCCACAGCACCGCAATTCGGCTCCGTCCCCTGGAGTGCGGCGCTGCAGGGGCTTTTTGCCGGCTGCCTTCCCCTTGGCTTGGGGAAGGTAGCCAGCGAGAAGTCCCCGCTTTCTCCCGCTCGCCTCGGCGGCGGCGCTAAATCAGCCGATCCCGGGCCAGCTTGAGGGCGAGTGCAGCACGCTTTCTCTTGTTAGCCCCGTCCGCTGCGCTCGCCCTGTCCTATGCCAGCTCTGTCGGGCGCTTCTTCGCCCGACAGAACCGGCATAGGATGGGGCTTCCGAACCCCCGTCCTATGCCGGCTCTGTCAGGTGGGGTGGGGGGGGAAGCGGACTCTGCTTTCCCCTCACCCCGCCTGACACAGAGCAGATCAGACAACAGGGCAGCAGGGGGAGAGGAACGAAATTGTTCTTCTCCGCCTGCTGCTGAGCCTGCACAGATCCCGGGGTTCGGAGAAGCTCTTGCAGCACTTGTCCGAACCCCGGGATCTGTCCTTGCTGTCGGCGGCAGGGGGAGAGGAAGGAAGGAAGAGAAAGGGCTGCTTTCTCTTCCTTCATTCCCCCCCCCCAACAGAGCCTGCATCTGATGGGGGTTTGGAAGCCCCGTCAAATGCCGGCTCTGTTGGGCGAGGCGGTGGGGGGAAGAACCTCTGCTTCTCCCCCCCCCCCCACGCCACCTGGCACACACCTCTTTTGGCTCAGGGAAGGCAGGCAGGCAAGAGAGCAAGCCCCTGCCTGCCTTCCGTGAGCCAAGAGAGCAAGTACCGTGCCGCCGCCAGGCCCCCGGAGCCCATAGGAACGCATTAATTGACTTTTAATGCATTCCTATGGGAAATGGTGCCTCGCTAGACGAAATTTTCATAGGACGAATTGAGTCCTGGAACGAATTAATTTCGTCTAGCGAGGCACCACTGTACGTAATCTCCTGTGTGACCGCGGGTCCCTGGGGAACGGTCTGGTCTCGGGTGTGGAATGTCCGAACTGAGCATGGTTCCGTCAGGAGCGCCGTGGTCTCGGGTGGTTTGTTCTCTGTTGGAGGAGTGGTCTCCGGGGCGTGAGGGATTGTGGGAGTATGTTTGTCCGTTGTTAGTTGAATGTCCACTGGGGGCGCAATTTTTTTGACCACAAATCCATGTTTTTACCTGTGTTAGGTGTGTCAGCTGGTCAGTGTAAGTGCATGCTTACCTGCCCTCATGTGACCCTGAGGTTGTGGCCAAATTTCAGGGCGAACGGATAAGTGCTTGTGGGAGAAAAGTGGGGAATAACACACACGCACCTTCACCATTTATATATATATATAGATGAAGAAAGTGTTGAAAAACACATTTGTTAAGAAAGCAGAAGCTTTTTTTACTTGGAATAATTAGAGAGGAACTACTTAAGAAAGATATTACGTTTTTTCTGTATGCCACAACAGCAGCTAGAATAGTATTAGCAAGAAATTGGAAAACTGAAGATTTACCTATGGTGGACAACTGGCAGTTGAAGCTGATAGAATTTATGGAACTGTCCGAGCTGACTGGGAGACTCCGTGACCAGAGGAAAGAGTCGGTGGAAGAAGATTGGAAGAAATTTAAAGTTTATTTAGGAAATAATGGTAAGATTAGCAGTGTTTAATAAAAGATTTGGAAGTATAAAGAGGTTGTAGATGAGGATTAGTTGAGTTATTATTGTATATTAAGACTTAGTTAAGTTATTGTATTAATATTTTTGGGAGAGATAAAAAAAAGGTTTTATTGTACAACGTGAGGGGAAGGGGCTCGATTTTCTGTTGTATATGAATCTGACTTACATTTCTCCCATTGAGGAGTATCAAGCTTTGTTTTCACTGGGGCTGAAAGTTTCTTTCTTTTCTTTTCTTTTTTAATTTGATTCCGTTTACTATACAAAGAGGTTAACGGTTCTCTACAGACAACTCTGGTCTTTGTCTGTAGCTCACCCAATTAAAACGCCGCCAAGAGATCCCGCTGATGGGCTCAGGAATCGAGGCAGGCAGGCAGGCAGGCAGGGGGCATGTGACCCAAACCACCTGATCAGGCAAGGAGGAAAGAGTTGTGGGCATTCCGTGGAGCTGGGGGGCAAGGGGGAGCAAGGCAAGGGAAAAGATATCCAACTATGCCAGCTCCCACCCCACCCAATGCCAATCCCCATGCCCCCTCCAAAGGCAGAGCATCAAACCATTGTGCCTGGTCTTTCCCAACTAGATGGCAACCACTTTCAAGGGAAATAAATGGTCAGTTATAAATAGGGCATTTTCAGGGTGGGGTTTTCAGGCTCTACATTCATGCTCCACAGGCTGGAGAGACGAGTTCAAGCAATGGCCCAATAGCAAAGCCTGAGCTAGGTAGGTGGGGGTGGGGGGTTGTTTGGAAGAGGGGTCCTGCGGCTGGGTGCAAACCCAGAGTCCTTTCCTTTTTTAAAATACCTAATTGGAATGAATGTTTAGCTGGCAGGCTAGAGGCCGCAAGGCAAGCGAGGACCATGTCAGGCCGCCCGCCCGCCTGCCAGAGGCGATCCGCTAGGTGGATGAGGCTTCTGGGGTTTTCCGTCCCGCCGGGCCATCCGAGGCCAGAGGTGGATCTGCGTCGGGGTTCTCAGAGCCTTTCGTGCAAATTCAGGCAGGACAAAGGCTGCCCGGTGGACACCTGAGTTATACTTCAGATTCCTTGCTTCCACTTCCTTCTGGGACAACTGTTGGACAGGGTCCCTGAAATTAGGGTTTCAATTCTTGCTGCAGAGCATGAAGCCGATCTGTCCACTGGGGTAGGTCGGGGTGGTGCAGTAGGCGTACTCGGCCACGGGGAACAGCGACTTGCAGAACTGCCACATCTCCTTTAGGAGGTCCAGGTGCAGCCACTGGCATTCGCCTTGGCAGCAGAGAATGCCGTCGTCCCGCAGAGCTGTCTTCTTTGAAGAGGCTTTCTGCAGGACCCATGGGGTCGGAAGGGTCTGTGATTATCACATCCAAAGCCTTCTGGTTCTGCATCATGAATTCGAAGCCGTCCCCAACATGCAAGGTAAGTTTTGGGCTAGAATATCCCACGGCCATCCCTGGGAGGTACTTCTTAGATGCTTGGATCACATCCTCGTCGATTTCGCACTGTACCATGGACTCCACGGAAGGGTGCTGGACCACTTCCCGCAAGACTCCTCCATTGCTGCCCCCAATGATGAGCACCTTCTGTGGGTTTGGGGGACTGCACAAGGGAAGGTTAGCGATCATTTCCTGGTACAAAAACTCGTCCCTCTCTGGGCACTGGGTGACTCCATCAAGGACCAAGACGTTCCCGTATGTTTTGCTCCTGAAGACCAGGATCTCCTGGAAGGGCGACCGCTGGTGATGCAGGACCTCCTGGACTTGCAGAGAGAGGGCCTGCCCAGCCCAGAGGCTGCACGTCTCGCGGAACCAGCCCTCTTGGATGACGACTGCTGGGGCTGCTGTCTCCTCCTCTGCCTCCCCTCCAGCTGCTGCCCTTCCTCCTCCTCCTCTGCCTCCCAAGCTAAGCTCCATGGCCAGCCAAACTGGGGAAGGTGAAGCGGCTGCCCCTCTGCTCCACTCTGCCTCGCCTCCACAAGCGCAGGCCACCTCGGGGCTGAAGGTTTCTGAGACAGGGTTTTCTCGTGAGGAGATGAGGAACGGCGAGAACCAACACCAGATATGCAGGATTTCCCTGCTGAGATAGTCTTCAGAAAAGATGATTGAGTTCCTGGCCCTGGAGATTCTGCCCTCAGACCAGATGAGGCGCTAGGGCACAGAAGCATCCGAATCTGATTCGGATTCGCACATCCCCTGTTGGAGCATAAAAAGTGCATTTTTTATTATGTATTCATAATTCTTCTATAAAAAATATAGTCCATACACTATATGTATGGCCGCCTCTCTGGAGCTCGCTCGCTCGCTCAAGGGCTGCTGGCTGTGCGCTCGCCCACCAATTGGACAAAGGGGCGCTTCTCCCGGAAACTGGCCCCTCTCCATGGGTGGAAGGGGAGCTGGCGCCCTGCTCCGGGTGCAAGGAGCGCCAGGCCAGCCGAGCAGAGCTGGTTTGTGCTTGCGACGACGAAGCGCAGCATTGAGGGAAAGGCGCCTGCCTTCTCTCCGCGAAACTCACCGGCAACCCCCCCCCAACCCGTCGCGCATTTACAAGAGCTCAAGCGGCTCCCTCTGAGGATTCCCTTTCCCTTCTGGGCCGGCGGGATACCTGCCTTCCTCGCTCGGCCCCTGCCCCCCCCCCCCCGCCCCATGCTGGGTACGCCCATGAGCAGGAGCGCCTCTTTCCCCGTTTCCGACACTCACAGCAAAATAAAATGCCATTCCAATGGCTGTCTCTTTTCGGTTGCGGCGATGTACATATTTTCCGGCCTCTTTGAATATTCTTTTATAGGTTTTTTTTGAAGATGCCGCCAAAGTCCTGTAACATCAAAATAAGAGACAAAGGATGCACAAGCCTGAAGCTGGCACAACAACAACAACAAACAACAACAACAACAACAACATTACTTGCACCCCGCCCACCTGATTGGGTTGCTCCAGTCACTACCCTCTGCTCCTCTCCAATTTCACCCAAGTCGTATCCCAATATCTAGCTCTCCTTCAAGGAAGGGATGCTTGAGAGTGCATGGCTTGTTGTTGTTATTGTTTAGTCGTTTAGTCGTGTCTGACTCTTCGTGACCCCATAGACCAGAGCACGCCAGGCACTCCTGTCTTGCACTGCCTCCAGATGTTTAGAAAGCTGGTGCAAATGTTAATCTGGTTTTAGGTAAAGGTAAAGGGACCCCTGACCATTAGGTCCAGTCGTGACCGACTCTGGGGTTGCGCGCTCATCTCGCATTATTGGCCGAGGGAGCCGGCGTATAGCTTCCAGGTCATGTGGCCAGCATGACAAAGCCGCTTCTGGCAAACCAGAGCAGCACATCGAAACGCCGTTTACCTTCCCGCTGGAGCGGTTCCTATTTATCTACTTGCATTTTGACGTGCTTTCGAACTGCTAGGTTGGCAGGAGCTGGGACCAATCTGGTTTTAGTCTATTGTTATTTTAATTTTTCAAAAGTCTCAAATTATTGTTGTTAGTTTTTCTAATCGATATTTTCTTATCTTTTCTTTTCAGCCGCTTTGAAGATTGTTTTATTAGAACCAACAGCACATACATTTTCTGAAATAAGTCAAAAGTTTATCCCCATTTCCCAGAAAGCAGGCCTGGGGGGGGGGGCTGCTCTTCTTGCCTCACCTGCCAGTCCTTTTCACCTTCTTACCTTGCAAGAAGACGGATGCCTTCGAAAAAGGTTTCTTTACGTGCCAGCATGTCCCAGCAGCTTTCTAAGTGGAACATTTCTCCGTCTGTGATGCCTCCAAAACGGCCAACCAGATATTTCATGGCCTGCACTGTGGTCCTGAGTCAAGTGAAGAAACCAAGAATATTGTACTATTTATTTTTCCATTTTAAAAATTTGCATACTGCCCTTCACCCGTAGATCTCAGGGCAGTTCACAACATAAAAATACAAGATAAGAAGCACAAAATAAATAAGAAAAACATGAACAAACCAAACCAATAACCCCTCTCCCTTTCACAGACACAGTTGAAAGGGCGTAGGATGTTAATCTGCCAATGGCCTGGTTGAAAAGGAACCTTTTTGCCTGGCATCTAAAGGTATATAATGAAGGCACCAGGCAAACCTCCCTGGGGAGAGCGTTGCACTAATGGGAGCCACCACAGAAAAGACCCCTTCTTCTTTTGCCACCCTCCAGACTTCTCGTGGAGGAGGCACATGACGAGGGGCCTCTGATGATGATCACAAGGTCTGGGGAGGTTCATCTGGGGAGTTTGAGGTCCTTGACATCTTGCAGTCTTGAGCTGCTTGGCCTGATGGATCCAACCACAACCATCGCCCTCTGCACCCTCCCACATGGTTCCAGCACAAGCTGCAACCTTTCGGCTGTGATGGAGACTTAAGGTTTCCTGAGACGTGAGTCTCACCCCACCAAAATCAGCCCATCCAACATCCTTTCCCATCCTAGTGTCCTTCAGGTGTTTTGGACTACAACTCCCATCTTCAGCCCAGTTGGTGGGAGTTGTGGTCCAAAACGACTGAAGAGTACAGGAGTTGGGGAAGCCTGGGTCTCTTAGCTACCTAACCTTAGCAGAACCTCCATGTCCAAAGGAGGCCTATCTCTTGGGGGGAGGGCTGAGCCATCACGGCTATGGGTCAGGCTGACAAGCGCCCAGAGAGAGAAGGGAGGGCCACCCCAAATGCATTAGTAGGTCCCTTACGCCAGCGGATCGAGGCAGGAAGAGGGGCCTGTGATGGTACTGCTGCTCTTTTCCAGGACAAAGCTGAGGCGGAGGCTGAGTGCCAGCAGGATCCTGGGGAAGTTCTGTTCCAGCAGCCCCGAAGCCTCCGGTAAGGTGAGTATCCGGGACAGAGCGCTGGTAGCCTGGAGGGACAAAGACAGGAGAACGTCATTCAGCAGAGGTCATCGTCAAATCTCCCAACTTTCTATGCAGGAAGCAACATAGAAACTGAATGGTTTCCTACCGCTGTTGGAACTTGCGGATTGGAGCCCTTCCCCAGGATCCTCCTCAGCATAGGTTTAATTAGCTGGCTGCTGGCATACTGGTTGCTGACCAAAGTTCTCCAGACCGCTGTGGCTCTTCTGCAATTTTTAAAAAGAGATTTTTTCTTTCCCCCCTTTTCTTAAAAAAAGTCAGGTCAGCCCCCCCCCTTTAAGCTTTATATTGCACATACATACATTAAATTCAGCTCTCCCCATTTCCACCTCACAAAAGCTTTGCACATTGGCAAAGCAATCTCCCCTAATTCCTATATGTTATTTCCCCGTAACACACTCATCTCTTTTTTTTCCCCCATGTTAAAAATAAACTTTATTCAAGAAACTTTTAAAAAGAATTATACACACACCAGGGGATAAACATAAATACACATTTAAGCCACCCAACATAAATTAATCAACATAAATAGACAAACCAAATTGATCAAAACTCGCTGGGCAAATTAAATCTTTCAAACTGTAAATAATATACAATATCAAATTAAACAAACGTAACATAACATAACATAACTCATCCCCAAATCAAATCATAACACATAAACATACGCACATAAAATCAATTCATTTTAAATTAAAATTGGCTTCCAATCGCCAATATATCGTTTCCCTTACTATCATCCCTTAATTTGCTTTGCCTCTTATTAATTCAAATTGATTTATTCCTGCATGTTTTCTCTACTCAAAGCAAATCAATAACTCTGTTTCAATATTTTCTTCCACATATCTCCATTCTGCTTCTGTTCTCTGTTTTGGTATATTCCTCATTGCCGCCGTCATCCTTGCCAAATTCATAAACTCTACTACTTTAATTTGCCACTCTTGGATTGTTGGTATTCCGGTTCCTTTCCATTTTTGAGCTAATACTAATCTCGCTGCATCACAAGCATACAAAAAAATATTAACTCTATCTCTAGGGATATTTTCTGGGATTAAACTTAATAAGAAATATTCAGGGTTTTTTTCAAATGTGACTTTTAACATTCTCTTCAATTTCTCATATATATCATTCCAAAATTTATTTATTTCTTTACACTCCCATCAAATGCCACCTGTATACAAGCTTCATCATGTTTTCTTTAATTCCTGAACACGCTGTAAATCTCATTGTTGATCTCCACAAATTATCCCACTGTGTTTTGTAAATTGGTCTTCCTAAATCCTGGGCCCACTTTGTCATTACAGATTTTATCTCTTCATCTTTTAATTCCCACTCTAATAAAAATTTATACATCTTGGATAGTGGTTTAACCATATTATCAATCAGAATTTCTTGTAATTTAGATTTCCCCCCAATAAATCCTATTTCTTTATGGTTTTTTAAAATAAACTTTGTATTTGGAGATAATGTAACCAGCTAGCACAATGATGTTTTGTCTGTTCATATGGTTTTATTACAAATTGATCTCCTTCCTCCTTCACTATCAATTCTTGATAGGTTGGCCATTTTCCACTTTTACCTCGGTCGCTCATCATCGTCATCTCCAATGGCAACGCCCACCAGGGCGTCTTTGTCTCTAATAAATTTTTGTATTCATCCCAGATTTAAAATACCAATTTTTTAAATTATATGATCCGTGAAACTTTTATCATTCCCTCTGCTTTCCTGTAATAAGTATGCATGCCAGCCTTTGTTATTCCTAAATCCCTCCAATTCCAAGAGCTCTTGATTTTCTAATACCATCCACTCTCTCATCCATCAAAAACAAGCGGAGGCTTAATATAATTTAAGATCAGGGACCCCCCAACCACCTCTCTCCTTAATGTCCGTTAATAATTTTAAGAGGCCCTTACTCATCCCAGTCAGTGGAGCAGTCTAACAGGCTGTCAAGCACTGGGGTCAGCCGCTTCGCCGCAATGTTGGCTACTGCTGTAAGGGCCTCGTCCTTTGTTCGGGCGTCTGGGATGCTCGGGAGATGGTGGTAGATCTCCCTGATGATCATGGGCAGCTGGAAGAAGATAAAAGAAGACCAGGATGAGAAAGTGAGGTGGACCTGAAAGAAAGCGAGGGATTTCGGAGAAATGATATATGATGAGAAAAACAAACAAACAAAACAAAACTGAAGCTTTTGGGGTTATAGGGTCAGAAGTTCCAAAAAAGATGGTGAAGTTATTTGTGTATCCTGTTTCTCCTAAAATAAGACATACCCATAAAATAAGCCATAGCAGGATTTCTAAGCAATTGTGCAATATAAGCCATACTCTGAAAATAAGACATAGTGATAGGCGCAGTTCTGGAGGGCGCCAAGGAAGAGGCTAGGCTGGACATATAATTAAAAAATAAGACATCCCCTGAAAATAAGCCACCGTGTTGTTGTTTTTTGAGGAAAAATAAATATAAGACGGTGTCTTATTTGTGGAGAAACACGGGTATGTGACTACAGCAGCTAGGATTCTCTATGCACAGAAATGGGAAAACGCTCTAAGTCCCCTGACATACGATATCCCAGTGAGGCTGAACTGGCAGCAGCAGGAAGAGATAGCAAACCCTGCGACCGAAGATGAAAGAGAGCCAGGATCAAGCAGGGTTTTCTTTCTTTCTTTACAGCCCATGGAGGGGGAGGGAACACAAAGTAAAGAGACGCAGGAAAGTGAACAGGCAAGTTCACAGACCGTGCAAGGGTTAAGTTCCGAGTCAGGGGAGGGGCAAAGACCTGAGCCCCCTCGTGATTACGTGAACGTAGGTGGAAGGTCGGAAAAGAAGCCGCGAATCAACGATACAGATTGAAATGCCCAGTTGTGTAAATAGCAAGAAATAAAAGCTATAGAACGACATTGCCACTACTGTTTGTGTGTGAAGAGAGCAACTATGAGACCCTGACAGTGGAGGGGGGGAGAGGAAAAATTATTAGGTACTGGAATTTAATGACTACAGTATTTGTTTGTTTGCTTGAAAATGTGTATTTAGATTTTCAATACA
Organism: Zootoca vivipara; assembly: GCF_963506605.1. Classification (NCBI taxonomy): domain Eukaryota; kingdom Metazoa; phylum Chordata; class Lepidosauria; order Squamata; family Lacertidae; genus Zootoca; species Zootoca vivipara. The sequence continues at coordinate 3,294,221 of NC_083280.1, read as the reverse complement.
TGTAGCTTACAAAAGAGAACCACAAAAGAAATAGAAAACAGATCCAAGAGCCGGCTTGACTCATCTCTCCTGTTAACCCTAGGAATAGCAGTGGTCCATTGACCTCAGTGTTGTCTACATTCTGTTTCCTTTGCATTGACATGGACAGGGTGGAAGAATGTACTTAAAATACTGCCATTTTGGAAGCCAAACTGCAGCAGAATGGAAACAGAGGCGCCCGCCACAGACGTGGAAACCAATGCCTTCTTACTACCCAGAAACAAGCTAATTCTACGTTCAAAGAAAATGTTTCACTGGTAGGAAACCTGCTCTCTGCCTCTGTTTTGAGCCTTACCTCTTCCATTTCCATCCCGCATTCCTCAAGGAAGGAACTCAGCAGGACTCCTGCGGCCTGCGAGGTGGCTCTGCCTTCTACTGTCAAGTTGTCAATCGCCATCAGCACAACCTCGTTGATCTGGCTGGGCGTGAGGTGCTCCCCAAAGGCCTGGCACAAAGAAGAAAGAAGAGGGAGTTTTCTTCTGCTCCACATCTGGCCACTTTTCAGTAGACCACAGGCGCCTTCACAAACAAAGTGACCTATCTATCCACTCTGCCTTGCAGAGGGTTGAACTAGATGACCCCCAGGATCCCTTCCAACTCTCCAATTCTGATGGTTCTCTCTCCTCCCCATTTTATCCTCATGAGGTACTTTAGACCGAGAGGCTGTGACGGACCCCGTGAGTTTTCTGGCTGAGTGGGGATTTGAACAGGCTTCCTCAACCTTGGCCCTCCAGATGCTTTTGGCCTACAACTCCCATGATCCCTAGCTAGCAGGACCTGTGGTCAGGGATGGTGGGAATTGTCGTCTCAAAGCATCTGGAGGGCCGAGATGGGGTGTGGGCTGCCTGAGGAGGTTGGTGGGGCAGGGCCCCATTTGCCCGAATGGACAAACCTCTGCTATCTGGGAGCTGGCTGCGGTCTTAGCAAGAAAGAGTACAAAAAGCCACACCTACCTTGGCCACTTTGGTGATGTCATCGATGTAAATGGAGGGGCCAGAGATGAAAAAGTCCTCTCTGGCCCACTTCACCACGTGGCCCTTCCTCTGCAGCTCCCTGCTCCGCACTTCCTTTCCTAAGAAGGGTCATACAAAAGAACACAGCATTAGTGCTCCCTGCTCAAAACCTCAAAAAAATTTCACCTCAAAAATTATAAATCAGAACTAAAAGGCAACCCAAAGGAGTGGGGTGGTTATGGAGCTCTATGGTTGCAGCATTGGGGGGGGGGGGTTCCGTTTAGAAAAACGGCGAGGAAGAGGAGACGCAATGTATGGCAAGGGGGAAGTGGGGAGAGAGAAAGCTTTCTCTCTCTCCCTCCTAACATGAGAACTCCGGGGCCTCCAATGAAACTGAAGTTTCAGGATGGTCCTCCTTCTTGCAGTGCACAGCTAAACTTTGGAACTCCTTGCCACAGGAGCCATTGATGGCCATGGACCAAGATGGCTTTCAAAGAAGATGAGGCAAATTCATGGAAGAGAAGGCTACCCATGGCTATTAGCCATGATGGCTATGCTCTGCCTCCGCAGTCAGAGGCAGCAAAGCACAGGAGAAGAAAGAGCTCTTGAGTTCGAATTCTGATTGCTGGTTTCCCACAGGATGCTGGACTGGGGTGGGCCACTGGTCTGATCCAGAAGGCTTTTCTTATGTTCCTAAGCAGTGAATCCCTCCCCTCAGACTGCCCTCTCATCTCTGGCCAACGGGGTGTTTGCTTTAGGCCAGTGCTGGCACGAATTCTGGCCCTCCTGAACTCCCATCAACCCCAGCGGCAGCCAGCATGGGCAACACTCAGGGATGTTGGGAGTTGGAGCAGCCGCTGTCGGGCTACAGATCTCCCACCCTGTGGCCTATAAGAAACACACCCTTTCCCAGCATCCCACTCACCCATTCTGGATATCAAAATGTAATGGAGGTGGTACAAGGCCTCCGCGGATTGCGGCCCAATGTCCTTCCCGTTGTCTGCCAGGTGCAGGGATAAAAGTGCCACCAGCTGCCCCAGAAGGGGGAAATCCTGGGATATCTAGGAGGTGGAGAGAGAGAGAGAGGTGCACAGTCAGCCCTCGCCCCACACAGCCCAGCAAGAGAAAACCATCTGCCATGCTTTCAGTTGGCAAAGGTGGCAGAGGGGCGCAGAGCAAGAGACCTGTGCTTAGGTGGCCCACCCAAGGGCTTTTTTTCCAGCCAGAACTCACTGGAACTCAGTCCTGGAACCTCTCAGGTAGGCCTTGATGCCATTATAAGAGAATGAGGGAGGTGAGTTCATGGTGATTCCTCGGGTTAAGAACTTTACTTTAGGATGAGAACAGAAATGGCGCAGCGGCAGCAGGAGGCCCCATTAGCTAAAGTGGTAACTCAGGTTAAGAACAGTTGCAGGTTAAGAACGGACCTCCAGAACAAATTAAATTCTTAACCGGAGGTACCACAGTATAGAAATGTAATACATTAAAAATAAATAAATCTGAAATTTCGGCATTAAGCCTTGGTCACTCACATCAAAGTTTAAATGCTCGGAAACATATTTCATGAGAAAGCTGGTGGTCTTCACAGCTCTTTCCCGCTCGTAGATTTTGGGGGAGTCTATCCAGCTATTTGTGTGCTGCGGGAGAGAAATAATCATCATCACATGGACGGACAAGCATTAATCCGGGTTTGCAAATTCACAAAGCTTTAGCTACTGGCTGGATCAATCATGCTGGGACCATAGAGGGGACAAATTGCAAAAAAGGGTTGTTTTGTAAAGGAGAAAGTTTGCTCAATTTGGTCTCCTTTGTTGTTGTTGTTGTTATATACCCCACCTTTTTCCCTGACAGGGACTCAAGGCAGCTTACAAACAAAATAAGAACAACTTGAGATATAGAAAAAATAAGCCATTAAAAGAAACACATTGAACATTAATAGAATTAGAAATTAATTCACTCTTGGCTTGTTTTTGTTTTATTGTGTATTTTGTGTTCTCATTTTGTATTTTCATGTTGTGAACTGCCCTGCGATCTGCCATTTGTGTTTGTGTTTGTGTGTGTGATAATTACAATAATATAACATCCACCTCAGCCCAGCCGTAGCCATGGAATGCAGGCCGCATCCTTAGCCCAAGCCCAGCCATTCATGCACCAACCTTGGTGTTGCCCACAGGGAATGATGAATGGCAGCTGGTCCTTTGGGGTTTCAGACAGAGAGTCTTTTCCCAGCCCCACCTGGAGATGCTGAGGATTGAACCTGGGACCTTGAGCATCCAAAACAGATGCTCTGCCCCTGAGCCACGGCCTTTCCCCTCATGCCATCAGCAGAGGACATACGGTATCTTTGAATGTGTGCCTTGCACAAGCATTCCTAGCAGAACAGAGGCCCAGTTCACCATCAGCATCCAGAACCAGTGAGTTGGCCACAGGTGCCCCCCCCCATGCAATCATTTCAAGGGGGTCTGTCCTCCTGCCGGGGATCTGCTCTGACATCTTGGGGACTCCCTTACCTCCAATATCTGCTGCAGGGTCTTCAGGGAGGGGGCCTCCGACAGCAAGCTGCTCAGCATGTTTATGCATGCATTGACTGTCTGCTGGTAAAAGTCCTGAAAGGAGAGAAGCAAAAGCCATTAAAAGCTGAAGACCCCCATGGAAATCCCATGTGCTCTGGACTCCAACCACTCCTGACTCTTGGGCCAAGGGCAGCCCATCTGGAGAAGCACACATTCTTCAACTCTATTTCTTTTCAAAGAAAGAAAAGTCTTTTTGCAGCCCGTAGCCAGAACGAGAAAAGAGGGGAAGAGCCACAGGGGTGGCTCTTGTGGTAAGACTTTATTTCTATACCATCTGTCCATTGCCCAGGTGAGGGAACACCTTTTAAATGGCACACAGAATCAAGAGAGTCACAGCAAGCTTCAGCAGATCCAGCTAGGGACCCAGTATATTAGGGCTATTGCAATAGGGCAGCCTTGGCCACCAGCTGCTCAGCCAATTTGTAACAAAGCTTATGCAGGGCTCCAAAGACAGCGCCCAAAGAGTCCTAAACATCCAACGTTCTTTGACATACATCAAGAAAGGTTACAGGTCATGGGATATAAAGATAGAGGACTCCACACTGGGCTCAACTTCCTTGGGGTGTTCCAAACCATTTGGCCCTAACTATCGTACTTCCACCTTCATTTGTAGCTTACACAGCTCAGGCACTTGAACCTGGCAACCCCATATTCCTCCATTCCTATCCCTAGAAGCAGAAAGTTCAGTTACCTGGCTCTGTGTAACGGGCAAAGCGAAGACCTTTTTTATTGTGCTCTGCAGTAGCCTACTCCGCAGGAGCTGGTTGGTGGGTGGTCTCAAGGCACTGAAGAGGAAAGAGAAAGGAGGGGAGAGGAAATGATCAGCACCCAGCAGTCCATCAACCTGGTGAGGAAATAGGCACTGTGTCTGGCCAAGGGGTACAATTTCAGGGTATGGCAAGGGAAGTGCCAGGAATAGGTGGGGCAGTGACAAGCTATAGGGAGACTAGAAGTACCTCCCCATACTTACGTCATCTGTGCGACGGTCTCCATCGCCTGGCGGAGGAGGTAAGTTGAAAACGGCACCGCCGGCTCCGCTTTGATAATTTCCTGTGGTGGGGAAGCACACAGCAGCATGTCAGAGACCTGGAGGCTCCATCCCAGCTACCACCACACCAAGACCAAGACCTGAATTGTGCTCCCTCTCCAGCCCAGCCCACTTGACACCTTCTTTGCAATTGGCAAGTGGGTCCTCCTAGGGCCAGGGGAGAAGAGTGGGCTTCCTGGATCTGGGAATCAGATCCATCTTTCCTCATAAGAACATCAGACCAGCCTTCTGGACCAGGCCAATGGCCCATCTAGTCCAGCATCCTGTTCTCACAGCGGCCAACCAGACGTCTGTGTGAAACCAGGGAGCAGACCATGAGCACAAGAGCCCTCTCCCCGCCTGTGGCTTCCAGCAACTGATATTCAGAAACATTGCATCCTTCCTCTGTGGAGGTAGAACATAGCAATCATGGCTGGTAGCCATCGACAGCCCTCTCCTCCTGGGAGAACCTAGCCTCTTTTACTCAGGCACTGGTGACATCCTGCTGAGGTTGCCACAATGTAGGGCTGCCTTTAAAGAGGGTTTGCAGCAGAACGTGACCACTCAGAGCTAGACCTACACCGCTATTTAAAACACGAGAGAAGGGGGGGTGCTACCCTGCACCCCCTCTCTGCACACATACACACACACACACACACAGTGGAAAACCCCCAGGAGATCCCCCTCTTTTTTTCTTTTTAACTCACTATGATAGAGCTGGTGACCTCTTCCTTGTGGGGGAAGATGTTATATCCCAAATTTAATTCCACAAGTGCCTTGGTGGTTAGAATCGCTGCCTTGATGAAGCTCCTTTTCAGAGTCTCGTCCTAAAAGGAGAAGAGATTTTATTAAATTGAGATTGAATCAAAATCACAAGGAAACATAAAGTCACACTGACCCTAACCCTAATTCTAATCCTTACCCTAACACTAACTCAATCCTGAAAATAACCCAGAAATGGTATTGTTAGATCTTAGAATCATAGAATCGGAAGAGACCACAAGGGCCATCCAGTCCAACCCCCTGCCAAGCAGGAAACACCATCAAAGCATTCCTGACAGCTGGCTGTCAAGCCTCTGCTTAAAGACCTCCAAAGAAGGAGACTCCACCACACTCCTTGGTAGCAAATTCCACTGCCGAATAGCTCTTACTGTCAGGAAGTTCTTCCTAATGTTTAGGTGGAATCTTCTTTCTTGTAGTTTGAATCAGTTGCTCCGTGTCCGCTTCTCTGGAGCAGCAGAAAACAATCTTTCTCCCTCCTCTATATGACATCCTTTTATATATTTGAACATGGCTATCATATCACCCCTTAACCTTCTCTTCTCCAGGCTAAACATACCCAGCTCCCTAAGCCGTTCCTCATAAGGCATCGTTTCCAGGCCTTTGACCATTTTGGTTGCCCTCTTCTGGACATGTTCCAGCTTGTCAGTATCCTTCTTGAACTGTGGTGCCCAGAACTGGACACAGTACTCCAGGTGAGGTCTGACCAGAGCAGAATACAGTGGTACTATTACTTCCCTTGATCTAGATGCTATACTCCTATTGATGCAGCCCAGAATTGCATTGGCTTTTTTAGCTGCTGCATCACACTGCTGACCCATGTCAAGTTTGTGGTCTACCAAGACTCCTAGATCCTTTTCACATTTATTGCTCTCAAGCCAGGTGTCACCCATCCTGTATTTGTGTCTTTCATTTTTTTTGCCCAAGTGTTGTACTTTACATTTCTCCTTGTTAAAATTCATCTTGTTTGCTTTGGCCCAGTTGTCTAATCTGTTCAGGTCATTTTGAAGTGTGATCCTGTCCTCTGGGGTATTAGCCACCCCTCCCAATTTGGTGTAGTCTGCAAACTTGCTCAGGATGCCCTCAAGCCCATCATCCAAGTCATTGATAAAGATGTTGAATAAGACTGGGCCCAAGACAGAACCCTGTGGCACCCCACTAGTCACTACTCTCCAGGATGAGGAGGAGCCATTGATGAGCACCCTTTGGGTTCGGTCAGTAAGCCAGTTACAAATCCACTGAATAGTAGCATTGTCTAGCCCTCATTTTACCAGCTTCTTTACAAGAATATCATGGGGCACCTTGTCAAAGGCCTTGCTGAAATCAAGATAGGCTACATCCACAGCGTTCCCTTCATCTACCAGGCTTGTAATTCTGTCAAAAAATGAGATCAGATTAGTCTGACATGACCTATTTTTCAGGAACCCATGCTGACTTTTAGTGATCACAGAGTTTCTTTCTAGGTGCTCACAGACCGTTTGCTTAATGATCTGCTCTAGAATCTTTCCTGGTATTGATGTCAGGCTGACTGGGCGGTAATTGTTTGGGTCCTCTCTTTCCCCCTTTTTGAAAATAGGGACAGCATTTGCCATCCTCCAGTCTGCTGGAACTTCACCTGTTCTCCAGGAATTTTCAAAGATTATTCCCAGTGGTTCTGAAATCCCCTCTGCCAGTTCTTTTAATACTCTTGGATGTAGTTCATCTGGCCCTAGAGACTTGAATACATCTAAACTAGCCAAGGATTCTTGTACTACCTCCTTACTTATTCTGGGCTGTGTTTCCCCTGCTGAATCATCTGCTCCATATTCTTCAGGTTGGGCATTGTTTTCTTTTTGGAGAAGACTGAGGCAAAGAAGGCATTGAGGAGTTCTGCCCTTTCTCTATCCCCTGTTCACATTTCACCATCTTCTCCTCTAAGTGACCCCACTGTTTCCTTGTTCTTCCTTTTGCTATGGACATACCCATAAAAGCTCTTTTTGTTGCTTTTAACCTCTCTGGCGAGCCTGAGTTCATTCTGTGCTTTAGCTTTTCTGACTTTGTCTCTACACGTGCTGGCTATATGTTTGAATTCCTCTCTGGTGATTTCCCTTTTCCATTTTTTGTACATATCCCTTATGATATGATATGATCGTGAAGCTGAGGCTCCAATACTTTGGCCACCTCATGAGAAGAGAAGAATCCTTGGAAAAGACCCTGATGTTGGGAAAGATTGAGGGCACTAGGAGAAGGGGACGACAGAGGACAAGATGGTTGGACAGTGTTCTCGAAGCTACGAACATGAGTTTGACCAAACTGCGGGAGGCAGTGCAAGACAGGAGTGCCTGGCGTGCTATGGTCCATGGGGTCACGAAGAGTCGGACACGACTAAACGACTAAACAAATCCCTTATGAATCTTAACTCAGTTAAAAGTTCTTTAGACAGCCACCCTGGCTTCTTTAGGCACCTTCCATGTTTCCATCTCATTGGTATTGCCTGAAGTTGTGCTTTTAATATCTCCCTTTTAACAAACCCCCAACCATCATGAACTCCCTTCCCTTTTAGTATTTCTGTCCATGGGATCTCACCCAGCGTTTCCCTAAGTTTTCTGAAGTCGGCTTTCTTAAAGTCTAGGATTTGAGTCTTAGTATGCTTGGTTGCTCCTTTCCGCTGAACAATAAACTCCAGAAGAGCATGATCCTGCCACTTCTACCCCACTAACCAGGTCATCACTATTGGTTAGGACCAGATCTAAAATGGCTGATCCTCTCGTTGCTTCTCCCACTTTCTGGACAATGAAATTGTCGGCAAGGCCTGTGAGGAATCTGTTCGACCTTATGCTCTTGGCTGAGTTTGACATCCAACAAATATCAGGATAGTTGAAATCCCCAATTACTACTATCTCACTTCCTTTTGAATGCTTGGCCATTTGTTCCAGGAAGGCATCATCTGTGTCCTCAGTTTGGCTTGGGGATCTATAGAAAACTCCCACAATGTGTATCTGAAGAAGTGTGCATGCACACGAAAGCTCATACCAATAACAAACTTAGTTGGTCTCTAAGGTGCTACTGGAAGGAATTGTTTTATTTTGTTTTTGACTACGTCAGACCAATACGGCTACCTACCTGTAACTTCCCACAATGAGATCACTGTTATTTTTCTCTCCCTTAATTTTGACCCAGATACTCTCAACTTGGCTTTGAAGTTTTAAATCCTGGATCTCTTCACAGGTATACACATCCTTGACATATAATGCTACTCCTCCTCCTTTCCTGTTTGGTCTATTTCTCTGAAATAGATTGTATCCCTCTATTTCTACATTCCAATCATGAGACTCATCTCACCAGGTTTCAGTGATGCCTATTATGTCGTATTTAGTTTGATGTACCAAGAGTTCAAGTTCATCTTGTTTATTTCCCATGCTCTGTGCATTAGTATACAGACACTGAAGACCATTGATCATTCCCCCATGTCTCTTATTTAAGGATTTTTTCCTCCCACCACTAGGTCTGCGTGCTGTTTGCTCCATTTGGTCCTTGACAATCCAAGAGGCAGAAGCCCTTCTGCTCCCTCCTCAGTTGCTGCACTCCAAGCACTCCAAGATAATAAACTTCATGTAAAATTGCTGTTTTAGGGGTTGTTTTTAAAAGTCTGAAACAGATTAATCCATTTTGCATTGCTTTCTATGGGTAAGCATGCCTTGGTTTTGGAACGCTTTGGTTTTAGAACGGGCTTCCAAAACGGATTAAGTTTGAGAACCAAGGTACCACTCTAATACCCCATTTGTGGAGTCAGTATACACCCCAGTCTACATCCCTTTTCTGGATGAAGCCAGAGACTCTGCCCTAGGGCACAGTCTGAAGGCATGTGGTGCAAGGACCTTGACGGAGCTCAGGAGGTCTGCTCAGTGCCGGGATGGGGACCACTTGGGAAACAGTGGCACACCTCCTGGAGTCCTTTGACAGGAGAAAGGCAGGGTATACCGTATTTTTTCGTGTATAAGACACCCCCTATTTTTGGGGAGTCCAAATTAAGAAAATGAGGGGAGGATTGCCCAAAGTTGCTGAGCTTTCGGGGGGGGATTACCCACAGTTGTTCAATTATTTGGGGGGGTTTTCAAAAAATGGCTCACCCGCTGGACTTATGCTGCCGCAAATGTGTCGCAAAACCCACCTATTGTCTGTCCCCTCGCCGGCAGAAACCACCAATCACCTTCCCAATTGCTGCAGCAACAGCCAATCAACCCCGCCCCTTGCTGCAGCCACCAGTAACACGCACAAGAGCCGCTGACAATCTCCGGCTTGCAGCGGCAACCAATCTCACGTTCCCCCTATGCACTATCTGTGTATAAGATGATCCTCATTTTGAAACATCCTTTTTTTAATTCCAAAAACACCTCGTCTTTTACATGGAAAAGTACGGTATAGCCGAGAGAACGAACAACAGGAATCTGTGGGGAAAGGAGAGCCCTACCTTCCTGGTGTTCTGGAATTGGAAGAGGAGCTCCTCCACGATGACCTCGATGAAGCACAGCAGGTCTTCTGGCCGTGCCCCAAGAGCCATCTGGCCATAGCAAAGCATGACGGTGAGACCGCCATTCCTCTCCCCTGTCTTCTGGAAGGAAAGGGAGGCGAAAGTGAGTTTTGGAAACTCACTTTCGCAATAGGAGGCAAACCACCACTTAGTTGGGACCTCTTAGCAGCTGGGAAAATCTGAGTAGTCAGTAAGTTGCTGTGCATCGGGATCTTCCTGCCTAAATGTGGAACCTGACATTTGACCCTCTTGAATTTCATTTTGTGAGTTTGGGCCCAGTAATCCAATCTGTGAAGGTTATCTTGAATCCCAATTCTGTCTTCTGCAGCACTGGCTACCCTTCCCAGTTTGGTGTCATCTGCAAATTTGTTGAGCACACCCTCGATTCCTTTGTCCAGGTCATTTGTTAAAAAAAAGTTGGACAACAACGGGCCCAGGACAGAACCCCGTGACACCCCACTGGTCACTTTTCCCCCAGGATGATGAGGAACCATGAAGGAGTTCTCTTTGGGTTCGGTCAGTCAACCAGTGAGAAAGTGCAGGACAGTGTAGTGTAGACTGACCACCAGTGCTCTCTTCCACGGGAGCTGCTTTTTTAAAATTAAAATGAACCAGGTGGATCTGCACCTCTTCTCCATAGGGAGGGTTGGAAAATTTCCTTTGTCATTTCCCAACTCACAGAAAAAATCCAGGGGCAAGACACTCCTGGGTTTCATTTCTCTTGGATGGCAGAGCACAAGAGAGTTCAGGGCTGCATTCCGATGTTTTGGACTCTAGCTCCCATTGGCCTCAGCCAGCATGGCCACTGGTCAGGAGGGATGGGAGCTGCAGTCTGTAGCATCTGGAGGGCACCATTTTGGTCACCTCCCCTGTGATAAACTATGGTTGATTATTGTGTGAATGAGCCTTGGACTCATCGGCTCCTGCTCCCTTCTCCTCTAGCACAGTTGCAAAAAGGAGGCTGGAAGCTTTTTCCTCCATGTTTAACTAACCACAGTTTAGTGATGCCCGGATCAGGACACACTGCGGTTAATCTTAACAAAGGCTAACTGAAACAAGCCAACTTCTAACCATGGATTAGGAAACTGGCTCCTTTGAACAAATCACAGTGAATATTAACCATAGTTTGGGGCGTTTGAAGTAACACTAGATGGAAGTTAACAGAAAATGGAAGGAAAAGGTTCTGATCTCCTTCCAGCTGGCTTGGAGAATTGGAGAGTCAGGGGCACATGACTCCAAGGCCCGCTTAGGTTATGGAACTGTAATAATAATAATAGTAATAATAATAATAATAATAATAATAATAATAATAATAATAATTTATTTACACCCCGCCCATCTGGCTGGGTTTCCCCAGCCACTCTGGGCGGCTTCCAATAAAAAGATAAAATAAAATAATCTATTAAACATTAAAATCCTCCCTAAACAGCGCTGCCTTCAGATGTCCTCTAAAAGTCTGGCAGTTGTTTTTCTCTTTGACATCTGGTGGGAGGGCATTCCACAGGGCGAGCACCACTACCGAGAAGGCCCTCTGCCTGGTTCCCTGCAACTTGGCTTCTCGCAACGAGGGAACCGCCAGAAGGCCCTCGGCACTGGACCTCAGTGTCCGGGCAGAACGATGTTAGATCTCCACGCAGTTACTATGCCTTTGTAATAATTCACTTAATTATTATATGGAGGTGAACACAGAGAGTGATACTCAACTATGCTTTCCTCCAAGGAGACCTATGGAAATGAATGGGCCTAACTTAGTCATGTTCATTCAATTCAATGGGTCTACTCTAAAGCACACTTGAATGTGGCCAGCAGGCACTCCCAGAAGGCAGAAGAACCCTTACACGAGAGCAACTTGGGCAGCTCGCCTGCCCCCGAAATGCACCCCTTTTTTAAAAAAAAAGCTACTTGCAGCTGAAACCTCTCCCCTCTTTCTTTCTCTCTGCCTCTCCCAACCTGCCGGCTGCCTTCTCTCTTGGGTTTGGCTCCCTCCCCTCTTCCAAACTCTAAGAGGCTCTTCATTCAAAACCACAGAGAACCCCTGCAACTTCCTGACAGCAGAGCACTCTCCCTTGGGAGGTTGTGGATGACCATCTGTCAGGGATGCTTTAGTTGAGATTCCTGCATTGCAGGGGGTTGGACTAGATGACCCTTGGGGGTCATCGTCCCCATTAGCTTCCACTATTGAAGAAATGCCAACCAGCCATCTGACAACCAACCTAAAAACATGAGTCACTCTACTTTTGTATTGCTTGTACTTTTGTGATGACCAATGAAGAAGAAAAAGAAGAGTATGGATTTGATATCCCGCTTTATCACTACCCGAAGGAGTCTCATACCGGCTAACAATCTCCTTTCCCTTCCTCCCCCACAACAAACACTCTGTGAGGTGAGGGGGGCTGAGAGACTTCAGAGAAGTGGGACTAGCCCAAGGTCACTGTTATGTACTGAGCTGAATCCTAGAACAATAGGATCCAAAATGCAGCAGTCTGCTTGGTCCGCAGGAGCCGCCCAATCCAGCTCCAGGTGGAAGTGAATCAGAAACCTGAATGGCCTGCAGGAGCAGCCCTGAAGTAGGCAATCACGCAAGGCCCATTGTGTATATAGGAGACGTTTTGGTGAAAGAGCCATTCTTCCCTTCTTCTTGCTACTACAAGCCGAATAAAGAGCATGAAATTCACTCTCGACTCCGAGGATATTTCAGTCACCCAGCAGCTGCATGTGGAGCAGCGGGGACCTGAACCCGGTTCACCAGATTACGAGTCCACCGCTCTTGACCACTACACCACACTGGCTGATGAATCCCTTTGACTGACTGACTGACTGATTGACTGAGCAAAGGGATCAAATCAGATCTAGGGTCCGGCTCTAGGTGCAGTCCCGGTGGCCTGCACAAGACGGCCCTGAGGATGAATGAGACATACCCCCCAGAGGAAGTTTTCTGGCCTTCCATACTGAGAGGATGAGCAGATCCAATTGCCTTTTGGGAATGGTAAGGATCCCATCCCTTGAAAAAGAGCATATTTTGAAATGGAGCAGGATGAATTCTCTTCCAAGGCAGCTCTGTTTTTCTAGATCAGAGGAACCCAGGGTCTGTTTCATATACTTTGGCTATGAAAGATTGGGATGGGTCCTTAGTGGCTATTTACATCCACGCCAATTCAAAACACATGGATGGGGAAGGGGCACCAGGCTGGGGGCGGCTAACCTACACGCTTGCTCTGCTCCTTCCTCACTTGACACCCTTACCTCCGACATCTCAGCCTTGCTTGTGTGCCCGAACTCCCGAACTCCCCTGAAAATCTGCGCGAGATGTCCGTACGCTGCCACGCTAATGGCCTCCGAAATTCCCTAGGGAGAATGATGCACGTCAAACGTCAAAGATGCACAATCTAAAGCAGGGTGCTCCAATTTTTCATAGCAAGTGGGCCGCAAGAGTAGATCAGCACAGAACCTGTGGGCCGCACACTGACTTGTTGTGTGGGAGAGGGGAGCAAGGCCAAAATTTGACACCCACACACCCACCTGACCCACATGCTGCCTTCCCAAAGGTAGGCAGGTGAGGCTCTGGGTTTGGGGAAGGAGGCACGAGGCTCTGGCAGGACCTAGAGCCTTCCCACCGTCTTCTTCCCAAAGCTGGGAAAGAGCTAACTAGGCTTTGGGAAGGAAGCTGGAGGACTCCAGGACCCTGGCAGGTCACACATGCCTCCTTCCCAAAGCCCAGGGCAAGGCCTACAGGTGTGTATGGGTGCCTCAAAGGTTGCTGAGGGCCGCCCAGAAAGGCATTGAGGGCCACATGTTGGCTGCTCTGAGCTAACCCCAAATTAAACCAATCTGCCCCAGATGTATAGAATGCTGAAAAGCGGTTCCTACTATGTATAAGGGGCTTTGAGGGTGTGACTGGGGGGGGGCACGAAAAACTTGGAGGGTGGTGTAGTTGGAGGAACGAAGGTCACGAGCAGAGACAATTCAGGAAAGAAGGACAGAGGGCTGGTGGGGACTGGCTGGCGGAGTAAGAGTGGTGGGCACCTAGAGCCTGGATCGTGGTGGTGGGACACTGGGGAGCAGCCTGGGGGAGGGACGAGCTGGGAGGCGCTTGAAGCAGAAGGTTGGAGCCATCAAGGAGGGTTCTGAGGAAGGAGGCTCTTCCAGGAGAAGGCTGGAGGTCGAGAGTCTCGGTGGGACCCCCCGGACATCCCCCACATTCACTCACCTGTCTGTCTGCCTCCTCTTCCAGAGGCAACGTCAGAAGTAACTGCAAGTACTGGCGGACTGTCTCTGTGCTCCTGGAATCCCGCAGTTTGAGTCCATAGTATCGATAGAGGGCATTCTAAGGGTTGGGGAAGGTTTGGGTGAGTCACAGTGAGGAGACCCCACCAATAGAATTTCCATTTTACCTTCTGAAAATGTCAGGCAAGACTAAATAATAATAATAGATTGCAAGTACTAGACAATTGTTTGAATGATTTGTATGCAATTTTACACGTTTACACATAGTTTTCTTACCACGCAAAACTACATTCTATTAATTTAACCACATCTTCTGAATTCCGAGTCATATTACAACTCTTTAAAGGTAAAGGTAAAGGGACCCCTGACAATTAAGTCCAGTCGCGGACGACTCTGGGCTTGCAGCGCTCATTTGGCTTTAGAGGCCAAGGGAACCAGCGTTTGTCTGCTTTCGCAGACAGTTTTTCCGGGTCATGTGGCCAGCATGACTAAGCCACTTCTGGCCAAACCAGAGCAGCGCACAGAAACACTGTTTACCTTCCCACCAGAGCGGTACTTATTTATCTACTTGCACTGTGTGCTTTCGAACTGCTAGGTTGGCAGGAGCTGGGACAAAACAAAGGGAGCTCACCCCGTCGAGGGGATTCGAACCACCGACCTTCCGACCGGCAAGCCCAAGCAGCACAGTGGTTTAACCCACAGCGCCACCCGCACCCCTATTACAAGAATTTGTTGTTGTTTAGTTGTTTAGTCGTGTCCGACTCTTTGTGACCCCATGGACCAGAGCACGCCAGGCACTCCTGTCTTCCACTGCCTCCTGCAGTTTGGTCAGACTCATGTTGGCAGCTTCAAGAACAAGAAGGCCGATTGCCGGAGAACTGATGCTTTTGAATTATGGTGCTGGAGGAGACTCTTGAGAGTCTCATGGACTGCAAGAAGATCATAGAATCATAGAATCATAGAGTTGGAAGAGACCACAAGGGCCATCCAGTCCAACCCCCTGCCGAGCAGGAAATACCATCAAAGCATTCCTGACAGCTGGCTGTCAAGTCTCTGCTTAAAGACCTCCAAAGAAGGAGACTCCACCACACTCCTTGGTAGCAATTTCCACTGCCAAATAGCTCTTACTGTCAGGAAGTTCTTCCTAATGTTTAGGTGGAATCTTCTTTCTTGTAGTTTGAATCGGTTGCTCCGTGTCCGCTTCTCTGGAGCAGCAGAAAACAATCTTTCTCCCTCCTCTATATGACATCCTTTTATATATTTGAACATGGCTATCATATCACCCCTTAACCTTCTCTTCTCCAGGCTAAACATACCCAGCTCCCTAAGCCGTTCCTCATAAGGTATCGTTTCCAGGCCTTTGACCATTTTGGTTGCCCTCTTCTGGACACGTTCCAGCTTGTCAGTATCCTTCTTGAACTGTGGTGCCCAGAACTGGACACAGTACTCCAGGTGAGGTCTGACCAGATCAGAATACAGTGGTACTATTTCTTCCCTTGATCTAGATGCTATACTCCTATTGATGCAGCCCAGAATTGCATTGGCTTTTTGAGCTGCTGCATCACACTGCTGACTCATGTCAAGTTTGTGGTCTACCAAGACTCCTAGATCCTTTTCACATGTACTGCTCTCAAGCCAGGTGTCTCCCATCCTGTATTTGTGCCTTTCATTTTTTTTGCCTAAGTGTAGTACTTTACATTTCTCCTTGTTAAAATTCATCTTGTTTGCTTTGGCCCAGTTGTCTAATCTGTTAAGGTCATTTTGAGGTGTGATCCTGTCCTCTGGGGTATTAGCCACCCCTCCCAATTTGGTGTCATCTGCAAACTTGCCCTCAAGCCCATCATTCAAGTCATTGATAATGATGTTGAACAAGACTGGGCCCAAGACAGAACCCTGTGGCACCCCACTAGTCACTACTCTCCAGGATGAGAAGGAGCCATTGATGAGCACCCTTTGGGTTCGGTCAGTAAGCCAGTTACAAATCCACTGAATGGTAGCATTGTCTAGCCTGCATTTTACCAGCTTCTTTACAAGAATAGCATGGGGCACCTTGTCAAAGGCCATGCTGAAATCAAGATAGGCTACATCCACAGCGTTCCCTTCATCTACCAGGCTTGTAATTCTGTCAAAAAATGAGATCAGATTCGTCTGACATGACTTATTTATGAGAAACCCATGCTGACTTTCAGTGATCACAGAGTTTCTTTCTAGGTGCTCACAGACTGTTTGCTTAATGATCTGCTCTAGAATCTTTCCTGGTATTGATGTCAGGCTGACTGGGCGGTAATTGTTTGGGTCCTCTCTTTCCCCCTTTTTGAAAATAGGGACAACATTTGCCCTCCTCCAGTCTGCTGGAACTTCACCTGTTCTCCAGGAATTTTCAAAGATTATTCCCAGTGGTTCTGAAATCACCTCTGCCAGTTCTTTTAATACTCTTGGATGTAGTTCATCTGGCCCTGGAGACTTGAATACTAAACTAGCCAAGTATTCTTGTACTACCTCCTTACTTATTCTGGGCTGTGTTTCCCCTGCAAACCTATCCAGATCAAAACTATCCAGTCTTAAGGAAATCAGCCTTGAGTGCTCACTGGAAGGACAGATCCTGAAGCTGAAGCTCCAATACTTTGGCCACCTCATGAGAAGAGAAGACTCCCTGGAAAAGACCCTGATGTTGGGAAAGATGGAGGGCACAAGGAGAACGGGAGAACAGAGGACGAGATGGTTGGACAGTGTTCTTGAAGCTACAAACATGAGTGGAGCTTGCTCTGCTTGATATGAGACAAAAATCCAATGTCCTTAGAATAAGAGATTTGCCAGAAAAGGAGGGAGAACAGGATTTTACAACGTACGGTACATAGCCAAGACATTGGCAGACTAGATGGGGGAGAGTCAGGAATTTTTGATGGAATCAATAGAGAGTTACAGCATTCGATCTAATAGATCACGAGAAACTGGTCAGGCTGCAAACTGCTTGGTGGTAACATTTACTTCTAAGAAAATTAAAGATGCTATCCTGCAGAAAAGCTATGAAAGCAGTCTCTCGGATGATGGGTCTCAAGTGACTATGTACAAGGAAACCCCCCAATCGTAAGGCAACAACATCACAGATACCAGTTCATAACAAATGGTCTGAAAAAAGCCAACCTAAGATTCAGATGGGAATTTCCAGAAGGACTTTCCTCTAAATTTAAAGGTAAAAAACACAGGTTGGCAACTGAAGACCAAGCACATGAATACTGTCGCATATACGGCAAAGATTTTGAATTTGATCAGCCATAATAAAGGACAAAAGTGGTAAGGACCTAACAGAAGCAGAAGACATCAAGAAGAGGTGGCAAGAATACACAGAGGAATTATACCAGAAAGATATGGAGGTCTCGTACACCCCAGGTAGTGTGGTTGCTGACCTTGAGCCAGACATCTTGGAGAGTGAAGTCAAATGGGCCTTAGAACGCACTGCTAATAACAAGGCCAGTGGAAGTGAAGATATTCCAGCTGAACTATTTAAAATTTTAAAAGATGATGCTGTTAAGGTGCTACACCCAATATGCCAGCAAGTTTGGAAAACTCAGCAATGGCCAGAAGATTGGAGAAGATCAGTCTACATCCCAATTCCAAAGAAGGGCAGTGCCAAAGAATGCTCCAACTACCGCACAATTGCGCTCATTTCACATGCTAGCAAGGTTAGGCTTAAAATTCTACAAGGCAGGCTTAAGCAGTATGTGGACCGAGAACTCCCAGAAGTGCAAGCTGGATTTCGAAAGGGCAGAGGAACCAGAGACCAAATAGCAAACATGCGCTGGATTATGGAGAAAGCTAGAGAGTTCCAGAAAAACATCTACTTCTGCTTCATTGACTATGCAAAAGCCTTTGACTGTGTCGACCACAGCAAACTATGGCAAGTTCTTAAAGAAATGGGAGTGCCTGATCACCTAATCTGTCTCCTGAGAAATCTCTATGTGGGACAAGAAGCTACAGTTAGAACTTGATACAAAACAACTGATTGGTTCAAAATTGGGAAAGGAGTACGACAAGGTTGTATATTGTACGACAAGGTTGTACATATTAACTTATATGCAGAATTCATCATGCGAAAGGCTGGACTAGATGAATCCCAAGACGGAATTAAGATTGCCGGAAGAAATATCAACAACCTCAGATATGCAGATGACACAACCTTGATGGCAGAAAGCGAGGAGGAATTAAAGAACCTTTTAATGAGGGTGAAAGAGGAGAGCGCAAAATATGGTCTGAAGCTCAACATCAAAAAAACCAAGATCATGGCCACTGGTCCCATCACCTCCTGGCAAATAGAAGGGGAAGAAATGGAGGCAGTGAGAGATTTTACTTTCTTGGGCTCCTTGATCACTGCAGATGGTGACAGCAGTCACGAAATTAAAAGACGCCTGCTTCTTGGGAGAAAAGCAATGACAAACCTAGACAGCATCTTAAAAAGCAGAGACATCACCTTGCCGACAAAGGTCCTTATTGTTAAAGCTATGGTTTTCCCAGTAGTGATGTATGGAAGTGAGAGCTGGACCATAAAGAAGGCTGATCGCCGAAGAATTGATGCTTTTGAATTATGGTGCTGGAGGAGACTCTTGAGAGTCCCATGGACTGCAAGAAGACCAAACCTCTTCATTCTGAAGGAAATCGGCCCTGAGTGCTCACTGGAAGGACGGATCCTGAAGCTGAGACTCCAAGACTTTGGCCACCTCATGAGAAGAGAAGACTACCTGGAAAAGACCCTGATGTTGGGAAAGATGGAGGGCACTAGGAGAAGGGGACGACAGAGGACGAGATGGTTGGACAGTGTTCTCGAAGCTACGAACATGAGTTTGACCAAACTGCGGGAGGCAGTGGAAGACAGGAGTGCCTGGCGTGCTCTGGTCCATGGGGTCATGAAGAGTCGGACACAACTAAACGACTAAACAACAACAACATTCAGGCCCAAATCTCCAAAGGGAGCAGAAGGAGGGGCAGGCGGTGCCATGGGGGGTGGGGGACATAGATAATTTAAATAATCAGGAAAGAGGAGAAGTTAGGCTAAACATCATCATCTACAATACTCAGGACTTACCCTGTTATATCCAGCCTGGGATGTCTTCTGCTGTGCAGGGACAGCAGCTCTGAGGCTGGAGGCAGGTGTAACCTGGGACAAGGCAGAAGAAAATGGTCATGTTTCTTGCCTAGAGAACAGTTGCCATTTATTTGCCACTTATCTTCTCTAAAAAAAACCCCACATGCCTAGAAACAGACTTCTTGCAAAAATCATTTGGAGTAAAATCTATTGCAATCAATTCTTTTTTTTTAAGTAACACTCCTTTTTTAAGTAATAATTTTTATTGATTTTATGCACTAGTAACAAAACAGACAAACAAGCAAACAAACAAACAAAAGAAAAGAAAAAAACAGCAAAAAATTAACACCTATAATTTTACCATTCCTTACATTGTCCTTTTCAATATATGGGGACTTGCCTCATTCTCCCCCTCTGAGCTACATTGTCCATTTTTTAACATTCAGCAGGTTCCTCTTCTAAAACCATACATTTCAAAAAAGAATTTCTTTAATCATATTTTCCTTTTTTAAAAAACAAAACAAAAACCATTTATTAAATTTTCCAATTACAAACCAATTATATCACATCAATTATTTCAGATTATACAATTACATATCAATTAAACCAAATATTATGCCAAATCATAAATATTTTGACTTCCCATGCTTCAAAGTCTGGGGATTCCTCTAGTTATTACCTCCTCTTTTGTCGCAGCTTTTGAGATAAACATCCTAATTTCTCATTTGTTCCAAATATTTAGGACCGTCCGTCAGGGAAGGTGTTAAGTACATCTTAAGGTATAGAAAATAAAAAGTTCTCCTCCCTTTTCGTTCCGTCCAAATCATTCTTTTTTCCTTGATGTGGTATTCCCTCGATTCTCTTATCACTCAGCAGCTGGAATTCCTGGCAGTATCTTCTCCCCCGTCTTTTGAAGCATGTCCATGAATTTAAATCCAATTATTTCTCTTAAATCATGGAACTTGCGCTCGAACAGGGTGGCCTCCAGGAGTTCCGGCCCCCATGGGTGCTCGGCCCAGCCCCCCCCCTCATAGAATCATAGAGTTGGAAGAGACCACAAGGGCCATCCAGTCCAACCCCCTGCCAAGCAGGAAACACCATCAAAGCATTCTTCACATATGCCTGTCAAGCCTCAAAGCATTCAAAGCATTATTGACATATGCCTGTCAAAGACCTCCAAAGGAGGAGACTCCACCACACTCCTTGGTAGCAAATTCCACTGCCGAACAGCTCTTACTGTCAGGAAGTTCTTCCTAATGTTTAGGTGGAATCTTTTTTCTTGTAGTTTAAATCCATTGCTCCGTGTCAGCTTCTCTGGAGCAACAGAAAACAGTCTTTCTCCCTCCTCTATATGACATCCTCTTATATATTTGAACATGGCTATCATATCACCCCTTAACCTTCTCTTCTCCAGGCTAAACATACCCAGCTCCCTAAGCCGTTCCTCATAAGGCTTTGTTTCCAGGCCTTTGACCATTTTGGTTGCCCTCTTCTGGACACGTTCCAGCTTGTCAATATCCTTCTTGAACTGTGGTGCCCAGAACTGGACACAGTACTCCAGGTGAGGTCTGACCAGAGCAGAATACAGTGGTACTATTCCTTCCCTTGATCTAGATGTTATACTCCTATTCAGGGCTGGCTCTATGGCCAGGCTGGGTGGCGCAGGGTGCCACGGCGCTGGCCCGCCAGGGGGGCGCCACGCAGCTGCGCTGCCCATCCGCCGGCCGCTCCGCCGCGCAGCAAGCCTGCCCGTTGCGCAGCAGTGTCCTTGACGACCGCGCTGCACGCTGAGCCCGCCCGCCCGCCCGTCGCGCTGGAAAACGGGGCGGCGGTGGGCGGCGGTGGGCGGCGGTGGGCGGCGGTGGGCGGCGGAGGGATCCGTCACACCATGGCGCCAGGGCGCCAAAGGTGCTTGAGACGGCCCTGCTCCTATTGATGCAGCCCATAATTGCATTGCCTTTTTTAGCTGCTGCATCACACTGCTGACTCATGTCAAGTTTGTGGTCTACCAAGACTCCCAGATCCTTTTCACATGTACTGCTCTCAAGCCAGGTGTCTCCCATCCTGTAAATGTGCCTCTCATTTTTTTTGCCCATTTACATTTCTCCTTGTTAAAATTCATCTTGTTTGCTTTGGCCCAGTTGTCTAATCTGTTAAGGTCATTTTGAAGTGTGATCCTGTCCTCTGGGGTATTAGCCACCCCTCCCAATTTGGTGTAGTCTGCAAACTTGCTCAGGATGCCCTCAAGCCCATCATCCAAGTCATTGATAAAGATGTTAAATAAGACTGGGCCCAAGACAGAACCCTGTGGCACCCCACTAGTCACTACTCTCCAGGATGAGGAGGAGCCATTGATGAGCACCCTTTGGGTTCGGTCAGTAAGCCAGTTACAAATCCACTGAATGGTAGCATTGTCTAGCCCGCATTTTACCAGCTTCTTTACAAGAATATCATGGGGCACCTTGTCAAAGGCCTTGCTAAAATCAAGATAGGCTACATCCACAGCGTTCCCTTCATCTACCAGGCTTGTAATTCTGTCAAAAAAATGAGATCAGATTCGTCTGACATGACTTATTTTTCAGAAACCCATGCTGACTTTTAGTGATCACAGAGTTTCTTTCTAGGTGCTCACAGACCGTTTGCTTAATGATCTGCTCTAGAATCTTTCCTGGTATTGATGTCAGGCTGACTGGGCGGTAATTGTTTGGGTCCTCTCTTTTCCCCTTTTTGAAAATAGGGACAACATTTGCCCTCCTCCAGTCTGCTGGAACTTCCCGTTCTCCAGGAATTTTCAAAGATTATTGCCAGTGGTTCTGTAATCACCTCTGCCAGTTCTTTTAATTCTCTTGGATGTAGTTCATCTGGCCCTGGAGACTTGAATACTAAACTAGCCAAGTATTCTTGTACTACCTCTTTACTTATTCTGGGCTGTGCTTCCCCTGCTGCTCCATATTCTTCAGGTCGGGCATTGTTTTCTTTTTTGGAGAAGACTGAGGCAAAGAAGGCATTGAGGAGTTCTGCCCTTTCTCTCCAGCACCATATGCCTGTTGTCTATGGTGCTGGAGGAGACTCTTGAGAGTCCCATGGACTGCAAGAAGATCAAACCTATCCATTCTTAAGGAAATCAGCCCTGAGTGCTCCCTGGAAGGACAGATCGTTAAGCTGAGGCTCCAATACTTTGGCCACCTCATGAGAAGAGAAGAATCCTTGGAAAAGACCCTGATGTTGGGAAAGATTGAGGGCACTAGGAGAAGGGGACGACAGAGGACAAGATGGTTGGACAGTGTTCTCGAAGCTACGAACATGAGTTTGACCAAACTGCGGGAGGCAGTGCAAGACAGGAGTGCCTGGCGTGCTATGGTCCATGGGGTCACGAAGAGTCGGACACGACTAAATGACTAAACAACAACAAGCCCTTTCTCTGCCCCCTGTTTGCATTTCACCATCTTCTCCTCTAAGTGACCCCACTGTTTCCTTGTTCTTCCTTTTGCTACGGACATACCCATAAAAGCCCCTTTTGTTGCTTTTAACCTCTCTAGCAAGCCTGAGTTCATTCTGTGCTTTAGCTTTTCTGACTTTGTCTCTACATGTGCTTTGTCTCTACATGTGCCCCAAAAGATCGGGGTGGGTTAGGGGGCATCCGCGGGCCAGCAGCCCCTCCCATCAAACCCGGGAGGGTGGGGAGACTGCTTTACTCCCCTAGCAGCCGCCAAATTCCCCATGGAGGTCGGGGATGATGGTACGGGTCAGCCATAACTCCTGACGAGCACGAGCGGAAGTCTTATCTTTCTAACCTAAATACAATTTCTGTTATATTGCCTAAAGCCTATACACTGCTTCCTTAAAGATTAATTAGATCTTGCAATATTTCTTTAAATAGTCTCTAAATTTATTCCAGTCTTCTTTGACCGTCTCCTCCTTCTGGTCGCGGATCCTTCCGGTCATCTTGGCAAGTTCCATATAGTCCATCATCTTCATCTGCCATTCATCAATGGTGGGTATTTCTTGAGATTTCCAAGATTTAGCTATTAATAATCTAGCTGCAGTTGTGGCATACAAAAAGAATATACCATCTTTTGGGGGGATCTCATCTCCAACTATTTCAAACAAAAAGGCCTCAGGGTTTTTTTTTTAAAGGTATTCTTGAAAACCTTTTCATTATAGATTAGTAACACTCCAAACAAGATGGAATAAAGCCTCTGGACTGAGAAACACCCCATTCATTTAAAGCACTTTGTTTCCTGCCATGAACCGACAGAACCTAGGCATTGTGGCTATTCCTATTCTTTATTAAATTCCTGTACTGCCCTTCTTCCAAAGATCACAGGACGGTTTACAATATAAAAGCACCAAAATACATACCATAATGACAAACAGAAAAAAGACCACCCCCAGTCTTCTGATTGATTCAGTTTTCTGTTGCCTAAAGTATTTGCTTGCCTGTTCTGCCAAATGCACATGCCTCACATGCCTGGCAAAGAAACTGCTCTTGAGAGCCTGAACTGTCGGGCTCCCGACAGTTCAGGCAGAGGCAAACTCGGCCCTCCAGCTGTTTTGGGACTACAATGCCCATCATTCCTGACCACTTGTCCTATTAGCTAGGGATGATGGGACTTGTAGTCCCCAAACAGCTGGAGGGCCGAGTTTGCCTATCCCTGTGATAGTTCATGGCAGTTCCCCTCAACTTGAACCCTTCTACATGCTCTCACCAGCCCCAGCCAGCATATGGTCCAGAACATTTAGAGGGCACCAGGTTGGGGGATCCTGGTTCACGCTGCGTAACATCAGACCAGGGTGAATAAAAATCAATGATAAAAAAAATCAGATTTCTTTGATTTAAATTTTTTTTATAAAACAACAACAATAAATTGGATTTCTATAATAACATGCTTTTGGAGGAAAAATCTTTCGAAAGATAGTTTTCTGTTTAAGTTGCATTATAGTCCAAAGGCTATTCACTGGGAAATAAGGATTTGTTTTAAGTTTTTCATATGTGCTAAAATTCAGTCTCCCCTTCATGGATCAATACCTTGTCGCGGCGAAGGGGCTTGAATAACTCAGAGAAGCTATGAGCTATGCCATGCAGGGCCACCCAAGAGGGACAGGTCATAGTGGAGAGTTTTGACTAAACGTGATCCACCTGGAGAAGGAACTGGCAAGCCACTCCAGTATCCCTGCCAAGAAAACTCCATGGACAAAGACAACAGGCATATAAAAGTTATGACGCTGGAAGATGAGCCCCTCAGGTCGGAAGGCGTCCAACATGCTACTGAGGAAGAGCGGAGGACAAGTACAAGTAGATTCAGAGCTGATGAAGCGGCTGGGCCAAAGCCGAAAGGTCGCTCAGTTGCGGATATGCCTGGAAGCGAAAGGAAAGTCCGATGCTGTAAAGAAAAGTATTGCATAGGAACCTGGAATGTAAGAACCGTGGATAATGGTAAGCTGGATGTGGTGAAAAATGAGATGGCAAGAATAAATATTGACATCCTGGGCATCAGTGAACTAAAATGGAAGGGAATGGGTGAATTCAGTTCGGGTGACTATCATATCTACTACTGTGGGCAAGAATCCCGTAAAAGAAATGGAGTGGCCCTTATAGTCAACAAAAGAGTGGCGAAAGCTGTAATGGGATGCAATCTCAAAAATGACAGAATGATCTCAATACGAATCCTAGGCAGACCTTTTAACATCACAGTAATCCAAGTTTATGCACCAACTACCGGTGCTGAAGAAAGTGAAATTGACCAATTCTATGAAGACTTACAACACCTTCTAGAAATGACACCAAAGAAGGATGTTCTTCTCATTACAGGGGATTGGAATGCTAAAGTAGGGAATCAAGAGATAAAAGGAACAACTGGCAAGTTTGGCCTTGGAGTTCAAAATGAAGCAGGGCAAACACCTGGAGCTGACTGTAACTCAGATCATCAGCTTCTTATAGCAAAATTCCAGCTTAAACTGAAGAAAGTAGGAAAAACCACTGGGCCAGTAAGATACAATCTAAATCAAATCCCTTATGAATACACAGTGGAAGCGAGGAACAGGTTTAAGGATTTAGATTTGGTGGACAGAGTGCCGGAAGAACTATGGATGGAGGCTCGTAACATTATACAGGAGGCAGCAACGAAAACCATCCCAAGGAAAAGGAAATGCAAGAAAGCAAAATGGCTGTCCAACGAGGCATTACAAATAGCGGAGGAGAGGAGGCAAGCAAAATGCAAGGGAGATAGGGAAAGATACAGGAAACTGAATGCAGATTTCCAAAAAATAGCAAGGAGAGACAAGAGGGTCTTTTTAAATGAGCAATGCAAAGAAATAGAGGAAAACAACAGAATGGGGAAAACCAGAGATCTGTTCAAGAAAATTGGAGATATGAAAGGAACATTTCGTACAAAGATTACCGTAATAAAGGACAAATCAAGACAAATGGGTTACACCTGCCATCATTGGTAAATTGCTAATTGGAGCCTTATTTCCATTGGTGGGAAAACGGAACCCCACCTGACCCTTTCCCCATAACTTGGGAGTTCTAGCATTAGAACTTCGCATTTTGCCACTTGCAATTTTGCCAGAGCTTCTGCCAGTATGAAGCTGTGAGAAGAGAAGGGGGGCCTGCGGGCTGCGCCTTCTGAAAGCTTTACAACAAGATATATCTGCGTAACCGTATGTATCCTTTAGTTAGAGCAATTTGTATGCTTATGTTTATTATTTGCTATCTCTGTAACCTCACAAGAAATGTGCACTGCTATTTTTAAGTTGTATGTTTTACACTTTTTAATAAAGCCTTGAAAAGGTATGTTTTGGTTTGGACCTTGAGTATTGTTCAGGGTGGGGCAACTAGTCCGGTCCCTTGACCATTTGGTCGCATACTGAGTGTTGGGCTGCACAAGTGAGTGTGCCTGGGTTTGAGTAAAGAAACCGAACCAATTGAATTTCTGCCTGCTCTACTAAGAGTAGTCAGAGGCTTGCAACCTTGTAACAAGGCAGAGAGCTATCCCTTTTAGACTCTCTGGCCAGGTGCAAGTGAGAAAGGGTGGTGGTAGCGAACTACTGGGAAATTGTTTTGACTACGGCTCACAAGAGAAGCGCCGAGTTGTGTGTTTCCCACAAGCTGCTCAAGTCAGGAGATTGGCTGGGACGGGCAAGTGAGAGCCACCGACCATTACAGTCTCCCTGCTTATTTAACTTATATGCAGAATTCATCATGCGAAAGGCTGGACTAGATGAATCCCAAGCCGGAATTAAGATTGCCGGAAGAAATATCAACAACCTCAGATATGCAGATGACATAACCTGCAAGAAGATCAAATCTATCCATTCTTAAGGAAATCAGCCCTGAGTGCTCCCTGGAAGGACAGATCGTGAAGCTGAGGCTCCAATACTTTGGCCACCTCATGAGAAGAGAAGAATCCTTGGAAAAGACAACAACAACAACAACAAAATTCCGTCTATTTTTTTTTAAAAAAAGTTTAATCACATCAGTTAACAAACATGAATACATATGCTATAATCTTATTGTTTTAGTTAAATAAATTGTTTAAATTGTTATTAAGGAAATGATTGTTCATCTCCTTCCAATAAAGTATAGCAGAAAAGTTGCCCAAATATACACAGTTAACTTATTAAACCTCACAATAATTTCATGATTATCTGTCTATGCATTTCTAACAGTATAACCAAAGCAGAAATAATAATTTAAATAATAATTTATTATTTATACCCCACCCATCCGGCTGGGCTTCCCCAGCCACTCCGGGCTGCTTCCAACAGAAATATTAAAATACAATAATCTATTAAACATTAAAAGCTTCCCTAAAGAGGGCTGCCTTCAGATGTCCTCCAAAAGTCTGGTAGTTGTTTTTCTCTTTGACATCTGATGGGAGGGCGTTCCACAAGGCGGGTGCCACTACTGAGAAGGCCCTCTGCCGGTTTCCATGTAACTTGGCTTCTCGCAGCGAGGGAACCGCCAAAAGGCCCTCGGCACTGGACCTCAGTGTCCGGGCAGAACGATGGGGGTGGAGACGCTCCTTCAGGTATACTGGACTGAGGCCGTTTAGGACTTTAAAGGTCAGCACCAACACTTTGAATTGTGCTCAGAAACGTACTGGGAAATTTTTGGTATAACTGTAAAAACTACTCTGAAAATTTATTATTCCCAAAATGAAACCTTCATCTGGTTGTAAATATTAAGCAAGAATGTAAAATCAAGTCTTACTGACTAGTGATTTGAATCACACACACCTGGGGAGGTTGCCGGAGGTGTTGGAGGATGGTGTCCAAAATTTCCCTCTCACCCATCTCTTCCGGCATCTTCTTCCCCGCCCACAAATACTCGAAGTTTTCATCTGAGAGTTCTTGAGAAAGAGAGAGAGAGAGAGGTGAGTAAATGAAGCGGACGAGAGGGAAAGGTACCATATTTCCCCGTGTATTTGCCCAGAGTTGTTGAGCTTTTTCTGGGGGGGGGGTAGCCATTAACCGCTCACCCGCAAACCAATCTCATGCATCAACCAAGTCACCTATCGTCTGCCCCATTGCCACAGCAACAGCCCTTCGACAACAGCCAAGAAACAGCAGACAAATCACCGCTGGAAATCTCCTCCTGGCGGTTACAACCAACCGCCGCCCGTCCCCCCTCAGCACTACCCATGTAGAAGAGGAACCCCCATTTGGGGGATAAAAAACCTCGTCTTCTACACGAAAAAAGAGGGCCAGTTCTTTGTCAGGGGGCTTCTCGACTGTTGCAATGAGTGGGTGCATGCCACATGTGAACAGGGATCATAGAACTGTAGCGCCTGAAGGGACCTGTGGGGTCACCTAGTCCAACCCCCAGCAACGCAGAACAGGGTCAGCCACCCGGAAGTCCCTGCTCCATGTGACACGCCTCTTCCAAAGGAGGGGGGGGGCAAGAGAGTGTTGCAAAGAAGAGGAGGAAGAAGATTGGAATGCTCCACAAGTGTGAGATGTGGGAACAGGATTCAGAAGTGGACCAAGGGCGCCTCGAGGGAGAACCAGAGGATATTGTTGCTCTCCTAGTGAGAGAGGGAGGGCAATGTACACTCTGGGAAAATGGGAAGGGAGGTGGAGGATGTTGGGAAACAGGTGGAAAAGGGAAGAAACAGCAAAGCTGTCTTTAAAAAGTCTGGGGAAAGGGTGGGAGTGGGTTAAAAAATTTAAATGCTTGATGTTAGGACGGATTGATTGGAAAGGTCCGAGACTGGAATGAATTACGGAATTCGCTGAGCCACCTGGGAAATCTAGATCCAGGAGAGGGGGGGGGATGAAATTATTTTTAGTTTGTTTAAAGGTATTATGAGAGAAGTGGTAATATTATAAATTGTGAATCATTGTTGGTAAAAAGTATAAGCTAAGGGGAGAAATAATAGCAAGATTAGATATTGGAATTTTTTTAGAGATATGAATTAATTGTTTGGATGTTAATAATATAAATTGGGGGTTTGTAGATTGGTATTGAATTGAAAGGTATAGAGAGAATTGTAATAAGAGGTTTAAAATATTGTGAAAACTGCTGAAAGGTTAATTTTAATAGGGACCCAATGAGGGTCCACAATGCAATGAAAAAGTTAAGAGTAATATTCTTTTCTTCTTCTTTTGTCTTTCTTGCATTTTTGCTGTTGTTGTTTGTTTTTGTGTTTCTTTTTATGTGTTGATGAACTATTTTGTATGGGTGGATTATTAATGTGAATTGACTGTTTTTGTTCTTTTTATAAAATTAATAAATATATTTCCCCAAAAAAAGAGGGGGGGGGACCAAGAGAGACCCTGGCCTCGTAGGATGGAGGCATTGCCAAGGGGAACCCAAAAGGGATCTGGTTCTGTCTACTCACCTGGCAATGCTGGCCCAGAGGTCTCGGCTTTCCTACCGGTAGGAGCCTCTGCTGCCGATGTTGAAGGCAATGCCAGTGTGGACGGGCACTGCCCCTCCTGCTGCTGCCGCCGCTGCTGCCCCTCCTGCTGCCGTTGCTGCCCCTCCTGCTGCTGCTGCTGTTGCTGCAGCTGCTGCCCCTCCTGCTGCTGCTGCTGCTCCTCCTGCAGCTGCTGCTCCTCCTCCTGCTGCTCTTGCTGCAGCTGCTGCTCTTGCTGCAGCTGCTGCCCCTCCTGCTGGCACTGCTGCCCCTCCTGCTGCTGTTGCTGGCGCTGCTGCCCCTCCTGCTGGTACTGCTGCTGCTGGCGCTGCTGCTGTTGTTGCCGCCGCTGCTGCCCCTCCTGCTTGCGCTGCGGGTGCTGCTGTTGTTGCTGCCGCTGCTGCCCCTCCTGCTGGCGCTGCGGCTGCGGCTGTTGCTGCCGCTGCTGCCCCTCCTGCTGGCGCTGCGGCTGCGGCTGTTGTTGCTGCCGCTGCTGCCCCTCCTGCTGGCGCTGCGGCTGTGGCTGTTGTTGCTGCCGCTGCCGCCCCTCCTGGGCAGGATAGATTTTGTTTCGGTTTTTGAATTTTCTCCAAATAAACGACATCCTGCAAGAAAGAAAGGAAACGGCCCGCATAAGTCAATGGAAAGTGAAAAGGCCTGAAGTTCGACCTTGAAATCCAGGCCATTTCAGGAGGTGTTTGGACCCGGTGTCACCTGTGTCCTTGGACTCCAGGTCTGGGCGGATGGAAGCCAGGGAGGGGCCTGGCAAGAAGGGCAGCTGGAAGGGGCTGATTTGCCCCTTGAAAGCCCTCCAAGGCCTCGGGCCCACGGGGTCGCCTCTCCTGCTGTGCCCCAGAGGATCCAGCTGGCCTTTCCCCCAAGACGGAGCTGCTCCGCCAGGCCGTGGGGCAGGACGCAGGTGGACTTTCTTTCCTCCGCAATTGTTCTTATACAGCCTATTAAGTTTGCCTGTTGTTTCAATTGGATCGAATGATCAGCCGTTACAGCAATTTAAACCCACCTGATTCCAACCTATCTATCACACTCTTCCACCAATTGGTGCTCTGTGATCTAGACAAACTTGAAAAGAGCCCCCCACTCTTTGGTGGGTATCTCCATTGGAAGTCATTTCAATTGATATTTATAAAGATAATTATGAACAAAAATCTAGAATGGAATAAAAAGGTACAATCTGGAAATATGGAGTAGGATGAATTTATCATTCTTAGGAAGAATTGTGGCAATCAAGATGAACGCATTGCCAAAAATGTTGTTTGTATTCCAGACAATTCCGCTTTCCAAAATGGCAAAAAGATATTTCAAAATTCATCTGGAAAGGGAAGGACCCAAGGATAAAATATAAAATACAGCCATAAAGACAGAGGAGGATTCTCCCAGATTTTAAACTTTATTAAGAAGTGGGCTGGGTTACTTGGTTCCGGGATTGGATCAAATTAGAAAATACAGATTTGTTTTCTTTTGTTTTTCCTTTTTCCTTTTTTATCAAATTTAATACAGATACCAAAAGAAAAATTACAAATAAGTACAAATAAACCTCAGTAAGGTAAAGGTAAAGGGGCCCCTGACCATCAGGTCCAGTCGTGATCGACTCTGGGGTTGCAGCTCTCATCTCGCTCTATAGGCCGAGGAAGCCGGCGTTTGTCCGTAGACAGTATCCGGGTCATGTGGCCAGCATGCAAAGCTGCTTCTGGCGAACCAGAGCAGCGCATGGAAACGCCGTTTACCTTCCCGCCGGAGCGGTCCCTATTTATCTACTTGCACTTTGATGTGCTTTCGAACTGCTAGGTGGGCAGGAGCTGGGACCGAACAACAGGAGCTCACCCTGTGGCAGGGATTCGAACCACCGACCTTCTGATCAGCAAGCCCTAGACACTGTGGTTTAAGCCACAGCACCACCTGGGTCCCTAAACCTCAGTAAAGACATATACAAATATAAAAAATTACATAAAAAGATATTACACCAAACCTTCCCCCTATCCCACCCACCACCTTATCATAAACAAATAATCCAATTTAACATATATTAAACTAAAATGCGACTTGCTTCCATCTATGCTGGACTTTGATTATACATATGTTGTCTTTTTTGTTGTGTTGTTATACTGTACTTTATTTTATAATATATTTTATGTTTATTTTGTTTTATTCCCCCCCCTTACAAGCTTTACCATACATATACCATTATTTCTGTCTCTGAACAATGTTTCAACTATCCTGATATTTGTTGGATGTCAAACTCAGCCAAGAGCATAAGGTCGAACAGATTCCTCACTGGCCTTGCAGACAATTTCATTGTGGGGTAGAAGTGGCAGGATCATTAGGTGGGAGTGGTCATGCTCTTCTGGAGTTTATTATTCAGCGGAAAGGAACAACCAAGCATACTAAGACTCAAATCTAGACTTTAAGAAAGCCGACTTCAGAAAACTTAGGGAAACGCTGGGTGAAATCCCATGGACAGTAATACTAAAAGGGAAGGGAGTTCATGATGGTTGGGAGTTTGTTAAAAAGGAGATATTAAAAGCACAACTTCAGGCAATACCAATGAGATGGAAACATGGAAGGTACCTAAAGAAGCCAGGGTGGCTATCTAAAGAACTTTTAACTGAGTTAAGATTTAAAAAGGATATGTACAAAAAATGGAAAAGGGGGGAAATCACCAGAGAGGAATTCAAACATATAGCCAGCACGTGTAGAGACAAAGTCAGAAAAGCTAAAGCACAGAATGAACTCAGGCTCGCCAGAGAGGTTAAAAGCAACAAAAAGGGCTTTTATGGGTATGTCCGTAGCAAAAGGAAGAACAAGGAAACAGTGGGGTCACTTAGAGGAGAAGATGGTGAAATGCAGACAGGGGACAGAGAATGGGCAGAACTCCTCAATGCCTTCTTTGCCTCAGTCTTCTCCAAAAAAGAAAACAATGCCCAGCCTGAAGAATATGGAGCAGATGATTCAACAGGGGAAACACAGCCCAGAATAAGTAAGGAGGTAGTACAAGAATCCTTGGCTAGTTTAGATGTATTCAAGTCTCCAGGGCCAGATGAACTACATCCAAGAGTATTAAAAGAACTGGCAGAGGTGATTTCAGAACCACTGGGAATAATCTTTGAAAATTCCTGGAGAACAGGCGAAGTTCCAGCAGACTGGAGGAGGGCAAATGTTGTCCCTATTTTCAAAAAGGGGAAAAGAGAGGACCCAAACAATTACCGCCCAGTCAGCCTGACATCAATACCAGGAAAGATTCTAGAGCAGATCATTAAGCAAACAGTCTGTGAGCACCTAGAAAGAAACTCTGTGATCACTAAAAGTCAGCGTGGGTTTCTGAAAAATAAGTCATGTCAGACTAATCTGATCTCATTTTTTGACAGAATTACAAGCCTGGTAGATGAAGGGAACGCTGTGGATGTAGCCTATCTTGATTTCAGCAAGGCCTTTGACAAGGTGCCCCATGATATTCTTGTAAAGAAGCTGGTAAAATGCGGGCTAGACAATGCTACCATTCAGTGGATTTGTAACTGGCTTACTGACCGAACCCAAAGGGTGCTCATCAATGGCTCCTCCTCATCCTGGAGAGTAGTGACTAGTGGGGTGCCACAGGGTTCTGTCTTGGGCCCAGTCTTATTCAACATCTTTATCAATGACTTGGATGATGGGCTTGAGGGCATCCTGAGCAAGTTTGCAGACGACACCAAATTGGGAGGGGTGGCTAACACCCCAGAGGACAGGATCACACTTCAAAATGACCTGAACAGATTAGACAACTGGGCCAAAGCAAACAAGATGAATTTTAACAAGGAGAAATGTAAAGTACTACACTTGGGCAAAAAAAATGAAAGGCACAAATACAGGATGGGAGACACCTGGCTTGAGAGCAGTACATGTGAAAAGGATCTAGGAGTTTTGGTTGACCACAAACTTGACATGAGTCAGCAGTGTGATGCAGCAGGTAAAAAAGCCAATGCAATTCTGGGTGCATCAATAGGAGTATAGCATCTAGATCAAGGGAAGTAATAGTACCACTGTATTCTGCTCTGGTCAGACCTCACCTGGAGTACTGTGTCCGGTTCTGGGCACCACAGTTCAAGAAGGATACAGACAAGCTGGAACGTGTCCAGAAGAGGTCAACCAAAATGGTCAAAGGCCTGGAAACAAAGCCTTATGAGGAACGGCTTAGGGAGCTGGGTATGTTTAGCCTGGAGAAGAGAAGGTTAAGGGGTGATATGATAACCATGTTCAAATATATAAAAGGATGTCATATAGAGGAGGGAGAAAGATTGTTTTCTGCTGCTCCAGAGAAGCGGACACGGAGCAATGGATTTAAACTACAAGAAAGAAGATTCCACCTAAACATTAGGAAGAACTTCCTGACAGTAAGAGCTGTTCGACAGTGGAATTTGCTGCCAAGGAGTCTGGTGGAGTCTCCTTCTTTGGAGGTCTTTAAGCAGAGGCTTGACAGGCATATGTCAAGAATGCTTTGATGGTGTTTCCTGCTTGGCAGGGGGTTGGACTGGATGGCCCTTGTGGTCTCTTCCAACTCTATGATTCTATGATTCTTTGTATATATTTTTAAACATTCCCAATTCTTTAATAGACTTTGTTTTGATTGTCCTCTAATAAGTTCTGTCAATTTTGCTGTTTCTGTGTATTCAATAAACTTATTTTGCCACTCAATTATTGCTGGTATTTTATTTCCTTTCCAATTCCT
This sequence comes from Zootoca vivipara, assembly GCF_963506605.1. Taxonomy (NCBI): domain Eukaryota; kingdom Metazoa; phylum Chordata; class Lepidosauria; order Squamata; family Lacertidae; genus Zootoca; species Zootoca vivipara. The sequence goes on along the minus strand of NC_083280.1, from coordinate 3,260,452 downwards.
CGCAAGACGGCCTTCTTAAAAGAGCAATGCAAAGAAATAGAGGGAAACAATAGAATGGGGAAAACCAGAGATCTGTTCAAGAAAATTGGAGATATGAAAGGAACATTTTGTACAAAGATTACCATAATAAAGGACAAAAGTGGTAAGGACCTAACAGAAGCAGAAGACATCAAGAAGAGGTGGCAAGAATACACAGAGGAATTATACCAGAAAGATATGGAGGCCTCGTACACCCCAGGTAGTGTGGTTGCTGCTGACCTTGAGCCAAGCATCCTGGAGAGTGAAGTCAAATGGGCCTTAGAAAGCACTGCTAATAACAAGGCCAGTGGAAGTGATGATATTCCAGCTGAACTATTTAAAATTTTAAAAGATGATGCTGTTGAGGTGCTACACCGATTATGCCAGCAAGTTTGGAAACTCAGCAATGGTCAGAGGATTGGAGAAGATCAGTCTACATCCCAATTCCAAAGAAGGGCAGTGCCAAAGAATGCTCCAACTACCGCACAATTGCGCTCATTTCACACGCTAGCAAGGTTATGCTTAAAATTCTACAAGGCAGGCTTAGGCAATATGTGGACCGAGAACTCCCAGAAGTGCAAGCTGGATTTCGAAGGGGCAGAGGAACTAGAGACCAAATTGCAAACATGCGCTGGATTATGGAGAAAGCTAGAGAATTCCAGAAAAACATCTACTTCTGCTTCATTGACTATGCAAAAGCCTTTGATTGTGTCGACCACAGCAAACTATGGCAAGTTCTTAAAGAAATGGGAGTGCCTGATCACCTCATCTGTCTCCTGAGAAATCTCTATGTGGGACAAGAAGCTACAGTTAGAACTGGATACGAAACAACTGATTGGTTCAAAATAGGGAAAGGAGTACGACAAGGCTGTATATTGTCTCCCTGCTTATTTAACTTATATGCAGAATTCATCATGCGAAAGACTGGACTGGATGAATCCCAAACTGAAATTAAGATTGCCAGAAGAAATATCAACAACCTCAGATATGCAGAGGACACAACCTTGATGGCAGAAAGTGAGGAGGAATTAAAGAACCTTTTAATGAGGGTGAAAGAGGAGAGTGCAAAATATGGTCTGAAGCTCAACATAAAAAACCCCAAGATCATGGCCACTGGTCCCATCACCTCCTGGCAAATAGAAGGGGAAGAACTGGAGGCAGTGAGAGATTTCACTTTCTTGGGCTCCATGATCACTGCAGATGGTGACAGCAGTCACGAAATTAAAAGACGCCTGCTTCTTGGGAGAAAAGCAATGACAAACCTAGACAGCATCTTAAAAAACAGAGACATCACCTTGCCTACAAAGGTCCATATAGTTAAAGCTATGGTTTACCCAGTAGTGATGTATGGAAGTGAGAGCTGGACCATAAAGAAGGCTGATCGCCGAAGAATTGATGCTTTTGAATTATGGTGCTGGAGGAGACGCTTGAGAGTCCCATGGACTGCAAGAAGATCAAACCTATCCATTCTGAAGGAAGCCAGCCTTCAGTGCTCACTGGAAGGACAGATCCTGAAGCCGAGGCTCCAATACTTTGGCCAGCTCATGAGAAGAGAAGACTCCCTGGAAAAGACCCTGATGTTGGGAAAGATGGAGGGCACTAGGAGAAGGGGACAACAGAGGACGAGATGGTTGGACAGTGTTCTCGAAGCTACGAACATGAGTTTGACTAAACTGCGGGAGGAGGTGGAAGACAGGAGTGCCTGGCGTGCTCTGGTCCATGGGGTCACGAAGAGTCGGACATGACTTAACGACTAAACAACCACTACAACAATTCCTCGCTACGAGCACTCTTGCCACTATGAGCACAAATTCTCTTATTTGTGGGGATCTCATTTGTAACTAATCCCAGCAAATATGCTTCTGGCTTTTTTAAAAATGACTTTTTATAAATCTTTTTTATTTCTTCATGGGCCTCATTCCAGAAAGGTCTTATTTCTTTGCACCCCCACCAAATATGATACATTGATCCTACCTTCCTCCCCCACAACAAACACTCTGTGAGGTGGGTGGGGCTGAGAGACTTCCGTGAAGTGTGACTAGCCCAAGGTCACCCAGCAGCTGCATGTGGAGGAGCGGAGACGCGAACTCAGTTCCCCAGATTACGAGTCTACCGCTCTTAACCACTACACCACACTGGTTCTCTTTCAGATCTGGCAAAGAGATAGAAACTGTGCCACTAAGAAAAAAAAACCCTGTGCCAATGCTAAGGCTGAGGTTCAAAGAAGAACCAGAGAACTAAAAAACACCTGGTGGATAAAAGAAAAGCTCAAGAGATCCAGCACTTAGCTGATACTCATGATGCACAGAGTTTCTTCAAAGCCACAAAGACCATCTATGGGCCAATAAATCATGGCATATGCCCCCTACGCTCAGCAGACGGTAACACACTTCTAAAAGATAAAGAAGCTATTGCACTGCCCTGGAAAGAACATTACCAACATCTCCTTAACTGCAGCTCCCCCGTAGCTGCTGAGGTCTTCTCACAAATGCCACAAAACAAGTTAGAGATGAGCTTGCAGCATCTCCAAATCTGGGAGAGTTGTGTACAGCTATTAAATACCAGATGAAAAACAACAAAGCCAGTGGACCTGACGGGATACCTTCCGAAATCTTCAAAGTGGGCGGAATTGAACTTACACAACAACTTCACAAGCTCATTGAAAAAATCTGGGAAAGAGAAGAAATCCCAGCAGACTTCAGAGACGCCAAAATTATCAATCTCTTTTAAAAAGGTGACAGAACTGATTGTGGACACTACTGAGGCATCTCTCTATTAGCTGCGGCCGGCAAAATTCTTGCAAGGATCTTAGCAAACCGTCTCGTAACAATATCCGAGGTGACCCTTCCTGAATCCCAAAATGGTTTTCAGTCTTCTAGGGAAACAGTGGACATGATTTTCACTGCTTGACAGCTTCAAGAAAAATGCAGAGAGCAAAACCAACCCTGTATATGGTGTTTATTGACTTGACTAAGGCTTTTGACACTGCAAATCGTAATGCCCTATGGACTGTCCTTCTGAAAATTGGCTGCCCAGATAAATTTGTAAACATCATTCGGCTCCTCCATGATCATATGACAGCAACAATCGCAGATAACAATGGCTCTCAAAGTGAACCATTCACAGTGGGATCAGGTGTTAAACAGGGTTGTGTTATTGCCCCGACTCTATTCATTATTTTCATTGCCATGATCCTACACTTTGTCAATGGGAAACTTCCCACCAGAGTAGAAATCATATATCGAACAGAGATGGAAAGCTCTTCAATCTGAGCAGGCTGAAAGTGAAGAGTAAGGTTACCGTAACTTCCGTCATAGAGCTTCAGTATGCTGATGACAATGTAGTGTGTGCACGCTCAGAGGATGACCACCAAACCATCCTAAATATCTTTGCAGAAGCTTACGAAAAGCTTGGCCTATCACTCAACATCCAAAAAACCAAAGTGCTGCACCAACAAGTACAAAATAACCCCTCTGCAGCGCCACAAATCTAACTCAATGGTGTAACATTGGAAAATGTCAATCACTTCTCCTACCTAGGCAGTTACCTTGCCACAAGGGCCAACATTGATGCCAAAATCCAGCATCGCCTGAGCTCTGCAAGTGCGGCTTTCTCCCGATTGAAGTGCAGAGTGTTTGAGGACCGGGACATTCGCAGGGAAACCAAAATGCTTGTTTACAAAGCTATTGTACTACCAACCTTACTATATGCTTGTGAAACATGGACCACTTATAAACACCATCTCAAACTCCTCAAAAGATTCCATCAATGGTGTCTCTGAAAATTTTTACACTTCACTTGGGAAGACAGGCGAACTAATATCAGTGTACTGGAAGAAGCAAAGATCACCAGTGTCGAAGCAATGATTCTTCAACATCAACTTCGTTGGACTGGTCATGTTGTGCGGATGCCTGATGATCGTCTTCCAAAGCAACTACTCTATTCCAAACTTTAAAATGGAAAGTGCAATGCTGGTGGTCAACAAAAGAGGTTCAAAGACTCTTTCAAGGCAAATCTAAAGAAAGGTAGTATAAACACTGACAATTGATAAACACTGGCCTGCGAGCGCTCCAGTTGGAGAACAGCCTTTACCAAAGGTGTCAGCAAATATAGTCCAGCAAATAAAGAGAGAGAAAATAACCCAGGAATGCACTTTAAATAAAAGGACATAATAATAATAACAACAACAACAATAATAACATATTTATTATTTACACCCTGCTCATCTGGCTGGGCTTCCCCTGCCACTCTGGGTGGCTTCCAACAAACATTAAAATACATCAAATATCACAGATTAAAAACTTCCCCAAACAGGGCTGCCTTTAGGTATTTTCTAAATGTCAGGTAGTTGTTTATCTCTCTGGCCTCTGATGGGAGGGCGTTCCACAGGGCGGGTAGACACATTCTACTCATGTAGACCAGGCATCCCCAAACTTCGGCCCTCCAGATGTTACGGGACTACAATTCCCACCATCCCCGGCCACTGGTCCTGTTAGCTAGGGATCATGGGAGTTGTAGGCCAAAACATCTGGAGGGCCGCAGTTTGGGGATGCCTGATGTAGACACATTCTACTCATGTCAAAACACCAGGCAGGGCCCACAAACAACCCAGAGATACATTTTAAATAAAAGGACCCATTCTACTCGTGTCAAAACACGCTGCCCAGGTTAACAACCAAAGGAAGCCCATTGGATATTACCTCTCACCACTAACTCCTCGACTCCTCAGAACTCTCACAGAAGAGGGCCCCTCCTCCCCAGCTTTCCTAGGCATGAGGTCACAGCAGCATTGTGACATCATCAGGGGGGAAATTGCAGTAAAAACAGCACAGCACAGGCCATTTCATTAAAAGCACATTTTAAATTTATATTCCATGTACTGTATGCTTTGGTTACCATTGAATTGTAGAGTCAAAAGGGACCCTGAGTGTCATCCAGTCCAACCCCCTGAAATGCAGGAATCTTTTGCGCAACATGGGGCTCAAACCCACGACCCTGACATTACAAGTCTCGTGCTCTATCAATATAGGGTGGCAATGACCAGGGCCAGAATAATCCTGGTCAGGCCATGCAGGCCCTAAAAGCAAGAGGAACTCCATTTTCTAAATCTCTCTGCCTCTGATAGAAAGTAAACCAGACAGCACTTTGCACACAGGCACAGCATGTTTGCACATCTAATGCAAAGATCTAACCACACACAGCACTTCTAAGAAATTCTAGCATAAACCACAAGAGCAAGAGGATGCAGCCCACCGCAAATTCTAAGTAGAGCACAACCACAATTGTGCCTGTAAAATTCCAGATAGACACGTGTATGAAAGTACCAGGTACATAACGCCACTTAGTGGAGTTAGGTAAATGACTTTGCATCTTGGGGTGCTCTCTCTTGATTGGTTGATGAAGTACTGCAGAAAGGCTGATCTTCACTTCACTCTGTCAAAAAGGTATAAAAGCACTCTGTGTATGCCCATGGGTCGGGCAGAATGAGGAATGGTTTTTTCCCTACTGCTCCATATTGTTTTGCCGACAAACCAATAATAAAATTGTTCAACTGCCTGAGATTTCGTCTGGTCAATTTGGGAAGCCAGTCATCCACCTTACATCAACTGAGCTGGAGTCTTGTTCAAAATTTTAGGCCTTTATAGATCCCTGCAGCCTTATAGCAAAGGATCCTCAGATTATTGGAATTCTTTTTTTAAATACAGTTATAAAATATTTTGTACTTCTTTGTTTTTACCACCTGAGGGACTGATTTGTTTCGGGGTGGGGGCTCCAGATCAGCTGGCTTTGCTCTGATCGTTCCTTTTTTAAGCCCCCTGTTTCCTCTCATTCGTTTGAGCAGCTTGCCCTGTTTTGCTGTCCGGAGGCCTAGCACGTGGCGCTGGGGAGTTTATTGTTGCCAGGGTTATGGCTGCCTGGCCGTCTCCATCTTGAGGTTGGCCACATGGTCCGGCAGCGGCAGCCATTTTAAGAGTGACACATTTTTAGGTCCCCAGCGCTGTTGGCTTTTGGAGTTCTTGCTAGCGAATTACAATTGTGCAGACGGACTGCCTTTCACAAGCAGGCTCTTTTGAGCTTGCATATTTTATCTCTCTTTCATTTTGCTTCTTTGCCTTATTCTGTGCTTGTTTAATTTGATTTAGGCTTGCTCAATACCAGAGGGCTATAGTACTGGGGGCTGGTTCTTCAATCACAGCGAACACTGCTTCTCTGGTTACAGGTAGGTAGCCGTGTTGGTCTTACGTAGTCGAAACAAAATAAAAAAAATCCTTCCAGCAGCACCTTAAAGACCAACTAAGTTTTTATTTTGGTATGAGCTGTCGTGTGCATGCACACTTCTTCAGATACACTGAAATAGAAGTCCGCAGACGCTATATGTAGAAAAAGGGTGGGGAGGGGGTATCACTCAGAAGGGTGGTGGAAATGGGTGATTGACTGACTGATAGCTGTTGACGACTAAACGACTGTAAATGGTCTTGCATGAAAAAGCAAGGGGTGAGATGGCTGAAGATTGCTTTATCATGTATAATGAGTTAAGAATCCAACGTCTCTGTTCAAATCAACGTCTCTGACATCAGGAATTACAAGACAGAGAAACCAGTAGGAGAACACTTCAATCTCCCAGGACATTCTATACAAGATCTCAAAGTAGCTGTCAGTCTTACTACAAAAGAATTTCAGAAATAAACTGGTTACAGGTAGGTAGCCGTGTTGGTCTGGATCGAAGTAAAATAAAAAAATTCCTTCAGTAGCACCTTAAAGACCAACTAAGTTTTTATTTTGGTATGAGCTTTCGTGTGCATGCACACTTCTTCAGATACAGTGAAATGGAAGTTTCCAGGCACTTATGTAGAGAAGGGGTGGGGAGGGGTGGGGATGGGGAGGGGGGATCACTCAGAAGGGTGGTGGAAATGGGTGATTGACTGACTGATAGCTGTTGATGACCGCAAACGACTGCAAATGGTTTTGCATGAAAAAGCAAGGGTTGAGATGGCTGAAGATCGCTTATCATGTATAATGAGATAAGAATCCGATATCTCTGTTCAAACCAGGTCCCTCCATGGTTTTGAGCTTGGTGATAAGTTGCAATTCAGCAACTTCTCTTTCCAGTCTATTTCTGAAATTCTTTTGTAGTAAGACAGCTACTTTGAGATCTTGTATAGAATGTCCTGGGAGATTGAAGTGTTCTCCTACTGGTTTTTCTGTCTTCTGGTTCCTGATGTCAGATTTATGTCCATTTATCCTTTGGCGTTAAAGCATCTGGCAAAAAGTACTCTTTGAAGCAGCCTCCCACAAAGCACTTCCTGAAAGGACACTTTTGTGAGGTGCCTTAGGAGACTCCAGTGCTTGAGTGATGTTTAAATTATGGGGGAGGCTGCTTCAAAGTGCTTTAAATGTCACTTAAACCATATTAAGAGGAGGGTGCTGCTGCCTCAATGAGCGCTTTTGCAAAGGGCTTTCAGACACATTTCTTCCCCACCCCCCATTCAAGTATGAAGCTTGGGGGGGGCAGGGCTGTCCTAAGCCATTTGTGCCAAAGCTGTTGCAGGTCCCCAAGTACTTAACAGTCAGGCTGACAGGCGCTTAGCAACCCTGTACAATAGGCTTTCAGAGGTGGGAGGGGCTGCCCAATTGTCAGTCAAGTGACACCACATGCTGACTGCCTGTCAAATTTGGCTTGCAAGGCTACTGCTAATCAGGATCTGCTCCATCGATCCAAACAGGTCCCCCACCCCTATAATAAATGCAGAGAGTGGCAGGCGCTCAATAGAAGAGTTTCTGTGTCCCAAGTACATCTCTATTTGGGGGTACAGGGGGGCTGTTTCCCACTCCAGCAGGTCTCCACTCCCCCCTCTGTTCTTGCCTCCAGGCCACTTGGACAGCGTGTTCTACTCCATCTCCTCGGGGGACCCGCACGGCTACTTCTCTGTGGACCCAGAACTGGGGGAGCTGCACACCAGCCTGCCCCTGGACGACGAGGCTCAGCCCCTCCTCCTCCTGGAGGTCCAAGCCCGCAGCGGCTCCCCTCCCGCCTACAGCAGCGCTCGGGTGCAGATCAGCATCACGGACGTGAACGACAATGCACCCGCCTTCCTGGCCCCCTCTGACTCGGTGCTGCTACCCGAGGGGGCTGCCCTGGGCACGGTGGTCTACACCCTGCAGGCGGAGGACCGTGACAGCGGGGTGAATGGGCAGGTGCGCTTCGAACTGGCCTCAGGAGGGGCCAGCGCTTTCACAGTGGAGCACTTCTCCGGGAAGGTGCGGCTCGCAGGGGCCCTGCAGCGGGAGACCAGTGCCCCCTACAGACTGGTCATCCTGGCGCAGGACGGCGGGGTCCCCCGGCTCAGTGCCACCTTCACCCTCTTGGTTCACCTGCAAGCAGCCGATGAGCACAGCCCCATCTTTGACACAATCACCTACCGCGTGGAGGTGCGCGAGGGCGTGCCCGTGAGCACCCGCTTCCTGCAGGTGCGAGCCCTGGCACGGGAGCCCAGTGCCCCATTGGCCTACCACCTGCGGGCCGAGGGGGATGCAGCCAGCTTTGGCATCGCCCCAGACACTGGCTGGCTGTACGTGCGCAGCACCCTCGACCGGGAGGTGCAGGAGCTGTACGTGCTGACGGTGCTGGCGGTGGCCGGGGAGGGCGAGGGTCGCCAAACTGGCACCAGCACCGTGCGCGTCACTGTCACGGATGAGAATGACAACAGCCCCCGCCTGAGTGAGGAGCGCTACTTCTTCACTGTGGCTGAGAACAGGCCGGCAGGCAGCAGCGTGGGCCGGGTGACGGCCAGCGACCGGGACGCGGGACAGAACAGCCGCCTGGCCTACCGCCTGGTGCCATCCGAGGGGAACTTCCTGATCCACACCCAGACTGGTGAGGGAGCAGAGAGGGAGTGGGAGGCACTTCTCAGCAGGGGCTCCCGTGTGGGAGCCGGGGGAGGGAGCAGCCAGGGGTCTCACCTGCGCTGTGCTTCTTCTCCTCATCCTCCAGGGGAGCTGAGCCTTCGGAGGAGCCTGGACCGGGAGCAGCAGGCCAGCTACCAGCTGCAGGTCGTGGTTCAGGACGGGGGGACGCCACCACGCAGCACCACTGGCACCGTCTACGTCACTGTCCTGGATGAGAATGACAATGCACCCACCTTCCTGCACGTGGCCGAGGGCCGCGAACTCCTCCTCCAGGTGGGTGCTCAGGCCTGGCTCATGCCTGGGCGAGGGATCCAAGGGGCACTGGCAGTTCCCCAGAAAGGCCAGGGCCCGAGGGGTAGGATCATGGAGTAGGGAGGTGGCATCACCCTCTGCGTGTCCAGGCAATGGCGGCCAACTCCAGCTCCCCCCCCCTCTGCTGTACCCTCTCAGGTTCTGGAGGAGAAGCCGGCTGGGCTGCTGGTGGCTTCGCTGAGGGCCAAAGACCCAGACGAGGCAGAGAACGGCACTGTCTTCTACTCGCTGTCAGGTAGAACAGATCCCCTTGGGCTGTGCTCCTGGGAGGCCCCACAATGCCCAGAGGTTTCAGGCTTCCCCTCCTTCTCCAGGAGGGTTTCCTGGGCCTGCCCTTGGCTGCCCCCCTCCCTCAGCGCTTCTCCCTTGGTCTCCCTGCAGGTGCCTGGGCAGAGCGCTTCTCCCTGCACGTGGCCACCGGGGAACTGCGGACAGCCACCCGGCTGCGCCAAGCAGAACGGGGCGAGTACGCTTTCACAGTGACAGCAAGCGACCGAGGTGCTGCCCCCCAGAGCACAACAGCAGCCGTGCGCATCCAAGTAGGAGACCTCTTTTGCCTCGGGCGTGGGGCTGGGCCTGCCCCAAATACCCCCTAGGCCCCTTCCTAACCTCTCCCCTCCCTCTGCAGGTGGTGTCCACAGCCCGCCTGCTGCCCCGCCCTGACACCACGGTGCTGACCTTTCACCCCTCGGAGGGCCTGCAGCCGGGCTCTCTCATTGGCTGTGTGGCCCCCCCAGAGCCACCTGCACCTGGGCAAGTGACCTACATGCTGGTGGGGGGCAGCAGCGGGGACGGCCTCTTTGTGGTGGACCCAGGCACGGGGAACATCTACGTGGCCCAGGAGCTAGACTACGAAGCAGGGATGAAGCACAGCCTGCAAGTGAGCATGGAAGACGTCCTGCAGGGCTACCCCAGCCAGCGCCTGGTCTTGGTCGAGATCCATGTGCAGGACAGCAACGACCACGTTCCCACGTGGCCCCAGGACCCTGTCACTGTGGTGGTGTCTGAGGGGGCCACCCCTGGCACATCCCTCTTCACCTTCCAGGCCCTGGATGGGGACGGCCCAGGACCCAACAGCCAACTGCGCTACAACCTCTTGCACCAGGAGGCCCCCCAGGCCCCCTTCCAGCTGGATGCGCGCAGCGGGGAGCTGAGCCTGCAGGGGGCACTGGACCGCGAGACTCAGTCAGCCTACCTGCTGGTGGTCCAGGCCACAGACCAGGCTCTCAACGCTAGCCAGCGCCACTCGGCGGCTGTCACTGCCCACATCTTCGTCACGGACGAGAACGACAACGGGCCTGAGTTCTGCACCCCCTCGAGAATTGACATCCCTGAGGACCAGCCCGTGGGCTTCCTGGTGCTCCAGGTGGTGGCAAGGGATCGGGACCTGGGAGAGAACGGGAGGGTCAGCTATGCGCTCCGAGCAGGGAACCTGGATGGGCGATTCCACCTCAACCCCAACACAGGTAAGGCGGAGGGGGTACCAGGCCGCCATGCAGGGGAAGGGGGGGATTTGTAGTCTGTGTGTGCAGGGTCCCACCATGCATTCCCAGGAGTTGGGAAATAGCACTGCATCAGGATGGAAGGGATGTCCTTCAGTTATATGAACAGTCCTCCCCCCACGAGATTTTTCTGTGTTCTCCCGCCTTTTGCACACCCTGCTATTTTGACTGGGCGCTCTGCTGATTGGCTGGTGGCGGCAGCAGTCCCTCCTCCCTGTCCTGTGGGGTCATCTTGCAATATGCCACCAATAAATGGTCCGTCTGTCTTTCCGAGATGTGGTCTGTACACAGTCCCCACGCCCCATGGCATGTAGGGACCTTGTATGTCACCAGGAGCAAAAGGACAAGTCTAGGAAAGAAAGATAAAACAAATCACCCCAAACTTAAGGTCTAAGATCCTCTAGTGCAGGGGAAGGCAACCTAAGGCCAGATTGAGAAGGCAATTGGGCCGCATCTGGCCCGCAGGCGGTCCGGGAATCAGTGTGTTTTTACATGAGTAGAATGTGTCCTTTTATTTAAAATGCATCTCTGGGTTATTTGTGGGGCATAGGAATTTGCTCATCTCCCCCCCCCCCCAAATATAGTCTGGCCCACCACACGGTCTGAGGGATGGTGGACCGGCCCATGGCTGAAAAAGGTTGCTGGCCCCTGCTCTATTGTGAGATGGGTGGTTCTTCTGCACCTTTTGCTTGGCTGGGGGGGCTAAGCCTTTGGGGCAACAGCTCCTTATGATGGTTCTGGCAGAAAACAAAGGGGGAAATTCCATCTTTTGGTTGTTCTAGAATGCTACTGAGATCCTTTTCAGTGATTGTTGACAAGGGTTTCTGGATAACAACTGCTTTATTCTCTTCCTTCTCGGAATTGGACTTTTGCAGAAGAATACTTTTTTACATAAAAATATGAAACTCCTCCTTGCACTCCAACTGGAGTAACCTGGCCAGAAATTTGAGGGCAGAGTCTTGCAGAGTTGATTCCCAGAACTATGAGATCCCTGCAACCCCCTTTTGTAGGTCTTGATGCAAAATGTTTTCCTGCATCATCTCAATCTCAAACGTTAGCCTCCTGCTCTCCTCCCAGGCGCCCTATCCATCGTGAGGACACTGGACCGGGAGGAAGTATCCCAGCATAACTTGACAGTGGTAGCCACGGACCACGGGTCGCCACGGCGCTCTGCCACGCAACTCCTGCATGTGCATGTGCTGGATGTGAACGACCAGGCGCCTGCCTTTGAGAGAAACAGCTACGAAGCCAGTGTGGCAGAAAACCTGCCCCCTGGTGTTCCGGTGCTGCAGCTGCATGCCACCGACCCCGACCTGGGTAAGAGCCTGGCCCTCTGCCTGTGGTAATCTGCAGGGTCATCCACCCCAGAAGTGGAAGGGATGGGGAGGAGTGTCTGGCCAGACAATGGGGTCACCCAGAGAACACAAGCCCCCTTTCCATGGGGGCGCATTGTGGCATATTTGTGCCAAAGGCCACCTGCTGTTTGTGAAACTTCAGACCTCTGAACTCCTGGGCATCAGTGGGTGGAGAACCTCTGCCAGCTTGGGCTGAGGGTACCTGAGTGGGCCAGGGGAGGAAAGGTTGGACTTGACTCATGGAGACTGTTGGCCAGCTGGTCAGGACATCTCAGCCTAACCTCCCTCACAAGAGGGTTGTTAGAATTAAATGGTGATAATCCTTGGAGCAAAAGGAGGGTGCAAATGCAAGGCAGGCCACAGAGGAGGCTGGCAGGCCCTTAGCCAAGATGGCTTCAGCCCAGCAGACCAACCCCAACTAAATAGCCAGAATGCCCAGTGTTGGGTTGGCCACCCGTCTGTGGCAAGCACAGGTGCCCCTGGCCTAGCTGGTGCCCGCCTGTGGGTGCCTGCTGGAGCACCTCCTCTTGCTCCAACCCTCCCCACTCCCCATGTGGCAGAGACCTTGTGTGCGCCTTGGTACCAAGGTGGCATCTGGGGTTGGACTAGGAAGCTCCCCGTTTCCATGTCAGGCTGATCTTGAAAGGCTTCTGAAGCGCAATTTAAACACGCCAGCCTCTGGCAGCTGCCACAGCTGGGGCCCCAGTCTCTGCCCTGCTAACACTCTGGCTTTGTTGGGGTGGGGAGGGTAAGCAGTGGGGCTCTGAGGGGGGGGTCAGCCGAGTGGGGTTGGGAGGGTCTGGAAGAGGGGCCCTTGTGCCCAGAGCAGAGCAGCTATGTGGGGGAAGAGTAGGGCCCATGCTCAGCCTCCCTTGCATATCTCTCCAGGATCCAATGGGCAGGTGTCCTATGGCGGCATCTCTGGGGACGAGTTCTCCATCGACCCCCACACAGGTCTGATCAGCACCCGGCGCTCCCTAGACCATGAGGAGCGGGCAGAGCACTTGCTGACAGGTAAGTGGGGGAGAGGGGGGGTCCTCTTCTGGGACCACAGGCCAGGGGCTCCTTCTATTTCCAAGACACACCCAGGCCCCTTCTGCCTCGGAGAGCACACAAGGACAGGCCAGCTCTGGGTGCAGCATTTGGGCAAAGGCAGTCCTGTGGTGGGACTTGCTCAAGTTCCTTTCTAGTGTTTTAAAATCTGAGTCAGTTTTATAAAGTGTTTATTAAATGTGTATCCCATTACAAACTTGTATCAATTGGCATTGTATGGAATTTGTTGTTTTTGCTGCCTCTGTGTGTTTCTGCTTTGCTGTCCTGAGGTTTCTCTGTTACAATGAGTTAATCCGCACCTGGCAAATGGAAGGAGCTGAAGGTGCTCCCAGAAGCCCCTTTCAATGTGCACAGAGGGCCAGGTATAGCCGGTGTGCCCCTCCCAGTGCCTGGCAGCCCCCTTACTCCCTGTCCCCACCCCAGGAGACTTTCCCCTGCTGGCTCACAGCCTGCTCCCCCTCCCCCCACAGTGTACGCACGGGACAAGGGGCTGCCCCCTCGCCAGGCCAAAGCCACGGTCCGCATCCTGGTGGCAGATGACAACGACCATGCACCCACCTTCCAGGCTGAGGCTTCTTCCCTGGAGGTCCCAGAGAACCAGAGCCAGGTGGAGCTGACCACCGTGCGGGCCACGGATCACGATGCAGGAGAAAATGGGCGCCTCACCTATCGCCTGGCAGGTGAGGGGAGGGAGGGAAACTCCCTGCCTGGGATGATGCAGGTAGAAGGAAAGGTTTCCCACCCCACCAGGGGAAGGGGCTCCTTCTCCTGGTCCCCCTTCATTTCAGAGTGGGTCCATGCAGCCTCCATTTCCTACTTTGGAGCCGTATTAAGCCTTAGAGATTTTATTTATTCATTCATTACCATACATTAAAATTTATACGTTGCTCAATTGTGGAAAAACAACCTCAAAGTAGTTTACAAAAAGATGAAAGAAGAAAATCAAGAAAAATTTGCAGCGATGTTTTAAACCCTACAAAAAGTTAAAACACTAGAGCAGATAAAATCTACATCAGCATTTCTGAGCTTCCCTGAACAAGAATGTCAAAAGGAATATAGGGAAGCTGCCTGTTTGATAGCAGTAGGCAAGGAGTTCCAGGCTAAGTTCTTTCAAATGCTGAAAGGGGATTATGGGGTGTCAGTAGTGTCAATTCCATGAAGTGGGTAAGGCAATCTTTTGCAAACATGTTGGGCCCCCTTCAGGCAGGGGAGGGCAACTGAGAAGCCAGCATTAGGGGTAGTTTGGGCAGCCATGTGCCGGTCCAGGAAAGCTTCACCCTCCTCCTCCTGCTGCTCCTCCCTTTCAGCTGGAGACTCTGAGGAAGACTTCGCCTTGAACCCCGTCTCCGGCCAGCTGTCCACAGCACGAGGCCTGGACCGGGAGCGTGTGGCCAGCTACGCCCTGACTGTCCAGGCCTGTGACCACGGCTCCCCCCCACGCTGCGCCAGCCTGGCGCTCCACGTGGAAGTGCTGGATCTGAACGACAATGCCCCTCACTTTGCCCAGGAAAGCTATGTGGCCGAGGTGCCCGAGGACTTGCCCGTGGGGGCGCTGGTGCTGCAGCTGGAGGCCAAGGACCCGGACGAAGGGCCCAATGGACGCATCTCCTACTTCCTGGCCAACGAGTCGCTGGGCACCTTCCAGGTGGAGCCTCAGACAGGCCGCCTCACCACCACACAGCCACTGGACCGGGAACACCGAGACTCTTACCGCTTCGTGGCTGTGGCCGTGGACTCGTCCCCACTGAGCCCCCGCAGTGCTTCCGTGCAGGTCACGGTCAGCGTCCAGGACGTCAACGACCACATCCCGGCCTTTCCGCTCAGCCCACTTTCTGTCACGCTGCCCCGCAACATGCCCACCAAGCGGGTGGTGGCCACGCTGCGGGCTGAGGACCATGACGCGGGCGCCAACGCCTCCCTCCTCTACCGCCTGGCCGCCCCCAGCCCCGCCTTTGCCATCAACACCTACACAGGTGCCATTCAGCTGCTGCAGCCCCTGGGCACCCTCACCCAGCGCCAGCGCACTGTCTTCGTCCTGGCCAGCGACCTGGGGGAGCCCCCGCTCTCCTCCATCGGAGTGGTGGTCATCCACCTGCAAGACGAGGGCTTCCGGGGGGTCCGCTTCCCCCGCAGCACCAGCGATGTGACGCTGCCAGAGAACGCTGTGGCAGGTATGGGCAAGGGGATAATGATAATGATAATGATAATGATAATGATAATGATAATGATAATGATAATGATAATGATAATGATAATGATAATAATATTTGTACCCTGCCCATCCGGCTGGGTCTCCCCAGCCACTCTGGGCAGCTTCCAGCAAAGATTAAAATACAATAAAATGTATTTTATTGAGCATAAGAAACTTCAGAGTTCTCACAGGGGCTGAACAGTTGCCCATAAAATGTGTCCTTAATGTTGTACACCACTCTGGGATCTTTTGATAACGGGTGGAATAATGATAATGATAATGATAATATAGGAATCCCACAAGCAGGACCAGAGCACAAGAGCAACACTCTCCCCTCCGGCGGTTTCTAGCAACTGGCATTCAGAAGCAGGGCTGCCTCTGACCGTGGAGGTGGGCAGGGCCGTCTTAAGTATATCTGGCGCCCTGGCGCCGTGGTGCGACGGATCCCTCCGGTGCCCCCGCCCTGCCCCGTTTCCCAGCGTGGCAGGCGGGCGGAGCTGGGCGGCCGGAGCTGGGCGGGTGGGCGCAGTGCAGAGCGCAGCGGGCGGGCAGGTGCAGCTCCGTGGCACCCCCTCCCCCCTGGCGCCCTGCGCCACCCAGCCTGGCCGTAGGGCCGGCCCTGGAGGTGGGCATAGGCATCCTGGCTAGTGGCCCTCAGGAGCCTCCTCCTCCTCCTCCTCCATGGATTTGCCTAAGCCTCTTTCAGGGCCATCCGAGTTGGTGGCCATCCCTTCCTCTTGTGGGAGGGAGTTCCATGGTTTAACTCTGTGCTGCAGGAAGAAGTGCTTGCTGTTACCTGTTCTGAATCTTCCAATAGCAGCAAAGCAGGTTTCCTTCTGGAAGGGGATGTTCTTTTTCTAAAGGCCTGCCCCCTGGCTCCCTCCCCCTGCAGGCACCACCGTGCTGAGCACCCCAGCCACCCACACAGCCGGCTCCTCAGGCCGCATCAGCTACAGCATCATCAGTGGCAATGAGAAGGGCGCTTTCCACATCCAGCCCAGCTCAGGTATGGAGGGGCCCGTGAGGACAAGGCCAGACAGGCCCCACAGGGTGTGAGGAGAGGCCTTGGGCCCTGTTGTTCTCAGGCGGCTTCATCTCTGGGTCAAACGGCCCCCATGAAAGCCTGCTTTGTCCTGGAGGAGGTGAGAGCTGAAGGCTTTTCGGGGGCCGCTCCCTTCCTTCCTGGCTCCCCTTCTTCTCCACTACTTGCTTGGACGTGTTCCTGCTGCAGGGTGCAAGGGCCTCTCTCCTCCTTGATCTGGCCATTTGGGTCCAGCTTTTCTCGCTGCCCAGGGACCTTGCTGGCAGGCTGCCCTTGCCAGACTCGGAGCGCAGGCCTCCATGGCAAAGGAACCCAAGCAGCCCCCATGTTGCTCTCAAGGGTAGGCGAGGAGGAGCCTCGGCTGCGGGAGAGGGAGAGGGTGGCCCCTGCCACACAGCTTCCCCTGGGGACCCTCCCTGCGTGGAGAGAGGGTGGCGCAGGTGGCCAATCTCCCCCTTTCTGCCCTGGCAGGCCTGGTGTCCGTGCAGAATCCCCGCAGCCTGGACTTTGAGCTGAGCCCCCGCTTGCGCCTAGTGCTGCAGGCAGAGTCCGCCTCCTCCTTCAGCTTCATGGCTGTGAACGTCAACCTGCAGGACGTCAACGACAACCACCCGCGCTTCCGGCTGCCCAACTACGTGGCCTTCATCTGGGAGGCCCAGGGCTATGACTCGCCTGTCATCCAGGTGGGAAGGGAAGGGGTGCTCTGGGGTGGCTGGCTCTTTGGCTGAGCAGCAATGGGGATGGGGGGGAGTTCTGGGGGGGGAGTCCTGGGGGGGCCATTTGGGCCAGGTCCATGCGGCGGCAGGACTCTCCATGCCTTCTCACGGCAGGTTGTGGCAGATGACTTGGACCAGGGTCCCAACGGGCAGGTGACGTACACCATCAACCAGACGCTGCCCATGAATGGGCTCTATCGCATCAACAGCCAGACGGGCGCCATCACGACAGCGGCCATTCTGGACAGGGAGATTTGGGCCCAGACCCGGTGAGTCTGCCCTTTGTCCTCCCCACTTCCAGCCATGGAGGCCATGGATCGACTATGGCCACAAGCCTCGCGAGGAGCCCATGTGGGGCTCTGTTGATGTTGGGTAGAGGGAGAGAAGTGGTGATTAAATTGTGTGTGTGTGATGCTTTTAATAGTTTTGATAGATGTGTTTCTACTGCGGGGTGAATCTCTTTGGGATTCCTCACAGGAAGCAACTCTGAACTGAACTGAACTGAACCATGGAGAGGCAGCCAATCCACAAAGGGCAGGGATTGGGGGATTGGGGGACGGGCAGGGACAGATCTACTATGAAACTAATGAAGCTTCAGCTTCAGGGCTCTTAATCCCAGAGGGACCCCAGAAGCAACTTTAGTCCACGATGCTTAAATTTTTGGGGTCTAGTAGACCCAATCTGAGCTGCATTGATTTGGGCCTAAGTTTTTGTTGTATGTATTTCAACAACACCAAAGTCCAAGAGTCAGTAGCACAGATGTTGTAAAGGTGTCAGTTCTATCAATGAAGAAGAGAACAGGGCTTACCCAGACCTCGTTGCTGGTTGCCAAGGGCCCCCTGTGACATTTCAAGCTTCAGGGGCCCAAAAAGGTAGGTCTGCGACTGGGCCAGGCCGGGCCAGTTCCCTCTTCTGCCACCGCCATGCGCTCCCTGGAAGAGCAGGGGTGCCTGTGGGGTCCTCCTGAAGGCTGCCAGTCCACAGGATGCCAAAGGGGGAGGGGCACCAGCCCCCACAAAGGCACCCTGTGGGCCTCTCCTTGGCCCTGACCCCCATTCCCCAGGCAGACATCATCTGTGCCTTCTGGTCCCTGAGACGCTCATGCTTCCCTCCCGCCCACAGCCTGGTGCTGACTGCAACAGACCGAGGAAACCCTCCCCTGGTGGGCTCTGCCACCCTCACGGTGCTGGTGATGGATGTGAATGACAACAGCCCCACCATCCCTGCCCCCTGGGAGGTGCGAGTGCCTGAGAGTGAGTAGATGGAAGCCCCCCCTTGGTTGGCTGGTGGGGGAGGGGCGTTGTGGGGAAGCGGGGCGCTCTCTGCAGGGCTCCCCTCAAAAGCGGGCCCAGAGGGTGTCACCTGGGAAACTCTTGCAGAACCTGAAGACATGAGCACCTCTGAGCGTGTGCAGAGATTCTTTCTCTTAGTGCTGGCACAGAGCCCTCCATTGAGATGGGGGAGGAGAAGCCTTGCCCCCCTGGGCAACCCCAAACAGCTTCACATGGCCTTTGCCCCCGGCAGGCCCAGCTCTGACCCCCTCCCCACTCCACAGATGCCCTGCTGGGCACCGAGATCACCATGGTGACGGGCAACGACGTGGACTGCGGGCCGCAGCTCTCCTACATGCTGGTGTTGGACAGTGGCACCGCTGGCACCTTCAGCATCCTGCGCTACGGGGGCCGCATCACTCTGCTGGGGCCGCTGGACTATGAGCAGCGCAGCCGATATGCACTGACCGTGCGCGCCTCAGACTCTCAGCACGAGACGGAGGCCAACGTCACGGTGCTGGTGGAAGACGTCAACGACAACCCTCCGGTCTTCTCCCAGGCCCTGTATCAGGTGTGCAGCCTTCGCCCTCGGGCTTCTCCCCTCAGGGGCCGCACGTCCTTCGCCAGGCAGGGCAGAACCTGTCAGAAGGCCATTCCCAAAGCGATCTGCCTAGGAGAGTTCTGCAGCGGTTCCACACAAATGCCGTGTGGAAAAATGCAGAAAAGAGGCTCAGAGCATAGGATTCAGAGGGCGGAGCAGCGACAGCACCTTCAATTACAAACCTCGATGCAAATCGCTATGTTGCTGCTTTAGTTTAAACGTCACTTACGCCAAATATGGAAAAGTATCTGGGTGTGAGTTGCCCCCTTCAGCTCAACATGGCTCAGTCATGTGCCAGAGAGACCACGCCTCCCCCCCGACACCCTCCTCATTGCCCTCATTCTGCTCTGCTCCCCCTTTGGCTCCTCGCACAGGCACCCAAGGGAACCCAGGAGGCCCTGGGGGGGGGCAGCTCATGCCAACATGTGGGTTTTCTCCACAACCCTGGAGGGCAAATAAATGCCAAGGAATGACTGGTAACCCCCTGTGTCCTCCCAGGTTGTACTGCCAGAACACACCCGAGCCGGCAGCCCCATCCTGACCCTCAGCGCCACAGACCTGGACTCGGGCGCCAATGGGGAGGTCACCTACCAGCTGGCCAGGCCAAGCCGCTTGGTCTCCATCCACCGGACCAACGGTAGGAAGGCAGCAGTGGGAGGAGGCTGTATCCACAGAAAGGCCCCTGTGAGATGCGTGGGAGGGGCAGGGGCAGTTCTGAAGTGGGGGGGGGGACTTTGGCTGAGCTCTTCCTTCTCCTCCTTTCTCCTCTTCATCTCTCTCCTCTTCTTTGTCCTCTGTGATGTTCTTGCTCCTCTTTCTCTTCCTTCTTCTTCTCTTCCTTCTTTTCCTTTTCCACCTCCTCCTCTTCCTCCTCCTATTCTTCCTCACTGCCCTTTCTCTGCCCTCCTAGGGACCTTGTTCACCACGCAGCTCCTGGTGCTGGACCCGGGGTGCTCCACACTGGACATCCTAGTGGAGGCTCATGACCGGGGCACACCCAGCCTTTCGGCCTGGACCACGGTGCAGATCCAAGTGCTGGATGTGAACGACCACGGGCCTCAGTTCTTGAAGCCGCACTACAACGCCTGCGTGTCAGAGGACCTGCACCCGGGGACCACCCTGCTCACCCTGGAAGCCATAGATGCCGACGTGACGCGGGAGAATGCGGCCCTTGACTACACCATTGTCAGCGGGAACAGTGGCCACGCCTTCCAGTTGGAGGGCCGTTCCGGGGGCGCCAGCGCCCTGGTGCTGGTGGAGCCCCTTGACTTTGAGGCCGTGGCGGTCTACAACTTGACGGTGGCCGTGTCAGACCGGGGAGTGCCTCAGCACAGCGCCGTGGTGTCCGTACTTCTCACTGTGCTGGACGTCAATGACAACCCCCCGGTGTTTGGACGCTCTGCCTACCACGTGGCCGTGAGCGAGGGCACCGTGCCCGGGGCAGAGCTGCTGCGTGTGGGAGCCCAGGACCCTGACTCGGGGGCCCACGGCCAGGTCCGCTACACCATCAGCTCCGGGGACCCTGGCGGGCTCTTCCAGCTGCACCCATCCACAGGGGCACTGCGCCTGGCGAAGGCACTGGACTGCGAAGCCCAGGCCCTGCACAGCCTGGTGGTGCGGGCCTCGGATGGAGCAGGCGGCCACTTTGCCCTAGCGTCCGTCACTGTGGAGGTGAAGGACGTCAATGACAACCTCCCCTACTTCCCCCTGGAGGTGCTGAGCTGCAGCCTGCGGGAGAACCTGCCGCCAGGGAGCCTGGTCACCACTGTGCGGGCCGTGGACCTGGACGTGGGAGCCTTTGGGGAGCTGTCCTACGCCCTGCTGCCGACCGAGGGGAGGGAGGCCTTCGCCATCAACAGCAGCTCCGGGGAACTGCACGCGCTCCAGCCCTTTGACTTTGAGCGCACGAAGGCCATCCAGCTGCGGGTGCAGGCCACGGATGTTGGCAACACGTCGGCCACGGCCACTGTACGTATTCTGGTGACTGGGGAGGATGAGTATGACCCCGTGTTCCTCAGCCCAGCCTACAGCTTCGAGGTCCCCGAGGGTGCCCAGCGGGGGCAGAGCATTGGGGCCGTGGTGGCCACAGATGAGGACGAAGGCCCCGACGGCGTGGTGCTCTACACGCTGCTCAAGCAGTCTCCCTTCTTCGGGATCAACCAAACCAGTGGCACCATCTACCTGCGTGTGGACAGCCAGGCGCCCTCGGGGGGGCCTCCCAAGCAAGAGCCCCGGGAAATGGTGCTGGAGGTGCAGGCCCACAGCCCCTTGCCCGCCTCGCGCTCGGCCTCCACCCAGGTCACCGTGGACGTGACGCACACCTCCTTCGGCCTGGTGCCTGACCTCAACCTGCTGCTGGTGGTGGCCGTGGCCGCCTCCCTCGGCGTGGTGGTTGTGCTGGCCACTGTGGCCATTGTGCTGGCCCTGGTCCGCTCACGGCAGAGCCGTGGCCCCAAGGAGGTGGATCTGGCCCATGTGCAGAGCGGCTCCATGCAGAAGCTGGGCCACAGCGAGCCAGCCCTGCCCGGCGGTGACTGCCTCTACCACGAGGCTCTGCCTGGCTATGGCACGGAACCGGCCGGTCCCTACACCCGGGGTGGGTCTCTGGACCCTTCCCACTCCAGCGGGCGAGGCTCAGCCGAGGCAGCCGAGGATGATGAAATCCGCATGATCAATGAGTGCCCCCGCATGTCCAGCGTCACCTCCTCCCTGCAGGAGCACCTGGCGGCTCGCGGACCTGACTCCGGCATCCAGACGGACGCAGACCGTCTCTCTGACGTCTCCTGCGAGCCTGCCACCCTGGATGCGGCTCACTGGTTCAAGAACCGGAAGGGGCCCGGTGGCCTGCTGCTTCCCGGCCAGCCCCCCCAGCTCTACCGGGAGGACGGGGGCAGCAGCGGTCCCTACCTGGGGGCCGGCTGTGGGCTCAGCGTCTCCTCCGCCCCCAAAGACTACTCTTTTCCGGAGGACGGGAAGCCATGTGTGGATGGGTCCTTGACAGCCATTGTGGCCAGTGATGAGGAGCTTCGCGGCAGCTACAACTGGGACTACCTCCTCAACTGGTGCCCCCAGTTTCAGCCACTGGCCAGCGTCTTCACAGAAATTGCCCGCCTGAAGGACGAGAGCTCCCTGCGTAAGCCCTTCCCCACCAAGCCCAAGCCCCGCATCGACCCACCTCCACTCATCACCTCCGTGGCGCACCCGGGCGCCAAGTCAGTGCCCCCCAAGCCGGCCGTGGGGCGAGCCTTCCCCCACCTGGCCACAGCCTCCTCCTCCTCTCTGCGACGCTCCCCCATCAGCCATGAGGGCTCCCTCTCCTCGGCCGCCATGTCACCCAGCTTCTCTCCCTCTCTCTCCCCACTGGCAGCGCGATCCCCCATGGTCTCACCCTTCGGGGTCTCCCAGGGGCCCTCGACGTCCGCCATCAGCACCGAGCATTCCCTGGAGGCCTCTGAGGAGGCCGAGCTCCGCATTTAGCTTGGGACTCTGGAAAGGGTGTTGACTGAGCACAAGCCCCCTCCCCGCACTCCTGGAGCCGAGACTGGGACTTTGCTAGGCTGGCTCCTGCGTCTGGGGAGCTCTGCCTGCAGGAGAGTCGTGGGTTGCAGAAACTGCCCTGGCATCACCGTCCTCACCTCTTCCTCGATGCAAAGGGATGCTGTGAGGGGCAGAATGCGTCCCTCTCCAGGCAACTGGCTGGCAAAAGTGGTGGCAGGACATGGGCTGCGCTCCCAGGGGGGCATTCCATGTGACAGATCTCATTGCCATCCTTCCACTGCCCCCGACCCATGTACAGACGCTACTCACAGGAAGACACACACCACCTTCTCAGTATTGTTCCACCCCCACCCACCCCCATGTGGCACTGCTCCCCCATGCACACGGAGCTGGCTGGGCTGGGTCTGCTGAAGGGGCGTCTGGCTGAAGCCGCTGTTGCCTCTCAGGGCTGTCACTGCCCCCTCCAGACCCGTGAGATGCTGCTGCTGTTTCAAGCTGCTCCTGTAGAGTCAGCAATTGCAATGGGACTCAAAGGCACCCCAAAGCAGCAAAGGGGGCAGCCAGCATGGAGGGGCCTCTTTGCTTGACCAAAGCATCTCTCTCTCTCTGCCAAGGTAGGTGCAACTTCTGCCCTTCACAGTCCCGCACCGTGCCACCAGCTCCCCTTCCATGCCAGGGGCCCCTGTGCCTTCCTCCCACTGCTTGCTTTGCACAGGCATATGCATGCCTTGGGGGGCTGGTTTCCCCCCCCCAACACACACACACAAGCAAATCTTAACCTAGGAAGAGGGCACCTTCACTTTGCTCGCTCACACTGGGTGCTGCCCAGGAAGGGCAGCACTCTGACAGCTTGGCACTGGGTGTGAGGGCCATGGGGTCTTGGGGTGATACAGCACCAATAACCTTCTTGTCCGCATTGCTCTTTGTCTGAGACTGAAGCAGGGGACCCCAGACTCCCCACAACTCTCCTTCAAAGCAATACCTCCCCCCCCTCAGCACAGACTGGCCACTTGCAATAACCAAGTGCCCCTCCCTTGGCTTCTTTTTTTCAGTGAGGGGAGTGAATGGTACTACAGTAGCAATAATTAAACAACCCTGTCTGTCCACCCCCATCCTGCCCTACAGGCACATACATGAGAATAAGGCAGGGGTCCCCAAACTTTTTCAGCCGGGGGCCGGTCCACCGCCCCCAGACCCTGTGCTGGGCCGGACTATATATTTTTTTTGGCGCAAGGACCCCTGCTGCGCCCCACCCCACCCCATGTTTCTCTCAGGGTGGGCAGCAGAGAGAGAGAGTCCGGAGGGACAGAGACTCCATTTTCCAGAGTTGTTAAGAGGCGGCTCAGCCCCCCACGGGCACACCTCTCCCTCGGGTGTGGGGTCAAGGAGGGAGATGCTGCCTTCACTGAGCGAAGACTAGGGGTGTGGGGTCAGGGAGGGAGATGCTGCCACATTCATTCAAAGCAGTCCAAAGTGACACCATTAATTCTTTATAATACAGTATTGCTCTAAAAACAGATGGCAAAAAACTATAACTGTACTGGTCTTTGGCGTCTGGAGAGGGGAAGGGGGAACTTTGTATCTGAAAGTTTAAAACTGAATTTCATCATCATAAAAAACATTGGAAGAGACAAATGGCTTTAGCCACGTTTCATGGGCAGCCCTACCTGATTCCCGTTGAACTTACTGCAAAGTAACTGAGCTCTTAGCCTGGCACTGAGAGAGGGGGGAGCCACCCAGCTGCCTTAAGAGATGAATGAGATAAACACCGGGATGAAAAAACACACAAAAAGCGGGAGATTGATATTTTGGGGTCCTAGGGCAGATTAGGCAGGTCTCCTTTGTCAGTTGCTGCCCAGGGCTGCGGAGCCAGGAGGAGAAAAGTCAGTGGAGCTGCCTTCTGGACTCGGCTCTGGGGCTGAGGAGCTGACTGAAGCAGCCGAGCGAGCGGAAGCAGCCAAGCGGAGGCAGGAGGGGCGAGCCAGGAGCTCCGTTCAGAGCCTCTTAAAGGCGCAGCGCCGCTTTTTCCCACCGCCTTCCTGGGCACCCCCTGGGCTCCTCTGCCTGCTCTTGCAAGCCCGAAAAGGCTCCTGTCCTGCTGCTGCCTCTCGCAAGCGCAGGCACAAGAGCCGCAGTTGGGGGAGGCAGCAAAGGGGCGGGGAGGAACGAGCAGCCCGGCTCCTGCCCAGCTTCGCTGCTTTAAAGCGAGCTGCGGAGGAGGGAAGGTTTCTCCTCCGGGCTGAGAAGCTGCGCTGCGTCTCTCTTCTTCTTCGAGGACTCCGCACCACGCCTCCTTTTTCTTTCCCCAGCCCTGGGTTCCGCTCAGTAAAGCTTCGCCATCAGCGCACACACCGCGGGACCAGCAAGAGCTGTGCGCGCGCTGGTGGGTGAAGCTCGACTGAGCGGAACCCAGCACGGGGAAAGGAGAAGGAGGTGCGGCGCGGAGTCCTCGGAGAAGGAGAGAGACGCTGCGCCACTAGGAGGAGGAGCAGCCACAGGCGGCGCCCAGGAGGAGCCCGTGCCATGCTTCCCTTCCTTGGCGCTGCTGCTGCGCTCAGGACAGGCGCAGGCTCCTGGCGGCGAGGAAGAGGCGACGCAGGGGGGTAAAATGGCTCTCGCTGGGAAAAATTTTAAAAAGTGCATAATGACCATGCCGATCCCCAGACCTTTCGCGGGCCGGATTGGGAGGCCAATTGGGCCGCATCCGGCCCCCGGGCCGTAGTTTGGGGATGCCTGGCGTAGGGTTTGGCCTGTTTGTCCAATATAGAGAGCTGAAGGGCACTGTTGGCATTTGATGGCATACACAATGTTAGAGGATGAGCAAAAATAAACTGGAAATAAACTGGAAAGAGAAGTTGCTGAATTGCAACTTATCACCAAGCTTAAAACCAAAAAGAAAATAACAGAACACCACTAGTCATCACATACAGCTCCCAAGCTAAAACAGTACAACGCATCATCAGAGATCTACAGCCTCTCCTGGACAATGACCGCTCCCTTTCTCAAGCTCTGGGAGGAAGACCTTTCATTGCCTACAGACAGCCACCCAATCTTAAACAACTCCTCACCCACAATAATACAACCACCAGACTTAACATGGACTCTGGTACCAGAGCCTGCAATAAACCCAGATGCCAACTTTGCTGCCACATACACCCAGACAACACCATTACTGGCCCCAACAACATCCAACACACCATCTCAGGACTATTTAATTGCTCATCCTCTAACATTGTGTATGCCATCAAATGCCAACAGTGCCCTTCAGCTCTCTATATTGGACAAACAGGCCAAACCCTACGCCAAAGGATAAATGGACATAAATCTGACATCAGGAACCAGAAGACAGAAAAACCAGTAGGAGAACACTTCAATCTCCCAGGACATTCTATACAAGATCTCAAAGTAGCTGTCTTACTACAAAAGAATTTCAGAAATAGACTGGAAAGAGAAGTTGCTGAATTGCAACTTATCACCAAGCTCAAAACCATGGAGGGACCTGGTTTGAACAGAGATATCGGGTTCTTATCTCATTATACATGATAAGCGATCTTCAGCCATCTCAACCCTTGCTTTTTCATGCAAAACCATTTGCAGTCGTTTGCAGTCATCAACAGCTATCAGTCAGTCAATCACCCATTTCCACCACCCTTCTGAGTGATCCCCCCTCCCCATCCCCACCCCTCCCCACCCCTTCTCTACATAAGTGCCTGGAAACTTCCATTTCACTGTATCTGAAGAAGTGTGCATGCACACGAAAGCTCATACCAAAATAAAAACTTAGTTGGTCTTTAAGGTGCTACTGAAGGAATTTTTTTATTTTACTTCGATCCAGACCAACACGGCTACCTACCTGTAACTTAAAACCATGGAGAGACCTGGTTTGAACAGAGATGTTGGATTCTTATCTTATTATACATGATAAAGCAATCCCCTTGATTTTTCATGCAAGACCATTTGCAGTTGTTTGCAGTCATCAACAGCTATCAGTCAGTCAATCAATCAATCACCCATTTCCAGCACCCTTCTGGGGACTTCTATTTCAGTGTATCTGACGAAGTGTGCATGCACACGAAGGCTCATACCAAAATAAAGACTTAGTTGGTCTTTAAGGTACTGCTTCTCTGGGTCCTAGTGCCCCAACTAGTTTTCAAGATTCCACTTCTACCATGAGTCTATTGCTGGCAGTGGCTGCTTCTCCCTAGCAAAGAAACTTATATAGTCAATTAAACACTGCTTATATTCCCACTTATTTATTTGATGGTCTCATTTGGTGACCCTGATGTTGGGAAAGATTGAAGGCACAAGGAGAAGGGGACGACAGAGGACGAGATGGTTGGACAGTGTTCTCGAAGCTACGAACATGAGTTTGACCAAACTGCGGGAGGCAGAGCAAGACAGGAGTGCCTGGCATGCAATGTCACGACTAAACGACTAAATAACAACTATATTTCAACTGCGTCAGACCAACACGGCTACCTACCTGAATCTAGACAATTCAGGTCTGTGAACCTTTAGAAAAGGCTCTCCTATACTGAGATGCTTAAATGTTTCTTGGGTTGCCCTTCAATCTTCCTGCCCACTTGCCACCTTTTCCTGCCTCTCCAGTGTGTCCTGCCCCACCCTTTCAGAACCCCTGTGCTGGGGGGGGAGGGGGGTCCCCTCCAACTCCACCATTCTACAATCCCAGAGGGACGCTTCCCAGTTAAAAGCTGGGCCCAGAATTGGCTGATGCTCAGTTTTGTGACAGTTTTAGGACCCTTTATCTCACCAGGCAGACCTGCCCAACATCTGCGCAGACGGATCTCCACCTCCCTGGCACTGGATGCCTCCCTCAGATAAGGCAGCAGGCGATTTGCTTGGCAGCCTGTGCACGACTCTCCCGGCTCAGCGAAATGTCCGGCGACCGATCTGGGTAAGTGCTGAAAGGCTCCCTGGGGCTTAGAAGGAGCTTCCTCCCTGCCCTTCTGCTCTGCTCTTGGCTCTCAAAGGTTCAGGGGGACCGGCTGACCCACAAGATTGCCAATGCCAAAGCTCACCTGCTTCCACTCGGCCGCCTCCTTCGGTGGAATCGGCACTATTCCAGGTGCCCCATAATCCCTGTCCGGCATTTGCAAGATCTTGATCTGTTGGTGTGGCAGCACCTGCCCTGTGGAACTCCCTGCCTCTTGAGATCAGGCAGGTGCCTTTGCTGCACTCTTCTGTTGTTTAGTCGTTTAGTCGTGTCCGACTCTTCGTGACCCCATGGACCATAGCACGCCAGGCACTCCTGTCTTGCACTGCCTCCCGCAGTTTGGTCAAACTCATGTTCGTAGCTTCGAGAACACTGTCCAACCATCTTGTCCTCTGTCGTCCCCTTCTCCTAGTGCCCTCAATCTTTCCCAATCTTTCTCAATCTTTCCCCTTCATGGATCAATGCCTTGTCGTGGCGAAGGGGCTTGAATAACTCAGAGAAGCTATGAGCTATGCCATGCAGGGCCACCCAAGATGGACAGGTCATAGTGGAGAGTTTTGACTAAACGTGATCAACCTGGAGAAGGAACTGGCAAGCCACTCCAGTATCCCTGCCAAGAAAACTCCATGGACAAAGACAACAGGCACTCTTCTGAGCACCTGCTAAAAGCATCATTGTTGAGGCAAGCCTGCCTGAATGTTAAGAAATGCTGGTGTGAATGTTAATCCATTTTAACTTCTTGTATGTCTGCCTGATTTTCCTGTTTTATCTTTTTGTAACTGCTTTGAATTTTTTTTAAAAAAAGAAAACAAAAACAGTATAAACTTTGTGAACTAACTAACGGATCTCCATCTGTCAGCTCCCTTGCTGTACATATGTGTGTGTGTGTGTGTGTGTGTTTTGTGTGTTTGTGTGAAGCTAGAGCAGCTGCTTTGCATTCAGAATGTGCAAGTTTCAGTCCCCTGGCTGAAATTTGGGAGAGCTGCTGCCAGTCAGTGCCGGAAATATGGAGCTAGATTAGAGGGAAGGCAGCTGGCCGTGCTCTTTGGAGAGGGAAGGACCTTGCTGGAGGGGAAAGGGTGGTCTGGAACATCAGGCTTCTCCTCAGTATTTTAAAATGACAGTTGTTTCTTCCTCTTTGCCAGAAGTCCTGCCTTTTGGGTCGGAAGGCTGGCTGTGGGGGGAATGGAGGCTCAGGGGTCTGGATGGGAGAAGGCTTTGGCCCGAAGGCAGGGGGCCGGGCCTGCTGCTTGTTTGGACTCCCCAAGAAGACCAGCTGCCTCCAGCCTTCTCAGACCCGCCTTCAGCCCGGACGTTCATTGGGGAACCCATTTCTTCATTTGTGGGCTCAAATCCTGCAGGATCCGGCCATCAGTGGCTCCAAACCACAACGACAGCCTTCTGCCTCTCCTGTCAGAGCCTCACAAAGGAGGGAGGAATTCCACTTGCAGGCTTTTTGGTGAACGAGTTGCCATTCTATCCCTCCTTTTTCTGACCGGGGTGTGTGTGTGGTGGTGTCCGTCCTACTTGGCCCTCTTCCCTCTCCTCATTTAATCCTCCCATCAACCCTGTGAGGTAGGTTAGGCTGAGAGGCAGTGATTGACCCCCATAGAGGGGCAGGAGAGCTAGGGGGGGAATCACATTTGGTAACCAATGTGTCCCTTTGGTTGCAATTAGTACATGGGTAGAGAAGTCTAAAAATCCCGGGATACACCTTTTCACCAATTTGTGAACTATATTGGCCTTCTTTTCATCTCCCCCACCCCACTACCAAGATCACATCCAGTGAGCTTTATGGCCAGGTGGGGGATTTGAAGCCTGGTCTACTCAGCTCTACCCACTAGACCTTCTCCCTCAGGCCATCTGGTGGCCCCTGTGAGAAGAGTGCTAGAGCCCAGTCTAGTCAAGTTGCATGGGATCAATTTCAATCTGTTATCTCCGAGGATGTGGACAGGCTGCTTGGACGAGTGAAACCAACCACCTGTCTCCTTGATCCTTGCCCATCCTGGCTTATAAAAGCGAGCCGGGAAGGGCTGGGTGATGGGCTTTGTGGGGTGGTGAATGCTTCTCTCTGTGAGGGAGCCTTCCCAGACCCACCAAAAGAGCCGGTTATTAAACCACTTCTTAAAAAACCATGAGGCCATGAGGCCAATATGGCCAACCATGAGGCCAATATGGCCAACTATCGCCCAGTCTAAAATCTTCCATTCTTGGGCAAGGTGATTGAGTGAGTGGTTGCTGAACAACTCCAGGCACGCCTGGAAGAAGCAGACTATTTGGATCCCTTCCAGTCGGGATTCAGGCCTCATCATGGGACTGAAACTGCCTTGGTCGCACTGGTTGATGATCTCCGGCGGGCTAGGGACAAAGGTGAGAGCTGTTTCCTAGTTCTGCTGGATCTCTCAGCGGATTTTGACACCATCAACCATAACATCCTTCTGGACTGTCTAGAGGGGTTGGGAGCTGGGGGCACTGTCATGCAGTGGTTCCGCTCCTTCCTCCTGGGCCGTGTTCAGAAAGTGGTGGTGGGGGATGAGTGTTCAGACCCCTGGGCTCTCACTTGTGGGGTGCCTCAGGGTTCCATTCTCTCCCCCATGCTTTTTAATATCTATATGAAGCCGCTGGGAGAGATCATCAGGGGGGTTGGGCTGGGTGTTCATCAGTATGCGGATGATACTCAGCTCTACCTCTCTTTCAAATCAGAACCAGTGAAGGTGGTGAAGGTCCTGTGTGAATCCCTGGAGGCGATTGGAGGATGGATGGCAGCTAACAGATTGAGGTTGAATCCTGATAAGACAGAAGTACTGTTTGTGGGGGACAGGAGGCGGGCAGGTGTGGGGGACTCCCTGGTCCTGAATGGGGTAACTGTGCCCCTGAAGGACCAGGTGCACAGCCTGGGAGTCATTGTGGACTCACAGCTGTCCATGGAGGCGCAGGTCAATTCTGTGTCCAGGGCAGCTGTCTATCAGCTCCATCTGGTACGCAGGCTGAGACCCTACCTGCCCGCGGACTGTCTCGCCAGAGTGCTCTCTACGTGGGGCTACCTCTGAAGGTGACTCGGAAACTACAGCTAATCCAGAATGCGGCAGCTATACTGGTGACTGGGAGCAGCGGCCAGGACCACATAACACCGGTCCTGAAAGACCTACACTGGCTCCCAGTACGTTTCTGAGCACAGTTCAAAGTGTGGGTGCTGACCTTTAAAGCCCTAAATGGCCTTGGTCCAGTATACCTGAAGGAGCGTCTCCACCCCCATCGTTCTGCCCGGACCCTGAGGTCCAGCGCCAAGGGCCTTCTGGCGGTTCCCTCATTGCGAGAAGCCTTCTCGGTAGTGGCACCCGCCCTGTGGAACGCCCTCCCGTCAGATGTCAAAGAGAAAAACAACTACCAGACTTTTAGAAGACATCTGAAAGCAGGCCTGTTTAGGGAAGCTTTTATTGTATTTTAATATTCTGTTGGAAGCTGCCCAGAGTGGCTGGGGAAACCCAGCCAGATGGGCGGGTGTCAGAGGTTATTACGGCTACTCCTGAGTAACGACTTTCCACATACTTGTCTTTTAAAAGTCTTTATTGGTGCACATTATTTACGGTGTAGTGAGCTGTCGGTTTCATGTCCTCTCATTCCGTTTCAGACTCCGGCACTGCCCCTTTCCGCGACTTTGACCAACATAACAGCCTTGGGACAGTGAATCTCCTCCCCTTTCACCTCCCCCTTAATTCCAGTGCCAGGGGAAAGGGTCTACGGAGACCTGGCACTCTCTCTCCGCTTCCTGACTAGCCCCTTCAGACCCCGCGCTTTCATGGCTGCTTGGGGACGAACTGCTCCTGATGAGAGGGGGAGGTTCTCTATAATCTCTCCCCCTTACAGCGTGGTATAAATAATATATTATTATTATTATTATTATTATTATTATTATTATTATTATTATTAACCTCACCCAGCAGGACTCTTCTTACCTTTCTGATGGCCCTTTTGCCTGGAATGAGCTCTGTGAGGGAAAAGAGCAGATTGGGAAGGAGCTGGGGGTGGGCAGGATGGACCAGACCCCGGGAATCAGGATGCTGCAGCTGCAGAGAGGCTTGCCAGATGTGCGCTCTCTTGGTGAAAAGGCTAATGGACACCTCTTGCTTTCTTCCAGGATGGTGCCCACAGTGGCCTTTGGCCTCCTCCTCTGCCTGGCCTTTGGAATTGGCCAGAGGCCGCCCGCCTGCAAAGGGGACTACGACTGCCCAACGGCCAACCAGGAAGTCTTCACCAAAGTAAGGGACGTAACGGAGATCCCAAAGACCGCCAGCGCCATCATCAATGAAATGATCTTTGTGGAAACCAGCCTAACACAGATCAAGGACGGAGCCTTCCGGAACATGCCCGGCCTGCAGAAAGTCCTGTTCATCGGCAACAAGATCAAAACCCTAGAGGTGGGGGCCTTTGATAACTTGGAGAAACTAGATGAGCTGGAAATCACGGGGGCCGAGCTGGACGACCTCCCTGTGGGCATCTTCCGGTCTCTTCCTCGCTTGAAGAAGCTGAATCTGCGGGACTCTCAGATCAAGGGCCTCCAGAAAGGACTATTTGAGGATCTTGGGGACCTGGAGGAGATCTACCTGCATTTGAACAAGATCCCTTCTCTCCCTGAAGGCGTCTTTGATGGGCTCTCTAACCTGACCTTTTTGCACCTGGCCAAGAACAAGATCGCTGCCATCCCAGAGGACGTCTTCAAGGAACTTTCTCGGCTGAAGGTCCTTCGGCTGTACGAGAATGAGATTGGAGACCTCCCAGAGGGGAGCTTGGACAGCCAGCAGGACCTGACAGAGCTCAACCTCTACAAGAACAAGATCCGCACACTGCCTCCCAGGGTGCTGAGGAACAAGCCCAACCTGGAGAAGCTTTTCCTGGAGCACAACCTCTTGGAGACCCTCCCGGATGAGGCCTTCTTTGGACTGAGGAAGCTGAAGCAGCTGACCCTGGCTACCAACCGGCTGAAAGGTCTCCCTGGTCGGCTGTTTGGGGAGATGCCTTTGCTCACGCAGCTGGACCTGAGCAAGAACGCTTTGCAGGCTCTTCCAGTGGGGATCTTTGCCAACCTCACGGGGCTCACAAAGCTCACCATGTCCCAGAACCAGCTGGCAGGCCTCCCTCTCGGTGTTTTAGCAGGCCTCCACAAGCTCTCTGAGCTCAACGTGGAGGCAAACAAGCTCTCGTCTCTGGAGGGTCTCCTGCCACCTTCCCTCCCGGGGCTGAAGACCCTGAGGCTCCGCCAGAACCAGCTGGAGACCCTCCCTCTGGGCCTGTTGGACAGCTTCACAAAGCTCACCTCCGTGTATCTCGGGGAGAATCCGTGGAGGTGCGACTGCCTCCTTCTCTACCTCCACCGATGGATGAGCAGCAATCCCAAAAAAGTGAAGGACGTCGCAAAGGTCACGTGCGGCAGCCCCAAGGATCTGCTGGGCCAAGCGGTCAGCTCCCTGGCAGAAAGTCAGCTGGTTTGCCCAACAACCGTGCCCATTTCAAGCACTGCTCTGCCCACAACCACTTTCCCTCCTCCTGTCACAACAAGGATGAGCACAACACTCCCGCCACCTCCTACCACTGTTGCTGCAAGCACCACCGTTTCTGAGCCTGCCACCTCCACAAATGCAGCCACCACCCTCAGAACCACAGAGGCTCTGACCTCAACTCCCGAAATCACCACCCTTGAGAGTCTCATGGAAACCTCACAGATCATGACCACCAGTGGGGCATCCTCTGAAACCACCAGCACAGGGGCTCCAACTACAACTCCTCACATCTCTGCCATCACCACTCAAAGTCCCACCTCAGCCCAGACAAGCCCTGAAATGGCCACCACCGCTGAGATCTCAAGCACAACCTCTGTGTCCATCACGGCCCTGGCCACAAGCCCCGAGGCAGCCATGACCACCGCTCCCCTGCCACCCACAACTCCTCAGATCACAACGACAACAAAGGTTCAGACCACGGCCCCTGAAATGACCACAGCAGGCTTCACAACTGGGATGTCACACACCACCCCTTCTGGTGCCACCACAACCCCTCAGATCACAATGACAACAAAGGTTCAGACCCCGGCCCCTGAAATGACCAGTGCCAGGACTGCGGCTGCCACAGCAGGCTTCACAACTGGGATGTCGCACAGCACCCCTTCTGGTGCCACCACAACCGCTCAGATCTCCACACCCATCGCCAGGACAACCACTGCAACTTCTGACGCCTCCACAAGCAGCCCTGGTACATCGGCCACCACACCTGTGCTCCCTGGGACAACCAGCAAGGCAGTCGCCACCACACCTTCACCACTTGAGACCACCCCTACAGAGACATTCTCTTCAGTGGCGGCTTCCACGATGTGCCTTGACAACGCCAATCTTCCAGGTGGATGCAGGTCCGGGTCTTTGTCTCCAGAACCTACAGCCAGGCTGGACCCGACCACACTTCCTGAGATGCCCCCGTCGCCCACCTCTGCTGCGACACAGGCTCACCTGCCCACCACTGCCTGGGGAAGCACCTCTCCAGCTGCTGCCAGCTGCATCTTTTGCTCATCAGCTGTCACGCCAGCCAGGCCTTCCCTTCCTCCGAGCCCAAGGACCAGCCCTCCAGCCAGCCACCCTCAGCCCCCGTCCCAGAAGATCCAGGCCTGGGGCTCTAGGCTGAGTTCCAACTACCGCTACTGCAAGGTGTCTGCGATGATGTATTTGTCCATGCTGTGCCTTGAAATCTGCTGCACCGTTGCCTTGGCCAGGTGTGTGTATGCCCTGCACAGAGCCACGCGCTCCGTGGACTCGCCAACTGTGCCGGTCAAGCTGGTGAAGGTGAAGCCCAGAAGGGTGAAGCTTTGATGGTGTTTGGCCACAGGAGAGACCTTCATAGGATGCTAGAATCGCAGGGCTGTAAGGGAGTGCAATGCAGGAATCGCAGCTAAAGAATCCCTGACAGGTGGTCGTCCAAGCTCTGTTTAGAAACCTCCAATGAATCCTAGAATGGTGGAGTTGGAAGGGATCCCGGCGGTCATCTAGACCAACCCCCTGCAATGCAGGAATCGTGGCAAATTAAATGAGGGAGGTGAATAGGGTTGCCAGACTCAATAGAGGACAGGACTTCTGTGCCTTTAATTGCCCTGCTCTCTTTTGAGTCTGGAAACCTTAAAGAGAAATCAGCAGACCCTTTTTTAATTTCCAAGCAAAGGGTCTGCTGGTTTCTCTTTAAGGTTTCCAGACTCAAAAGAGAGCAGGGCAATTAAAGGCACAGAAGTCCTGTCCTCTCCTGAGTCTGGCAACCCTAGAGGCATAGCTGCCAAGTTTTCCCTTTTCTTGCGAGGAAGCCTATTCAGCATAAGGGAAAATCCCTTAAAAAAAGGGATAACTTGGCAGCTATGCCTAGAGGTGAAGCAGCAGGGGGTGAGCAGAGACTTTGGGTTGGGGGGGCTGACATTGCTTAAGGGGTGGATTTACACACAGGAGGGGGGGGAATGCCATAAGTAAGTCAGAAATTAAATTCTTTATTATAGCAAAAGAAAAAAATACTATGTAAATATCACATAGAAATGTTTTGCTCTCCGGCGCCATCTGGTGTTACATGTTTATAACGCATTCAAAATGTTGTCCCCCCCCCCACCTAGCTGAGTCCTCGGTGTCTCCCTCCCTCACCAGTGTAACAATATGCTCAAATCGTAGGCTTATCTTAGGTACGACCATCTATTAAAGTCTGGCCACAGCTGTTTAGGGGTGAGGGCAATTAAGCAGCCCAATGGGAAGGGTGTCAGACGGGACCTGGGAGACCAGGGTTCGAATCCCCACTCAGCCATGAAGCTCACTAGGTGACCTTGGGTGCCAGGCCCTGCCTTCTCTCAGCCCAACCTGCCTCACAGGGTTGTTTTGAGGGTGACCTGGGGGGGGGGAGGAGAACCATGTGCCCCCCCTGAACCCCTTGGAGGCAAAGGTGTGATATAAATGGAGTAATAATAATAATAATAATAATAATAATAATAATAATAATAAAATAATTTATTATTTGTACCCAGCCCATCTGGCTGGGTTTCCCCTGCCACTCTGGGTGGCTTCCAACCAAGATCAAAAATGCATTAAAATGTCACACATTAAAAACTTCCCTAAACAGGGCTGCCTTCAGGTGTCAGTAAGTGAATTAATTGCTGAAATAAAGAAAAGCACAGGCACATTGGGTGAATGCATCACCTGGATCAAGACCCAGCCTTTGCCTGAGCTGGGCAGGGGCAAGACCTTTGCTTTGCTAGCTGACGTTTCAGCTGAGCTTGTCCTGGGATGCAGGTCCTGCTGAGTGGGACCCCAAGGGACTCTCTCCCAGGCACATTTGCACCCAGAGTCAGGCTCCGCTGACAGCCTTTGCCAGGAGATTATTCCTGGCCAGGTGCCTGGGCTCTTGCTGAAACCCCCCCTCCCCGCCCCCCCCCCACTTCCACAGAATAGCTCAGGCTCCCTAGGGCAGGGGGAAAATTTGTAGTTAGGATCCTAGAATGGTGGAGTTGGAAGGGACCCCCAAGGGTCATCTAGTCCTGCTTCCTGCAATGCAGGAATCACAGCTGGGGCAGTCATTCAATGCAAGGCTGGCAAAGCATGGGGAGCAAGGAGGCAACCCCAGCATTATTATTATTATTATTATTATTATTATTATTATTATTATTTATTACCGGGTATCATCATCCCCGGGCATCTGGAAGATTCTCACCTTGCTTTTTTATCGCAAGACACAAATCTGTTTGTAACTCTACAAATGGCAAAAAATTTAACTTCTGTTTTGACATATAAGAAACGGAATGGATTGTTATATACAACTTGAAATTCTTTTATTATATCCTTATCTAATTCTGTATATCCTTTTAGTTATTTTACCTTTTAATTGTAAATCAAATCGTGCGCATTTCTGTTTTTGTTTTATTATGTCTGTGAGCTTAAAGCTGAAATAAAGTGATTTGGATTTGGTTATTATTATTATTATTATTATTATTATTATTATTATTATTACATTCAAGATTAAACTGAGAAAAAGTCATGCACTTTAAAAGCATTTAAATCCCGTCTCTTTCTGTGGTCTTGGTGGTGTTCCCTTGCAATAACCAGAAATGCCAGGGGCTCGTGAGGAAGGGTCACAGCAACTGCAGAAAGAGGTGGGTTATCTCCAGGCTGCCCTGCCTTAAGGGGCACCCCTGAGAATAAGCAAAGGGCGCCTCAATAGTTCTCTCTCAATGACTCCTGCCTGGAGGCTTTAGCTGTGCGGCAGCGCCTCCTAGTGGACAGAGGGCGAATTCCGTAGAGGGAAGGATTACTCTTGTTTCCAGCAAAAATCCTGGAGTTAGAAAGTCATGGAATTGTAGAGCTGGAAGGGGACCCTCAGGGTCATCTAGTCTAACCCCCTGCAAGGCAGGAATCTGTGTTAGTAGTTGTTAAGACAATTCCCGCCCCTGGATAAATATATTGTTGAAGGACAAGTCCCCCCTGCCCCCCCACCTTTTTAAATAATAGTACAATATCCCTCTCCTGCCCACCTAGCAGTTCGAAAGCACGTCAAAGGGCAAGTAGATAAATAGGTACCGCTCCGGCGGGAAGGTAATCGGCGTTTCCATGCCCTGCTCTGGTTAGCCAGAAGCTGGCCGCATGACCCAGAAAAACTGTCTGTGGACAAAACAGCGGCACCCTCAGCCAGTAAAGCGAGATGAGCGCCGCAACCCCAGAGTCGTCCGCGGCTGGACCTAACGGTCAGGGTCCCTTTACCTTTACAATATCCCTAAGCCAAGCCCCTTTCTTAGAATTCTTATGGGCCTCTTAACAAGATAATGACCCTTTTGCTCCGCATTGCAAGCTAAGCAACAAACGCTGTAATCGGATTTGAATTAACTGAGCAGAAGGTGGGAAGAGACTCCAATTTAGGAACATAAGAGCCTGATCAGGGATCAGGCCAATGGCCCTTCTAGTGCAGCATCCTGTTCTCTCAGTGGCCAACCAGAGGCCTCAATGGGAAGCAGGTAAGGAGGATCCAGGTGCAAGAGGGGCTCTCCCCTCCTGCTGTTTCCAGCAATTGGCATTCAGAAGCATCGCTGCTTCCAACTGCGGAAGCAGAGCAGAGCCATCCTGGCTGGGGGCCCTCTCCTCCTCCATGAATTTGCCCAATGAAAGCCATCTAGGTTGGTGGCCAGTCCTGTCTCCTGCAGGAGGGAGTTCCACAGTTTAACTATGACTCCCAGCTATTCTGTGGCCTCAAAATACACCAACAGGAAACGCCTTGAGGTCCAGCTGCACGATCAGTCGCTGCTGGAGGAGCACAATTGCAAGAACAGGCTGGGCAATGATAGGACCCTGTTATGAGAATTATAAGGTCTAAGATATAAAATAAATGTACCAGGCAAACACATAAAAAAATAAAATAAAATAAAATAAATAAATACCGCATGTCTGAAACAGTACAGGAAAAAAGTCCTGAAACCATTTTGTCTCTCCCAAATGGACCTCAAATGTTTCTCTGCAAGGACAAAGGAAATGGGAAAACCTCCCCATTGTCTCTTTGCTCACAAATCCTGTCATGAGGGCCTATCTGTGTGAGCCTGTGACCTGGACTCAGGAATTAAGTATTGATCATCACAAAAGTCCCATGGACTGCAAGAAGATCAAACCGATCCATTCTGAAGGAAATCAGCCCTGAGTGCTCACTGGAAGGACAGATCCTGAAGCTGAGGCTCCAAGATTTTGGCCACCTCATGAGAAGAGAAGACTCCTTGGAAAAGACCCTGATGTTGGGAAAGATGGAGGGCACAAGGAGAAGGAGACGACAGAGGACGAGATGGTTGGACAGTGTTCTTGAAGCTACCAACATGAGTTTGACCAAACTGCGGGAGGCAGTGCAAGACAGGAGTGCCTGGCGTGCTATGGTCCATGGGGTCACGAAGAGCCGGACACGACTAAACGACTAAACAACAACAACATCACAAAAGAATGGCCAGGCTCTACAGGTAAACCCATCAACAGGTTTCCTGCCAGACAGAATTTCTGTAGACTGCCCCTTCAGTGATGTATGTAAGAAGTGGTTTTTTTTGGGGGGGGGGGTCTTGAGCTACAGAGGTTGGCAATTTCAAAAGTCTATATAAGTCTATAAGGGCTTGCACACCATTGTTCTGGGTTCCTCCTCCCTCTGTGTGTGGTGAGTGAGCACCCTGTTGCAACAGTTGAATAAAGATCAGGCTTACTAGCTGCTTTGCTTCTCAATATTCTCTGGTTGTTGTTGTGTTGTTTAGTCATTTACTTGTGTCCGACTCTTTGTGACCCCATGGACCAGAGCACGCCAGGCACTCCTGTCTTCCACTGCCTCCCGCAGTTTGGTCAAACTCATGTTTGTAGCTTCAAGAACACTGTCCAACCACCTCGTCCTCTGTCGTCCCCTTCTCCTTGTGCCCTCAATCTTTCCCAACATCAGAGTCTTTTCCATGGAGTCTTCTCTTCTCACGGGGTGGCCAAACTTGTATTCTCTGGTTGGCCTCTGTTATTTTCTCCTACCGATAGAGAACCTACAAAGGGCTCTATATGGGCTCTTGGGAACTCCATAAGGGAAAAGGAGCAGGTTTTTCTTATAACAGACCCCAATACCAGCTACTCAGGGTTGCAATACCACTGACACCCTAAGTTTGCTGATTTCCTGACACTTATCCACTGGCTGATTGCAAACAAACAAAGAGACGAACAGAAACTTCAAAGCAGTATACAAAAAAAAAGGGGGGGAAGCACCAGGAAAATTTACAATACTTTAAAACATATGGAAATGTACAATACTAAATAAATTAAAATTCACATCCACTTTCCAAGCATCTCGGTAGCCTTGTTTAAACATGAATATTTTTAGCAAGGAGCCAGCAGAGGGCGCCATCTAGCCATGTATGCTGGCTGCCCCGCTCCGCAGGGGTGAATGTTGCAAGCGTTAGCATGCTTGGGAGCCCAGTGCTCTCCCTGCAAATCCTTTCCTCCTGTAGGTAGTTTCAAGCAGAGTCGTACTCGAATCTGGCCTGTTGGTTTCCATATGCCTCCTCTACTCAGGGCTGCAAGTGCACAACATGTCCAGGGGTCCTCTCTTAGATGCTCACCCTGGGATTCAATTTGTGAAGCAGCCCTCACAGGCCAAGGGACTCCATCAGACGAGGCTCAGGACTGCATTGCCGAACCCTCAACTCCGACAACATCTGGAAAAAGCAGAAGCCAAGCCGGGGGGGGGTAGAAGATGCAAGAGGTCGAGCAGGTAACCAGAGCCAGGTGGGCTGATGTCTGGCAGCTCATTCATCTGCAGCTCCAGCTCTTGGGGGTGGCTGGGTTGCTCACTTCAAGGGGCTACTGGCAAGCGGAGCTGAACCCAGGTGAGAGGGGCTGCAAGGCCACCTGGACTTTGAGGCGGAGGCAGGGGGGAGCATCAGCACAACATCATCACATCCGTGGTGGGTGGGGTGCTCAGGAGACAGGTAAAGGTAAAGAGACCCCTGACCATTAGGTCCAGTCGTGACCGACTCTGGGGTTGCGCGCTCATCTCGCATTATTGGCCGAGGGAGCCGGCGTATAGCTTCCAGGTCATGTGGCCAGCATGACAAAGCCACTTCTGGCAAACCAGAGCAGCGCACGGAAACGCCGTTTACCTTCCCGCTGTAGCGGTTCCTATTTATCTACTTGCATTTTGACGTGCTTTCGAACTGCTAGGTTGGCAGGAGCTGGGACCAAGCAACGGGAGCTCACCCCGTCACAGGGATTCGAATCGCCGACCTTCTGATCAGCAAGCCCTAGGCTCAGTGGTTTAACCACAGTGCCACCTGGGTCCCTCAGGAAACAGGTAAGGACCTGTAAAGGCTACAGGTGGGTGGAGAAGCATCTTTTCGGGAGGTCTGCAGATAGAATGACACCCCCCCGCCCCGCGTGAGGAAAGGGGGGTGGGATTTTTTTTTAGAGAAAAGGTGAGTAAGGACTCCTCAATTCTGTTTGCCCTGCTGCTTTCCTCCTGTGGTTTAGCTCTGAATCGGAACAACGGCCAACTGGGCTTCTTCTCGCAGACTGCCGTTTCTTCCAATTTAACGCTAAAGAGCAGGTTTTCCAGAGGCAGAGACAAACAGAAAATGGCCCTCTGCTTCCTGCGCACGGGACAAGGGGAAGCGTAGACGATCCCAGAGAGAAGTGACATGATAGGAGTTTATAAAATTATGCACGGAATGGAGAGGAAAGTTTTCCTCCTTCTCTCCTAACCCTAGAATTGGTGGGCATATGAGGAATGTTGGAAAATTCAGGATGAATACCTGGAAAGACTTCTTCACGCAGCCCAAACTGCGGAACTTGCTTCTGCAGGAGGCAGTGATGGCAACCAACTTGGACGCCTCTGAAAGAGGCTTGCCCTTTGCCCCAAGCAACCAACTAGTTATGATAACTAGTGGGAAATGTGGCTCAGGCATCCCTGATGATTCTGTAATGAAGCCGAGCAAAATGTCCTGCCTTTGTCCCCCCAGGAACCATGAAAGTCCCTTCCCTTGTTTCAAGGCAGCTCTGAAAGGGCACAATGGCAAAGAGGCCTAACGCTGGGGCGGGTGGAACGCCCCCCTCCCCGCCCCCTGGAGGCGGAGGCCATGGCGGGGAAGAGATCCTCAGGTTATAAAGCAAAAAAGCCCCAGGATGCCCTGCCAGGGACATAGCTCTGCAGCTGCGTGAAATCACTCCCCAAACCAGCCGTGCAGAGGAAACAGGAACATCTACACAGCATAAGCTGATTTTTTAGAAATGATTTTGGCAAAATGCACCCATAATTTCTTTTAAAAAGAGAGGACTACATCTCCTCCCACGGCAACAACACGGCCATGTTCCAATAGCGATCTTTCTAAATGTAAAGAATGATACAGTTGGGATTGCTGTTGGGCAAGGTATCAGAATAAAATGATGCTGTGCTTGCACTGGACGGTTAAGATAACCAAATATCTAATGTCACTTGTGGGAGTTTATTGGTTTGCTCATGCTTGTTCGTATAAGAAGCAAAGGACTACCATAATTGAAAAAGAAAAAGAAAAAGAAAAAGAAAGGGAAAGGGAAAAAAAGAGTTTGGTTTTTCTTTTCCATTGGAAACTTTGGTTTTATGGGCAGTGTTTTCTGCAGTTGCTGTTATCCTTGCATTCTAATACCAGAGTTCCAATGCAAGGCCTTGCAGGTCTCTTCAGGCTTGGGCAATTGAGAATCTCACAGCGGTTGAAGAAAACTGTTTTCAAAGGCCTGGAAACGATGCCTTATGAGGAACGGGTTAGGGAGCTGGGTATGTTTAGCCTGGAGAAGAGACGGTTAAGGGGTGATATGATAGCCATGTTCAGATATATAGAAGGATGTCATATAGAGGAGGGAGAAAGACTGTTTTCTGCTGCTCCAGAGAAGCAGACACGGAACAATGGATTCAAGCTACAAGAAAGAAGATTCCACCTCAACATTAGGAAGAACTTCCTGACAATAAGAGCTGTTCGGCAGTGGAATTTGCTACCAAGGAGTGTGGTGGGGTCTCCTTCTTTGGAGGTCTTTCAGCAGAGGCTTGACAGGCATATGTCAGGAATGCTTTGATGGTGTTTCCTGCTTGGCAAGGAGTTGGACTGGATGGCCCTTGTGGTCTCTTCCAACTCTATGATTCTATGATTCTATGAAAATCTATTAATCCTTTATTCCTAAATTGCTTGTTGGCATCCTCAAAAGCAGGCATCAGCAAACTCGGCCCTACAGCTGTTTTGGGACTGCAGTTCCCATCATCCCTGACCACTGGTCCTGTTAGCTAGGGATGATGGGTGTTGAAGTCCCAAAACAGCTGGAGGGCTGAGTTTGGGGATGCCTGCACAAAAGTGTTAAGGAGAGTCAGCTGTGGGGAGCATCAGTTGATTTTAGCTGTAATGGTGCGTTATTTTTTAAAGCATGCTATTGACCTGTTACCGCACTGACTGGCAGCAGCTCCCCGGGGTTTCAGAGAAGAGCATTCCCAGTCCTGCCTGCAGATGCTGCTTGAACCTGGGACTTTCTGCATGCAGGGCAGGGGCTCTCCCACTGAATGATGACAGCTTTTTACCCATTTTATGTTACGTATGCCCTGAGGCGGTTACACAGAAGTGTGCGTGGAGTACAACGAAATCGGTAAAATGCCATAAAGTACAATCCAGACACACAAATGGATTCCTTGTCATTCCACTCCCTTCCTCAGCAGTACACAAAGGAGAGAATAAACAAAAGGCAGTTTCCAAAGGCTTTGAGAAACAAAGGGGTTTTCAGCAAGTGGCAATAGCCCGTTAAGAGCCCCCCAGCACCCAATCCCACTCAATGACCCTTGTCTCTTGCCCTGCACTCTCCAGGCAAAGGCCTGTGCATCAAAGCTCTGCATTCGAGAGGGTTTTTGTTTCTGCCCTGAGAAAACCTGCTCTTTGGTGCTCAATTGGGACAAACAACATCGATTTGGGTTTTCCATGGATTGCTGTTTGCTCCGACTGTGCTTTAAAGAGCGGGTTTTCACGGGGAAGGCAGAAAGTGAGGAGGAATTAAAGAACCTTTTAATGAGGGTGAAAGAGGAGAGTGCAATATATGGTCTGAAGCTCAACATCCAAAAAACCAAGATCATGGCCACTGGTCCCATCACCTCCTGGCAAATAGAAGGGGAAGAAATGGAGGCAGTGAGAGATTTCACTTTCTTGGGCTCCATGATCACTGCAGATGGTGACAGCAGTCGCAAAATTAAAAGACGCCTGCTTCTTGGGAGAAAAGCAATAACAAACCTAGACAGCATCTTAAAATGCAGAGACATCACCTTGCCTACAAAGGTCCGTATAGTTAAAGCTATGGTTTTCCCAGTAGTGATGTATGGAAGTGAGAGCTGGAACATCAAGAAGGCTGATCGCCGAAGAATTGATGCTTTTGAATTCTGGTGCTGGAGGAAACTCTTGAGTCCCATGGACTGCAAGAATATCAAACCTATCCATTCTGAAGGAAATTAGCCCTGAGTGCTCACTGGAAGGACGGATCCTGAAGCTGAGGCTCCAATACTTTGGCCACCTCATGAGAAGAGAAGACTCCCTGGAAAAGACCCTGATGTTGGGAAAGATTGAGGGCACTAGGAGAAGGGGATGACAGAGGATGAGATGGTTGGACAGTGTTCTCAAAGCTACGAACATGAGTTTGACTAAACTGCGGGAGGCAGTGGAAGACAGGAGTGCCTGGCGTGCTCTGGTCCATGGGGTCACGAAGAGTCGGACACGACTAAATGGCTAAACAACAACAACAATACAATTTCTAGATTCCTAAAGGAGGTTATAGAAGAAGACATGAAGCTATTGAAGAAAGCATATAGTATTCTGCTAAAATGGGAAACGAAAGATGAGGAGGTTAACTCGGTCATGATTAAATGGGACACAATATACAATTTGAGGATTGGGAAAAACTGTGGAAAGTAGATTTGAAATTTACAGATTGTTCCCTTTTGAAGGAAAATTATATGAAAATGATGTACAGGTGATACGTCACTCCAGTAAAAG
This sequence comes from Zootoca vivipara, assembly GCF_963506605.1. NCBI lineage: Eukaryota > Metazoa > Chordata > Lepidosauria > Squamata > Lacertidae > Zootoca > Zootoca vivipara. The sequence continues at coordinate 3,216,489 of NC_083280.1, read as the reverse complement.
TGGAAAAAATGTACAAAACTGGGTCAAACATATGTTGGAAATGCAAGGAAAAAGAAGGTACTTTGTATCATATGTGGTGGGAATGTAGAGAAGTCAAAAAGTTTTGGGAAATGATTTACAATGAATTGGAAAAAAAATGTTTAAAATTACATTTGTAAAAAATCTAGAAGCATTTTTGTTAGGGATTTTAGGAAAAGACCTGCCAGGGAAAACAAAGAACTTATTTATGTATGCTACAACAGCGGCAAGAGTCTTGTTAGCACAAAGATGGAAGACTGAGAAAATCCCAACAAAAGAACAATGGCAAGAAAGACTGATGAGTTATGCGGAACTGGCAAAGTTAACATACAAACTACGGGAGAAGGACAAGCGTGACTTTAAGGGAAAATGGGAACTTTTAACAAATGATTCAAAAAGACAACAGAAATATTTGGATTCCTTGGCAGGTTTTGAATAAACATCCCCAACTTTATTAGCAAAATAGATGATAGAAAAGGTAATGATACGTACAAATCTACAACATGCAGAGAACAATATGTATAAACAAACCAGAGAGGGGAGCTGAGGAAAGTCCATGGAGGGTGGGAGGGAATAAAGGGGGGGGATATGAGATTGGGTATATTGATTGTTAAATTATTTTGGTAAATTTGCTTAAATAAAAATTTATTTTTATTTTAAAGGGTGTGTGTGTGTGTGTGTGTGTGTGTGTGTGTGTGTTATGACGCCACTTGGATTCTCTAGACCAGGCATGTCCAACAGGTAGATCGTGATCTACCGGTAGATCACTAGACGTCTGTGGTAGATCACTGGTGGATCATTGGCTCCCCACAAAGAAGGTGAATAACTGTGCCTCCCCTTTAAAAAAGCTCAACATTTTACCTCCTCCCTGAAAAAACTCAACAACTTTGACCCGAACCCCCCCAAAATGGGCCTTCCTCCAAAAAAAGGGTAGATCACTGCCAGTTTTTAACTCTGTGAGTAGATCACAGTCTCTTGGGAGTTGGCCACCCCTGCTCTAGAAAAACCGACAGACTGATGCCATTCCAGCGAAAATGCCAAGCTCAGCCTTTTCCAACTTGGAAAGGTGCCTTGTCCCAGCTGTGCTGGCAGAGGCTGATGGGAGCTGCAGGCCAAACATCTGGAGGACGCCAGGTTGGGGGAGGCTGGGCTGACAGGGCAAGGCAGCCACTCCCCAACTCTCCTGGAGCCCTGGAGGAGAAAAATCAGGAAGGGTCCAGGAATGCAACAGAACGGTGGCAACTTTTTTTTATTCCTTTGTTGCTAACTCCTAACCTCAGCTTTAATTCCTAACCGATCGCAGGTGTCTTTTGGTTAATGACTTGCTTTAATGTTGCCTGCTTTAAAACCATCATTTGAACATTGAAAACCATCATTCAAACATTGCAAATGCATTTCTGTGGGTCAGAGGGCAGAGTTGACTCTGCAAATCAGCAATAAATAGGGACTCAGAAGAAGCAAACCTCTCCAGGACAATAATTGCGGGTGCTTTTCCTACAGGACTGAGGAGAGCAACATTCCCTACGCAGGGCCTGCGAGGAACAATTTTATTTGTGACCTTTCTGGGTTTGCTGCTTGGCCAGTGCCACTCAGAGAGAGCCCTCGTGGTCTCTGCGTCTGGGCTGAGGCCGGCTGGAAATATGGCCAACGAAGGAACGGGTGGCTAATTGCCACATAAATGGTGTCTGTTCCCCTGGAGAGGGTTAAGGGCCAAGAGCTCCTGTCGGCCTGCCATTGCCTTAATCAAGTTATCCCGGCATTGTCGGGGCGTCCAGGCCTGGCTGCTCACGTCGCCGAGGGGGGAAATGCCCTGACAAATTCCTAGCAGCGGGAAGTGGCAGCTCTCCTGCATGGCGGGATGAAAAGTACCTGCAACCTCTGCTGGCCTCCCTGCTCTCTCATGCTGGGAGAAGCCCTCTGCGACCAGCTCCATGCTGCTTTCGGAGCCTGGCTGGAGAATGGGATGCGCCAGCCCTCCTTTGAAGGGGAAGCCTCTTCCCAGGCTCATGCCGCAGGCGGAGGAAGCACAATGGCACTGGCCGTGACTAGGATGGTGGAAACGGCTGCTTTGCTGCCCGCGGGCCCAGCCGCTGCACTTTCTCTCCTGTTATGGGGCCCACTGGGAGAGGGGTCGGGCACAGTGCCGGATTTATGTATAAGCTAAACAAGCTATGGCTTAGGGCCCCACTCTCTTGGGGGCCCCCCAAAAATTGAAAGGAAAAACCCCCTGGATGTACCGTAAATGGTCCCATTACCTTCATCAAACCTCAATCTGTCCCTGCAGCCTAGCATTGTTCCCAGTCGGGCCCACTGGGAGAGGGGTCAGGTGGCAGAGCTTGTGGTGGGCTGTGGGAATCAGGGGTCTTTCTGTGACCCAGTGTCCTGCTTGGTTATCGGTGCCGAAACTGCTCCATTTGACAGCGATTCTGCTGAGAGTCTGGTCTCCTGCAATAGAACTGCACTTGAGACAAGCTGCTGCTTGCCAGGGCCCCCGCCCCACATAAGAACATAAAGGAGAGCCCACTGGATCAGGCCAGTGGCCTATCTAGTCCAGCATCCTGTTCCCACATCTGTGGGAAGCCCACAAGCAGGATCCGAGCACCAGAGCCATCTCTCCTCCTGTGGTTTCCAGCAAATGGGATTCATGGCTGCCTCCAGCTGTAGAAGGCATAGCACAGCCCTCCTGGCTAGGAGCCATCAATAGTCCTTTCCTTCTCCATGAATTTCCTTACTCCTCTTTTAAAGCCATCCAGGATGGGGGCAATCCCTGCCTCCTGTCGCAGGGAGTTCCATAGCGCTGCATGAGGACGGACTTCCTTTTATTTTGTAGAATCATAAAATCCTCGAATTGCTGCTGTCCCCAGATGGAGATCGTGCCTGCAACCTTGGCATTATCAGTGCCACACTCTAACCAACGGAGCTAGCCAACAGCCAGACCACGGTTTGCTTCTCTAGTCCAACTGTGGCAAAATCTGATGGGCAGAAGATTTGGATAATACAGGATGAAACAGGATAGCTGTCAAACAGGGTTGCGCACTGAAATTTGCTACTTGGAGCGTTTTCTTTCCCATCTCTGGAGGAGTGAATGAGGCAATGGTTGGGCAGAATGAAAAGCTGGAGCACCGCTTTCTCTCCTAGCCCAAGAGCGGCAAAATCAGATGGGCAGCATTTTTTGACAGACAGGATGCCTGCAGACAGAGGGCTGTTGTGTGGGATATTCAGGTGCCAAGGCGGATGAGCTTTTTGGAAAGCTGCAGGATCACAGGATCCCATGGGGTTAATGTCAGTGCTAGTCAAGACCTGAGCCCCTTTTGTCTCCAAGAGGTGATTCCAAATACTTTCCTAATGTAACTCATCCTAAAAGGGGAGGGGCAGCTTATTTTTCTTCTTGCCTCTCCAAAACAGGATGCTGTTTGCCAGCACATTCCCCTTGTGCCACCCTCTGAAAGGGGGCTTCCTGAGTGCCCAATTAGGGGAGAATGGCCCCTTCTAACAGCTCACTCCAGGGGAGAGACCTGGGCTTTCTCTCCTGGCTGAGGTGCAAAACACCCCAGACATCCACTAAGAGGCGACTCTCAGGTATCCAACATAGATAAGAAGGAAGCCCTTCACATTGGCTAATCTGCGACCAAAGGATCCCATTAGCGTCAAAGCACTGAGGTCATTAATCAGGTCCTCAGATCCATTTTCTTTAAGGTAAAGAAAACAAGGAAGGGGTGACTCGGGTCTGCTTTTTTTGGGGGGGAACTGCCTCTACAATTCAGACTGGGTGGGTGATCCTGAACTCTCTTGAGGTGCCAGTTTATTAAGATGTCAGGGCATCATTTCGATGGTCCTTGGTCCTTCACATCAAACAGGGGGAAACCCAGATAAAGAACTAGGAACCAATTGGAGGTTTCTAAGCAAAGCTTGGGTGGCCATCTGCCATGGATACTTTAGCTGAGATTAACTGCATTGCAGGGGGCTGGACTAGATGTCCCTTGGGGGACCCCTCTGACTATGATTCCGTGATTCTAATTCCAGATGTCAGGAGAAGAGCCCCTGGCTGCCTCCCACCTCCTCCTGAACATGGTCCAACTCCTGCACAGAGTCCAACAACCTTGGGAAGGTGGGGAAACAGCTCTGTGATCCTCCTGAGCTCTTGGCTCTCTGCTTCCTTCCCTCCCTCCCTCCCTCTCCTTGCAGATGTTGCAAGCAAGGCTCCTTCCCTCCTTCCCCCACCCCAGCAACTGCTTTCCAGCAAATTATTTCTGTAAGATCTGGCCAGCTCCGGAGACAAAGGCCCAGGTATGGCGCCACGGCATGCGGCTGACCTTTCGCATCTCTGGACAAATGTGCAGCAAGTGAGAGGAGGCGGCACAAAGGGAGCCCCCCCCCCCAGGGCTGGATGGGGCAGTGACCTTGCCGGCCGCGGCTACCTGCTGCTCCGCCACAAAGGAGACCTCGTCCTGGGGAGGGTGAGAAAGGAGGCCCCGGATCATCGCGCGCCTGGCAACGGCCGCTCTCTTCATTATCCCAGGCCGGTTTCTTCAGAAGGGAAGACAACACCCCCCCCCCCGGGTAATAAAGAAGTAACAAATGTGAAGAAAGGGCTTTGGAAGACGTCTTAACCCAGGGAAAATGCCAACATCTGTGCGTCTCTGGGCTTCTGCAGAAACCAGGCACAGCTGTAAGGAGTCAATTCTCCTTCCAAAAGGCAGGAGGGGAAGAGCCAAAAGATGGTGATCCTGGCCTTTCCCAGCACTGCGGGACCGAGTGCTAATCATGCTCCCTCCCTCCACCCTGCTTTATTAAAGAACTGGGAGCAGAAGTTGGGGGGGGGGAGGAGCAGCGGCCAAAGAGCTGGAGGGTCCCAGGGCACCCTGCCTCGTCCGAAGGAAAGGACGCCACGGGCTTCAGAGGGAAGGCTGCGGAACAAGAGTTTCTTTTGACAGCCCATTTGCAAAGAGAAGGGCAGGCCAATATCTCTAATCCGCTTAGCCCCACTGCCGGGGGTGTTGTTACAAAACAGGGGCACCTAATGCGAGTGTAATGGAGACTTTGTCCAACATGCGCCATCAAAAGGCGAAAGTTCTCTGTTTTGATCTTGAACTCCGATGGAGGCAGGCCCATCCGTTTCTTTTTAAAAGCCATGCAGAGGCTGCCTCTCCCCAAGGGGGGTCCTTAAGCCACTGATTTTTCACACTGGGGAAGGGGGGGGAAGCTCCTACATCACCCGCCCAAGTTTCCAGGATGAAAGGCCCCCTCTGCGATGCCTCTCTGCTCCCTTTTCCTCTTGCACTTCCAACAGAATAAGAGCCCTAACAGATCAGGCCAATGGCCGGTCCAGTCCAGCGTCCGGCTCTCACAGTGGCTGGCCTGAGACACAGTACGGGAAGCCAACAAAGAACACCTGAGCACAGGTGAAAAAACAAGAGGCAAGCAGAAGTGTGGATGACCCCTTCGAATGATCAAGGGAAGTCATAGTCCCACCCCAGGCATCACCTGGAGTCCTGCATCCAGTTCTGGGCACCACAATTTTAGAAGGATGTTGACAAGCTGGAAGGTGTGCAGAGGAAGACCACCTTGTTGTAGCCAGGATTTAGGTTAGGGGGAGGCATGCTTTATGTTAGGGGGCATAACCTCAGTTAGCTCAGTGTTGTTGTTGTTTTTAATTTACTTGATTTAGGGGGCTGCTATGTCTCTGCCTCCCCCCCCCAGCTACGCCCATGGAGGGAGACCGAGATGATCAAGGGTCTGGAAACCAAGCCTGATGAGGAGCGCTTGAAGTACCTGGTTATGTATTAGCCTGGAAAAGAGAAGACTGATAAGAGATATGAGAGCTGTCTTCCAATATCTCAAGGGCTGTCCCATAGAAGAGGGAACAAGTTTGTTTTCTGCTGCTCCAGAGGGTAGGACCCGAACCCATGGCTTTAAGTTACAAGAACGACGATTCCGACTAAGCATCAGGAAGAACTTTCTGTTTGATAGTGGAATGGACTCCCTTGGAAGGTGGTGGACTCTCCTTCCTTGGAGGTTTTTAAAGAGAGGTTAGAGGGCCACCTGACAGTAAGAGCTGTTTGACTGTTGAACAGGCTCCCACAAGAGGTGGTGGACAGGAGGGTAGGAAGGAGGGGCGGTGGGGGTGGTCCGCCCTGGGTGCCCTCACTGAGGGGGGTGACATTTGGCGCGCCGCCCGCCCGCGACTCCCAAGCCTACCACGAGCAATTGGGGTAAGGGGGGGGAGCTGTGCCACTTTGCCGGCAGCATCCCCTGGTCCCCCTTCGTTTTGACAGCTTGGGGGAGGCTTGGGAGTCACGGGCGGGCGGCACGCCAAATCACTCCGCCCCCGGCTTCAGGGTGCGAGTGCCACTCCGGGCACCCGAGCGGCTATCCCGTGCCTGGGAGGTCCCCCTCCGCACCCCAGCCCCCTCGGGAGCTTGCCCACCCTGGGCAGCGCGGGCATATGCTCTGCCGCTGGTGGTGGACTCTCCTTCCTTGGAGGTTTTTAAGCAGAGGTTGGATGGTCAAATGTCAGGGATGCTTAGCTGAGATTCGTGCATTGCAGGGCTTGGACTAATGACCCTTGGGGTCCCTTTTAACTCCACATGATTCAAATGGTGGGAATGTAGGGAGTGTGGTTGTGAGACACAAATATTTGAAGTATCAAGTGGAAGCAAATGATTGCCATTGGCCTCCATCCCAGCCCCTGTGTGTGTTAGGCAACCACTCTTCCTTCATCTCAGGGCATCCTGTTTATTACCTGAGCTGCAGTGGTTCCCTCTGCCCTGTTGTTCCTGAGCAGGCCTGGAGTCCTGAAATCCAGCTTCAAAGAGTGCAGAGGCCCAGCAAGCTGAGAATTAAGCGGAGATGAGCTGGCTGGAGGGATTGGGGCCCCCTGAGGAGCTCCTTTTGAGGCTTTACGTTCTTCTGGCATAATCAAATCTACTCTTTTGCTCACAGGGAAATCCTCAAGGCAACCACAGGGCAAGTAAGAGGGGGAGGCCCTCAATATTAGTTTTGTGGGATGGGGGACGGGGTGGGGAAGCAGTCTGAGCATGTCTGGCAATTTGTACGCACCCCCCCCCGCCCGCACATACACACACCCTCATGAGTTCTTCTATGGGTATAGAGGCCCCACAGCCTGGGGCTGCTACGATTTCACACCCACCTGTTTGCAGATGAAATTTAATTTTCTCAATTCTCCGTGCTCCTTTCCTGACGGAAAAATCAACAATGAACCTCAGTAAGAAGGGAGGGAAAGAGCCGCCCTGGACAAATGAGGAGATGCTCCCGGCTGTAGCTCCTGAGAACAGCTGGGAAGGAAGGAGCCAGAAAGATCTGTTCCGTCCAAGAAGGATTTCCTCAACTGCTGATTTTCTTCTGATTAAGCTGAAGGTTGGAAGATTCACAACAGGTAAAAGGAAGTGCTTTTTCACTCGGCTAAACTGTGGAATTTGCTCCCATCGGAGGCAATGGGGGCCACCAGCTTGGATGGCTTGAAAAGAGGTTTAGACAGGTTTGTGGAGGAGGAAAAGCAGGCTCTCAGCGGCTCCGAGCCAGGATGACTGTGCTCTGCCTCCAGCAACGCATGCGGACACCAGTTGCTGGAAACCACAGGAGGGGGGAGGGCTCTCGCATTTGGGTTCTGCTTGCCTGTTTCCCACAATACGCATTTGTTTGGCCCCTGTGAGGACGGATGGGCCCCCTTTGGCCTGATCCCACAACCTCTTCTGATGTTCCTCACCAAAAGCTGAGAGTCCACCACCTCCCCTTGTACCCTGCACATCTGACTGAGTTGCCCCATCCACCCTGGGACAACAGAACACAGCAATATCCGCCCTCACCCCTCCCCTTAGGTGGGCGAGGTTTGCGACACCGTGCGGGGCTTACCTGGTCGGTGACACCCACCTTGGCCAGTTGGCCTATGACCCGCCATGCAAACAGGCTCCCTTCCATGCGGCGGCGTTGCAGGGGCCCATCTATAAAGGGCAAAAAATCGGGAGTCCCTGGCCCTGGAGCGGCGGCTCGTAGGTCAAACTCCCGGATGGGGTTAGTGGAGGGCATGCTGTGTAAGTTTGTGCTTTACAGTCCCCTCTCACTGGCCTCGTCAACCTGCATATCCTCAGCCAGCTGGGCTGAGAGGGTTACCTGCCAAGGCCTGGGCCAAGTTTCCCACTTCTGGAATTCAATAAAGTTGTGGCCAATTTTTAATCCATACTCTTGACTCTTGCCTCTTTATTGGGGAAGGGGGTAGGCACCACAGACAGGACTTAGCGCGTGTTGTATGCAAAACATCAAGCATTAAAAACTTCCTGCAAGTGGGGAAACTCCTAGAGGAGGCGTCAGAGTCTATCAAGCTATTTCCTGTGGTGGCTAAAGGGAGCCTCCTTCCACCCCAGCCTGAATCTCTTGCAACCACCCCGAGGGAGATTCTGCTGTCCTGGGTTCTCACACCTGTGCTTCCTAGCCGCAGGAGGACAGGCCCTCAGAGCCTGGCCTGCTGCTGGGCTTGGCTTCCTCCCCACAAGGCTGCTGGGAGCAAACTGAGGCCAGATGTGGCTGTCTGGTGGCTTCCTCCCTGCTTCCTCCCTGCTAGCTCCTGGGAGCTGGAATGTTCAAGAGAAATCCAAGTTCTGTTTGGAGGATTATGAATGGGCTGCTGCAGCTCCTCCTCCCCCTCCCTCCCTCCCTCCCTCCCGTGTGTGTGTGTGTGTGTGTTGGCTTCTGATGTCTCTGCTCACCAGATGGAACCTCCTGCTTGCCTTCTCCCAGATGCAGTTGAACTGGACCCCGAGCGAAGGCTGCAAGAGGAAGGGTGTGGTGGTGGCGGCTCAGAAGGAAGGAAAGTAGACATAAGAACACGAGGAGAGCCAGTGCTAGATCAGGCCAATGGCCCACCTAGCCCACTGTTCTCACAGCGGCTGAACAGCTGGCTGTTGAGAACCAGCAAGCAGGATTCGCACCCAAGAGCAACTCTCCCCTCCCACAACAAGAGGAAAGTTGAGCTGGGCTGGGCCAAGCCAAGCACTGTGGCTTCTCTCCTTGGAAGATGGACAAGGAGCACAGCCTCCTCCCTTGTCAACCACCCACTTCCTTGGCCTCATGGGCCCCAGAGACCAGATGCACAAGGAGCTGAAGATTCTCATTGAACCCCATTCTCTCCCCCCCCCCGTGCTATCTGCCCTGCAAGACGGGGTGCAAAGCAGGACTGGTCCTCCTTGTCCACCTGTGAGCCTGTGTAATGTGGCAGGTTGGTAAGAATATAGGCAGAGCCTGCCGGATCAGGCCCATGGCCCATCTAAGTCCAGCATCCTCTTCTCACAGGGGCCAACCAGCAAGCAGGATCTGAGCTCCAAAGCAACTCTCTCTCCCTGTGGTTTCCAGCAACTGGGATTCAGAAGTATTGCAGCCTCTGATTGTGGAAGCAGGGCATAGCAAGAGTGGCTAGCAGCCAGCAGCCCTTGATAGCCCTCTGGCCAGTGGCATAGTGTGGTTGCCAGCAACTAGGGCCACGTGGAGGGGAAGAAAACAGACACATGTGCATTCAACTGCCTAATGCAGGCTTCCTCAAACTTGTCCCTCCAGATGTTTTTGGCCTACAACTCCCATTATCCCTAGCTAGCAGGACCACTGGTCAGGGATGATGGGAATTGTAGTCTCAAAACATCTGGAGGGCCGAAGTTTGGGGATGCCTGGCCTAATGGCATCCGTATTGCCCAGAAGACCATAGCAGCAGAGATAAGGAAAGAAGAGTCCAGTTGTCTGTTAAGGTCACTTCCTGGTTCTCATGGAGAAGCCGTTTTCTACGGAGCCCAGCAATGGAAGCACATAACTGTATTGAAACAGCCCTGGGTGTTGAGGTTTTGCGCCCCTGACCATTTTGCACCCAGGACAGCCACCCCTGGGCCCCCACACTGGGCCCCTGGGCCACTGGGCCAGGCTAGTCACCTTTTCTACACCATGGGATGCTTTGGATGCAGGCTCAGTCCAGCGGCAAAGAGCTTAGGACCTATCCATCTCTGGTTGCCAAGGCTTGGAGAGTCATCCTCTCCATTCCCAGCCTGGGTGGGACACTCCTGGGCTTCTGCATATCAGAGCTTCCTCTTGACGCAGACGCAGCCCTCGGGTCGCTGGAGAAAAGGTCTGCAGATCCATGAAATGGCAGAATTGGACGAGGTCATTCTGAAGGATTCAGGGCAGATGAAACAAGTCCTTCTTGATAGTCAAACTATGGAACTCCTTCCCCCAGGAGGCAAAGATCACCACCAAGTTGGATGGCTTTAAAAGAGGATTCGGCAAAGTTTTGGAGGAGGAGGAGAGGGCTCTCGATGGCCAGTAGCCCTGATGGCTCTGATCTGTCTCCACAGTCAGAGACAGGAAGGTTCCTGATATCAGTGGCTAAACAGAACAGGAGGAGAGGGGGCTGCTTGCTCTTGTTCTCAAATTCTGCTTTTGGGTTTCCCGGAAGAGGCATCTGGTCGGCCCCTGTGAGAACAGGATGCTGGACTGGATGGGCCCTTGGCCAGATCCTGCAGCCTCTTCTGGTGTTCTTAGGAGGAGAGAGAGAAAGGTGTCACCCTCTGGAAAGGCTGTGGGGGAGAAGGGGGTCCAGGATGGTGTGTGTGTGTGCATGCGTGCGTAATGGGGCTTTGCTCAGTTGTTCTGTCTCAAGTGTGTGTGTGTGTGTGTGTGTGTATGTGTGTGTGTGTGTGTGTGTGTGTGAAAGAGAGAGAGCGCAAATCTCCTGCTCATTTGTCTTGGCTGCTGCCTTTGGGACAGCAGCCCAGCTGTTCTCCAGCCAGGGAACATCCGCTGTGGAAACCGAGGAGGAGCTGACAAGGCGTGAGAGCCGCTGGCGCCCAGCCAGCCTTGGCGCAGCGCAGTGAGCGGCCACAGCATGTGTTTTGGATTTGTGTGCTCAGAGGGGAAGGTGGTAGCCAAGCCAGGGCAAGGCAGGGGGGGAGGGATTGGGAAGTTGCACAACTCACACTTCCTATTTTAAGTGTCTGGGGGGCAGACTTTGGAATGGACCCTGATGTGGTAGAGCTTTGGGCCACCTGGAATCCTAGAACAGCAGAGTTGGAAGGGACCCCAGGAGGGTCAGACACATTCATGGTGTGGAGGCCTAAGGATGGCTTCTGTCTGGGATGGCTCTACTAGAAGGGGAGAGCAGCTCTTGCACTCAGGTCCTGCTTGTGGGTTTCAAGCAACCAGGCTACTTTGAGAAGAAGGTGCTGCATTAAAGGGGCCTTGGGCCTGATCCTGCAGGCTCTCCTTGTGTTCGGTCACTTCTGCGTTCAAGTGGCAGCTTGGACAGAGTCTCCCTCCCCTGGGGCTGCAGCTGTGCTTGTGTGCTTTTAAGAACGCCCTTCCCCAGTTGCATTCGGAAAGTGTGGCACAACGCGGACCCTCCTGGCATTAAAAGAATTTTTTTTTGCAGAAAACGAACAGAGTTCCTTGGGGCTTAATTAGCACACACCTGCAATAACATATTTTATATATTCCCCTTTTCACAGGAGAGGAATGAAAAAGGAAATGAGTGAGCAAAGGGACCGAAAGCAGCCCAGTGGGCGGGAGAAACAGAGACGCCTCCCGCCAGAATGGGCTCCCTCCGATGGGCTTTGTGGCCATTTGGGGACTGCTTCTCCGAGGGGGAGGAGGGGGGAGGAGCCAGAAATCTTTAGATGTTGGAGTCTGGATGGTGTAGACGAGGTTCGAGTGCTGGGCTAGGGTCACCTGGGAGAGCAGGGTTTGAATCTCCACTCGGCCCCAAAGCTCACTCGCTGTCCTGGGGACAGTCACAGCCTCTCAGCCTAAACCAGGGGTCAGCAAACTTTTTCAGCAGGGGGCCGGTCCACTGTCCCTCAGACCTTGTGGGGGGCCGGACTATATTTTTTTTTTGGGGGGGGATGAACAAATTCCTGTCCCCCACAGATAACCCAGAGATGCATTTTAAATAAAAAGACACATTCTACTCATGTAAAAACACCAGGCAGGTCCCACAAATAACCCAGACATGCATTTTAAATAAAAGGATACATTCTACTCATGTAAAAACATGCTGATTCCTGGACTGTCCGCGGGCCAGATTTAGAAGGCGATTGGGCCGCATCCGGCCCCCGGGCCTTAGTTTGAGGACCCCTGGCCTAAACTGCCTCACAAGGTTTTGTGGGGAGAATGGGGAATCAATGGGGAAGGGAGAACCAAGGCAGCATATGAATGCAGTAAGTAAATAAATAAGTAAATGTCTGCTACACTCAGTTGTTCCGTTGTTCAGCAGTCAACAAACCCAGAAGTGGGACCCATTTGCCCAGTGCAGGTGCCTTTTGATACCATCTTTCTTCTGCCCATGACAAGGTCTTATGTGGCGTGCCTGCCATTTCGGGGCTTCCTGGGGCTTCTCTGTGTTGGCACCGCAAGCCTTTGCCTCCCTCCCTTTGGTGAAGCCTGATTCAAAGGATTTGCTCCGCTTCTCCGCCATCCCCCTGTTCCTGACCCTCCTGTAGGCGGGTGCCACCTCTTCGTGCATCACAGTCTTCCAGATGTGCTCCTTGGAGAGCACAGGGTGGGACACACCCGCAGTGGCCCCCATGGGCTGCCTGTGGCTGTGCGTGGAGGGTGTTGGGATGCAGCTCCCTGGGTGGCCACCGAAAAACATCTCTCTCTCTCAGGCTAACCCTTCTCAGATGTTTGCCGTGGGGACAAACACCAGGAGATAAAAACAAAAATTCTTTGCACACCGATACAGTTGCTTCCAAGGAATTGCTGGGAATGCTATAAAGCTGTCCGGGGCACCTGAAAAGTACGCAGCAAGTAAAAGGTCTCTAATCCTTTCAGGCTGCAGAGGAGCAGCAGGGGAATGAGAACAAGGCAGGGCGAGGCGAGGAGGATGGGAATGAGTCAGGCCAGGCTCTCCCTTCTGCTCAGATCTCTCCTGCTCTGGGGTGAAGGTCCAGGGGGGTGGTCTGCTGCTGCTGCCAGTGACCAAATTCCTATTCCGTGTAGGTGCCCTTTCTGGCAATCAGTCATGTTATATTGGTGACAAAAAATGTAGTCTGTCTGCACCTCTTATCATGATGTGTGTTTTTTTGAACTCCATTTCCTGGCTTTGCCCAGACCTCTGGAAACAGATAACCCAAAAGGTGTACACAAACACCCACCCACTACTGCTTTGTACAGCACAATGCCGGCTGTCGGTTGTCCTTGCTGTGGGTGCCATGACCCAGTTGTTTGCTGATTTGGCCTCTTGCAATGCAAAGGTGTAACTCGCAGCCTCTGCGAGATTCTGGGCATTTTCAAGGAGCATCCAAGAGTCATGGGGAACAGTGGGCGAGATCCAATGCTCCTCTCAAGGAGTTGTCGAGGTCCCAGGGGAGGGGCTGCACTGCCTCTCTGCTGGGGGGGCGGGGGAACAGTTCCACAGCTGCAAATCTTGTTCTTTTCCTGTAGTAGGCTGTTTATCCAGTGGATTTTCATGCCCTGAAGTGATAGTGATGGTGTTTCCTGCTTGGCAGGGGGTTGGACTGGGTGGCCCTTGTGGTCTCTTCCAACTCTATGATTCTACGTGGTCCTATGAATGCTTTGACCTGTGTTGGGGTCAAGGCTACTCCACATGTCCTGGGGTGGGGTGGGGAAATCATAACATCCTAAGAGGAATCCGCTGGATCAGGCCAATGGTCCATCTAGTCCAGCAACCTGTTCTCACGGTGGCCAACCAGATGCCCAAAAGGGAAACCAGCAATCAGGATTCGAACACAAGAGCAACTCTCTCCTCTCCTGTGTTTTCCAGCAACTTGAGGGCATCCTGATCAAGTTTGCAGATGACACCAAATTGGGAGGGGTGGCTAATACCCCAGAGGACAGGATCACACTTCAAAATGACCTTAACAGATTAGACAACTGGGCCAAAGCAAACAAGATGAATTTTAACAAGGAGAAATGTAAAGTACTACACTTGGGCAAAAAAAATATGAAAGGCACAAATACAGTATGGGTGACACCTGGCTTGAGAGCAATACATGTGAAAAGGATCTAGGAGTCTTGGTAGACCACAAACTTGACATGAGTCAGCAGTGTGATGCAGCAGCTTAAAAAGCCAATGCAATTCTGGGCTGCATCAATAGGAGTATAGCATCTAGATCAAGGGAAGTAATAGTACCACTGTATTCTGCTCTGGTCAGACCTCACCTGGAGTACTGTGTCCAGTTCTGGGCACCACAGTTCAAGAAAGATACTGACAAGCTGGAACGTGTCCAGAAGAGGGCAACCAAAATGGTCAAAGGCCTGGAAACAATGCCTTATGAGGAACGGCTTAGGGAGCTGGGTATGTTTAGCCTGGAGAAGAGAAGGTTAAGGGGTGATATGATAGCCATGTTCAAATATATAAAAGGATGTCATATAGAGGAGGGTGAAAGGTTGTTTTCTGCTGCTCCAGAGAAGCGGACACGGAGCAATGGATTCAAACTACAAGAAAGAAGATTCCACCTAAACATTAGGAAGAACTTCCTGACAGTAAGAGCTGTTCGACAGTGGAATTTGTTGCCAAGGAGTGTGGTGGAGTCTCCTTCTTTGGAGGTCTTCAAGCAGAGTCTTGACAGGCATATGTCAAGAACGTTTTGATGGTGTTTCCTGCTCGGCAGGGGGTTGGACTGGATGGCCCCTTGTGGTCTCTTCCCTAACTCTATGATTCTATGATTCTAACTGGCACTCAGAAGCATTGCTGCCTAGAGCAGAGCCATTCTGACTAGGAGCCATCTATAGGCCTCTTCTCTTCCGTGAATTTGTCTGGTCTTCTTTTAAAGCCATCCAGACTGCCTCCTGCGGGAGAGAGTTCCACAGTTTAACGAGTCAGGAGGTATTGCATGTGGACAGACTTTGGCTCAGATCTGCAAAGCCACATCTTTTAGAAAACGTTGATGTGGTCTTCACAGGCTCCCTGAGACACCCCCAGTGGCCACATGGGTGAGCCTGCAGGGCGGCCGCTGCAGAAGGAGGTGGGGAGGGAATGTCTTGCTTCTCCTGCCAGGCCCAGAACAGCTTTGGGCTGCCATGTGCTGAGCACAAGACGCAACAGCCGCGGAAGCATCAAAGCGAAGTCCTGGGAGAGAGCTTGCCTTTGCCTTGCATGTAATAGCTTCCAGATGCCGAGCTCCGCCTGCCTCCTCTCACCTCCTCAGAGGGAGGGAACTGCCTGCCTGCCTTTCACATCCCGCCCAATTAGATTTCCATCTGAGCCCCAGGAGGAACAGCTGAGAACTTGCTGCTGCTAACCCCTCTCCTCCCTGGGAGGTTTTAAGCAGAGGCTGGACGGCCATCTGTCAGGGGTGCTTTACTTGGGATTCCTGCAATGCGGGGGTTGGACTAGATGGCCCTTGGGGTCCCCTCTGATAAAACAGTTCTATGAATCTAAGCCTTCGCCTCCTCTGCTCCTGGATCACTGCTGCTAAGGTCTCCGAGCTTCGCAACAGGATGGCACCCTCCCTCCAAAAGAAGACTCATACCGTAGAATCATGGAACTGCAGAGCTGGGGGGGGAAGCCAAGGGTCGTCCAGCCCAGCAATGCAGGAATCGCAGCTGGAGAATCTCCGACAGATGGCCACAAGCCGGAACAGAGGGCAGGAAGGTGGGCCACTTGGGAGGGACCCACAATTTTGAGGGGGGCTACTCTGAGCCCTCTGATAGAGGCAAAGGGGGACCCTTTGGTAAAGAACATTGAAATGGGCTCTACATTCCCCATCTGGCTGGGGGTCTATTACAAACCACCCAACTTCTGCTTAAAAACCTCCAAGGAAGGAGAGTCCACCACTTTCTAAGGGAGACCGTTCCACTGTCAAACAGCTCTTACCGTCAGTCAGAAAGTAATTCCTGATGTTCAGTTGGAATCACCTTTCTTGTAACTTGAAGCCATTGGTTCGGGTCCTGCCCGAAAAAACAAACTTGCTCCATCTTCCGTGTGGCAGCCCTTGAGGTATTTGAAGATGGCTATCCTATCTCCTCTCAGCCTCCTCTGTTCCAGGCTAAACATAACCAGCTCTTTCAACTTGGTTTCCAGACCCTTGATCATCTCGGTCGCCCTCCCCTGCACACCTTCCAGCTTGTCAATATCCTTCTTAAATTGTGGCGCCCGGAACTGGACACAGTATTCCAGGAGGGGCCTGACCAACTGGGGCATCTGCTTGGCCACTGTGAGAACAGGATGCTGGGCTAGCAGGTTCAATGGCCTGATCCAGCAGGCCCTTCTTGTGTTCTCAGGTTCACGGGGAGCTGCACGGCCAACCTCAGATCTTTTGGCACCCGAGGCAAGATCATGGATGTTTCTTCCCACCCACAGATATGGGCCCATGCCCTGGTGGGGTGGGAGGAGCATGCCGCCCAAGGCGGGTTGCCTCAGGTCGCCTCATTGGTGGTACGCCAGCCATGCCAGGGCAGCAAGCTCTCCTGGGGCTGCAGAGCACTGCCCATCCCTCAAAATTTGCCACCTGAGGTAGATGCCTTTGTCTGCCGCAGGGCTGGGCCTGCGAAGCTAGCATTGCAGGGGACTTCTTCCACGGGTGGATGGGGATTTTGTCCCTCGAGGTGAGAAGGACACCCTGAGGGCAGTGGGGTCCTGCCCCCGCGCTGGGTGCTTCTCAAGGGGTATTCTTCTCCCGCAGTGTTTTGGAGACCCTTGGAATGACAGCAACCTCAGTGAGGCCACATTGTGTGCAGGCGACAATTAAAAACCCTCCCCAGCCACATTAGAAGCCCCTTTGCTTTCCAGGGAGGGGACAATGGTGGGAGAAGAGGGACACCGCAGAACCCGCCTTTTGTTTTGTCCTCTTTGAGCCGCCTCAAAAGGCCCGTTCCAAAGGGGGGGGGCGGTGCTTTGGCGTCTTTTCAGCCGCCCGCTCAGAACTCAGAATGCGGCCTGTTGTTTAGCAACACAGAAATGTGACCTTAATTGACTCCACTCCTGGCTGAACTCCGTAAATCATTCCAGCCCCAGACTGGTGTTTTGTGACTGGAACCTGATTTTGGCAAGGGGGGGGGAGTTCTCAGAGCAGAGGCTTCTGACCAGGGCAGCCGGGCCGTGTGGCCCAGCTGAGAGTCACAGCTGGGTGCTGCTTTTATTACCCCCCTGCTCCCCTGAGCTCACAGGACCTGCCTCAGCCTCTCGCACCCAGAGAACAGTTGCGGGTGGAAGCAGCCATGGCAAGCGGGTTTTGGACCAGGCGTAACACAGAGGACTCATCCACACTTACCTTTTGCCCCGCACTTTCTAGACACAGGTCTGAGCTTTGAAGTCCCGTGTCCGAATGCTCTTTGCTCTGATTCACTGGTAAAGAGCAGGTTTTCATGGGGAAATTTCGTGAGAAAGTGGCAAAGGGGGGGGGGAGGTTCTCAGAAACGGAGTGCCGTTAAAGGCTGGATCTGTGCCACGAAACACCGCTCAAAAGGAAGTCTGGATGACCTAATTGTTACAACACAGGACCCCGAGGTAGGAATACCAGCAGCCCTAGATGCAATCAGACAATTTGGAGATTCGATGGGTTTAAGAATAAATTATCAAAAAACAAAAATGTTGACAAAAAACCTAAATAAAGAGGAAAAAGAGAAATTAGAGAACATAACCAAATTGGAAATAAAAAAGAAGGTAAAGTATTTAGGAATTTGGATTTCAAACAATAATTTAAATTTGATGGAAGATAATTATGGTAAAATCTGGAAAGAAATAAAGAAAAATATGGAAATGTGGAATAAATTCCACTTATCTCTATGGGGCCGAATCTCCGCGGTAAAAATGAACATCTTACCGAAATTGATGTTCCTGTTCCAGACAATACCCATACTAGGTGGGAAAAACTGTTTTAAGGAGTGGAGGAAAGATCTAGCGAGGTTTGTCTGGAACGGGAAAAAACCAAGGATAAAACATCAATTGTTGATAGACAAGAGAGAAAGGGGAGGCTTTGCACTTCCCGATCTGGAACTCTATCATGCGGCTGCTGGGCTGGTATGGATAAAAGAATGGATAGTTTTGAAAGAAAGAGAGTTACTGGATTTAGAGGGCCACAATACAAGATTTGGATGGCACGCATATTTGTTATACGGGAAAATAAAATCACACAGAGGATTTCTAGACCACACCATAAGGAAATCCCTGTATAACATTTGGATTAAGTTTAGAGGAATTTTAGAACCTAAAATTCCATTATGGGCTTGCCCAACAGAGGCCATTGCTGTTAAACGAAGGAACATGGATTGGAGCTGGCCCTCATATAGAGAGGTTACGGAAATAGAGAATGGAGAAATAACTCTAAAAAATTATGAGGACATCAAAGGAAGGATGACGGACTGGCTCCAGTACTTTCAGCTGCGCCAAAAATTAGCTGTAGATATTAGAAATGGATTGGCTAAAGAAACATTGAGATTTGAAAAAGAATTATTAATAAAGAGAAAGAAAAATATCTCAGGGATATATGACCTTCTATTAGAGTGGGAGACTAAAGAGGAATTGACCAAAACGGTCATGATCAAATGGGCGCAGGACTGTGGACATAATATAACAACGGAGCAATGGGAACGGCTGTGGACCAAAGACCTGAAATTCACAGCGTGCTATTCATTGAGAGAACATAGCATGAAAATGCTATATAGGTGGCACCTCTCCCCACAGAAGCTAGCAAAGATGTATAAAGGGAGGAGTCCTGAATGTTGGAGGTGCGGGAAAGAATCTGGATCGTATTTCCACATGTGGTGGACATGCGATCTAATTAAAGATTATTGGGATAAAATCTATAATGAAATCAAAAAACTATTCAAGACAACTTTTAAAAAACAACCTGTAATATTCCTCCTAGGCATTTTACCTGATAACTTTAAAAGGGAAGACAGCACGCTAATGATGTATAGCCTGACAGCCGCTAGAATCCTGATTGCAAGGAAATGGAAAGACAAACTGCCCCCTACCATAACAGAGTGGGAAGCCCTGCTGATTGAATACCTACAGTTAGCAAAACTAACGGGCTGGGTACGGGACATAGAATATCAAAAAGTATCAAAGGAATGGAAAATTCTCAGAGAGTATCTAAAAATATATAACAACAACAATATTTTACTGGCAGAACTGGAACGATATCTGTGAAATATAAAAAATGAAATCAAAAATAGAGAGGAAAAATTCTAGTGTAAAGCCGACATAAACTAACCTGTGGGAAATAACAACAACAACAAAAAAGAAACTAGATATGATGGAGAAGGGTTGGAAGCCTTGTTTATTTGTGGAAATGGAATACATCTCGAGACATGATTTTGGTATGTACAATTTCAGTTTGGAGAATTTGGTTTGATGTATTTTGTTATATAGTTTATTTGTTTACATTTGTAAAGATCTGATGTAAATAATTTTTAAATTTTTATTTGAAATAAAGGTATTTTTTTTAAAAAAAGGAAGTCTGGATGAGCTCTGAGCCTCAGGCTGTTCTGGGCAAGTTCTCCTAAGCCACCGCTTCCTCGTGTGAGGCTGTTCCCAAGGCTGGTGGTGCTCAGAGAGATTCAGAACGTAAGAGGATGCCTGCTGGATCAGGCCCATGGCCCATCTAGTCCAGCATCCTCTTCTCACAGTGACCAACCAGATCCCTGTGGAAACCTGCAGGCAGGATCCAAGCCCCCTCCCCCCCCCTGTGGTTTCCAGTCTCTGGTGTTCAGAAGCATCGCGGGCTCCAACTGGGAAGGGCAGAGCAGAGCCATTCCAGGGAGACTGTGGGTCCTGCTTGTGGGATTCCCCAGAGGCATCCGGTTGTCCTCTGGGAGAGCAGGATCCTGGACTAGGTGGGCCTGATCCCACAGGGTTGCTCTCCTCTTTCCAAACCAAAGCTGTGACCAATTCCCCCCCTAAAAATGTTTATTGTTTTGAAATATTTATGTACTGTCTCTTTGTCAAATCCAGTGTGGAATACAAAATGCAATGAAGTAGCAATTTGTTAAAGCAATAAATGCACCAGCCCACAGTTACGCGGACCCTGGAACCTCCTTCCTTGCCCCTCTGCCCTGTTCTGCCCCCTCCCAAGTCCTGCTGTTACCTCATCTCTCCCCCCCATAGCCTTTTCATCTTGGAAAGGGGAGAGAGGGTCCTCCTTGGGGTGGCCCCCTGCGCCTGCCCTTTGCTCCAGCTCAGCCACCTTTTCTAGATCTAGGTGAGAACAAGGCTATTTTTGAACGGTCAGTAATGAAAACGGAACCTTAAAGAAGTTGGAGAATAATAATTCTAATCGGGGGCGGGGGCATGGCCAAGCTAACCTGACATTCCTTCCGTAGGAGCAGAAATCTTTCTCCTAAATCCTTTTAGCATTTGTATAAATGGCACAAAGGAGTCGTGATGCATACACAGCAATGAAAAACAACCGAGAAAGGCTTTAACTGCACTGCAGAGCAGCAGACCTCCATGCGAGTGACTCTGGCCCGACCTCCCTGCAGAGCAGACATTTCCCAGCCCCGGGGGAACATCCATGTGTTAAGAGTGAGGCCACAAAGCCCTCCTGGGTGTGATGGATGTGCATGTGAGCGAACTGGCGGCCGATTTGTCTGCATCCAGGGGGGCTCCTGCCTTAATGGACGATTTGCAAACTCCCGAGGAGAGGTTAAGGGCCAGAAGCAGCGTTCCCTTTGAGGTGGGCTCCATGGCGCCCGGTCATTGGCTCTCGGCCTTAATCAAGTTATCCCATCATCCTCTGGGCTGCCAGGCCCCACTGCTCACCCACGTGGAGGAGAGAAAGGGGCGGACAAATTCCTAGCAGCGGGAAGTGGCTGCTCTCCTGCGTGGAAGGATGAAAAGTGCCGGCAGCCTCTGTGCCTTCTCACACTGGGAGAGAGCCCCGGGAGGCTTCCCGCCAGAGCTGCCCCAACCTCTCTGGCCTCCATCTTTGCAGACACCTTGCACTCATCCATGGGGGCCTCGCCTATTGTTATGCCCCATGGAGGCAGCAGGGCTATTTGGGTCAAGGAGGAGGGAGAGGAAAAGAAAGTAAAAAAAAGGATTTCTTCGCACAAGGGATGGTGGAAGTGCAGAACTCACAGCGCCTGGCTGAACGATGGGACTCGCCATGCAGAGTTAAGCTGTGGAACTCTCTCCCACTGGAGGCCACCAAAGCAGATGTCTTTGGGAAAGGACAAGAGAAGACCATCGACAGCCACTGGCCAGGATCATGGCTGTGCTCTGCCCTCCTCAGTCGGAGGCAGTGATGCTTCTGAATACCAGTTCCTGGGGGGAAACCGCTGGATGGAAAAGTTGCTCTTGTGCTTGGATCTTGGATTTCCCAATGTTGTTGTTGTTGTTTAGTCGTTTAGTCGTGTCCGGCTCTTCGTGACCCCATGGACCAGAGCACGCCAGGCACTCCTGTCTTCCACTGCCTCCCGCAGTTTGGTCAGACCCATGTTCGTAGCTTCGAGAACACTGTCCAACCATCTCGTCCTCTGTCGTCCCCTTCTCCTAGTGCCCTCCATCTTTCCCAACATCAGGGTCTTTTCCAGGGAGTCTTCTCTTCTCATGAGGTGGCCAAAGTATTGGAGCCTCAGCTTCACGATCTGTCCTTCCAGTGAGCACTCAGGGCTGATTTCCTTCAGAATGGATAGGTTTGATCTTCTTGCAGTCCATGGGACTCTCAAGAGTCTCCTCCAGCACCATCATTCAAAAGCATCAATTCTTCGGCGATCAGCCTTCTTTATGGTCCAGCTCTCACTTCCATACATCACTACTGGGAAAACCATAGCTTTAACTATACGGACCTTTGTTGGCAAGGTGATGTCTCTGCTTTTTAAGATGCTGTCTAGGTTTGTCATTGCTTTTCTCCCAAGAAGCAAAATAAAAAAATTCATTCAGTAGCACCTTAAAGACCAACTAAGACCATTTCATGCCGCTCAATGTGGTGCCTTCCATAGTTCTGGTTACAGGTAGGTAGCCGTGTTCTTTAAGGTGCTACTGAAGGAATTTTTTTATTTTACTTCGACCCAGACCAACACGGCTACCTACCTGTCCCAAGAAGCAGGCGTCTTTTAATTTCGTGACTGCTGTCACCATCCGCGGTGATCAAGGAGCCCAAGAAAGTAAAATCTCTCACTGCCTCCATTTCTTCCCCTTCTCTTTGCCAGGAGGTGATGGGACCAGTGGCCATGATCTTGGTAGAGGCATCCAATTGGCCATGGAGAGAACAGGATGCTGGGCTAAGATGGGCCCCCTCTGGGATGCCCCAATGGGAAACCATTGGAGACAGAGCATAGCCATAGAATCAGAGAGCTGAAAGGGACCCCCAAGAGTCATCTAGTCCAAATCCCTGCAATGCAGGAAACGCACCATGGCTAGTAGCCATCCATTTGGGGAGTATATTGGACATTGTTTTGCTCTTTACAGGGGAAGAACACCTCTCCAGGTTCAATCCCTGCAGATGTCTGCAGGTGGGGCTCCCTGACTGAACTGCTGCCAGCCTGTGCAGACAATACTGACTCAGTATATTAGGCACTGGGGATTCCTGAGGTCCTTCTGGGGAAGCTGATCTGAAGCCGCCATTTGCAGGTTTCCAAAGGCTGCCTCTGCTTTTAATGGGATGCTTCAGCTGAGATTCCTGCATTGCAGGGGGTTGGACTAGATGACCTTTGGGGACCCTCGGGAGTCTGCAATCCCATGATTTTGTGAAGGGCTCTCCTCGGAAGTTCCCTGCGGAAGCAGTGGAGCTGGGTCTGGTGGTGGTGGCGAGGTCAGCTGCTGGAGCAGAGCTCCCGTTCTCCTGGCTCACGAAGGCCTTTCCCTGCCTTTGCGTCCTGGAGCCTCAACGGTTAAAGGGCTCTCACTGCAGAAAAAGCAGGTGGTGGTAATCTGGAAATAAATGTCGCTTTGGCAAGGCCTCCGCCACAAAGGCGCAGGTACGGCGCCCCGGCAGGGGGGGGTGACCTTTCCGAGCGGCGAGCAAAGCGCCTCTCCATTGGTCTGCACAAAGGGAGTGTGGGGCTGGGCGAGGAGAGGGGTTTTGCCTGCCAGGGCGACCTGCTGTTTGGCCACAATGAGGGCCCAGCGCTGGCCTGGCCCAGCCGCAAAGAGAAAGGAGCACGGACAATGCGGAGGCCGGGCACGTTCAAAAGGGCTGCTGGGGGCCGTGTTTCATCTGCCATGAATAAGTGATGTGGGGGCCCCCCACCCTTTCCTCTCTCACAGGCTGCACTCTTTGGAGGGGATTTCAAGGCGCCCCCCCTTCTCTCCCCAAGCAACAGCAAAGGCATCCGATCCTGGAGGCAATAGATACAACAGTCAGAGAGGCTGTGGGGAAACTCCACCAAGGGGAGGCAGCACATGATGATTATGGGGTGGGGGGAGAGGGGTTGGTACCTCTGATGGGGGACACATTGTGCTGTTTCCGGGGTACTTGGCCCACCTTTGGTCTGGCATTCAGCTCTCCCCTGCGGCTCCTAGAAGCTGTCTGTCCCCAGGAGACAGGGGCCACAATCCTGGGAATGCCTTTGACAGGCTGGCTAAACCAGGTGAGGGGAGCTGATGGGTCTCAAACCCTGCGTGTGAAGACAGGCTCTGGCAGATGGAGTGGATGAGACTGAGAGCAAGAGGGGGGGGTCCAGCAGTCAAGAAGGAGTTCCATAGTTTAACTTTGTGCTGTGTGAAGGAGGAATCAGGTGAGGAGGAAGCAGCCAGCCTCTCCCTGGGTCTCCAGAAGAGGCAGCAGCAGCAACAGCAGGAGGAGAAGGAGGAAGAGGGGGAAGGTGGCGAGTTGAGAAATATGGCCTGAGAATCTCTCAGCAGCACCGCCAAAAGGGCCCATTTAATCTCTGCCTGCCTCTCTTTATCAGCTTAAAATATGACCTGCCAACTGGGAAAGCTCCCCGAGATAAGAGCAGTCTGGCAGCCAGCAGGGAGGGAGGGAGGACTCCCAGATAAGGAGATATTTATTGCTTCCAATTTATGAGCAGAGATTGGGAAGAGAGGACCACCCCCCACAGCCCACCCCATCCTTTTCTGGCCGTCTACTCTTAGGGGCTCAGTCCCTGCCCCTCCCCCCCAGCTGCTCTGCCCACCAGGGACCCAGTAGGGCAGCAGAGGCCCACACACAAACTCCCCACTTCAACTGAGCAGGAGTAGGAATGAGAGGTCCTGAAAGGCCCCCGTCAGCAAGACCAATTGGTTTGTGGGTCACCTCTGGGGCACTCAAGGGGTACTGGAGGCACCAGAAGCTGTTGCTCAGAGGAGGTGGGGGGGCAATTTCCATTTCAAAGGTGCCCTATTGACCATCATGGAAGATGGGAGAAAAGAGGGAGATCATAAAACTGCCCATCCAGTCCAACCTCCTCACACTCAGAACCTAGGGATCTCGATAGACTGCCTCTGGACAGGGAGGCTCCCTAAGAAGAGGTTCCCTGGCCAGTGGCCCATCTAGTCCAGCCTCTTGTTCTCCAGAGTGGCCAGCTGGAGGTCCCAATGGGCCACCAGCAGCAAGACCCAAGTGCAAGAGCAGCAAAGCCCTCCCCACTTGGGATCCCCAGCGAGTGATGGACAGAAGGGCAAATGAGGGCGAGTCCTTTGGCAACAGCTGGTTGCATTATCAGCCAACAAAGGACCTTTGAGTTTGTTAGCTGATGGGAAATCCAAGACTTGAAAATTAGGCAATCGTTTAGGACCCTTTAGAATAAACAGAAGCCTTAAAACACCTTTGATGCTCCTTGACTCTGAGAAGTATCCCAGAGCCGGTATAGGGTGCTGAGGCCTCCATTGCAGCTAGCCTGCCCTCGACCCAGGGGGGCCCCACCCAGCCTCAGGATTACTTGCACGGCTGCAGAAGGCACCTCCGAATCGATTGCACATGCTACTCAATTAATCCATAGGTTAGCATTAATCCAGAGATCTTTGAACCATAGAAATGTAGGGTTGGAAGAGACCACGCAGCCACCCCCAGGAATCGCAGCTAAATAACCCCTGCTTAATAACCTCCAAGGAAGGAGAGTCTACCACCTTCCAAGGGAGTCCCTTCCACTGTTGAACTTCCAGATGTTTAGCTGGACTTGAAGCCATGGGTTCGAGTCCTACCCTTCAGAGCGGGAGGAAACAAGCTTGCTCCGACTTCCATATGACAGCCCTTCAGATATTTGAAGATGGCTGTCCTATCACATCTCAGGCTCCTCTTTCCGGGGCTGCACAAACCCAATTCCCTCAACTGTTCCTCATCAGGCTTGGTTTACCAGACCCTTGATCATCCTGGTTACCCTCTCCTGCCCACCTTCCAGCATGTCAACATCCTTCTTAAATTGTGGCTCCCAGATCTGAACACAGTCTGGCCAAGGCAGAATAGAGTGGGACTATTACATCCCTTGATCTGGACACTCAACTTTTGTTGATGCAGCCTAGGGTAGTGCTAGTTAAGATGAGAAGCCTGTGTGTGGCCTTGCAAATATTTTTGGGACCCCAGCTCCCCTCTGCTCCAGCCACCATGGACAATGGTCAGGGATGATGGGAGTTGTAGTTCACAGGGCCCCCCCCCATCGCTGAGTTAATCCACCAGCAACTTTTCCATTACTGGAAAAGTGTCCAGATTGATTGCTCAACAGATTATTTGTGTGCTGTTTTGGAAAGATCGCCTGCTGCATGTGACTGAAGGACCACCTGAGAGGTCAGACCAAAAGTTATTTACACAGGAGTAGCTGCCACCTCAAGAAGCTACAGTTAGAACTGGATATGGAACAACTGATTGGTTCAAAATTGGGAAAGGAGTACGACAAGGTTGCATATTGTCTCCCTGCTTATTTAACTTATATGCAGAATTCATCATGCGAAAGGCCAGACTAGATGAATCCCAAGCCGGAATTAAGATTGCCGGAAGAAATATCAACAACCTCAGATATGCAGATGACACAACCTTGATGGCAGAAAGCGAGGAGGAATTAAAGAACCTTTTAATGAGGGTGAAAGAGGAGAGCGCAAAATATGGTCTGAAGCTCAACATCAAAAAAACCAAGATCATGGCCACTGGTCCCATCACCTCCTGGCAAATAGAAGGGGAAGAAATGGAGGCAGTGAGAGATTTTACTTTCTTGGGCTCCTTGATCACTGCAGATGGTGACAGCAGTCATGAAATTAAAAGACGGCTGCTTCTTGGGAGAAAAGCAATGACAAACCTAGACAGCATCTTAAAAAGCAGAGACATCACCTTGCCGACAAAGGTCCGTATAGTTAAAGCTATGGTTTTCCCAGTAGTGATGTATGGAAGTGAGAGCTGGACCATAAAGAAGGCTGATCACCGAAGAATTGATGCTTTTGAATTATGGTGCTGGAGGAGACTCTTGAGAGTCCCATGGACTGCAAGAAGATCAAACCTATCCATTCTTAAGGAAATCAGCCCTGAGTGCTCCCTGGAAGGACAGATCGTGAAGCTGAGGCTCCAATACTTTGGCCACCTCATGAGAAGAGAAGAATCCTTGGAAAAGACCCTGATGTTGGGAAAGATTGAGGGCACTAGGAGAAGGGGACGACAGAGGATGAGATGGTTGGACAGTGTTCTCGAAGCTACCAACATGAGTTTGACCAAACTGCGGGAGGCAGTGCAAAACAGGAGTGCCTGGCGTGCTATGGTCCAAGGGGTCACGAAGAGTCGGACATGACTAAACGACTAAACAACAACAACAACAAGCTGCCACCACGAGTGGCACTATGGGTTAAACCACAGAGCCTAGGGCTTGCCAATCAGAAGGTCAGCGGTTCGAATCCCCGCAATGGGGTGAACTCCCGTTGCTCGGTCCCAGCTTCTGCCAACCTAGCAGTTCGAAAGCACATCAAAGTGCAAGTAGATAAATAGGTACCGCTCCGGCGGGAAGGTAAACGGCGTTTCCGTGTGCTGCTCTGGTTCGCCAGAAGCAGCTTAGTCATGCTGGCCACATGACCCGGAAGCTGTATGTCGGCTCCCTCAGCCAGTAAAGCGAGATGAGCGCCGCAACCCCAGAGTCTTCTGCGACTGGACCTAATGGTCAGGGGTCCCTTTACCTTTACCTTTAGCTGCCACCAAGTCAATTTATTCCCTAGTGCTCAGCGGGACCTGCTGCAGAGCTAAGGGGATTCCATGAGTAGAGAAGGAGGACCCCTGAAGCTCCTCAATCATCACCAGCTGGACTTAACCTTACCAAAAATATGACATGGCTGGGCACTTTTGCAAGTGGGTTGGGCAGACTTTGTGTTCAGCGCATCACTTCTGACAGCTTCAAGCAAGTGATGTGAAAGGGAGAGGCAGGAAGGAGAGGTTGCTTTTTTAAAAAACAACAACAACAACAACAACAACAACAACAACAACAACAACAACAACAACAACAACAACAACAACGGCTGACCATAGGTTATCACAAAGCCTAAAGTACAGTAGTTGGCTCCCAACCCATTGATGAGGACAGCATTTATCTGGGCTGATAAAGAGGGAGAGGACCCCCCCCAACAATCTTTTAATGCTGCATTCCAGGTGGGGGTGGGGTGAGGGACAAGGCAGGGTTCAGCCAATGGGGGTGGGGATGAAACCCTGCATGGCACAACACACAAGAGATCTGCCATGATCCCTCTCAATTGACCCATTAAGTCAGACAAAAGGCATGAATTGGAGGGTGATTTTCTGGGTTTCCTGCTAGACGGGCGGAGCAAACCATTCCAGGGGACCCTGACCCTGTTTGCATTCAGATGCACCAGCAGGTGGAGAAAAGCTCCAACAGCAGGTCCTTTGTGCAGTTACAGGCCTTCTCCCACCGGGTGGCGCTGCTGCTGAAAAGGTGCCCATTCAGAGTCCTGCACGCATCTCAGATGGTTGCCATCCTGGTATACAAGCAGCAGGAACTCGGTCCGATTTTTCTCTCTGTCCTGCCTCATAAGAATATGAGTAAAGAACATAAGGAGAGTCTGCTGGACCAGGCCAAAGGGGCCCATCCAGTCCAGCACCCTCTTCTCACAGTGGCTGGCCAGGAGCCCCCAAGGGAAGCTGTGCAGGCAGAGCAGAGCCAGCCTGGCTAGTAGCCATCGATAGCCCTCTCCTCCATGAGTTTTCCCTATCCAACATCTAGGTTGGTGGCCATCCCTGCCTCTTGTGGGAGGGAGTTCCATAGGCAAAGACACACAAACCCTGGCACACTTCCTGGAGGGCCAGCCAGAGCCTTTTCTTGGTGCATTTCCTGTGCCTGTTCTGAGTACCCCAGGACTGGGCTGCTTCCATCGCATATTTGAGGCTTCGCTCCCAAACGGAGCCACCACGATGCCCCCCTGCAGGAAGGGCTTGTTCCCCTGCTTGCCTCTCTGGAATGTGATGAGTCCCCCAGGCGCTCTGCCGTGAAGAATGAAGCAGGAGCTGCGTGGCTCAGAAGGAGTTTCTGGCTGCCAGCCCAGGCCTGTGCTGGACGTTCCAAAGCCCACTCCTCTTCCTTGGAGGGCAGCCTCAAGCTCCCTGCTGGGTGTCCTATTTCTGAAAGAGGCTGAGCATGGGAGAGGGCACAGGATCCAACCTTCCAGCCACAGATAGACATGAACTGAGCCTTGAGCAAGCCAACCTGCTTTCCAAAACCCGCCCCACCTGCAATCTGAATGGTTTTGTCCTTCTAAGGGCTGGGGAGGATGGAGAGAGCCTCGGCTGACTCTGTTCTTGAGCTGGAATTCCCCCAACTCGAAAGACACCCTGTCAAAATGTTTCCCTGCATTGTTTTGGGATGGTGAGTGGGTGGTGAGCCGGTTCCCTTGGTTCCCTTGGTGATCCTCCAAAAAGGCTACAGATTTCGAGACCCAGTTAAACTCCCTTCAGTTTTCAAAAACTGTTCTCCACTGCCACTGGCCCTCATCCACTTGGCTGGGCAACCGGACCTTGGGGTCATCCTGCCCCCCCAAAAAAGCATTCTGTGTAGCTCTCAAGTTTGCTTCTGGAATTCTGAACTCCATCAGACTACAAAATAAAGCATCATAGTGGCTTTCTATCTCTTCTCTGGCTACCCAAAACTCTGGGATGGTGTGGGGCTATGTTTGTGGCATGGATGTGAATTTGTTTCCAGGGCTAAGACTTTGGCGTTCTGGCAGTTTTGCTGAGCTGGGAAAGGATCTGGTGGTGAAGAGATAAAGGCCAGGTAACCTGACTGCCCTCCTCCAAGTTGCTTTGTAGAAACCAGATCCCCACCTCCTCCTCTTCCTCTCCCAGCCAACCTGAACCTCCTTCTGTAAACATCCTGTAGATAAGTCCCTGTGGGGGATTCTGGCAGATCGCCTGCCTGATAAAAAGCTGTCTAAATAGGTGGGGAGTCACAGAGCAGAGAGGGAATTCCTCCAGCCCCTGGGGCGTCTCCAAGCTGGGCAGGCAAAGGGAATTTGGAAGCACTGATGGGGAACAAATTCTCCAGCAAACGGTCCTAGCTTGAGCTTACTCGCAGAAATAATTAATCTCCATCTTCCTCATCTGATTCACCCATCCATCCCCAAATAACATTCTGATCAGTGAAAGTTTCTCAAATTCAGAGCTTCCAGAAGAACAAAATCAGGAGGCATATCATTAAAGCCACTGCTTCACACTTTGTGATTTATGCAAAGGATGCCGGATTTAGCTTGCAGGGGGTAATACTCAAAATCTAAGTTTAAAAATGGAAGCGTGCAGAAAATTATCTCTTTTCCGAGAAAACGGCTGCCAGAGCCTTTGAGCACAGGAAGGTTTTGCAGCCATGCGGTGCAACTGGGTACAAAGAACCAGCAGGCAAACCCCGAAGTCAGCTCTGGTGAGCTCAAGGGCCAAGGCAAGGGATCCCTTCCCTGTGAAAAAGACAGGCGAGGCCAGCAGCACCCTAA
Source organism: Zootoca vivipara (assembly GCF_963506605.1). Lineage (NCBI taxonomy): Eukaryota > Metazoa > Chordata > Lepidosauria > Squamata > Lacertidae > Zootoca > Zootoca vivipara. Next base: position 3,186,680 of record NC_083280.1, on the reverse strand, counting down.
AAGCCAAGAAGAAGAACCCCTTTGTCCTTTGACTTGGGAGGGAGAATGCCTTGGGTCAGTCTTGAAAGGTGGAAGCTCTAAGGAAAGCAGAGAGGTGGAAGGAAGAAGCACTCTCTCAAGGAGCTTCTGAATCATTGGGAGTAACTTCTGAGAGCTCTTCCACGGCAGTGGGGTGGGTGGACTCTCCATCACCAGAGGTAGTCAACAGAGGCTCTGTCCAGGATTCTTGAGCTGTCATTCCGGCATTACTGTACAGGGGGTTAGCCTAGATGACCCTTGGGGATCCCTTCCAACTCTACACATCAGTGATTTGTTTGGCGAGCTTTCAAGCAGAGGTTAGACAGCCACCTGCCATGAAGGCTTTAGCTGAGATTCCTGCATTGCAGGGGGTTGGGCTGGATGACCCTGGGGAGTCCCTTCAAACTCTACCATAGTAGGATTCTAGGGCTCTGGGCAGAGGCTCGAGCGCTGTCAGCCGGCATGACTTCGCGTGGCGGGAGGCGCTCGCTCCCTGGCCGCCTGCCCGTCGCTCCTTTCTCACGACCTTGCCTGGGACGGAGTTCAACGCGGAGCACTTAGCAGCCGGCCGGGCGCAGGGACACAGAGAAAGGCTCCCTGGCTCCCCGGCTGCCAACGCACACAGCTCCGGCCGCCTGCCCAGAACCGAAAGCTGCGCCGAGGCCGCTCCAGCCGGGAGCGCTCCAGCCGGGGGGGGGGGCAGCGGGAGCCGGGCGGGCCAAGGGGGCGCAGAGTCCCCGGCGGAGTGAAGCCTAGAGGCGGTGGCAGCCAGGGCAGGAGGGGCTCCGGGCGCCCGGATTCTCAGCCAAGTGAGCGGGAAACGTGGGCAGCAGCAGCAGCAGCAGCAGCAGCAGGAGGAGGAGGGCTGCTTCGTGACCCCAGTCCATAGCTGCCAAGTTTTCCCTTTTCTCACAAGGAAGCCTATTCAGCATAAGGGAAAATCCCTTAAAAAAAGGGATAACTTGGCAGCTATGCCCCAGTCTGGCCAGGACTCAAGACCAGAGCGTGCCTTGGTGGTTAGCGTGTCTGACTATGGGCTTGGGAGAGACCCGGGTTCGAATCCTGAGTTACCCTGAGCCAGTGGTGAGATGGGAGGAAGACCTCAGCCGCTTCCATCCAGTCTGCTATGATGGAACATGGAAGGGGGGCGACCTCTTCCTCGAATCAAGCGACTTATGTTCGAGGGCAGGGGCGCAACTGGGCAGCCCAGGACCTTCATGCACACGGCCCAGTTGGGTGCTCCTAATGCAGCGGTTTGGCGTCACCCTCGGAGGCAGACTCCATTGCCTGGCGGCAGACGGGTGCCAGCAGCAGGGGCCCCCAAACTGTCCAAAAATGCACCCTTGACAGGAGGGGCTCCTTTGCCTGGGCGCCTGGGGCCTTTCCAAGGAGGGAGGCCTGTGGGCCTGTACTGACAGGGGCTGGAGCCCCCCTTCCCCCCGCCGCATTCCTTTCCTCAACACCTGAGCGCAAGGCAGGCACCTGGTCTCTCCAGCGGGAATTCGGCCGCCTTTGTTGGGAGGGATTTGCGAGGAATTCTCAGCACGGGCTGAGTTATTAAGGGGGGCGGGGGCGGGGGGGGGGTACTGAAACGCAAGCCTGCCCTTTATCCGGCTCTCCCCCATCTCGCCTGCAAATGGGGCATGACTAAGGAGAGGGGGGGGAGGGCTGCTGCCGCTGCTGCTGCTGCTCCGAAGGCAAGCGCCCCTCTCCACATGTTTTATCCATTGGGTGGGGGGGAGGCAAAGGAAACGCCGGACCTGATCACAACCAGATGTGGCGGGTGTTAAATCATCGCCGCCCGGCCAGGCCCGGGGGCGGAGGAAAGGAGCGTGCAAAATGACTTAGGGTGGGGGTGGTTGCCCCTGCTTTCCTGGGAGGTCCGGAGCTGCATGAAAGTGGGGCGGGCCAAGCGCCGTGGGGCGAAGCACACAGCAGCCCGGCCTTCGCTCAGGAAGCATTGAGGGGCGCGCGGGGGGGGGGACTCAAGGATGAATGGGGTGGGGGCAGAGGTACGGCCCCTGCTGGAAAATGTTGCTCTTGGTCTGCGCAAATCCTCTTTTGCTATGTGTCCCCCCCTGGGGGGGGCTTGCTTTCCCGCCCCGCAGGGATGCACACCCCCCCCGCTTAAGCTGTTCTAGGGGGAAAGTGTGTTGCTTCCCCGCTCCCCCCTAAAAGGAAGCATTGCAAGGGGACCTGACAGCTGCAAAGAGATCCTCAGTCAGGGGAACCCTTTTCCCTACTGGGGGCCGCATTCCCTCGCAGCTAGCCTGTCCCGGGCCACACCCGGGCAGTGGGTGAAGCGAAAGTCTAAAAAGTCAGCAGGCCACCCCCTCCGGCTTCCCTTTCTGCCTCTGCTTCTCGCCCCTCAGGAGGGGGCAGCGGTCTGAGCTGATTCCCTGCAGATGGGCTTCGTTTTCCCCACTGCTCCACCTGTTCCCCCACCTCCCTTAAGTCATCAGTCCCGCGACCTCCATCTCTGTTTATTCAAAAATCCGTTGTTGTCTTGGAGGCTTTTAAGCAGAGGATGTCGGGGACGAGTGATTCCTGCCTTGCAGGGGGTTGGACTAGATGACCCTCAGGATCCCTTCCAACTCTTCACTATGATTTGATGGACTCCTGTGTCAGCGTCCTGGACAGCAGTCCCTCAAGCCTCTGATCCATGGGGAAGGGAGCATCACCACCTCTGCAGGCAGCCTCTGTCCCTGGTCATAGAATCATAGAGCTGGAAGAGACCACAAGGGCCATTCAGTCCAACCCCCTGTCAAGCAGGAAACACCATCAAAGCATTCTTGACATATGCCTGTCAAGCCTCTGCTTAAAGACCTCCAAAGAAGGACTCCACCACACTCCTTGGTAGCAAATTCCACTGCCAAACAACTCTTACTGTCAGGAAGTTCTTCCTAATGTTTAGGTGGAATCTTCTTTCTTGTAGTTTGAATCCATTGCTCCGTGTCCGCTTCTCTGGAGCAGCAGAAAGCAACATTTCACCCTCCTCTATATGACATCCTTTTATATATTTGAACATGGCTATCATATCACCCCTTAACCTTCTCTTCTCCAGGCTAAACATGCCCAGCTCCCTAAGCCGTTCCTCATAAGGCATTGTTTCCAAGCCTTTGACCATTTTGGTTGCCCTCTTCTGGACATGTTCCAGCTTGTCAGTATCCTTCTTGAACTGTGGTGCCCAGAACTGGACACAGTACTCCAGGTGAGGTCTGACCCATGCAGAATACAGTGGCCCAGCTCTGAAGGACCTTCAGATGTTCAGCCAGAATCTGCTATTTCCTCTCATTGAGAGTCTGCCCCTCTCCATGCCTACTAGCCTCACCCCTTCCATTCTATCAGAGCAATGGAGAACCAGTCTGCCCCTGCCAGTCCCTCAGGTATTGGGAGAACAGAGTCAAGGTTCCTGTTCACATTCTGTTCTCCAGCCTGAACAAGTTTCCATCATTCCTTGGAGAAAGAACTCCTGGAATGCCCTGCCTGGAAATAGCCACCATACTCTTGAGGTGGCCTGACCAGAACAGAAGGGAAAAGAGATTTTGATACAGCCTAGGATTACCTCATGAGAAGAGAAGACTCCCTGGAAAAGACCCTGCTGTTGGGAAAGATGGAGGGCACTAGCAGAAGGGGACGACAGAGGACAAGATGGTTGGACAGTGTTCTCGAAGCTACGAACATGAGTCTGACCAAACTGCGGGAGGCAGTGGAAGACAGGAGTGCCTGGCGTGCTCTGGTCCATGGGGTCACAAAGAGTCGGACACGACTAAACAACAACAAGGATTACCTTATGTTGAAGTAGGCCTCCCTACTCCTATGATCTTTTATAGCCAGCTGCAGATTTTTACCTTGCTCTGTTGAAATCCATCTTGCTGCTTTCAGTTCTAGGTTCCAACCCTGACAAGATCATTTGTTTTTTCTCATCTGGGGTTGATCTCCCAGGGTGTCAGCCAAACCTCCCCACTTTGTACCACCTGCAAATTTGAGCAGCAGCAGCAACACAGGGCCGAAGACAGAGGCTCCATGGCCCTCCACATGGTGCAGAATCCTCAGAGGGGCATACCAAGCCTGGGGTACAGATGTTCAGCCAGGTGTGGACCTTGATTTCTGGATTGCAAGGGATGGACCAGATGACCCTTGGGGTCCCTTCCAACTCTACAATTCTATGACCCACCAAATGTGCTTGGTCTAGCCAACAATTTGCCAGTGTCTGCCAACCAGACAGGGCTGGCTCCCCTTTCCCCCCAGGAACTTGCCAAAGCTACATAGGAAAGAATCAATATACAGTACCGGCTTCCTGACCTTTTCTCCTGAAGACTTAAAACTGCCCCTAGTTCTGGCTGCAAAAGGCTTGGTCTTGGTGCTTTCACAAACTCCAGGCCCTAGTGAGTGTTTATCTGCAGGCTGTAGTCCATCACTTCCCCGTGGCTAGCTCAGGGGCATTGCTGTGGGAGTATGGTAGGTGCTTTACATGGAGAGCAGGCCTTAGGATCCATTGTCCACTCTAGAGCAACAAGGGCTTCCCAGGATCCCAGGCAGAGACTCACAAATCTGCTATCCGAGACCCTTGGAACCAGAGATGCAGTGTCCCTCTAGGCCTAGGGCACAGTCCCTTTGGGGCCAAGCAGTGAGCAAAGGCTATACTGCCATTTTTGTGCCGCATGGGAAAAATTAGGAAATCTGTGTGTGTACATATGTGAGACACTTCAGAACAGGAGGAAAAGGTCTTTTTTGCACATAGCATTGATAGGCGGCCTTATCACGGCCTCCCTCCTCTTTGCTGCTGTGTGGATTAAATTCAGGAGTCACTTTTGAAGATAAAAGGGACTTAGCAAGGAGCTTATCAGGTTAGGAGGCCATGTGATTTGGCCCTTCATGAGCAGCCAGGCAAACATAGCAGACTCAGGGCAGTCAGGAGAGCCCCAGCTCAGGGTCCTGCACCCTCATCCTCCTGGCTTTGTCCCCCCACCCACAACCACACCGCCTCCTGCACAAAGGAGAGAGCTGCACCCACACCAGCCTATTGCAGCACACACAATGCTTAATGTCTTTTTTTATTTTTATCAAATAACTTCCAAAAGGAAGGGAAGGCTTTCCTCGTTAAGAACAAACAGGTCTTTGGTGTCACTGAAAATAAAAGGAGTTGGGCAGAGACAAAGCCAGAGGGGGGGAGGGGAAAGAGGTGGACTTGGAAATGTGGACTCTCTCACAAGCATGTGCACACTTGCACAGGCCACGTGAAAAGCCACAGAAAAGAAAAGGGAGAGGAGAGCATTTGCTACGGTACAAATGAAGGCACAATCCAATATGAACAGTAGACAGCTATTTACAGCCAGAGAGCCAGAAGGTCACTGGCTCCCTGGGAGGAAGAGACCCCAGAGCCCTGGCCACAGGGGTAGGGGGCCACTCGAAGTCCTGACCCAAAGTCCAGAGGCCGAAGGGTGGGCAGGCCGCCAGCCCCCTTGCCCGCTTTCACCAAGGCCTCCACACCGAATCTGCCGAAAGCGATGGGGCACCAGACGCAGGAGAGACGGAGGCAGCTGGGGGCAGCCCCGACCCCATGCCCCCATCAGCGTAGAGGGGGATGACGGCGTTGTTGTGCGGGGGCCCAAAGGCTGTGCTGGGGATGAGGAAGGCAAACTGCCCGTCGGAGGCTGGCACTAGCTGGAAGCCACCGTACACCTTGGCGCTTTCCCCGGCCGGGTTGCCCAGCTTGCAAGGCACAACGTTGGCAGCAGGGGGCACTGCGCCAGCTGGGATCTGCACCAGGGGCTGCCCGAAAGAGGGGCCGTGCTGTGCCCCAGGGGGTGCGGGGTGGGGTGGCGGCGGCAGTGCAGCGGAGGGTGGCTGATGGGAGGGATAGTTCATGGCGTTGATCTGGCTCATGCAACTGGCCAGGTGTCCGAGCAGTCGAGTTCGCACCTCGGCGTTCACCCCCTCGCAAGTGGAGAGGAAGCGGGTCACCTCGTTCATGCACTCGTTGAATCCGGCCCGGTATTTACCCAGCACAGTGGGGTCTGTATTCAGCACGGCTGGAAGAAGAAAGGAAGGAAAGAGGCAACCGTCAGAAAGATAGAGACACACAGAGCCCAGAGCATTCAGCCTTGAGAAGGAGGGAAACAGCCAAGAAAAAGTGTGACAGGGGCTGGACAGTGACACTACACACACACACACACACACACACAAAATGCTTTATTGTGATTCCTACACTGCAGGAATGATGCTTGGGGTCCCTTCGAATTCTATGATTCAATGGCCTAGTAGATCTCAGCAGTGCAGAAACACCCTCCATTCAGAGGCTGCATGCCAAGGTTGCACACAGCTTTAAACAAAGGGAAGCCTTAGGAAGGAGGGGGGTGGCTCTCGCCTCCTACAGCAGGAGCAGCAGGATGTGTCCCTTGCTTCTCATTATCCCGTCCCCATTTCCTCTGCCTGCAAGCTGCCACCCTCTCCCTTCTCCCCCCCCCCCCGCACCTCTTTTCCGGAACAGTAACAACTTGGAGTTGTGGCTATAAATAAGACCCAGACCGTGGGAAAGACCGCCTTCGCCAAGTCAGTAAAACACAGCTTGAATGGCATTCAAAACCGCAGGCGGAAGTCTGGAAGAAATCACCTCTGGAGAGGGAGGGAGGGAGGGAGAGGGGGAGGAAGGGGGGTCGGGAGGGGGACACACGCTCTCTCTCTCGCGCGCACACAGCACGGCCAGCCGCTCACCCGTCATCTGCGCTCGCTGCAGGTTTCTCAAATGCTTGACTGTCATTTCTAATATGTCCGCTTTCTCCAGCTTCGAGTGCCGGGAGCTCTGCAAGGCAAAAGGAGGGAGGGGGGAGTTAGCACCAGGGGGCTACACGCTGGGGGGCGGGCGGGCGAGGGAGAGAGTCTGGGCACAGGAGGGAAAGAGGGATGAATCTCAGCTGGAAAGTGAAGGAAGACCCTCACTCCCAGGTCCCAAAAGGGCACAGAAAAAGGGGGCCGCCGGCAGCAGGTCACCCCCAGTCAAGTCCACAAGGTTATCCCCAATAATTGTGAGGGTGGGATTTATCGTCGGGGTGTTAATATATAGTACTTAATAAATTTACAAAGAACATTTGATTGATATTTAATAAATAACAACAACAACAATACTTAATAGCAATAAGGACATGGGAAGACTTTGGATACTGGAGGGCCATGGGGTGAAGTGGGAGAAGGGCACACCTCACAGGGTTGTTGTGAGAATGATGCCCAGTAGCCTTCCCGGGCAGGGCGGCGTTCTGCCTCCAGAATGGCCGGCTCCTTGAATGCCCAGCCTGCCTGGGGTTCGCCTGGCCTTTCCTGCCTCGCCACAGCCTTCGGGAGCCGGAGATGGGGGCCCGCGCTCCAGGACCCTCTTCTGCGGCCCCCGACCCGCTGCCCGACCTACGCGCCGATGCCCAGGAGGTTCCTCCGGAGCGCCGAGCCGCTTTCTCTGGGCCACTTACGTCCTTCTTGAGCGCGTCCAGGATGAGCGTCTTGAGCTGCCCGAGGCTCTCGTTGATCCGCGCGCGCCGCCGCTTCTCCATGATGGGTTTGGACGACTGCAAGAGACAAGCGCCGGTCAGACCCGCAGGAAGGGAGGGAGGGAGGGAGACGGGGAGGGGAGCGGAGAAGAGCGGCCCCCCGACGCCCCCCGCCCGCGCCGCCGGCTGTTACCTTCCGGTGGTCCGAGGCAGTGCGGGGCTTGTCGGGCGTCGCGTGGATGCTGGCCGGGGTAGCGGCCACGGGCGACGAGGAACTCTTCTCCATCAGGTCGGCGGGCATCCTGGCCCCCAGAGAGGCCCGGCGGGGCAAACCGTCGCCGCCGCGAATCCCTTTAGTCGTGAGAAGAAGCGGCAGCGGCCGTCGAGGGCGCCGTCGAGGGTGCCAGGTGAGCAGCTCTCCGGGTGGTGGAGAGTCCAAAGGAGCCGGAGCTGCGGTGGTGGCGGCGGCGTCTGCTTCCCAAGCCGCCCTGGCAACCGGGACGCGCGCGGCCAGGCGGGTGCGCGCGGTGGAGCAGCCCAGAGGGACGGAGCGGGCAGGGCGGGTCACGGGCGGCGGCTGTTCCTGCTCCTGCAGGCGGCTGCCTGGCGCGCGCTCTCAGTCTAGTCGGGCGGGCGCTGCTGCTGCTGCTGCTGCCTCCCCGCGCGGCGCAATCCCGGCAGCCTCCCCGCCCGGCGGCGCCTATTTATAGGCTGCGCTGCACGCGAACGGCTCGTGTGAAACTTCCCAAACTTTCTTTCCCACAGTGACTTTCAGCCAATGGGAGCCGGAGGCACGCGGCCCCGCTCGTGGACGGCGCGCACCCATTGGCCGCCCGGCGCAACGCCCGGCGGCCAATGGCGCACGCCCGGACACCCCCCCCCCGCCACCGCCACCCCGGGCACCAGGGGCCGCCCTGTCAATCAGGAGCCGCTCGCTTTGCTTTAACCCTTGCCGCGCCGTGCGCCCGGACACCGGACGGGTTCGGGGCTCCGCCTCGCAGCCGGGCCTCGGGGGCTCGCTCTCCAGCGGAAGGAGCTTTCTCCCCGAGAGCACCCTGTGCGGCGGTTAAATAGGGGTCCCCGTTAGGGCCGGAGAGAGGGTCGCTGGCGGGTGGTGGGGGGAGGAACCCCCTTAGCTGGTGTCCTGCTCACGTGAAGGTGGGGCGAGGCTTTCCCCGACCTCGTCCCCAATGCAGGATGCGGCCGGGAGTTGGGGAGGACGTGCACCTGTCCCTGCACCTCTCGACTATGCCGTCGAGCAGGAGCGCAGCCGCCTCTTTGGGGCCGGGATCCCGACGGCGAGGAGAGAAATGCAGGGCGCGGAGTTGCCTGAGCACAACGACCGCTCCTCGCGAGTAAAGGGCAGCGGGGCCTTCGCAAGCAGCAGCTCCGAGCCCAGCACGTGCCGGGAAGTTTTATTGCAGCCGCCGCCCTCTCCTCCTCCTGCCCCCCCCCCCGGGGACTTGAGCGGCGGGCGGTGTGCGCTTCTTGGCGCGCGGCTTGGACAGAGCCGTCGGGGAGGGAAGCCGGGCGGGCGGCCCGCAGCAGCTGCAGCCGACGCCCCAGAGCCTGGGAAAACCCAGCCATCGGGGGGCGGGCAGGAATGCGGACTCAGAGCAGGCCGGGGCGGGGGTGGGTGCTCCTCCTCATCCCCACCCCTGAAGAATGCTGCCCGGCCCCTGGCCGAGGCGAGGACCCTCATTCTGGTTCGGCAAGCGGGGAACGGGGCACATCTGGGGGTCCCCCTCTCCCAAAATGTTCGAGGTGCCCGCCTCTGGGGAGCGAGGAGGACCCTTGCATCAAACCAAGGGGTTTCCCCTCTTGTGGGGGGCTGCAACTCTCTTTTTTGGGGGGGCGACGACGCTTCCTCCGCGGTGCTCCTTCTGGCGACCCAGAGGAGCTGAGAGTGCGGGGAGGCGAGGGCGGACTTTTGGGCAGAGACCAGCGGTTCTCCTCGAGGTCACGCTCCATCCTCCGGGTGTGGAAATATATCTTGCTTAGAAATGGATATACTATGATTTTTATTTTTATTTTTAATTCGTACCACTGTTACTGACAAGCCCCCTCTGTGAAAACGTGTTAGGGAATCTGCACTCTTAGTCGTGACCTCAGTAACTATTAAGTATTGCCTCAAAGTTACCTTGGCAGTATAAGAAGCTTGCAATACAAAACATGGCTTCAGTATCTACCGGTAGATGCGTGAGCGATCTAAGTACAGTACTGAAAAATTTGGAAGAAGACTCTGTAACCATAGAATCATAGAGTTGGAAGAGACCACAAGGGCCATCCAGTCCAACCCCCTGCCAAGCAGGAAACACCATCAAAGCATTCTTGACATATGCCTGTCAAGCCTCTGCTTAAAGACCTCCAAAGGAGACTCCACCACACTCCTTGGTAGCAAATTCCACTGTTGAACAGCTCTTACTGTCAAGCAGTTCGTCCTAATGTTTAGGTGGAATCTTCTTTCTTGTAGTTTGAATCCATTGCTCCGTCTCCGCTTCTCTGGAGCAGCAGAAAAACCATGACAAACTTTCTCCATTTACATGGAGGGAGGGGCTCCTTTTCCTCTTGGCTAATTGCTTTTTTCTCACTATGTATAAACTTCAGGAGCTCTTCAACCTTTCATTCGGTTTGCATGTTCTGGAAAACAAGAGCGAAAAGTCCCCAATTCTTGCTGCTGTTGATTTCTTACCTGCCCTTCTCCCAGGGAAGTTTACAGCCATTTAAAGCTCAGTATCAAAAGAGGTTGCAGCAGGGGACCCTTTCCGAAGGGGGGGCACTTTGAATTGTGAGGGGGGTGCCAGTCACAAATTAGCTGCCATGGGTGGGGTGGGGGAGGTGTGGCACAACACAGAATGAGGGGGAGAAACACCATGGCAAAACTTTCCCCAAAATGGCATTGCCATAGGGAGAAAAGGTTTAACCTGTGGAATTTCTGCCTAGAAAATGAAACACTAATGGGGAAAGTATATTAGAAGGGATAGGGGAAACAGCATCTCTTCAGGACCCCAGAAAGCCATTTTAAAAAATTGTTTATGCATTTCCCATTTTTCTTATTTACACATCATACTTTACCACCATACATAATTTCTGTGCAGACTTCCCAACCTGACCTTCCATGGTATTTTGAACGTTGCTGTATCATATAAAGTTTGTTAGTCCACCCTACTTTCCCTCTTCTAATCCCTCCCTGTATTTAACTGTTGTTCAGAGGAATACCCCTGCTTGTAAATTGATTTTAGTATAATATTTTTAAAAAATATTCCCCAAAACTATTCTATTCACCCGTGTATCTGAAGAAGTGTGCATGCACACAAAAGCTCATACCAATGACAAACTTAGTTTGCTACTGGAATGAATTTTTTAAATTTGTTTTGACTACGGCAGACCAACACGGCTACCTACCTGCAACTATTCCCCCTTTGTCTTTTTCCCCATTCTGATTCCTTACTTGGGCTGCCATATTTGCAAGTTCTGTTCTGTGAATTCTGTCAATTTGTGCAATTTGTGCAGCCGTTGTTTCTCTTTGGTTGGGTTTTCTCTTTCTATCCAATTTATGCTATTCTGGCCACTGCTGTTGCATAAAGAAATAAGTTGTGTACCTTCATAAGGATCCCATCACCAATTATCGCTAATAGAAAGGCTTCAGGTTCTTTTTTGAAATGTGATTTTAAGAATTCTTTTGAGCTCATCATAGGCCACTTCACAGTGTTTTGGGGTATGTTTGCACTGTCACCAGAGCCCTCTAGTCTGGTGTCCAAGCAGCTCAGCCATCAATCACAATCTTCCCTTCACTCAGCAGCTGGGAAGGACTTGATAGGTACACAGGTGCTGGGCGCATGTCACAGAAACCACCTAGTCCTAGAGGCTGCCTGCAGCGTTTTGTTTCATAACGTTGCTGTTGTTGTTGTTGTTGTTGTTGTTGTTGTTGTTGTTGTTGTTGTTGTTTTGTTGCTGTTATAGCCTGCCTTTCCCCCAAACAGGAACTCAGAGCCACTTTACACATCAAACAGAAAAAGCTAAAATCATGGAAAAGATAATCATTAAAAAGTTATTAAACACAAATAGAATTGAAAAAATGTATTGAAAAGATCTATTAGAAATACAGAAAATAGCAACAATAAAAATACCACAGCGCTAGCCCTTTCCTCAAAACACAGTCAGTTCCCATCTGCCAGCAAGGAGGGAGCCCATCTTGCTTCCCCAGGCAGGGAGTTCCAAAGTTCTCTGGGAGGACTAGAGACCTTTTTTTAAAAAATGAAAGCTCAGCGTCTGGGGTTGGGGACGAGGTTGGGTTGGGGCAGCCATGGAAGGAGGCTCCTCTTCACGGGGGGTCTGTCTGTGGCTGCTCAAGAGGGAGGCTTGGAGAGAGGGGATTTATTTGGACAGCAGGTTTCAGAGCTTCAGCAGGTGCCCCCAGCAAAAGGGTTGCCCTTTGGCTTGATGGGGAGGGCTTTCTCTTGCAGGGGATGAAAGACCCACAAGGTGCGCGCGCACACACACACACACACACACACACAGACACCTGCATCTCCCAGGATTTGGGGGCATTTAGAACGTAAGGGTTGGCCAGAGATGACATGCAATTCCTTTGCTCCAGGACAGCTGAAATGAGAGCCACAATGAAGGGCTGGGCAAAGGGGGCAGCGCTGGCAGCCCCGGGGCACTCAAAGGGTGCCGTGCCCTTTCCCTGGTGGTGTTTTCCCCCTTGAGTTTTGAGTTGTTCTTATTTTTATCTGTAAGCCACCTTGAGTCCTTGTCAGGGGAAAAAGTGGGTATAAATGCTGTGATTATACAATCATGATAATAATAATTTGGCTCCATTTCTGGGTGGGTTTCCCAGGCACCCTGAAATTGGGGTGGGGGTGGGGTGTCTCCGGAGCCTGCTTCCCTGCTTCCTCCCCCCACATGTCTTTTCTGGACAGGATTGGCCGCCTGATGGTAGAAGCCTGAAGGGAGCTTTGGAATCGCACCTACAAGTTGCCGGGGGTAATCCTGTTGCTTCCTTCCCATGAAATTGGCTTGACAGTCATGAGAATTTGGGGGGTGGGGAGACAGTGGCGGCCCCTGGGCTGCCTCATCACTGCACTGATGCAAGGAGAATCTCTGCAGCCTTTTCACACACACACACACACACACACACACACACACAGAGAGAGAGAGAGAGAGAGAGAGAGAGTGTGTCAGTAGGTTGCTTTTAAGCTATGCCTCTTTGGCTGCAAGAGGCCACTCTCACTGCTCAGTAATGATGGCTCCATTCAGAGACATAAATTGCTTTCTTTCATATTCATTCCCTGACACAGAAGCCAACTCCAGGGGGTGGTTGGGGCCTGGCACCCACACAGTCAATGAGAAAAGCCTGCAGGATCTTGAGGTGTTTAGCAATATCATTAAAACACCACATATTCTAAAGGTTTTGAGCAGCTGCTGAACAAGGCCAGGGGTCCATATCTGGTGGGCCCTTCCGTGACAGACTTCTGCCTGACCATGGGCTGGGGGGGGGGTGCCCCTGGAGAAGGGCTTCCCCTGATGTTCAGAGACCAGGCCTTTGAACCCTCTGCCCAGAAGCTGGCTGGGAAAGGGCCCTAACTCAGGAGCCAAAGGCTGCAGGTTCAATCACATAATCAGAGAGGAGGAAGGGACACCAAGCGGTCATCTAGCCCAACCCCATGCAATGCAGGAATCCTGGCAGCTATTCCCTGGCAACAACTCCAGGCAGGGCTGAAATCTGGAGAGCTATTGCTGCCAACAGTGTTGGCTGCACTGAGGGAGATGGACTGGCCCAGGATCTGGCAGGCTCCTCTGTGCCTCATCCTTGGGAACAGGCATGGCATGTCCTCTTTGGCCAGCTGCCACCTACAGCCTGCCTGTGGCGCTCTGGATTGCCTCCCTGGGCTCCCAGCCAGGTAGGGGCTGAAGAGCTGAAGCAGGAGCCTTGGGGGGGTCCTGTTTGGGTTTGGGGTGGGGCAAGTGTTTCCCTGCAAAGGTGGCCCTTCAAAGGTGCAGGCACCAACCCTGCCTCAGTTGTTGTTGTTGGAAGACGAAGAGGCTCCTGGCTGGGCCTTGCCAGGCACTCTCTGCTTTGCCTGCTACCTGGCTCCAGCCCTGGCATTTTGTGGAGGGTGGCAGTGGGGGACGTGGAGTATTTTGCCAGAGGCCTAGGAGGTGTCTCACCCCCCTTCTTTCCCTTCTCTCCCCCCCCCCCCTCGCTTGACTGACTTTCTCACACTTGGATTCCCACAGTCTGCTCTGCCGGCTTTAGGCTGACTCACTCGCCTGCCAAGGACTGGGCTGCTCTCATCAAAAGCGCTCTCTCTCTCTCTCTCTCTCTCTCTCTCTCTCCTTTGCTGCAAGTATGCACAGCAGAGGCAGCACGGCCAGCACAAGTCCCACCACCCGCTTCCTCCTCCTCCTCCTCCTCCTTCCCCACCTGATCTGCACCTGGCTGGGGCCAGTCCCACACATATCACCTGATCTTGCCTTTTCATAGACCGTGAGAAAAATAAAGTCCAGGAAAGAAGAGACATGTTTGCAGAACTCCCAGAGCCAGCGCGTTCCCATCCCCACACCTCCGGAGACGACACACACACACACACACACACACACACACACACAGGGCAGCCAAAATGGGAACCTGGCTGGGGGTGGGGAGCTACTCCTTTTGCCTTTGTTCAATGCCTCTGCAGGTCTTTTCCCCAGCTGGTTTTTGAATGGGATGCTCCCTGGGGCCCCGGATCCGACCCAATCGCCTTCTAAATCCAGCCGCGCTGGCAGTCTGGTGGGAATCAGCGTGTTTTTACATGTGTAGAATGTGTCCTTTTATTTAAAATGCATCTCTGGGTTATTTGTGGGGCATAGGAATTTGTTCATATTCCCTCCCCCCAAATATAGTCCAGTCCCCCACAAGGTCGGAGGGACAGTGGACCGGCCCCCTGCTGAAAAAGTTTGCTGACCTCTGGCAGAAATCTTCCCCACCCGCAAAGGAGTAACAAAAATGGCCTGATCATAGAATCACAGAATTGTAGACAGGTTGTAAGGGGATTCAGTCTCCTCAATATTTTGAGGCAGGGGGAAGAGGCCCCCCCATATTGAGGAGGCCGCCATTCCCCGCCACCCCTGGGCGAGGGTCGGTAGGGAGGCTTGGAGGGTGATTCTGCCCTCTTTGCCCCCTGCAGCGATCACCAGAGGGCCTGATAGGTGTGGCCCGATGGGGAGGGGGCACCAGGGGTGTGACATCATCCATGCACAACAGCCCTCCCCCATGTGGGGCCCAGCTCGGTGCGCCTGATTGTAAGGTTGGAAGGGACCCCGAGGGTCATCCAGTCCAACCCCCTGAAAGGCAGGAATCTCAGCTCAAGCATCCATGACAGGTGGCCATCCAAGCTCTGCTTAAAAACCTCCAAGGAAGGAGAGCCCACCACCTCCCAAGGGTTTTAAAGGTTATTCCTTTAAAATACCCAGAAGTCATCACTGGGAAAACATGAAGACCCTCCCCCGCTTCCTAGATTTTGAGCATTTGCAGGGGACCCACCCCTGGCAAGGGCCTTGCGTGATGTGGAAGTGGGGGCGAAGGGGTTTGCTTTCCTCTTCATGCAAACTTATTCCCAGGCTGAGCCTTGTTGCTGCCATGTGGCGTAGTGGTTAGAGTGCAGGACTATGACTTGGGAGAGTCCAGGGTTCCAATCCCCACTCAGCAACGAAGTGGACCAGTCGCTGCCTCTCAGCCTGTTGTTATTTAGTCGATTAGTTGTGTCCGACTCTTCGTGACCCCATGAACCAGAGCATGCCAGGCACTCCTGTCTTCCACTGCCTCCCGCAGTTTGGTCAAACTCATCTTCGTAGCTTCGAAAACACTGTCCAACCATCTTGTCCTCTGTCCTCCTTGTGCCCTCCATGTTTCCCAACATCAAGGTCTTTTCCAGGGAGTCTTCTCTTCTCATGAGGTGGCCAAAGTCTTGGAGCCTCAGCTTCAGGATCTGTCCTTCCAGTGAGCACTCAGGGCTAATTTCCTTCAGAATGGATCGGTTTGATCTTCTTGCAGTCCATGGGACTCTCAAGAGTCTCCTCCAGCACCATAATTCAAAAGCATCCATTCTTCGCCGATCAGCCTTCTTTATGGTCCAGCTCTCACTTCCATACATCACTACTGGGAAAACCATAGCTTGAACTATACGTACCTTTGTCAGACAAAAACAACAGGCCTCTCAGACTAACCTACCTCAAAGGGTTGTTCTGGGGACAGAACGGGGAGGAGGAGAACCATATGCTATATATGAACTCCTTGAAGAAAAGGCAGGATATAAGGACACAAATGAACCACACACTCCAGAACCTGCCTCCAGGAACCCCCGTTGTCTCCCACCTCACAAAGGGTCTCGGGGTCTCCCCAGTCAGCTTCCCACTTTAAGTAGGTGCCTGGGGAAAGGGAAGAGGGAATGGGGGTCCCTGATCTCTTGCTCCGGTGGGTTACACCATGCCAAGGGCTGCCAGGGTCGTGAGCTGATCACAGCCTGGAAGCCCCCCTTTCTCGGAGGAGCCTGCCAAGTTCTCTTCTGGGGAGCCAGATGACCCTGCCAAGTCTCCGGGGCAGAGAGGCACAAATCTGTCACAAGGACTGTGATTGCTTTATTTGTTCATGGAGGGCGTAAGGTAACAGCTCTGAGATCGAGAAGCAGATAAAAGGCCGCCTGGGTGGTTGCAAGAAGTTTAAGGGTGGATGTGGTGGCGGAGAAGCCAAGCCTAGTGGGAAATCCATCTGGGTTTCACAGGGAAAGCCTCTGAGCCGGCAGGAATGGCATGCCACCCGTCACTCGAAAACAACAGCAAGACTGACAGATTGGTCGTGGCGTCGGCATTTGACTGCTCCAGCCTCCTCCATCAGGAGAACTACCCTGAATTCCAGGTATTACACTTGGGGTTGGGAGCGGGGCAGAACGGTAAGCGGCGTGGAAGAAAAGAAAAGGCAGGAAAATACACACAGGGACAATTACCTTATTATAGAATCATAGCATTGCGGTGTTGGAAGGGACCCCAAGGGTCATCTAGCCCAACCCCCTGCAAGGCAGGAATCCCAGCTGGTTATAAATAAGCTGCTGCTGCTGCTGTTGCTGCTCTGTGGAACAGCAGTCCTCTGGAGATGCAACAGGTGACCTCTACTTGCACTTTCTGGAAACTACAGAAGACATTCACTGGGCGAATAGGTCCCTGTCATGGGTGTCCATTCTGTATTATTATTATTATTATTATTATTATTATTATTATTATTATTATTATTAAAAATCCTGTTCTGGTTTCATGCGGAGCATTGTAGAATGATCCATTTGATTTGCTAAATGTCACTTTTGGGCCACTGTGAGCAGGGGATGCTGGGCTGCTGTTTCAGGGCTTCTCCTTCTGTTCTTAAGGTCTTCTCTCTGGCCAGCCTTCCAAAAGAAACAGGGACTGTTTTGGAGACTGTGGCTCAGCCTTGCAACACAAAGAAAACAGCGCCCTGAGTGTGTACAGAGTGCCCTTTCCCACGGCTGAGCAACCCCTGGCAGCTGCTAGTCCTCAGTGATCAGAGCGGAAAGTTTTCAGGGCAGAATAGGTGAAGAGATACCAAGAGAGGATCAAAGACTTTTTATGTATGCAACGATGGCAAGTGAGAATGCTACTAGCCCAGAGATGGAAGGAAGGAGAGCTACGTATCAACAAAAGAAGAATGGCAGACGAAACTGATGGACTATGGGGAGATGGCGAAATTGACGGGGAAGATCCGAAACCAGGAAGATCAAGTATTTTCTAAAGACTGGAGTAAATTTATTTAAAAGACCACTGGAAACAGTTAAAATCATTGGCAGGGATGTAATGAGACTTGTAATGTGGAACTAATTATGGTAATTATGGATATATAACAGATGGACAATGGTAAAAGATGCAGTGAATTTAATCTTAAATATGGAACCCATGGAGGGAGGGAAGGAGGTCTGAAGGTTCAAAGGAACCTTTTATTTTAATGTTTGAAATGGTTAAGTTAAAATGTATAAAATTGTGAAAAAACCAATAAAAATATTTTTTTTAAAAAAGTTTTCAGGGCAGAGACCGGCTGGCCACACTTCTAAGAACAGACCCAGTCCCAGGCTAAATTCTTCCTGCTGCATCTTCCTCCTTCCTCCACCTCAGCCCCCCCCCCATCGCCCACTTACTTAAAATCATTCTCCATTCAAGAGTGAACATGCTTTTGCACGGCTGCCTAAAGAGAGAGACTGTGTTCTTCCTTTAAGCCCGAGGGAGTCAAGAGGGCAAGAGGGTTTTGTTTTTCTTCCCTTGTATCCTTGGGAAAGGGTTTCTTGGCTAAGTCCTTTTCATCAACAGGCAGAATCAGAGAATTGCAGAAGCCTAGAGTTGGAAGGGACCCAGAGGGTCATCTAGTCCAGCCCCCTGCAATGTAAGAATCACTGCTCAAGAAACCCTTTACAATAGGTCATCCATCTCTTTTGTGGGGGGAACCTCAAGTGAATCCTGTGGGTCCTTCTGCACCCACTTCCTCCTCTTTACCTTCTTTGGATTCAAAGCAATCAGGTCTGTGATGTAGAATAGCCCCTGAACATGTGCAGAGAGTGTTTGTGTGCCAGAACCAGCCTCCAGAAAGGCCTAGGTATTGCTGAGCTGGGCAGACCCAAGTCTGCTTCCTGGAGTTAACCCTTTGCATGATGGTGGGGTCACAGCTGGATGCCTGCCCCCCGCCCTGCCCAGTGAGATAAATATTATGATAAACTAAACCAGTGCTTCCGCAAGTGGGCAGTGGGATTCCCTAGGGGCTGCTAAGAGGCAAGGGGTGGCAGGGGGGCACCAGAGGCGTAAAGGACTACCAGCGTTTCAAAAGCCGCTATCTCCGGATCAAGCTCATCAGTGTTATTGAATTAAGTAAACTAAACAATTTTGATTTCATCCTGAATAAATGTGCAATCTTATTGTGCTATTTTGTTGGGTCATGCAAACTGTTATTCTGAACAATGTTTTTTATAGGGTGAGGGGTACTGGGAATTAGTTGAAGGAACCAAAAGGTAAAGGTAAAGGATCCCTGGACGGTTGTGGTTGTTGTTTAGTCGTGTCCGACTCTTCATGACCCCCTGGACCAGAGCACGCCAGGCACTCCTGTCTTCCACTGCCTCCTGCAGTTTGGTCCAACTCATGTTATCCAGTACGCTCTTCTTATGGGTGCCAGCTCCCCAGTTCTTTAGAGCCAGGCCCCTCCTGAATGTTCTATCACATGTGGTGGACTTGTAAAAGGGTAAAAGTGTTTTGGGAAATGATCCATAATGAATTGGGGAAAAAATGTTTAAAAGTACTTTCCCAGAGTCCTTTCTGTTGGGGATAATTCAGACTGAAATTCTGAGGTGTCAAAAAAGGTTATTTATGTATGCCACTACTGCGGCCCGTGTTTTGTTAGCCCCAAAATGGAAAATGAGTGAGGTCCCAACTAAAGAAGAATGGCAACTTAAACTGATGGAATATGTGCAGCTTGCAGACCTACCATATAGAATAAGAAAACAAGAACATACCGTATTTTTCTGTGTACCGTATAAGACTATATTTTTTCCTAAATTTTTGAAGTTTTAAATAAGGCGTCATCTTATACATGGATAGTGCAAATTGAATTTTCTTAATTTTGAGTCCCCCAAAATAGGGGGAGTCTTATACACACAAAAAAGACAGTACGTTTAGAGAAGATTGGAAAACGTTGATTGAATATTTGGGAAATAATTGTGTACACCTAAAAACGTTGGCAGCATTAAGAAAAATTCAACAGTGTAAATAAGTTTTGATGGATGCAATAATGGAATACTGAAAGGTTTAGTCTTTGTAAAATATGCAGGGATTTATGATACGCCAAATGAACCATGGAAAGAGAAGGAGGGAAGTCATTGATATCTTAAGGATGTTTAAATGAGTATTCTAAATTGTAAAATTGTAAAAAAAAATTGTTTGTGTGTGTGTGTGTGTATATATATATATATATACCAGCCCCCCCCCTCAAAAAGCCCTGTTTGTCCTGAGCTGCAGGAGCCGCTTTGCCCAGGCCAGCTGCTCCTCCTCCGCTGTCCCGCAACATCCTGGCTGGCTCTCTCTCTCTCTCTCTCTCTCTCTCTCTCTCTCTCTCTCTCTCTCTCTCTCTCTCTCTCTCTCTGGCCACTATCTTTATGGGAGGCTGTTAAAGCCAAGCCCCACAACAGCTCAGAGTGCCAAGACAAAGCCTTTTGGAGAGGAAAGTACGTGGGAACAAGGCAGGCGCTGCAATCCCAGGCAATTCCGGGGCCATCAAAGCCCTCAGCCTCTGTTCATAAAGTTAATAAGTCAGGCTTCAGGTGCTGCGGGAGCCAAAGTCACGGGCACCTCCTTGGCACCACCTCTGCGCGCCTGGCACAAACCGCCCTGGCGAGAAAGAGCCTCTCTGGCTTCAGTGGGCAAAACGGGGGCTGCTTGGGGGGCCGGATTTCAGTGGAGAAATGAACCCTAGATCATCTCCAGGGATTGTTTTCCCAAGGGAAGGAGGCTGCAGCAGGGAAGGAATGCAATGAGTTACAATGACTTTTTTGACTAGTATTAATTGTTTTTTTGGTGAATTTGCTGTCGTTGTTTGCTTTCTAAGCTGTTGTGTTTGGTATTATAGAGACTGCAGTGTTTGATGTATTTTCATGCTGTTGTGGTTCTTCCAAGCTGCTTTGAGCTCGGCATTTGTTGCTGGGAAAGTGGGATACAAATATTGAATCAACTCAACACTATCAGAAGCCGCAGTGCAGAAACAGAGAACTGTCGCGTCGAAAGCACAGCTAGCAGATGAGAGACAGCCATCCAGCCTCTGTTGAAAAACCTCCAGTGAAGGAGAGTCGACCACTGATGGTCCCTAGCCGGGATGGCTTTGCTCTGCCTGAGGCAGCGATGCTTCTGAATGCTAGTTGCTGGAAACCCCAGGAGGGGAGAGTTGCTCTTGTGTTCGAATCCTGCTTGCAGACTTCCTTTTAAGGATGCTGGACTAGATGGGCCATGGGCCTCAACCAGCAGAGGCCCTTCCTATGTTCTTTAAAGTGCCAGAGAAACAAAGAAGGAGAGCAGGAGAAGTAGAATCATGGAATCATAGAATCATAGAGTTGGAAGAGACCACAAGGGCCATCCAGTCCAACCCCCTGCCAAGCAGGAAACACCATCAAAGCATTCCTGACATATGCCTGTCAAGCCTCTGTTTAAAGACCTCCAAAGGAAGAGACTCCACCACACTCCTTGGCAGCAAATTCCACTGCCAAACAGCTCTTACTGTCAGGAAGCTCTTCCTAATGTTTAGGTGGAATCTTCTTTCTTGTAGTTTGAATCCATTGCTCCGTGTCCGCTTCTCTGGAGCAGCAGAAAACAACCTTTCTCCCTCCTCTATATGACATCCTTTTATATATTTGAACATGGCTATCATATCACCCCTTAACCTTCTCTTCTCCAGGCTAAACATACCCAGCTCCCTAAGCCATTCCTCATAAGGCATCGTTTCCAGGCCTTTGACCATTTTGGTTGCCCTGCTCTGGACACGTTCCAGCTTGTCAGTAATATCCTCCTTGAACTGTGGTGCCCAGAACTGGACACAGTACTTCAGGTGAGGTCTGACCAGAGCAGACTACAGTGGTACTATTACTTCCCTTGATCTAGACGCTATACTCCTATTGATGCAGAGCACTACTGCTGCCAGTCAGAGCAGGCAATATGCACCAGATGGGCCGAGGGCTTGACTCAGCCCAAGGCAGCTTCCTCAGCCCCTATGGCCCTTGCAGCCAGCCCTGGGCTTTCACCCCAGCTTCCTACAGCCGCTGACCATTCCCCACCCCCAA
The DNA here is from genome assembly GCF_963506605.1 of Zootoca vivipara. Taxonomy (NCBI): domain Eukaryota; kingdom Metazoa; phylum Chordata; class Lepidosauria; order Squamata; family Lacertidae; genus Zootoca; species Zootoca vivipara. The sequence continues at coordinate 3,165,328 of NC_083280.1, read as the reverse complement.
CTGGAGACTCTTTGGGGCAGAGCTCCTGATCTGTCCCAGGCAAACAGACCAGGGTCGGGGCCACCGCTGCAGGAGAATGGCTCTCTGAACTGCTCCTGTTCTCTGCATTAATGATTAACACAAGACGGAGCAAGGAGCACGGAGAGTGTTTGATGTGGTCTGTCTGGGTTTGAACAAGAGCATCAAGAGTCCCGGGGAGGAACTTGCAAAGCGCAAATATTTGTGCGGGGATAAAAACTCCAGGGAAGGAGGCTGAGGGGGGGGGTGAAGGTGCGAGAGGGGAGCTGTGGGGGTGGGGAAGGGTGGCCACAGAGGAAGAGGAACCTCACCTGCGCCTCTGCCTGCTCCTCCCTGGAGCAGCTCACACAAGCCAGGCAAGCAGGTCTCTTCTGGGGCTCAGTTCCAGCCCTGGAGGAGAGAATTGGGACAAAAGTCTCCCCAGCCTTGAGGCTTTCTCACTCCTCATGCAGCACAGGGTTAAGCATCTTTGCTTGTGAGCACAGTGCCTTGCCAATTAAATGTTCTGATGCATTAAGAGTGCTTTCCGAAAACACAATCCTTTGATTTTTATTTTTATTTTAGGAGAAAGGCAGGTGTGGCTTTTGTTAATCGTACGGCTACAGTTACTAGGCAATGTCAAAAGGTAGCTCTTAAAAATCACAGAATCAAATAATTATAGAGTTGAAAGGGACCCCCCCCCAGGTCCTCCAGAGAAACCCCCCCCCCTGCAATGCAGGACTCACAGGTAAAGTATCCCTGACAGGCAGCCATCTGAGCTCTCTTTAAAAACCACCAAGGAAGGGAAGGAAGGGGAGCAAAGCACCCTCGGTGTCGGCTGTGTTTCTCCCCAAAATTTAACTTTGAGTCTGTATAAGGGAGGGGCTTTCGACCACTCTTCCCCAACCTTGTGCCCTCCAGCTGTTTAAGATGTCCAAACACCTGGAGGGAATGATTTCAGGGGAGGCCTCTTACCTTAGGCCAGGAGCTGAATGTGGCCCTCCATGCCTCTCTGCCTGGCATCACGTTCCCCCCCCCACTAGCCCTGATGGGCCGCACCATCCTTGGGTGAGGCTTCCTGGCTGGGAAGTGTCCTTGAACTCTGAGAGAGAGAAGGAGTTTGGCCTAAAAGGAGCCTGCTCATCGCCGCCCAATTCTGCCACTGGCACAGGACCCCCAAAAGGTCACCCAGAAGGGAATGTGGCCCCTATGCTGCAAATGCCCTCCCCTCACACTTCAAAAATCTCTCTGGGAACCTCCCCTTCCCAGTCCACCACAGACACAGCCCTGTGGGGAGGGAAGCATCCTGCCTCGTGGAGGGGCCCCCAAGGTGGGCTTCAGGCGGAGGCAGGAATGGGTGCCTGACGGGTGCAGTGAGACTGCTTTATGGTCTGCCAGTGTGCGAGGGATGTGTCCTCCGCCATGGATGCTTTTGCCGAGATTCCTGCATTGCAGGGGGCTGGAATGGATGACCTCAAGGATCCCTCCCAAGCAATAAAGTGCCTTGGGTGGGCATGGCAGCCCTCTCCCCTCAGAATACGAGATGGCACCGCTGCTTCTTTTAATGCAGGGAGGGAAGGGGAGGGAAGGGGTTTCTTTCCTTGCAGGCGTCTCTCCTCCTCCTCCTCCTCCTCCTCCTCCGTCATCATCCATGTTTCCCAGGAGACTTAAGAACAGGCGGCTGGGGCTCAGCCAGGAGGGCCAGCACTTAGCCTCCTGACAGACATGGTGGCCTCTGAGCCAAACAGGATTAGCCCTTCCTTCCTGGAGGAAAAACGGATTCCCAGGGTCATTTTCTCTCCCCCCCCCCAGCAGTGCCAGCCTCCTTTCTGCTGGAATTGCATTCCTGGCCACTCTGGGGCTGTGTGTGTGTGTGTGTGTGATGGGGCCACTTCCGTTTTCAGTCGGCTCAAGTCCCACTGGGAGCTCCCAAGTGTTGCATAGACTTAGAGAAAGCTGGGGGATCTTCTGGACCCCCCTTTGCATTGAGCAACAAGAACCCAAAGATGGGTTGAAGAGGCTGCAGGATCAGGCCAAAGGCCCACCTGGCTCAGCATCCTGTTCTCGCAGTGGCTGTCCAACAAGGATGGCTTTAAAAGAGGAGTGGGAGGCAAGTTCACGGAGGAGGGGGCTTTCGAAGGCCACCAGTCACCAGGGCTGTGCTCTGCCTGCAGGCTCAGAATCCTAGAATGGCAGAGTTGGAAGGGACCCTGAGGGTCATCCAGTCCACCCCCCCGGCAATGCAGGAATAGGCGGCTGCCCCATACAGGGACCGAACCTGCAACCTTGGGGTTATCAGAACCATGCTCTCGCCAACTGAGCAGTGCTTCTGAATAATCTCCATTGCTGGAAACCGCGGTGTGTGTGTGCTGTTTTTGTGCTCGAATCCTGCCTGTGGACTTTGCAGAATGGCCCCAGCTGAGTGGCCCCCATGAGAACAGGGTGCCGGGCCCCTTTGGCCTCATCCAGGGGGCTCCTCTTGGTGGAGTTGAGAGAGAACCGCCGGATGCAGATCCAGGAGAAGGAAAGTCCCTTTCCTGGGGCCAAGCTGGCTGCTTCTTGCTGCAGACACCCTCCCCCCCCCCCCCGCTTGCCGTTGGGGGAGCCCCCTCTCCTGTGACCAACTCCTGGCTCTCAAGGCGCAGACAAAGTGCCAAGTGTGAAGGATGAAAGGGGGCCCAAGGAGGCCTCTCCCCCCCCCACCGCCCCCTTACCTGGTGCTGCCGAGATGACCTCAGGCCTGGAGCTGTTCTCAGGGTGTCAGTTTGCAAGGCCTGTCAGCGTGTCTTTTCATCTCGACCTTCCCTGAACCGCATGCGCTCATTATTGTGTTCTAGTTTCTGACACTCCGGAACGGGGCCAGTCTGGCAGGCTCTGCTGTGCCAGGCATTTGAAGAGGTGCCCTGCTCCACGCCCCCCGGCTGAGTTGCCAGGCACGCCAGCAGGGTGAAAGTCTCCAGGCTTTAATAATAATAATAATAATAATAATAATAATAATAATAATAATAATTTGTGCTCTCTGACTGACCTGGTTTGTCAGTGACATAAGGCAGCACAGTTAACCTGTGGAACTCACTGCTGCAGGACACAGTGATGGCTACCGACTTGGAGAGCCTCAAAATTAGAGAAACCACAAAGGATGGCTACTAGGCATAACGGCTGTGCCCACCTCTGAATGCCAATTGCTGGGAACCACAAGGAGAAGAGTGGCGACTGCTGCTGTGCTCATGATTTACTGCTTGGGGGCTTCCCAAGAGAGACTTCTGTTTGGCCACTGTGAGAATAATTCAAAAAATTGTGCCTGGCGTGATGTCCCCCTCTTTCCAGGCACAGGCCCACTCTTAACGCTTCATGGTGGTCTGTGTGTGTTTTGCGCTCCTTCCCACCAGCTTTCCCCAGGAAAACCTGCTCTTTGCAGCTGAATCAGAGCAAAGGTCCATTTGTGTTTTCTGCAGATTGACATTTGCTCCAATTGAGCTTTAAAGAGCAGGTTTCGGCGGAGCAGCTCTGGAAAGGTAAGTGTGGCTAAACCCCAAATGAACATGTGCCAATCAGAGAGCGGGAAGGGGCACCTCGGAATTAGGGGTCCTTGGAGCAGGTCCCGCCCTCAGAGGGGCGCAAATGGGAGGTGGTGGACTCTCCTTCCGTGGAGGTTTTTAAGCAGAGGTTGGGTGGCCATCTGCCAGGGAGTGACTTTTTAGCTGTGATTCCTGCGCTGTCGGGGGTTGGACTAGATGACTCTAGGGGTCCCTTCCAACTCCACTATTCTGTGAATTGTTCTCCCCGGGGCATTCTTATAACACCCCTCCTGGCTCCCCAGAGCCAAGACTGGGCCTGGGGGGGGGGTGCACTTTCTACCGCCTCGCTGCCCATGTGGGGCTGGAGCCTCTTTCATGGAGTTATGCCAAGAATGTTTTCTGGGGAAGCAGAGAAGGCAAGGGGGGGGGACTTACGTAATCCTCTCCAGGGGCCTCGGAAAACAGACATGCAAATATGGGCTTGCCAGCTCTTCAAGCCCCGGCTTTCTTCAGGAATTACCGCCTGCCGAGCCTGGTAACGCTGACAGGCCGAGCCGCGGGGCTTGGCAGCGCAGCCGGCAGAGTGTGGGAAAGGGCGGCCGCCACGCGCCAAGCAAGGAGCACAGGCAAGGCGAGCCTCGACGTGGCGGACACCGGCAGCAGAGCGCACCCCCGAAACCCACTCCGGGCAGGTAATTCACAGAGAGTGGACAGAAGAAAGCTGTAAAGGGCTTTTCTCTATTGACCCCCAACCCATTGTTAAGTGTTCACGAATCTGCATTAGGAGCAGCAGGCAGAGTTTATCGAATTTCCTGTAAAGACTCGCCTGGCAGCTCAGCCTTGGGGGGGGGGGCAATGCCTGTGCCCTGGCAAAAGAGCTTTCAGGGTGGCAGGAGAGGATAGATTGTTTATTAATATCCTTCCTAACTTGCGCTAGCAAGATCCTTTACTTAGCAGAATGCATTCCCCTTTTGTTGTTGTTTAATCATTTAGACCAGAGCACGCCAGGCACTCCCGTCTTCCACTGCCTCCCAGTTTTGTCAAATTCATGTTGGTAGTTTCAAGAACACTGTCCAACCATCTCACCCTCTGTCGTCCCCTTCTCCTTGTGCCCTCCATCTTTCCCAACATCAGGGTCTTTTCCAGGGAGTCTTCTCTTCTCATAAGGTGGCCAAAGGGTTGGAGCCTCAGCTTCAGGATCTGTCCTTCCAGTGAGCACTCAGGGCTGATTTCCCTAAGAATGGATAGGTTTGATCTTCTTGCAGTCCATGGGACTCTCAAGAGTCTCCTCCAGCACCATCATTCAAAAGCATCAATTCTTCGGCGACCAGCCTTCTTTATGGTCCAGCTCTCACTTCCATACATCACTACTGGGAAAACCATAGCTTTCACTATATTGACCTTTGTCGGCAAGGTGATGTCTCTGCTTTTTAAGGTGCTGTCTAGGTTTGTCATTGCTTTTCTCCCAAGAAGCAGGCGTCTTTTAATTTCGTGACTGCTGTCACCATCTGCAGTGATCAAGGAGCCCAAGAAAGTAAAATCTTTCACTGCCTCCATTTCTTCCCCTTCTATTTGCCAGGAGGTGATGGGACCAGTGGCCATGATCTTAGTTTTTTTCATGGGGCCTTTGTCAAGGTGCCCCATGATATTCTTGTAAAGAAGCTGGTAAAATGCGGGCTAGACAATGCTACCATTCAGTGGATTTGTAACTAGCTGACTGACTGAACCCAAAGGGTGCTCATCAATGGCTCCTCCTCATCCTGGAGAGTAGTGACTAGTGGGGTGCCACAGGGTTCTGTCTTCGGCCCAGTCTTATTCAACATCTTTATCAATGACTTGGATGATGGGCTTGAGGGCATCCTGAGCAAGTTTGCAGATGACACCAAATTGGGAGGGGTGGCTAATACCCCAGAGCAGGGGTTCCCAACAAAATTTTCTCGAGGACCCCTCATCGAGCCGCTATTGTGACAAGGACCCCCATTAATTCCTAATCCTAAAATTAAAAAGTGAGAGCCAAGTTAAGAGTCTTTTTATATTTTATATTTATACGTTTTTTACAGTTGCTTGAACATCAAACACATTTTCTTCCTCTTCATCTGTAGGCCTTTGTCGTTTTAACGAACCACTTTTTAACCAACGGTCCATTTTTAACTACGTGAACTGTAGCTTCCGCGAAAAACAACACTTTGTTTACAAACACTACTGTTTTGCAAAGAGGCAGCGCGCGCCAGGGAGGAGGGAGGGGAATGGAGAAGACAGGGTGCCTGCGCAGTAGCGCACAAATGAAGCCGACGCGCGCAAAGCATCTTGGGGAGGTGAGCGTTAGTAGAATGCGCACGCTGCCTCTTTGCAAAACAGTAGTGTTTGTAAAGCGCCACCTAACGGCATACAGCAGAACTACTGCCTCTATCTAATTCTAGTTTTGCGCTAGACTCTGCTCATGCAGGAAGTGGCCAAAACAAAAAATCTGTTATGATACAAAATATATTTAATATATTTTTTATTCTAATAGCATCCTGCGGACCCCTCTGGCATAGCTCGCGGACCCCTGGGGGTCCCCGGACCACCTGTTGGGAACCACTGCCCCAGAGGACAGGATCACACTTCAAAATGACTTAACAGATTAGACAACTGGGCCAAAGCAAACAAGATGAATTTTAACAAGGAGAAATGTAAAGTACTTCACTTGGGCAAAAATAAAAATGAAAGGCACAAATACAGGATGGGAGACACCTGGCTTGAGAGCAGTACATGTGAAACATGAAGATGTTGAATAAGACTGGGCCCAAGACAGAACCCTGTGGCACCCCACTAGTCACTACTCTCCAGGATGAGGAGGAGCCATTGATGAGCACCCTTTGGGTTCGGTCAGTAAGCCAGTTACAAATCCACTGATTGGTAGCATTGTCTAGCCCGCATTTTACCAGCTTCTTTACAAGAATATCATGGGGCACCTTGTCAAAGGCCATGCTGAAATCAAGACAGGCTACATCCACAGAGTTCCCTTCATCTACCAGGCTTGTAATTCTATCAAAAAATGAGATCAGATTAGTCTGACATGACTTATTTTTCAGAAACCCATGCTGACTTTTAGTGATCACAGAGTTTCTTTCTAGGTGCTCACAGACTGTTTGCTTAATGATCTGCTCTAGAATCTTTCCTGGTATTGATGTCAGGCTGACTGGGCAGTAATTGTTTGGGTCCTCTCTTTTCCCCTTTTTGAAAATAGGGACAACATTTGCCCTCCTCCAGTCTGCTGGAACTTCGCCTGTTCTCCAGGAATTTTCAAAGATTATTGCCAGTGGTTCTGAAATCACCTCTGCCAGTTCTTTTAATACTCTTGGATGTAGTTCATCTGGCCCTGGAGACTTGAATACATCTAAACTAGCCAAGTATTCTTGTACTACCTCCTTACTTATTCTGGGCTGTGTTTCCCCTGCTGAATCATCTGCTCCATATTCTTCAGGTTGGGCATTGTTTTCTTTTTTGGAGAAGACTGAGGCAAAGAAGGCATTGAGGAGTTCTGCCCTTTCTCTGTCCTCTGTTCACATTTCACCATCTTCTCCTCTAAGTGACCCCACTGTTTCCTTGTTCTTCCTTTTGCTACGGACATACCCATAAAAGCCCTTTTTGTTGCTTTTAACCTCTCTGGCGAGCCTGAGTTCATTCTGTGCTTTAGCTTTTCTGACTTTGTCTCTACACGTGCTGGCTATATGTTTCTTCCATCGCACACCTGAACACCCCTCTCTCCCCTCAGAAAGAGAGTGGCTGATTTGGGAAGGTGAGGAGAAGATAGGGGGTGGCTCATCCCAGGAAATAAAAGAAGCCTCTGGCAAAGGAAAGACTTGAACCAAGACAGGTGTCCCAGATGGAGGCCCAGCAAACACTCTGCCAAATGGAGCGTGTGGCTTTTCCTAGGATGGGGAACAGGAATCTCTCTGCTTCCCCCCTTTCTTTTCCTCCTTCTCCTTCCTCCATCCTCATGAAGGGCCTAAAATCACAGGAGCAGAGCTTGCGGGGGGGGGGGGGGGTTGACAGTCCAGTCCTGGCCTCCCCATGGCCTTCTTTCCTTCCCACCTTTTTCTCCCTCTTTTTCCTTCCAGGTCCCCTCTAAGAGGCCTGCCAGGAGAGGCAATGTCAGCCCCATGGAGAGCCAAATGGAATCTGCCAGCCCCCCATGCGACTCTTCCCCCTCCCCTGCCTGCCAGTCCCACATTATTAATGAATTGCCTGTTTATTTGTGACCTGCTCTGGTGACCCGTGAATCGATAGATGAGCCTCCGGGGAACTCTCGGGTCACGCGCTGCCTTTAGCCAGGCCAGGGGATGGAGACTCCCGGGAGATGAAGCAGCCCTTGGCCGCTTGCTGCTGGTCTCTGGCTAAGGAAGGCCCCAATCCGGAATGGAGTTTAGCACACAGCGGCCTGGGATATTACTACTACTACTATCCAAGATGGCTTTGTTCTGGCTTTACAGTTGGAGCCAGCCATGTTTCCGAATCCCGGTTGCTGGAAACCACAGGAGGAGAGAATTGCTCCTGTTCTCAGATCCTGCTTGCCGGTTTCCCCCTTTGGCCTGATCCAGCGGCCTCTTCCCATGTTCTTAAACGGTGCTTTTCGGGCGCAGAGCCAGGGTCGGTCGAAGTGTAGCCCAGTGGTGCGTGCTAGCTCTCCCTTCCATGCTCTGCAACAGACACACTTCCGTCCTATATTTGGGCCTGCAGCTGTGCTCGGGAGACGGGCTGGTGGGAGATGGCCACCACCCCCCGCCCCCGGCACGCTCCCTTTCCAGCCAAGCGTGCCCCGAGTGCTCGTGAGGGTGCCGAGGAGAAGTGTGCCATTTCCAACCCTGGAGCAGCTGCCTGCCTTGCATCAGGCCCTCCATGCGGCCCACGTGGCACACATTCTATCCCTGGAGCATCCTTTGCTATTTACGAAGCAGCCTTGGCAAGGCCTCCTCAGGACTCAGGGCCACAGACAGAGAACGCTATAAGCCTTCCCTTCCCACCTATTGGGTTTCTGCACATTCATTCCTGGGCGGGGGAAGAGGAGCTCCCCTCCTGCCTCCCCACCCCCAGTTTCTCTCCCCCCCCCCACCGCACCCATGAAAGTCCCACAGGGGGCAGGGGCAGAAGGAGGGACTCTCCCTTCCATCCTCCGAGAGCCTCCAGTCACAACGGGAGGCAAGAAGCCTGGAGAGGAGCAGAGGAGGTTTTTGCCTTATTCTGAGTCGGAGCCCTGGGCCCCCCACCTCAGGGCTGGCTAGAACAGGGGCTCCCAAGGGTTTTTGTGGGGGCACCCCTTGGGTTCCATAAACTCCCCCATCTATAAAAAGCATTGTTCAGAACAGTGGTTTTCATGACCCACTGATTCAGAACAGTAACAATAATTGCACATTTATTCAAAATCCATAGAATCCCAGAATTGTGGAATTGGGAGGGAGCCAAAGGGTCCTCTAGCCCGGCCCTCCTGCAGTGCGGGAATAAGACTACTTAGTTTAATTAATTCCACAAAAGTTTAATTCCACAAAATGGAAATGATCCAGCAATTGTTGTTGTTGTTGTTTAGTCGTTTAGTCGTGTCCGACTCTTCGTGACCCCATGGACCATAGCATGCCAGGCACTCCTGTCTTGCACCGCCTCCCGCAGTTTGGTCAGACTCATGTTGGTAGCTTCGAGAACACTGTCCAACCATCACGTCCTCTGTCGTCCCCTTCTCCTTGTGCCCTCCATCTTTCCCAACATCAGGGTCTTTTCCAGGGAGTCTTCTCTTCTCATGAGGTGGCCAAAGTATTGGAGCCTCAGCTTCACGATCTGTCCTTCCAGTGAGCACTCAGGGCTGATTTCCTTCAGAATTGATAGGTTTTATCTTCTTGCAGTCCACGGGACTCTCAAGAGTCTCCTCCAGCACCACAATTCAAAAGCATCAATTCTTCAGCAATACAGCTTTTCAAAATCTGATAGTCATTTACACCTCCAGCGACCCCCTGCTGACCCCTTGCCTTGTATTGCCCCCTCTCCAGTCTTCTCTGGAGACCCTGCCAGGGATATTGGGATAGCTCAATCAGCAGAACAAGAGACTCAATCTCAGGGTTGTGGGTTGACTGTAAGAAAACTTCTAAGGGGTTTATAAAAACATAACCCTCTCATTTTCACTCAAATTCATTACCCACCCAGCAGCACTTGGGAGAAGATTTGTCCCCCATTCCTCACCCCCCCCACCCCGGAATGGCTCTGGTTCAGACATGCTGAGATTCCTGCATTGCAGGGGTTGGGCTGGATGACCCTCGGGGTCCCTGCCACCTCTACAGTTCTAGGATTCCATGCTCTCTCAGTGGAGCTGCAAGGCCCTGGGAGACTGGCTCACAGCCTGTGCAAGATGCTGGGGTCTCCAAATGATCAAGCCCCCCCCCCCCGTGGGGCTGGCCCCCTTGAAACAGACACCCTGCCTGGAGCGGGTCAGAGCCAGAGGAATGCCTTGCCCTCAGCTGCTAATCCAGTCTGAGTTGACGCTGCCCAGGGTATCCTCTTGCCGCTGATCCCTGCTTACCGAGCAAATTGCTGAGATGACCACAGCACCCCTGAGCCCGTCTCGGGTTCGAGGCACCTGCTGTCTCAAGGCGGCCAAGGAACTTGTCCCAGGAGCTGCCCGGCACGCTTGCCTGAAGCCAGCGGGGAGGTCAGCAAGCAGCTGGTGGGTCCCATTCAGGGAGGAGCTCAGCTCCAAAGCTCGGCTTCCCAGCTGAGTGGCCGCTGGTGCCCAGCACCCTGAGGCTGGACTGGATGGGTGCCGTCCGCTCCCAAGGGCTTTCTGGAAGTCAGGCCTGCAGACGCTTCTGCCAGTTGGGAGCTGGTAGACACCCAATGAAGCTGAATGCTGGAAGATGGAGGACGGAGAAAAGAAAAGACTTCTTCACGAGGCACAGAGTTAAACGGTGGAACTCCCTGCCACAGGAGGCAGGGATGGGCACCCACTGGGATGGTTTTAAAAGAGGATTAGGTGCATTCATGGAGGAGGAGGAGGAGGAGGAGGAGGAGGAGGAGGAGGAGGAGGAGGAGGAGGAGGAGGAGGAGAGGGCTATGGATGGCTTCTAACCAGGATGGCTGGACTCTGCCCTCCTTCAGGAGGAGAAGTGCTTCCGAATCCCAGTTGCTGGAAGGAAGCCAGGGGTGCCCAAACTTTTTTTTCAAAGAGGTCCAGATTTGGTGAAGTGAACATGCGTGATGGAAGTTGTTGAACTTTTCTTACAATTTTACCCCAAAGTTGTTGAGCTTTTTAAAGGATTTGACCCCAATGAACGGACCCCAAAACGGACTTTGGACCTGCCTGCTTTAAGCCACAGGAAGGGAGAGTTGCTCACGTGGGTTGGACGGAGGAGGCTGGACTAGATGGGCCACTGGCCTCATCAAGAAGGAATCTACATATGTCTCTATCTCGTGAACTGCCCTGACATCTTTAGATGAAGGCCAGTATATTAAATTGAATAAATAGTGATAACAATCAGACCCTTTTTTAGCTGGAACTCACTGGAATTCACCTATAAGAGATCAAGGGAGGAGTTCATGGTGAATTCTGGCACCTTTTTTTGTAGAAAACAACAACAACAACAACAAGAATCCTGATTTTATTTTGTGAACCACGCTGAGACCCCCAGGTATAGGGCGATAATAATAATAATAATAATAATAATAATAATAATAATAATAATGTTTTTATGTTCAAAGTGCTTTCGCACCAGAGGAAAGCCACCCTGACACACAGCAGATAAATATAATACATTATATAATAAAATTAGAATTGCCACATAACACCCCCCCCCCCCAAGTATTCTGCTTAAGGCAGAGACTCCAATCTTGGTTCAGCTTGCGGAGTTGATCACTGCAGAGAGCTCATCTGCAAGCAAAGTTGTCCCTTGGGGTGGTCTGCCCCTGACACCCCCTGACATATTTCTGTTGGCTTTTTACATCCCTAAATCCTGGACGCACTTTGCAGGGAAGCTGAAGCAACAGCCGGGTCTCTTCCCCAAACGGGTTACAGTCCAGATTCCAGTAATAAGAGCCAGTATGGTTTAGTAGTGGTTAGAGTTCTGGAACAGGACCTGGGAGACCAGGGTTCAAATCCCTCGCTCGGCTGTGGAGCCCACTGGCCGACCTTGGTCGCCGCCTCTCAGCCTAACCTACCTCTCAGGGTGGTTGTGGGAATAAAATTGGTAGGAGAAGTATGTAGGCCACCTTGAGGTAAAGTGAGGTGTACCGTAATCAATCAATGGGAAAAACACATAATGAGGGAGACCCTCCCCGCCCCCTGCTCCCGCCTCTCCTAACCCATGAATGCCCAGATCCTGGCATTTGTGGACTCTTTCTAAATTCCCAGGCACGCCTCCCCCACCACCTTTCCCCTCCTGCTCTCATTCATAGAATCATAGAGCTGGAAGGGACCCCAAGGGTCATCCAGTCCAACCCCCTGCAGGGTAGAAGGTCCACCCATCAGGGCCTCCTGCCTGGTGGCCCCAGGTGCTCCATGAATGGTGAGGCTGAACAAGGGTCTAGGCATGGGCTGGTCTCCCAAATCTGTGCAGGAGGACTCCCAACAGCAAGCAAGCAAGGGAGCATGAACACAGCCAGAAGGAGACGATTTCAGATCACTCTGGACTGAAATGAGTCACGAGTATTAATCATGCCAAGGCAGCGTTGACTGGAATCCTCCTTTAACTGTCCAGGAAAGGAGCTGCCTTTGGCAGATTTGATGTGGGGGGTGAAGTATTTGGGAGAAAGAAGGAAACAGAGTCAGCCAAATATCTTCAGGCAGTTCTGCAGTCAGCTCTGAGCATTTGGGATTCATAGAACAGTAGGAGTCCCAGCTAATCCCACTATAGAAATGGCCACTCACAGGACCTGCAGCTTTCCAAACTTGCTGTTGCGGGTGCGCTTGAGGAAGATGGGGGGGGGGCAGGGGGAGGCAGCCAAAGAGCCAGAGCTCAGGGACCATCAAGCAGGACTGCCTGTGCTGTGGGCTGAGGGTGTGTGTTTCCACACAGGTGTGTGATGCTGGCAAGCGGATTTCAGGAAGAGGCTTGGCGCACACTGCAAATCCCCAAGGGGAGCATGGTGGAGAAAAGGGATTTGCTCCCGGGTTCCCTGTTTGGCTCCTGTGAGAACAGGATGCTGGAGGAGATGGGCCGTGGGCCTGATCCAGCAGATGCTCTTCTGATGCTCAGGGGCCTGCGGCTTCTTCCACTGAGATAAGAGGCTGGTGGGCTTTGCCTGACTCCACCTTTATCGGATCTCCCTGTGTTTATGGAGCTGCCCTGTCTGCCTCCCCCCCCTTCCCAGTCCATTAACATTCCCCATGGACCAGCTAAGTGGGGCTTCCTCCCTTATCAGGGCCCAGATGAAGGCGGCGGCGGGGGGGGGGGGAGCAGCAGGGGCGCATCTTGGCTCTGGCTCATGGGCAGACTCCAGTGGCACAAAGCATTGCCCTGTGGCATTGATGGGTGCTCAGGCACATCCCGGACCTTTCTTAAATCTTGTGAAGGCCTTCTGGGTAAACCTGCGCTACTAACTGAGCCTAATGCACCTAGTTAACCTTTGGAACTCACTCCCACAGGAGACAGGTATGACCACCACCACCAAGAGGGCTTGAAAAGGCTATTGATGGCTACTGGCCAGAATGGCTATGGTCCACTTGCGTGGTCAGAGACAGCAATGCCTCTGAATATCAGTTTCTGGGAGGGGCCTCTTGTGCTTGAATATTGCTTGTTGGTTTCCCTTGGGGACACCTGGTTGGTCACAGGGAGAACAAGAGGCTGACCTGATCCAGCAGATGCTCTTCTTAAAAGGATTAGCGATGAGGAGAGAGTACAAGCCATTTGCCCATCCTGCTTCTCTCTCTCTCTCTGGAACCCACACATTCCCCCAAACCCCCACAAGATGCCAGCTGCCAAATCTATTACTGTATTCCCTTCGCCAAAGCCCTCTCCACCCAACGTGGTCCTGGGACTTTCCAGGAGCAGAGATGGAGGCCCTTGTTGATGTTTCCTAGGAAAGCATGAATGGACCCCTTCCTCCAGGGAGGAGCCCTCTATCAGCCGCTTCCATCAGCAGAGCAAAGAATGCCCCCCTTCTCTCCCCGCCCCCCTCCATGGAAGTGATAAGGTACAAAGTCAGCCATGGAATTGGGCTGAGAGATAAGCAGGTGGCAGAGGCTGGGCCTCCTTGCAAGATCTCCTGTGGCTGCTGTAAACAGAGATATCCCTTGCAACAGCTCCCTGGAAGCAATGTGGATTTGATATCCCTGCTCAGGAACAGCCTCTCTCCTCCGTGCCCCCCACTCTGTGGCTGAAACAGAGCTTGATCTGCTGGATATTTATCTGCTGGGGCTGCCAGGCTGGATCCAGCAGCTTTGCACAAAGAGTGGGAAGGCTTTGCTGAGACCAGGAACACAGAGCAGGCACCATTCGGTCCAAGGAGAACCAGGGCTCCATTTCTTCAGGGCACCACAGGGGAAACAGAGTGTTTTGGTGAATGTGCAGAGTGCCTTTCCATTGCTACTGGGTAATAATAATATTTTTGTTATTTATACCCTGCCCATCTAGCTGGGTTTCCCCAGCCACTCTATGGTAACTACCGGTATGAGGAGCCCCAAGATCCTCTGGCCTCCAGGTGGACGGTCCTCCTCCAGTGACTCTCCTTTCAGAAGCCTAGAACTGAACTGGTCTCTCAGTTGGACTGGTGTTAAACGAAAGTTCATTTTGGAGGAGGAGGAGGAGGAGGAAGGTAGATGCAGGGCAGTTCAGAGCACCACAAAGATGCAGCGATTGAGAGATACTAGCTTCCTGCATCCTGTGGTTTACCTCTCAGATTTCACCTGCCTCCTTCAGTGTCACCCCAATATCGTCCTTCGTGGTAGTCTTGTAATCTGGTGAACTGGGTTCGCTTCCCTGCTCCTCCACATGCAGCTGCTGGGTGACCTTGGGCTGGTCACACTTCTTTGAAGTCTCTCAGCCTCAATCACCTCACAGTGTTTGTTGGGGGGGAGGAAGGGAAAGGAGAATGTTAGCTGCTTTGAGACACCTTAAAGGTAAAGGTACCCCTGACCGTTAGGTCCAGTTACGGACAACTCTGGGGTTGCGCGCTCATCTCGCTCTATAGGCTGAGGGAGCTGCCGTTTGTCCTCAGACAGCTTCCGGGTCATGTGGCCAGCATGACTAAGCCGGTGAACCAGACCAGTGCATGGAAACGCCCTTTACCTTCCCGCTGGAGCGGTACCTATTTATCTACTTGCACTTTGACATGCTTTCAAACTGTTAGGTGGGCAGGAGCTGGGACCAAGCAATGGGAGCTCACCCTGTCTTTGGCAGTTTTTAGACTCTGTACATCACAAAATAGAATAATTTGAACTCCTGAGGGAAAAAGCAACTACTGTTGGGCCCCTGTGAGAAGAGGATGTTGCACTGACTAGATGGGCCATTGCCTTGACCCAGCAGGCTCTTTCTTCCTGTGTTCTTAAATGTGTGCCCTTGCTGCCCTCAGAACTGGTCCTGACTGAATCCTCTGTTTTAGGCACCCTTTGCCATTGAAAAGATGGCCCTTGTATTTTGATGTGGCTCAACTGCGCCCCCTGAAGGGTCTGGGATTCTTCCCTCCTGATGTGACCGGAATAGGTAGCTATTCCCTGCATTGTCTCCAAATACACAACCTCCAGTTTTGTTGTTGTTTAGTCGTGTCTGACTCTTCCTCTTCATGACACCCTGGACCACTTTAGCCCTGCTAAACAATGGCTCAGCTGATCTGAACTGGGCATAACTTTTGTAATGTAAATTCAGGATTAGTAGAGTGGTGGAAATAGCGCTTTAGTAGCTTTTTGGTTGGCCTCAGAGGCTGCTGTGACTACATTTTCCATTGGGAGGAACATCAAAGCATCCTGGCTTTTCATGCCTCAGGTGCCCAAGAATGCAAAGTAAGTTATATAGAGAGTGACTGTCCCCCAAGCTCTTCCAGGGAGAGCCATAGGTGAGTAGGGATTTGAACCTGGATCTCCGAGATCCTAGTTCAATGCTCTAACCACTACACCACCCTGGCTCTCTTATTATGTTCTTGGTTGGTGCTTCTCATCCATACAACATCCACATCATCAAAATGTCAGCCTTTGCTCTCTTTTTTCCTACATTAAATCTGGATCCCTTCTTAGAGCAGATTTTGGTATGTCCAGCTCCCAAGAGACTGTGATCTACTCCCAGTATCAACAAACTGGCAGTGATCTACCCATTGTCATTTGAGGGAGGAGGAGTGGGGGGGGGCTGGTGGATTGCCCAGAGTTGTTGAGCTTTTTAGGGGGAGGATTGCAGAGTTTTCTAGCTCCCCCCCCCGTAACTTTCTGAACATGATATGGATCCTGCGTTCTACCAGGATCAGTCGGGGATCTACCGGTAGACAACAATCTACTGATTGGACATCCCTGGCTCAGCAGAAAAACTGCTATGCAGAAATCACCCACAATTTGGGGGGCCGTCCCGTCAGGGATACCTTCACTGCGATTCCTGCATCTCAGTGGGTTGACCTTGTTGGCCCTTGGAGTCCCTTCCAACTCGACAATTCTAGGATTCTCTGATTCATAATATATACGGCATGCCTCCGTTGCTGGCTTGGAAGCTGCTAAGCGCATTCTTACTTCATTTTGGGGGTGAGCGGTTTGTTGTGTTTGTGGTGACGCTTCCGTGGGTGACCTCCGTTGTCACTCTCCTGCTGCCATTTCCTCCTCAGCCCAGCCCAGCCCAGCCCAGCCGGTTTCATTGCCAAAGGAGAGCAGGCTCTTCCTCTTACCGGTAGCACCAACGGCAGCAGTGTGGGAGGCTCTCTGGAATTTCAACAGCTCCGCTCCAAGGAGTCACTCTTTCCAGATCTCATACAGGTTGTGGATTAATTACCTTGGAGGCTGTAACCGCAGTACATATGCCAGGATTATTATTGTTTTTAAATGCTTTTGTGACAGAGATCTTGCACAAGACCTCTTTATCAGGATGTCAGCAGGGCTAAATGTCAGTCTTGTGCAAGACCTGGGAGTGAATGCATTATAAAAGCCACGTGGACATCATAGAATGGTAGAGTTGGAAGGGACCCTCAAGAGTCATCTAGTCCAACCTCCTGCAATGCCAGAACCACAGCCCAAGATGCCTGACAGATGGCCCTCTAACCTCTGTTTAAAAACCTCCAAGGAAGGAGAGTCCACCACTTTCCAAGGGAGTCCATTCCACTGTCAAACAAAAAGTTATTCCTGATGTTTAGTCAGGATCTCCTTTCTTGTAACTTGAAGCCATGGGTTCGAGTCCTACCCTCCAGAGCAGCAGAAAACAAGCTTCCTCCCTCCTCCATGTGTCAGCTCTTGAGATATTTAAAGATGACTCTCATATCTCCTCTCAGTCTCCTCTTTTCCAGGCTCAACATCCCCAGTTCCTTCAACCATTATTAATGAGGCTTAGTTTCCAGACCCTTGATCATCTTGGTTGCCCTCCTCTGCCCACCTTCCAGCTTGCCAACATCCTTCCTAAATTGTGGCACCCAGTACTGGACACAGTATTCCAGGTGTGGTCTGGTCTGACCAAGGCAGAAGAGAGTGGTACAATGACTTCCCTTGATCTGGACACTTGACTTCTGTGGATGCAGCCTAGAATTGTTTTGTTTAGTCGTTTAGTTGTGTCCGACTCTTCGTGACCCCATGGACCATAGCACGCCAGGCACTCCTGTCTTCCACTGCCTCCCGCAGTTCGGTCAGACTCATGTTTGTAGCTTCGAGAACACTGTCCAACCATCTCGTCCTCTGTCGTCCCCTTCTCCTTGTGCCCTCCATCTTTCCCAACATCAGGGTCTTTTCCAAGGATTCTTCTCTTCTCATGAGGTGGCCAAAGTATTGGAGCCTCAGCTTCACGATCTGTCCTTCCAGTGAGCACTCAGGGCTGATTTCCTTCAGAATGGATAGGTTTGATCTTCTTGCAGTCCATGGGACTCTCAAGAGTCTCCTCCAGCAACATAATTCAAAAGCATCAACTCTTCGGCGATCAGCCTTCTTGATGGTCCAGCTCTCACTTCCATACATCACTACTCACTGCCTTGTCGTGGTGAAGGGGCTTGAATAACTCAGAGAAGCTATGAGCTATGCCGTGCATGGCCACCCAAGAAGGACAAGTCATAGCCAAGAGTTTAGACTATGTAAATGTGATCCACCTGGAGAAGGAACCGGCAAGCCACTCCAGTATCCCTGCCAAGAAAACTCCATGGACAATAACAACAGCAGCCTAAAATAGCATTGGCTTTATTTGCTGCATCACATTATTGACTCATGTGAAGCTTGTGAGATCCTGAGATCCTTTCCAAGTTATCAATGACTTGGATGATGGGCTTGAGGGCATCCTGAGCAAGTTTGCAGATGACACCAAATTGCGAGGGGTGGCTAATACCCCAGAGGACAGGATCACACTTCAAAATGACCTTAACAGATTAGACAACTGGGCCAAAGCAAACAAGATGAATTTTAACAAGGAGAAATGTAAAGTACTACACTTGGGCAAAAAAAATGAAAGGCACAAATACAGGATGGGAGACACCTGGCTTGAGAGCAGTACATGTGAAAAGGATCTAGGAGTCTTCGTAGACCACAAACTTGACATGAGTCAACAGTGTGATGCAGCAGCTCAAAAAGCCAATGCAATTCTGGGCTGCATCAATAGGAGTATAGCATCTAGATCAAGGGAAGTAATAGTACCACTGTATTCTGCTCTGGTCAGACCTCACCTGGAGTACTGTGTCCAGTTCTGGGCACCACAGTTCAAGGAGGATACTGACAAGCTGGAACGTGTCCAGAGGAGGGCAACCAAAACGGTCAAAGGCCTGGAAACGATGCCTTATGAGGAACGGCTTAGGGAGCTGGGTATGTTTAGCCTGGAGAAGAGAAGGTTAAGGGGTGATATGATAGCCATGTTCAAATATATAAAAGGATGTCATATAGAGGAGGGAGAAAGATTGTTTTCTGCTGCTCCAGAGAAGCAGATACAGAGCAATGGATTCAAGCTACAAGAAAGAAGATTCCACCTAAACATTAGGTAGAACTTCCTGACAGTAAGAGCTGTTCGACAGTGGAATTTGCTACCAAGGAGCGTGGTGGAGTCTCCTTCTTTGGAGGTCTTTAAGCGGAAGCTTGACAGCCATCTGTCAGGAATGCTTTGATGGTGTTTCCTGCTTGGCAAGGAGTTGGACCGGATGGCCCTTGTGGTCTCTTCCAACTCTATGATTCTATGATTCCATGATTGTAAACAGGTCAAAACATCAGCAGGATTTTAAACACACCTGTAAGGTGATAGAACGTATAGATAACTTAGGAAGATGAAAAATTGGAGAAGTACTGGTATGTGGCTGAAAATAGAATTAAAAGGACCCATGGAAGGGATGGGGGGATGTCAGGAGATTCAGAGTCATCTCAATATTTGGATTTTGTACTGTTTTATGTTGCATGTTTGTATCATTGAAAATCAATAAAAAGGATTATTTTAAAAAGGGAGAAGTTTTTATCCCTCTCTCCTAACACTAGAACCTGGAAGATTCCCCTCTTCCTCGCCTCTTTCACTAAACTAAAATGTCCCAACCTTTCTTCAGGGGGGGGGGAGGGGCGCTCCACCTCCTTTTGGGGGTGAAGCCTTGACTCCACTTCTCCTTTCCTGGGAGCCACCAAGCAGCCCAAGGGATCCAGCAGGGTTTGCTCTTCCTGTTGCTCTCTGCCCCGGCCACGCTCCTCCAGCAGCCTCTCTTGGCAGGCCTTGATCGAGCGCTGCGATAAATCCTTATGAAAATAAACATCGTCTGCTAGCCGGCCGGGCGCTCAGTCGGTTGTTCCCACAGTGATTAAGATCTGGGCGGGATCCGGAGCTCGGAGAGTGACAGCAGCCAGCCGTGGCAGCTACAGCCTGCCTGGCTCCATGCCCATCTCCGCCTGGCCCTCAAGGCCAGAGGGAAGCCGGCCAAGGAGGAGAGATTCAGCCCGGCTGCTGGACCAGCGCCCAGGAGTCAGTCTCTGCCTGCTGCACAAGGGCCAGGAGACGAAGGCAGGGCAGGGGCAGCTGGATGGTCATGGTTGGGGGCTGGGAGAGTCATAGAATCCCAGAAGTGTAGGGCTGGATGACCCTTGAGGGTCCCTTCCAACTCCCTGCGACACAGGAATCGCAACTAGAGCACCCCTGACAGGTGACCATCCAGGTTCTTCTTAAAGATCTCCAATGAATCATAGAATCCCAGCAGCTAAGGGGCAAGTGGTTGAGATCAGATGTTTCTGTGTGTGCCGTTAGCGCAGGACCATCTACCCCTCTCCCTGTTTGAGATACCTCACAGGAATGCCACTGTTCCCAGTAGGGAATCCCTAATGTGATGTTTCCATGGTGGGTGTTCTGGCCCCTCCCACCCCACCCTCTGCTACCTTCGGGACACAGGTGTTTCTGGGCATTCACGGTCTCAATTCACTTTTCTGGTTTTCCTCACAGGAAGCTCTCAGGGGCACAACCCCAAGGTTGCCAGTCCATCCATGGGCACAGCAGGGGGCTGCTGTGTTTTGGGGTTTTGTTTTTTGGTGTGTGTGTGTGGGGGGGGGTGAGAGCAGACACCTGGCTTGCCAGCAGTACATGGGGGATCATAGAATCATATGATTAGCCACCCCCCCCCCCAATTTGGTGTCATCTGCAAACTTGATCAGGATGCCCTCAAGCCCACCATCCAAGTCATTGATAAAGCTACTAGTTGCAGGTAGGTAGCCGTGTTGGTCTGACGCAGTCAAAACAAAATAAAAAAATCCTTCCAGTAGCACCTTAGAGACCAACTAAGTTTGTCATAGGTATGAGCTTTCGTGTGCATCATGCACACTTCTTCAGATACATGCATGCACACGAAAGCTCATACCAATGACAAACTTAGTTGGTCTCTAAGGTGCTACTGGAAGGAATTTCTTATTTTGCATTGATAAAGATGTTGAATAAGACTGGGCCCAAGACAGAACCCTGTGGCACCCCACTAGTCACTACTCTCCAGGATGAGGAGGAGCCATTGATGAGCACCCTTTGGGTTCGGTCAGCAAGCCAGCTACAAATCCACTGAATGGTAGCATTGTCTAGCCCGCATTTTACCAGCTTCTTTACAAGAATATCATGGGGCACCTTGTCAAAGGCCTTGCTGAAATCAAGATAGGCTACATCCACAGCGTTCCCTTCATCTACCAGGCTTGTAATTCTGTCAAAAAATGAGATCAGATTAGTCTGACATGACCTATTTTTCAGAAACCCATGCTGACTTTTAGTGAGCACAACGTTCCTTTCTAGGTGCTCACAGACCATTTGCCTAATGATCTGCTCTAGAATCTTTCCTGGTGTTGATGTTAGGCTGACTGGGCGGTAATTGTTTGGGTCCTCTCTTTCCCCCTTTTTGAAAATAGGGACAACATTTGCCCTCCTCCAGTCTGCTGGAACTTCACCTGTTCTCCAGGAATTTTCAAAGATTATTGCCAGTGGTTCTGAAATCACCTCTGCCAGTTCTTTTAATACTCTTGGATGTAGTTCATCTGGCCCTGGAGACTTGAATACATCTAAACTAGCCAAGTATTCTTGTACTACCTCCTTACTTGTTCAGGGCTGTGTTTCCCCTGCTGAATCATCTGCTCCATATTCTTCAGGTCGGGCCTTGTTTTCTTTTTTGGAGAAGACTGAGGCAAAGAAGGCATTGAGGAGTTCTGCCCTTTCTCTATCCCCTGTTCACATTTCACCATCTTCTCTCTCACCCACTGTTTCCTTGTTTTTCCTTTTGCTACGGACATACCCATAAAAGCCCTTTTTGTTGCTTTTAACCTCCCTAGCAATCCTGAGTTCATTCTGTGCTTTAGCTTTTCTGACTTTGTCTCTACACGTGCTGGCTAATGATTTTGCATATACTGGTACATTATAAACATTTCCCATTCTTTTTAAAATTTATTGCCTTCTTGATTCCTGAGCTTCCCAGTTAATTTTGCCATTTCGGCATAGTCCTATCCACTTGATTTGCCATTCTTCTCTGGTCGGGGCTGTCTCTTCTCTCCAAAAACTTCTCCCTTTCACAGGAACACCAGAAAAGCACCTGCAGGATCAGCCCCATGGCCCATCTAATCCAGCATCCTTGTCCAAAGTGGCCAACCAGAATGCAAGCAGGATCTGAGCCCAAGAGGAAATCTCCCCTTCTGTGGTTTCAGGCAGCTGGTACCCAGAAGCATTTGTGCCTTTCTCGCTGTGGAGGCAGAGTAGAGCCATCCTGGTTAGGAGCCACTGATATCCCTCTTTATCCTCCATGAATTTGTCCCATCCTCTTTCAAAGCCCTCCAAATTGGTGGCCATCCCTGACTCCTGTGGCAGGGAGTTCCACAGTTTAACCCTGCACTGCCTGAGGAAATCTTGAATCTTCCAACATTTGGCTTCCTTTGATGTCCCCCAGTTTCAGTGTTATGCAAGAGGGAGAAAAATGTTCCTCCATCCACTTTCCCCACGCCAGGCATAATTTTACAAACTCCTTTCACATCGCCTCATACTTGCCTTTCCTCTAAACTACTAGTACGTTAAGTCCCAAATGATGCCCTCTGTCCATCCCCTTTTCTCAGTCCTCACCTGCTCAAGGGCCTCCGCCTCCTCTCTCCAGCTTTCCCTGGCAAAGCCCAGAGAGCTAGAAAGTTTCAGGAACAATGGAGGCCATTGTTGAAAGGAGACCTTCTTCCACGCCTTCTATTCTTGCCTGGGACAATTTCTGCCCAGGCCCTTTTGTCCCAGGCTGACTGCAAAAGAAGGTAGCGTTATTGTTGCTGTTTTTAAAAGGGGCAAAGCCAGAACAAGACAAAGCTCAGGCCAGGTGTGCAAACTTCTCCCAGGCTTCCAGTTTGCAAAGGAGGGCACAATTTTGTATTTATTCCCATTATTCCTGGTGAGGACAGCAGAAACATTTGAAAACCTCCCGAAATGAGTGTATCACGAGTGTAGAAATGCAAAATATGGGTGAAACCTAGTAGTGTCTGTGCAGGAGGAGAATGAATTTCGACTCCTGCAATGGGACTTCTTTTCCACTCCCCAACAGCCTTCCATACACCCCCAAAATTTGCCCCAGAGTATTGGGAGACCCTTTGGGATAGATTTAGGGGTGCTGCAGGGGGAGGAGGGGACAGGGGAGTCTGTGGGTGCAATGTTGGGTTTTACCAGATGTGTTTTCAGTTTCTGTATAATCGCTGGAAGGGAACTTGTGGGTCTTGTGAATTGTAGGGGATCTCATATAGTAAACTGTCCTGTGATCTTCAGATGAAGGGGGTATATAAAATGAATTTATTGATTGATTTATTAATTGATAACAGGCTAATTAATTGATAGAGGCTTGACAGGCATATGTCAAGAATGCTTTGATGGTGTTTCCTGCTCGGCAGGGGGTTGGACTGGATGGCCCTTGTGGTCTCTTCCAACTCTACGATTCTATGATTCTACTTTATGCTGAGCTGGTCTATCTAGACTTATATTGTCTACTCGGGCTGGCAGTGGCTCTTCAGGGTGTGTGTGTGTTTTGTCTTTTCCAACTGTGCCACCTTTTAGTAGAGATGTTGGTGAGGAGGGGAATTGGGAGCTTCTGAGTGAGGATCTTTTGCCATCCTCCTTGTTTCAGTCAACATGCACCCAGCCCCGGCCCCGGCCCCGGCCCCTGGGAAGTGGCTTCTTCATCCTCTCATTTTACCGAGAGGGAAATCAAGGCTGAGAGCAACAGGGTGGCCAGGCCGAGTCCACACAACGATCCTCACAGGGATCAGAAATTCAAAATAATTAGAATAATAGAATTGCAGAGGGCCGGGGCTGGGTGCATTATTCAAAATAATTAGAATAATAGAATTGCAGAGTTTGAAAGGGTACTCCCAGGGTCATCTAGTCCAACCCCCTGCAATGCAGGAATCCCAGCTAAAGGATCCCAAAGGGCCTCGGTTTAAAAGCCTGCAACGAAGCAGCGCCTGCCACTTTCTGGGGGAGCCCATTCCACCATCAAACAGAAGGTTCTTCCTGATGTCTAGTCAGAATCCTCTTCCTTGTCGCTTGAAGCCAGGTCCTACGCATTGGAAGGAAGCAGGAAGGAAGCTTGCTTTATCTTCCACATGATAGCCCTCCAGGAGCTGGGAGACCAGGATTCGAATCCCCAATCAGCCTAACCTACCTCGCAGGGTTGTTGTGAGTCTAAAATATGGAGGGGAGAACCATGTACTCCATGTTAAGCTTTTTGGAGGAAAAGGTGTTTTACAAGGGTGTGGGTGTGTGTTGTTGTTTAGTCGTTTAGTCGTGTCCGATTCTTCGTGACCCCATGGACCATAGCACGCCAGGCACTCCTGTCTTGCACTGCCTCCCGCAGTTTGGTCAAACTCATGTTCGTAGCTTCGAGAACACTGTCCAGCCATCTCGTCCTCTGTCGTCCCCTTCTCCTAGTGCCCTCCATCTTTCCCAACATCAGGGTCTTTCCCAGGGAGTCTTCTCTTCTCATGAGGTGGCCAAAGTATTGGAGCCTCAGCTTCAGGATCTGTCCTTCCAGGGAGCACACAGGATTGATTTCCTTCAGAATGGAGAGGTTTGATCTTCTTGCAGTCCATGGGACTCTCAAGAGTCTCCTCCAGCACCATAATTCAAAAGCATCAATTCTTCGGCGATCAGCCTTCTTTATGGTCCAGCTCTCACTTCCATACATCAGTACTGGGAAGTGAGAGCTGGACCATAAAGAAGGCTGATCGCCGAAGAATGGGTGTGGGTGTGTAAAAGAGTGGGTGTGTAAAAGCGGCAAAACCAAGCCCCCACCCCACCCCACCCAACGGTGCAATCCAATCAGTTTGGGTCCCCAAACCCAGCTCTGAAGTGGGGTGTGGGTTAGGAGATGGCAATTTAATGTCCTCAGTGACATTGTGGGAAACAAAATTTAAAAATTCCTTCCAGTAGCACCTTAGAGGCAAACTAAATTTGTCATTGGTATGAGCTTTCGTGTGCATGCACACTTCTTCAAATACATGCAGATAAGAAGCCCGGGGACTCTGGCTCATGGGCTCCCCAGAATAGTTCTTTGCATTTTCTCCCCAAATATGCAGCCCCCACCCCCGCTCCCTCCTTTCAGGAAATATTTCTTGGGCAAGGGGAGCAAGCTCCTCTCATTCTCTCCCTTATCGATCCAACCGAGTGCGTTCCTGCCCCGAAATCTGGAAGCACATTAAAGAGCACAACAATTTGCCGAAGCAATGGCAGCTGTCACCCTTCCAGCGCACTGCTTGAGCCGCAGAGAACATTCTTCCGCCTTTGGCGTGTCAGAATTTATGGGGCCCTTGGCAAGGCATCAGAAGCACGTTCAGCCACTTACAGTAAAATCAAAGAGGGACGGAACAATGAATATGAAGTCAGGTTTGAGCACCTCATTACAGGAACAAATTGTTCATCTGACATCCAAATAATGGAATTTATGCCCAGGCAGGTTGGAGCCAAACCACCTCGCGGCGCGTCTCTCTTGTCTACTCAGGAGCGGTGCGAGAGGAAGATGACGGGATTGTGGCCGTTCCCAGATTGGATGTGATGGCATCTCTGGCTGGGGGAGAAAAAGGATGCAAAGGCAAATAAGGAAACAAACAGGAAGCTTTTCCTCTGGATTCCATGGGGCTTACTTCTGAGTAAACGCCTGCGGATTCGAGTAGAGCTGCCTCTCTTTGGGGTTTTTGTGACCCCTGTGGCTGCTTATAGGGGCTCCTGGCAAATTTTGAGCCTTGGAGGAAGGATCTGGTCCTTCCAAGCTGCCTCAGGTTTCCCCCCAGTCCCCCCCCCGCCAGAGTCACCCATCTGCCTGAGAAGGTCACTTAAAAGCCTTGCATTCCTTTGAGAACATAAGAACATGAGAAGAGATCTCTGGATCTTGTCCAGCCTCCTGTTCTCGCTCATGGTTCCCAACCAGGATGGGAAACCCCCAAGCGGAATCCAAGAGGGCTCCCCCCCCTGTGTTTTCCAGCGACTGACATTCACAAGCACCTGCTGCTTCCCACTGTGGAGGGAGAGCAGAGCCATCTGACAGCTTCCAGACCCTGGATCCCCTTGGTCGCCCTCCTCTTTGCACACCCTCCAGCTTGTGAACATCTTCTTCAACTGGGGTGCCCAGAATTGGACACAGTATTCCAGGTGTGGTCTGACCAAGGCAGAAGAGAGTGGGACTCTGACTTCCCTTGACCTGGGCACTAGACTTCTGGGGATGCAGCCTAGAATAGTGTTTGCTTTCTTTGCTGCTGCATCACACTCTTGGCTCATGCCAAGCTTGTGGTCATCTCGTCCAACCCCCTGCCATGCAAGAACCCAACTAAAGAAGGGGACGACAGAGGACGAGATGGTTGGACAGTGTTCTTGAAGCTACGAACATGAGTCTGACCAAACTGCGGGAGGCAGTGCAAGACAGGAGTGCCTGGCGTGCTATGGTCCATGGGGTCATGAAGAGTCGGACATGACTAAAAGACTAAACAACACAACAACAACTAAAGCATCTGTGACAGGTGGCCATCCAACCTGTGCTTAGAAACCTCCAGCGAAGGAGAGCCCACCACTTTCTGAGAGAGTCTGTGCCACTGTCGAACAGCTCTTACTTGCTGGCCTGGCATCCTTTCCCTTGATGCTTCTGGGAAAGAGGGAGCCCCCCCTTCGGCCCCCTCTTCCCCTTCCCTCCAGACTGTACTCTGAGCCAGGGCTATGCTCTTCCTGGCTGACCCCTGCCAGCTTCCCCCATGAGCCACTGCCCCTGGAATGTCTCTTTCATGAGGTGTTTTGGGGAGGAAAGGCGGCTGATGCCAAGAGGGCCCCACACTGAGGACTTTATTAGCTTTTTAATTTTCTGTCTGGGTGCCCTCGCTGCATCAAGCTTTCCGCAGCTGTTGGGATTTATTAACAAAGTCTTCCCCCATTGTGTCCAGCAGGGGCCCCCTCTTGCTTTTCTTAATAAAATGAGCCTCTTCTTCAAAAGGATGATAGGGAGCCATTAAGATAAAGATACTTTGTCTGCCTCTCTAATGAGAAATGCCCAGGGATCCTATCCTGCCTAGGGACAGAGGGGGCTTGGGCAGCCCAAAGAATGACTTACTGTCTCCTGCCTTGCTGGCTCAAAAGTGCTTGCTGGCTCAAAAGAAAATGGGGATCACCTTCTCCAACATCCTGCTCTAACTGGGGCCAAGCAGATGCTCTTGGCACCTGTTGATGCTCTCGTCTCCATAGTCAGAGGCAGGAATGCTTCTGAATACCGGGGGCTGGAGGTCAGAGGGCTCTCGTTCTGCAATCCTGCTTGCAGGTTTGCCTTTTGGGCATCTGGTTGGTGCCTGTGAGAACAGGGTGCTGGACTAGATGGGCCACTGGCCTCACCCAGCAAACTTTTCTTAGGTTCTCATGGCTCTGGCAAACCCACAAAGAGGATTCAAGCACAAGAACACTCTCCCCGTGGAGGCAGAGAGCATCACCATCCCCGTTGAAAGGCATCCAAGTCGAAGGCCACAACCAAGGCCCTGTGGGAGAGTGTGCCATAGTTTAACTGCTGCATGAAGAAGAGCTTCATTTTCTCAGTCTCTGGAGCCGAATGGAGCAGATTGCCAGAGCAGTGATTCCCAGTCAGACCCCACCTGGAGTCCTGTGTCCAGTTCTGGACACCACAATTTAAGATGGATGTTGAGGAGGAGGGTGACCAAAATGACCAAGGGTCTGCAAACCAAGACTTATGAGTATAGGCATGTTAAGCATGGAAAGGACAGATGGTGAAGCTCACTGGAAGGACAGATGGTGAAGCTGAGGCTCCAATACTTTGGCCACCTCATGAGAAGAGAAGAATCCTTGGAAAAGACCCTGATGTTGGGAAAGATTGAGGGCACTAGGAGAAGGGGACGACAGAGGACGAGATGGTTGGACAGTGTTCTCAAAGCTACCAACATGAGTTTGACCAAACTGCGGGAGGCAGTGCAAGACAGGAGTGCCTGGCGTGCTCTGGCCCATGGGGTCACGAAGAGTCGGACACGACTAAACGACTAAACAACAAAGCATGGAAAAGAGGAGACCGGGGTGGGATGGGGGGTATAGGATAGCCAACTATCTGAAGGGCTGTCACATGGCAGAGGGAACAAGCTTGTTTTCTCCTGCTCTGCAGGGTAGGATTCGAATCAATGACTTCAAGTTACAAGAAAGGAGACTCCAACCAAACACCAGAAAGAACCTTCCGACAGAAAAAGCTCTTTGAGAGTGGAACGGACTCCTTTGGAGGGTGGCAGACTCTCCTTCCTTAGTGGTTTCTAAATAGAGGTTGCAGGGCCACCTGCCAAGGATGCTTTCGTTGAGATTGCAGGGGGTTGGACTGGATGACCCTTGGAGGTCCCTTCCAACTCTTATGATTCTACGAGGGCCCTCCCTCCTGCTCCTGCTGCTCTAAAGTGGCTGGATCCGTCTGGCAAACGGGAGCCAGCTGGACAACTTCTCTGCACCGGCACCGGCGGTGGCTGCTCAGCGAGAGCCGTTCCAATGAGCTCTCCTGCCCGTCAAGAAAGCGCTTTCACATCTGTAGGAAGCAGGATGTGTAGCCCTGAGGAGCCAGATCTTGTTTCGGAGATCAAACAGGCTGCCTTTTGCACAGGGCGTGGGGCTGATGTCAGCGTCTGGCGTGCTGGACCGAATCTCCCTGGTTACGCAGCTGGACCGGAATCGGGCAGGTCTGCCTCTGAACTCATTAAGTTTTTACAGCCTGCTCCTCAGCACAGTGGCCCCTTCCCCTCCGCCAAGGAGCAGAAGGCCTGGTTAGCCTGCAGAAGCGCCTTTTCCCCGTGCGAGAGCAGCAGGTCCACCTGGCTTCCCCTTTTGCCGCTGCTTCCTCCTCTCAGGATGCCTCCGGATGGGCAGTGGTTTTGCGGGCAGGATTCAGTCGCATGTCCGCAAATCCAGGTCGCGCCATGGAAGCTGACAGGGAGGACCAAAGGGGGAGGTGGATGGGGGCTGGGGGCTTTCCAGGGGGTGGGCAAACCGCTGCTCCCACCTCCACTCCAGGGCAGCCTGGCTCTGGGTGCCACAGACACCCCTCTTGCCGAAACACGAGACAGTTCCCTGCTTCGGTCCTATCCGGTCTGTTTGCTATCTTTGGAAGGCAGCTCTGCTGGGCTTACGTTTCAGGGCCCATTTGCGCAAAACGTAGAACAAAACCCCCATTTGCAATGGCACCCACAAACCCGGGAGCAGCAAGCAGCAGACACACAATTACACCCCGAACAATATCAGCAATGATGTGTGTGTGGGGGGGAATCCTCAAGGAGCCCCCGCTGTCCATTTTGTGGTAAATGCTACGATTGTCTCCCGTTTGGAATTGATTTTCTTTTCTTGGTTCTTAATTGCTGGAGGATTCCTTTCTGCGGACTCCTCTGACAGCAGGATTTAAGGCCTGAGCGAGGCAAACAGCCTCCCACACCCCGTGTCAGAATTTCCAAGCCCTCCCTCCTGAGTTTACAGCCAGCACCACAAAGCCAGAAAGCCATCCATCATTTCTCTGCCAGAGCGGGCCTGGAGATCTCGTCTTAATCCACATCAGAATATCAGAAAGGGCCGCTTCTCCTTAACCCCCTTCCAAATAAACAAGGCTTGAAAGGCCCAGCACAGCTCAAAGGCACCCTTTAAATGATACCATCTGGGACTTCTGGCTAATATCTCTTTGGGGGTGCAGGGGGCAGGCATGGCTTGCGAGCCAAATGGGCTTGTTTTGCTCAGGAGGACATGCCACTCCTGCCCTCAGATCCTCGCCTCCCCAAAAAGCCTGTCTCAGTTCTCGGAAAGCTTGCAGGAACTTGGAACCTCCTTGGGTACCGAAGGACGTCACCTTTGAGATTTGTGCAGCTTGCCTGGCATTGCATTGTTGATTTTTTGTAACGTTTTAACAACTATGTCTAGTTGTTTTTATAACATGTTTGTAAATTGCCTAGAGGTAGTCAAACCCACACACACCATGGCTGCTTCCAGGCTCGATTATTGCCATGCACATTGTCTGGGGCTTTTCTCGAGTCATGCTTGATCCAGAATGCTGCAGCAGGATTGCTGGCGGGAGGGAGGCCTTGTCAGCACACACCACCTGTGCTCAGATGTCTGCACTGCCTGCCAATTTGCTACCAGGCCAGGTTTCAAGGTGTTCCTGAGCCCTAGACAACTTGGGGCCGGTTTACCTGTGAGATCACTTTGCCCCACATGTGCCCACTCAACCGCTTCAACTGGCGGAATTGGCGCGGCTACAGGAGCCTCACCACCACACCCATTCTGCACTTGTAAGAACTCAATTGTTTAGCGTGGCAGCACCTCCACTTCGGAACTCCCCGCCTATTGACAGCAAGCGGGCACCTTCCCTGTAGCCTTTTCGGCACCTGCCCAAACCATTCTTGTTGGCAAGCCTGTCCATATGCTTGGAAACTTGAGGTAATTGTGATGTTGTTGTGGTTGATCATAGAATCATAGACTTATGGAGCTGGAAAAGACCCTGGGAATCAATAGTCCAACTCCCTGCAGTGTAGGGATCACAACTTGCACACCGCTGGCAGAAAGCCCTCCAACTTCTGCCTAAAAACCTCCAGTGAAGGAGAGCCCATCGCCTTCCAAGGGAGTCCGTTCCACTGTCAAGCAGCTCTTAACAGTCAGAAAGCTTACCGTAGTTGGAATCTCCTTTCCTGCTGTTTGAACCCATTGGTTTGGGTCTTGTGCTCTGGTCTCAGCTAAGAAAGAAAGAAAGAAAGAACCCACAGAGCGGAAGAGATCTCGCGAGCCTCCTCTGTCTAGACCTGGAGATAACCTCCAAGACCTTTGGGGGTTCCATGCTTGGCCACAGAGGAAGTGGGCCGTCCTCCCGCCAGCAGGGATAGACGCTCCAGTCACATTTTCCAGGCCAAAGCCATGATAAAAATCAAAGAGTTGCGATGCAACGGCCTGCTTGTTTGTTGCCGAAGAAAAGCTGTTTTGTGTCGGAAACAATGTGGGGATTATTCAAGGCCATTTTGTCGTGCCAAATGTGGGCTCCCTTCCTTCTTGAATCGCCGTCTCCTGGCAGCCGCAGTGTCAGGAATCCTCCTGCGACCAGCCCCCAGCTCCGTGAGGTAGGTGCGGGTCTCGGTGGGTTATAGCAGGAGATACTGGAAGCCCCCTCTCCAATTTAGACGGTGCTCCCCTCCAAGCTTGAGGCCTGGCGCATCTCCGGGTATGGAGATGGAGCCCAGAAGCCTATTAATCATTTGCATTTTTTGGTTGTCTTGTCTCTCTTTCAAAGCTGTTCTGTGCCTTTCCTATCAGATCTCTGCAAGTCGGGATGTCAGATGGGGTGCGCTGGGCGGGGGGGTGGTACCAGGGCTTCAGTAGGCTGGTGAGATATGTTACCATGGGAACTAAATAGCTCAAGAATCACCCACACTTCCGCTTGCCTTGTGCCCAGAAAGTGTGGGTCCGATGGTATATTAATTTTCATCTTGGGAAAAGTTATGGAGGGAAGGTTTAAAATTTGCAGCATGCTGTACGTTGAAAGAAAACTATATGAAAATGATGTGCTGTTGGTATTTAACTCCTATGAGGTTAGCAAAAATGTATAGAACTGCTACAAATATATGTTGGAAATGTAAAGAAAAAAGACACTTTCTACCACATGTGGTGGATGTGCAAAATAACGAAAGCTTTCTGGGAAATGATATATGATGAGTTGAAAGAAATGTGAAAAAAACCGGAAGCTTTTCTATTAGGAATTATAGGTGATGAAATACGAAAAGAGCAGACGAGATTATTTATGTATGTGACGATAGCTGCAAGGACGCTTTTCCCCCAGAGATGGAAGGAAGATAAAGTTCCAACCAGAGAAGAATGGATAATCAAGATGATGGACTCTGCCGAAATGGCAAAATTGTCACGAGGGAATTGGAAACCAAGAAGATAAGAAATTTAATAAAGAATGGGAAAAATTCATAGATTATCTTAAAGAACAGTGTGAACAGTTAAAAACATTAGCAGGATTAATATAACACTTGTAAAGTAATAATTCTGTGGTTATAAATGGAAATTTGAATATAAATTTGGATAATATTATTTGTTGTTGTTTAGTCGTGTCTGGCTCTTCGTGACCCCATGGACCAGAGCATGCCAGGCACTCCTGTCTTCCACTGCCTCCCGCAGTTTGGTCAGACTCATGTTTGTAGCTTCAAGAACACTGTCCAGCCATCTCGTCCTCTGTCGTCCCCTTCTCCTTGTGCCCTACATCTTTCCCAACATCAGGGTCTTTTCCAGGGAGTCTTCTCTTCTCATGAGGTGGCCAAAGTATTGGAGCCTCAGCTTCAGGATCTGTCCTTCCAGTGAGCACTCAGGGCTGATTTCCTTCAGAATGGATAGGTTTGATCTTCTTGCAGTCCATGGGACTCTCAAGAGTCTCCTCCAGCACCGTAATTCAAAAGCATCAATTCTTTGGCGATCAGCCTTCTTGATGGTCCAGCTCTCACTTCCATACATCACTACTGGGATAACCATAGCTTGAACTATACGGAACTTTGTTGGCAAGGTGATGTTTCTGCTTTTTAAGATGCTGTCTAGGTTTGTCATTGCTTTTCTCCCAAGAAGCAGGCGTCTTTTAATTTTGTGACTGCTGTCACCATCTGCAGTGATCAAGGAGCCCAAGAAAGTAAAACCTCTCACTGCCTCCATTTCTTCCCCTTCTATTTGCCAGGAGGTGATGGGACCAGTGACCATGATCTTGGTTTTTTTTGATGTTGAACTTCAGACCATATTTTGCGCTCTCCTCTTTCACCCTCTTTAAAAGGTTCGTTAATTCCTCCTCACTTTCTGCCATCAAGGTTGTGTCATCAGCATATCTGAGGTTGTTGATATTTCTTCTGGCAATCTTAATAATAATATTATAAGACTAGTATCTTGAAGCCCGTTAAAATAACGGGTGCTAGAGCAGACCTGTTGCTCTAGCAACCTCGGGGACATTCGTAGAGGCATCTTTGGGGCCTGATCCGGAGGCTAGGGGTTTCCCCGCTGCCCCGATTCTGGTGCTCACGATCCCCGCATCACACACCATCCAAAGCCTCCTCCTCTTTGCGACGCATTGGC
Organism: Zootoca vivipara; assembly: GCF_963506605.1. NCBI lineage: Eukaryota > Metazoa > Chordata > Lepidosauria > Squamata > Lacertidae > Zootoca > Zootoca vivipara. The sequence continues at coordinate 3,132,654 of NC_083280.1, read as the reverse complement.
TCCCTCCCTTCCCCGTCAGTGCAGAAGCTCCTCCTCGGGAGCCCAAATGCCAAGGCCGCTCCTCTCTTCCCACGTGTGCTGCCGGAGGAAGGGAAGCAGTGCCCACGCGCCCGGGGGCTCGTGTAGGAGTGGCGCTACTGCTTATGCGCCCGTTTGTGGAGCCGGGGGCTGTGGCCCGTCGCACTGCGCGTGTTTGCCTAGGGGATCTGCTGCTCCCCATCTCCCTCCCGCCCCTGCGGTAAACCCCGTTTAGAACCAGCCAATGGCGAATAGTGGGAGGAGCGTAGAGGGGGGGGGGAAAGGAAAAGAAAGCAGCCTCCTCCTCGCGCTTTAGCGCAAGCGCAGTGAGACGCTGTCTAGCCGGGAGCGGCGGTTGGCAGCCGCAGGGAAACGGGAGGCAGGGGGGGAGTGTGTGTGTGCGTCCAGTCCCTGTGTCCGTGGGGCAAATGCGCAGGAGCGCTAACCCAGGGACACAGGGACTGGACACAGAGACACTTGGACTTTATTATATAGGATGCAGTAAAAAATGAAGTACTATGGAAACCACGGGGGTGGAGGGAAGTCCAAGGATTCAGAGAATCCTATTTATGTGTAAAATTGATTATACTGTATTTGAATGTAAAAGATATTTGTAAAAACTGAATCCACACACACAGAGTGAGTTTCCCACTCATGCCATGCTTTCTAGATACAGGTCTGAGTGGCCAGCAGGTGCCCCTCATGGGAAGAAGCCCCAAACAGCAGCAACTCTCCCCATTTGGGATTCTCAGCAACTGACATAAAGCAACAACAGTGGAAGTGGAACCATCATGGCTGGTAGCCAATGAACAGGTTGCGGGAATGTTCAAGGTGACAGGAGAAGATACTATGATTGTTTGTTAATATCCTTCCTAACTTGCACTAGCAAGTTCCTTTACTTAGCAGAGTTTACAGTCCCCTTTTTACATGCACAGCAGATACTGTAGCTGGTTGCAGGCTCATGTGAGCTTCTCATTATTATACAATTCAATCTGCCTCAGACTGAATTGTACGTTCCTGGTAAGTTCCTTTGAATCCCTCTTAAAAGAATAAAGACACCACAATCTTATTCAAAGGCAATAAAAGAAGTTTACTCACATCAGTTCACAGTTGGAACCCTGAAGGCAGTCTTCGTTACAAATATGTACATGTGGATCTACCCCATATGGAGGAATAATCCCAGTGCTTCTGCTAGCTGAGAAGCTAGCAGAGCAGTCCTAGCTAGAAGCTGGTCAAACAAAGAAGGAAGTCAAAAACAGTTGACGTGACTTGTCCTTTTGTTACCTGGACAGGTAAGGTAACACCCACCTTTTATCACATGCAGAAGGAAGGATGCTCCAGCCAGGAGGAACAGGACGTTTTGACTGGCTGGACCAAACATTTTCCCGCATGTCTTCTCTAGCATTACAAGGAATGTTCTACTTGACTGCCTCTCATGGATCACATCCCACACAAGTGGTGGCAGCTGGGCCCTCAACCAACCCTGCTTTGATGGGCGTGGTGGTGGCATGGAGCTCACCAGTGTGTCCTTGGGCAGAACCATGCATGGCAATGTGTTCCTCATTGTAGCAATGAGATTGCGAGTGACTGTTATCTTAATGCCAACGTCTCCGGGGGAATAATGACAGAAGAGGCACCCAAGAGGGCAGGAGAGGTGGGCAGTTCCGCACTCGCTCCCGAACCCCACATGTTGCGCTTGACCAGCTCCTGTCCGCCGAAAGGGAGCTTTTCCACAGAAGCCGGTCTGAGGTCTCCAGCGAGTCTTTCCGAAAGGGCATTTCTGAGAGCGGCCGCAGCAAGATTCCCACACGCCGCAACAGGCCAGGAATGCAAGAGCTGAGCCATGCACACATCTGGGCAGGCCCAGAAAATGTGCCTCCCAGATGTGTTCTAACAGCAAGCAAACTTCACGGTGCGTTAACTGCTCCCAGGGACTTCAAGGCCTCTAATCAAATCCGGATGGCTTCCCGATCGTTTCCTCTGCCTTACAGTTGGAGATGGGAAGATGTTCAGAGGCGGGGAACTTTCCTCTGGGGCCCCAAAGCAAGCAAGCAAGCAAGCTTCCATGGCAGGTCTCTCCTCCCAGCAGTCCTGGATTCAAGTCCAGGTGCCAGAGAGAGCTGAGGGGGCTTTGCTTCCAACTCCCCAGGTCCTCTGTACCATCTAGTTCAGGGGCCAGCAACCTTTTCCAGCCGTGGGCTGGTCCACTGTCCCTCAGACCATGTGGTGGGCTGGACTGTTTTTTGGGGGGGGAATGAACGAATTCCTATGCCCCACAAATAACCCAGAGATGCATTTTAAATAAAAGCACACATTCTACTCATGTAAAAACACCAGGCAGGCCCCACAAATAACGCAGAGATGCATTTCCGTAACACTACTCACGTAAAAACACGCTGATTCCCAGACTGTCCGCAGGCCAGATTGAGAAGGCGATTGGGCCGCATCTGGCCCCCGGGCCTTAGATTGCCTACCCCTGATCCAGTTCCTCAAAACTGTTTTCAGAAAAGATCTCTTTGCAGGCCAGAGTGGTCCATGCTCTAGTTATCTCCCGCTTGGACTACTGCAATGCGCTCTACGTGGGGCTACCTTGGAAGGTGACTCAGAAGCTACGATTAACCCAGAATGCGGCTGCCAGACTGGGGACTGGGAGTGGCTGCTGGGACCATGTAAGACCAGTCTTGAAAGACCTACATTGGCTCCCAGTACCTCTCCAAGCACAATCCAAAGTGTTAGTACTGACCTTTAAAGCCCTAGAAGGCTGTGGCGTGGAGCATCTCCACCTGACAGAGAACCAGGCAGAGGGCCTTCTCAGTGGTGGCGCCAGCCATCAAACGTCCAGGAGATAAAGAACTACAGGTACACAACTTTTAGAAGACACCTGAAGGCAGTCCTGTATTGGGTAGTTTTTAACTGTTGATGTTTTGCTGTTTTTATGTGTGCTGGAAGCTGCCCAGATTAGGGGGGGGGTTACAAATAATAAAATTATGGATATGATTATCTCTGCTGCCCAGATCACTTGTGGGGGACTTAGCTATGAAAGTGACCCAGACCCTCAGCCTTAAGAACCCAGGAAACTCCCAAAGACAGTCACACCATGAGTCTAGAGAGCTCAGCATTTTTGGAGAAGCAGAGGGTTGGCTCAGCAGTGCCCCCAAAGCCAGAGCACAGACGTCGACTCCTAGGGGCTCAGGCAGTTTTGGTACCCCAAATGCATTTTTGAGGGGTTTGGGCCCCCCTCAATTTTCAGAAGACATTCAGCTCCACCCCCTGGCTATTTGTGACATCGCATGCATGACGTCAGGACATTGTATGACATCACGCCGCCTCCCCCCCCCCAATCTTCTGGAGAAGCTGGCTATTTAAAAAAGCCAGCAATGCTTCTAATCCCAGTTGCTGTTGGGAGGCCTGTTTTGTTGTCCTCCTTCCTGTAGAGCAGTCTTAGACGAAGCCCCTTTGCACCTCAACAGCCTCCTCCTCCCCACCCCGTTTGGAAGAAGAGGGGCCAGGGAAGTCCCAAGAATAAAGCTATTTACCACCACCCCCCCAACAGCCTCCCAGATGCCTCCCTTAAATACTGTACCCCCTGCTTTGCAAATGCCATAAAGCCATTTAGAGGCAAATGGGTCCCCTCCTGCACCCCTTTGCCCGGACTCATTAGCTAAAAGGGAGAAAAACCCTTTTCATCCCAGGGATAACAATGCCCTTTTCTTCCCCAGCCTCAGCTAGGCTTCATTTGGGCTAATACACATTTACAGCTGTGTTGAGCGATAGAAGATCTCCTGTAGTTTTATACAGGCCATTTTATTTAACCTGCTATAAAATCATTAACAAGTTGTTCACTGTTAACTGCCCCGAGCATTTATCTTGTCCTTGGGGGTGAAGGGGTTGCGAGGGAGAGGTTTTTTTGGGGGGGGGAGCAGATGGTGCTGAAAAGGAGAGGGGAGGACTGTTGGGGCTACAAGGGGGTGACAAGCTCCAGGACTCTCCTTCCTTACTTTCAGGAATTCATAGAAGCAGAGAGTTGCAGGGTTGGAAGGCATCCCCAAAGATCATCCAGCCCAACCCCCTAACTATGCAAGAATCGCATCCCTGACAGGTGGTCTGCGATTCTGCAAGAACAGCCTTCTCTGGTCTTCTTAGATACCTACTTATAAGTGATCATCGTGAAATACAGTAGGCCCACAATTTATACGAGCGTTCGTTAGGTTCTGGGGATCGTTCCTAAAGCCAAAATCACCTACTGTATTGTCAAAACGCACCTGGTTCAGGGATGGGTGGGAATGTCCAAGTCATTTCCCCAAGAACCCAGCCCCCTTTCCGCTCCCTTTAATTTTTTGAATATTCTTTTGCCACGTTTGTAAAGCTGGATACACACAAGTTAAATGCGCATAAGTTTCAGGCTTACTGTAAATAAAGAAACAATAACTGAGACTTGAGATTGGATGAGAACCTGCAATTAGTGTTCTTCTCAAAAGTGGGGCACCCCCAGCCTTTAGCACCCCCCCAACTCCTCTTTGGCCAGGGGGCTGAGCCCAGCCACCCCTGGCAGTTCTGTGCCATGGGGTTTCCTGCTGCTTCCTCTCCTCCTCCGCCCCTTCGCTAGAGGCATCTCCCAGGTGCCCCCCCGACTGTTTGCAGAGATGGTGTGCTGGAGAAAGGGATCAGCGCTTGTAATCTCCGGGCGAATCCCCCTATTATCCACTGCACTAATTAACTGCTGGGCTCAGCCGAGGGGGGAGCATTGTGAGGCCTGCCCTCCAGGAATGCCACCCCCGGGAGAAGCAAACACCCGCGCAGATTCAGGGGGGCAGAGAATGCTGGCAAACAGCCCCTGCCCCATTCTCCTTCCAGGCTTAGCAATATTGGAGCCGATTCTTCCCCCCACATTAATCTGAAAGATCAGGGCAGACAAAAGGGGGCCCTGGGCTCAGGATCTGTTTGCCCAGGGCACAGCTGTGTCAATCTGCAGGGAGAAAGGAGAGCCTCTCGGTCAACAGGCCGGCTGGCTCAGGTAGCTGCAGCAGCAGCAGCAGCAGCGGGGTGAAGAGGGGCCAGGAAGCCAAAGGCCACCCCCAGCCAGAGCCTGCTGTGAGCTCATCCCTTGAGGCAATGGACAAAAAGACAAGCAGAGAATCCTGGTCCCATGGCCGCCAACTTAAAGGTAAAGGTAAAGGGACCCCTGACCATTAGGTCCAGTCGTGACCGACTCTGGGGTTGCGCGCTCATCTCGCATTATTGGCCGAGGGAGCCGGCATATAACTTCCAGGTCATGTGGCCAGCATGACAAAGCCGCTTCTGGCGAACCAGAGCAGCACATGGAAACGCCGTTTACCTTCCTACTTGCATTTTGACGTGCTTTCGAACTGCTAGGTTGGCAGGAGCTGGGACCAAGCAACGGGAGCTCACCCCGTCACAGGGATTCGAACCGCCGACTTTCTGATCAGCAAGCCCTAGGCTCAGTGGTTTAACCACAGCGCCATCCTGGTCCCATGGCCGCCAACTTAGATGGCTTTAAAAGAGGATGATGATGAGACAAATGGATGGCTCCTAGCCAGGATGGCTCTGCTTTCCTGAGTTGCTCTTGTGCTCAAGTCCTGCTTGCAAATTTCTCATTGGGGCACCTGAGAACAAAATGCTGGACAAAATGGGCCACTGGTCTGATCCAGCAGGCTCTTCTTATGCTCTTATGGCCTGTTTGGAGGGTGGATGATTCTGACGGTCAAGGGCCATCGACTCATCTTCTCACGCTACTTTTCCTCGCTGTACACACAAAAGTGGGCACCTGATGTTGTGAGCACCGCCTGAGGATCACAGCTGGGCATGCCATGGTAAATGTCTCCCATTTCCTTCCTGGAGGGCGGCAAAGTGGGAGACAGACTGATCTGACTCACAGGGTAAAATCCCAGACATGGGGCGCAATCTGTTCCAGGAGGCTTGCACAGGAGGAGAACTTTCCATCCAGAAGACATCAGAGGGAGGGCAGAGACTTTGCAGGAAGGAGGTCTCAGGCACAACCTCTCCGGGACAAAGGTTCTCATATAAGGACATGAGAAGGTAAGAAGAAGCTGCTGGATCAGGCCAATGACCCATCCAGTCCAGCATCCTGTTCTCACAGGGGCTGCCAACCAGAGCTCTATGGGAACCCACAAGAGGACCTGCACACCAGAGCCTTCTCCCCTTCTGTGGATTCCAGCAAATGGTATTCAGAGCGGAGCCATCCTGGCTAGTAGCCAATGACTGCCCTCTCCTCCCTGAATTTGTCTAGTCCTCTTTTAAAGCCATCTACGGTAGGTGAGTGGCCATCCCTGCCTCCTGTGGGAGGGAGTTCCACAGTTTAACTCTGTCCTGAATGAAGAGGTTCTTTATTTTCTTCCTGATCCTGAATCTTCCTACATTCTGCTTCATTGAATGTTCCTTAGTTCTAATGTTGCAAAAGAGGGAGAAAGACTTTCCCCATGTGGGAATGTTCAGGGTGGCAGGAGAGGATATATTGTTTATTAATATCCTTCCTAACTTACGTTAGCAAGTTCCTTTACTTAGCAGAGTTTTACATTCCCCTTTTAAATGCACAGCGGGTAGCTGGTTGCAGGCTTCCTTAAGCCTCTCAGTATCAGATTGCTGGCAAGTCCCCTTATAGCCCTCCTAAAAGAATAAACACAACACAGACTTATTTCAAGTCAATAAAAGAAGCTTACTCACAGTTCACAGATGGATCCCTGAAGGCAGACTTAGTTACAAAGTATATACATGTGGAGCTATCCCATATGGGGATAATTCCGGTGTTTTCTGCTGGCTGGAAGCCAAAAGAGCATCTTTAGCTAAAAAGGTTCTCCTACAATGGAGGAAGTCAAAAAGAGGAGAGAGAGAGAGAGAGAGTGCTGCGTGCCCTGTGCTTTTGTTACCTGCACAGGTAAGGTCATACCCACCACTAGTCACATGCAAAGGAAGTATGTCCCAGCCTAGGAGGAAACAGGAAGTTCTGACTGGCTGGACCAAACATTCCCCTGCATGTCCACTCTAGGAAAACAAGGAATGTTGTACTTGACTGCTACTTATGTATCACATCCTACATCTCAGTCCACTTTCTCCATGCCAGGCATCATTTTATAAATTTCTATCATGTCGCCTCTTGCCTTTTCTCTAAACTAAAAAGTTCCAAACACTGCAATGGTTCCCCCCGGATCATTCTGGTGGCCCTTTCTGAACCTTTCCCAACTCTGCGATATCCATTTTGAGGCAAGGCGACCAGAACTGTACACAGGATTCCAAATGCTGTCGCACCACGGCTTCCTAAAGATGGTGTTGACAGTTTATCAGAAGGCTCTCAGGTGGAAGGCCTGGGAAAGGCCCAACTCTGGCTCCAGCAGAGAGGAGAACCACTCCGTCCAGGAGGCCTTCTTCTCTCCCAGGTGGACCACTGGGCTTCCTCAGGATCCAGGAACTACGTAAACCTGGCAGCCTCATCCTGGCCACTAGGAACGAGGTTTGCATTTTGCCAGGAGGCACCACATTTGTCTTTCAAGGTTGTTTTGCCCATGATATATGGCTTGGTTTGGAGACAGTAAATCATGCATGTTGAGCCTATTAATGACTTCAGCAGCCCCCTTAAAAACACCACCGGGAAGATTTTCCAGCTCAGGCAGCCCTATTAAAGAAGTTGTGACATCATGTCTCTCCTGGGCTCCTGACATGGAGGAGGAGGAGGAGGAGGAGGAGGAGGAGGAGGAGGAGGAGGAGGAGGAGGAGGAGAAGAAGAAAGAAGAAGAAGAAGAAGAAGAAGAAGAAGAAGAAGAAGAAGAAGAAGAAGAAGAAGAAGAAGAAGAAGAAGAAGAAGAAGACTGCCAGGGACCCCCCTTTCCCAGTAAAGCCCAGCCATAAAATCTGACAACCACGCCTGCTGCCTGCTCTTTCCTCTCTCCCTGCTCAAGGGCTCTTTGGGGAAGCAGGACCCTTGTCAAGAGCAGAAGGGGCCCGGCCAGGAAAACGCACCTTGGCTGAAGGCTGGTGCCACTTGGGAGACCCTGGCTAGAGCATCCCTGACAGATGGCCATCCAACCTCTGCTTAAAAACCTCCAAGGAAGAAGAGTCCACCACCTTCTGAGGGAAGACCGTTCCACTGTCAAACAGCTCTTATCATCAAGAAGTTCTTCCTAGTGCAGGGGTCGGCAAACTAAGGCCCATGGGCCGGATCAGGACCAATTGCTTCAGGATCCGGCCCGCAGACTGTCTGTGGATCGGCGTGGGGATTCTGTTCGTTCAGGCTGCGCCATTTCCCCCCTGCTCCATTCCATTTTCCCCCTCCTCTCCCTCACACACACTGCAGCGGCGCCTCCTCCCTCCCTCCTCCTGGCTTCTCCCTGCCCTGCCTAGAGGAGGAAGGGGGCTGTGCGCCATTTTAAGCAGCCCCTCTCCGGAGCCAGCCCTTTTGCGCCGCTCATCTTCCCTCCACGAACGAGCTCGCTCTGCCTACCCACAAGGAGCAGCAGCGGTGGTGTTGGCAGCAGCCCCAGGGAAGGGAAGCTCAGCGGCTGGGGGTGATGGGTGGGGAGGAGGACTACTTGCCCCCCTCACCTGTTCTTCCAGCTCCCCCCACTCCCGGTGCCGCTTCTCCGGCCCGCCACAAGGTCTGAGGGACAGTGGACCGGCCTGCGGCTAAAAAAATTGGCCGACCCCTGGTCTAGTGTTTAATCAGAATCTTCTTCTTGTAACTTGAAGCCATTGGTTTGAGTCCTGCATTCTAGAGCAGGAGAAAACAAGCTAGTTCCCTCTTCCATGTGACAGCCCTTGAGATATTTGAAGGTGGCCCTCATATCTCCTCTCAGTCTCATCTTTTCCAGGCTAAACATCCCCAGCTCCTTCAACCTTCATAAGGCTTGGTTTCCAGGCCCTTGATCATCTTGGTCGCCCTCCTCTGCCCACCTTCCAGCTTGTCAACATCCTTCTTAAATTGTGGGGCCCAGAAATGGACACTGGACTCCAGGTGGGGGTCTGACCAAGGCAGAAGAGAGTGGTACAGTGACTTCCCTTGATCTGGACACTTGACTTCTGTGGCTGCAGCCTAGAATAGCATTAATTTTTTTGCTGCTGCATCACACTGTTAACTCATGTTCAGTTTGTGGTCCACCAAGACCCCGAGATCCTTTTCAAGCCAGGTGTCCTCCATCTTATATTTGTGCATTGGGTTCTTCTTGCCTAATTGCAGAACCTGACATTTGTCCCTCGTTTGTTAGTTTGGGCCCAGAATCATAGTTACTTAATTGTTTCTAAATAGTAGCTTCATAGCCCAGAAGAACTCTTCTCCCATCCCCAAAGCCTCCATTTGTCAATCTCTATTGCTACATAGAACTCGTTCCCCTCAATTTTCTGCCCACGTTCAGCATTTGGCCAGCGGAAAGTGCCTTTGCAAGGCTGTCCCCATGGATGTCCAAGGTAAACAGGCTGGATCCTTTGCTGGATTTGTGTTCCGGCAGTAAAAAGTGGGCTGGGTGGGGGGCACAGGTGTCAAAAGCTTTGGGGAGGGGGAAAGTCTCGAGGAGAACACAGAGAGCCTGTTAAGCGTCTGCACTTTAATTCTGACCTCACTGTTTACAATCCTCCCCTCCACTCACAAATAGGGATGTGCATGAAGTTTGCATTTTTGCAAAATCGCTCATGAAATATCATGCAAGCAATTCGCTCTTTTGTGTCCTCATGGAAGCAAGTGCAAACCGAGTGAGATTTCATGGGTGTTTGCAGGATAACAATGCCCTGGACTGTCCCAAAATTCATGAATCATAGAATCATAGAGTTGGAAGAGACCACAAGGGCCATCCAGTCCAACCCCCTGCCAAGCAGGAAACACCATCAAAGCATTCCTGACAGATGGCTGTCAAGCCTCTGCTTAAAGACCTCCAAAGAAGGAGACTCCACCACACTCCTTGGCAGCAAATTCCACTGCCGAACAGCTCTTACCGTCAGGAAGTTCTTCCTGATGTTTAGGTGGAATCTTCTTTCTTGTGATGCTTTAAGATTTTTATTTTTATTTTGGAAATCTTTGCCCATAATAATAAACCCTGTTCCGTTAGCTTCCCTTTATGCAACTCATTTCCCTTAAAAACTTGGTTTCCAAATGGACAGAGGTTTCTGCACCAGCTTCCTCATCGGTTGAGGTTCCAATTACGGGAATTAAGTGCCCAAGGTCTCCTTCCCTCTTCCCACTGTCAAACGGGGTGCCCTGGATTTTCTGGAGGGGGGAACCGGGCAGGAAAACTACGCAAACCCAGACATGGTATTGGTTATGCAGTCAAGATTCCTGCTCCGAAGCACACACTGAAGCTTTTGAAAGCCATTGGGACATCTTCTGCAGGTGAGGGGCACAGGGAGGAAAGAGCTTCGCAAAGAAGCCATGAATGAAACAAGACGAACTCCCTCAGAAAGTTCTTCCTGATCTTAAGTTAGAATCTCCTTTCTTGTGACTTGTAACTGTGACTGGTATTGACAAGATGGAAGGTGTGCAGAGGAGGGTGGCCCGGATGGTAAAGGGGCTGGAAGCCAAGCCTTATGAGGAACGGTTGAAGGAAATGGGTACGTTTAGCCTGGAAAAGAGGAGACTGAGAGGAGACATGAGAGTCATCTTCAAGTATCTGAAAGGCTTATTACATGAAAGATAGGATAGCCAACTATCTGAAGGGTTGACCCATGGGAGATAGAGCAAGCTTGCTCTCTGCTGCTCTGGAGGGTAGGACTCAGACCAATGGCTTCAAGTTACAGGAAATTAGTTTCCAACTAAAAATTAGGAAGAAGGTTGGCTGGCCATCTGCCATGGATGCTTTAGCTGAGATTCCTGCACTGCAGGGGGCTGGACTAGAGGATCCTTGAAGTCCCCTCCAGTTCTATGATTCTTAGCCTTCCTTGGACTCTCAGCATGACCTGTTCTTGGCTAGATGAGCCTGCTCAGCAGCAGAACACAGCTCTTCCTGTCCTTGGGGAAAATAATCCCCCCCCCTTGGCTCACTCTCTGCCGACAACCAAATAAGAACCCTCCTGAATTTCTCTCATTCTCTCCCTTTAACCCAGATACTTTGTTGGTTGCTTCCACGGCTGTTCCAGGAAAGCTGCTCCAGAGCTTGAAGACTGAAGCCCCCTGACCACAGGAAATGCTGAGCCTTCCCTACAGCCTAACCAGAAACCCACCAGATGTTCCCAGCACTCGTAGGGATGCTGAGAACATCTGGTGGGACAGCTGAGGAAGGACGAACCAGACCAACTTCTCCCCCTCTGGATCCAAATCCAGGAAAGTTTATACCGTAATAAATCTGAGCTTCCAGCCAGGCGTTCAGGAGTGCAGAATTGGTGCAAATGTCTGTGTTGGCTCACAAGAAAAATCCAGAAATCCCCATTAGGTCAACACCTTCATTTGCTTGGCCGAAATGTCACATAGCCATGTGCAAGCTTTTGAGCTCTCCAAAACTCTTCATCAAGCCTTTCACAGAACCATAGAATTATAAGGTTGGAAGAAGGGTCCCCATGGGTCATCTATTCTAGCCCATCACCATAAAACTGTCAGCACAGTTTACGCTTTAAAGCTCCATGTCTGAATACTCTTCTTCTTCTTATCCAGAGCTTTCCCCCATGAAAACCCACTCTCTGATGATGAATCGGAGCAAAGGGCAATCTGGGGAAATTCCCAACTGCCGGTTGTTGCATTTCAGCTCCAAAGAGTTGGTTTTCACAGGGAAAGCTTAGAGGCAAAAAGAAGAAGAAGGGGGGGGGACTCAGAGAGCTCGGATGTAGAGCTTCAAAGTGCATAACGGGTGCCAGGAAAGAGGGGGGGGGCAAACGGTAAGTGTGGATAAGCCCTTAAGACCTGAAAACTGGCCTATTCCTTAATCCAGGTCCTTATTGAGAAATAAATTGAGTGGATAGAGAAAAGATTTCCTCTTTCTCCCATAACACTGGAACTCACGGAGGCCAATGAAGCTAAACATTGGAAGATTATGGGCAAATAAAATAAAAGTCCTTCTTCACGCAGTGCACAGTTAAACTATGGAACTCCCTGCCTCAGGAGGTGGTGAGGGCCATCCACCTGGATGGCTTCAAAAGATGAGCAGGAAGATTCATGGAGGAGAGGGATGTCGGTGGCCGTGCTCTTCCTTCACAGTCAAAGGCAGCGATGCATCAGAGTCTCAGTTTCTGGAATCTACTCTGGTGCTCAGATCCTTCTCGCTAGTCTCCCCCAGCCATCTGGTCGGCCACAGTGAGAACAGGAGGCTGGACCAGATGAGCCCTTGGCCTGATCCAGCAGATGCGCTTCTGATGTTCTTGTGCATGCTATGCTCCAAAGAGAGGGAAGATGGAGTTGGTAGCCCCTTTCAGAGCAAGGGGACCTTCATCTCTTTCCAGCACAGATAAGCCCCCCCTCCCTCCCGCCCTGGGCTCCCTCTTGCCCCGATAAAACACAAGGTGTTTAAAGCCCCCCTTTTCTTTTCCCAGGGCAGGTGCAAGCTGTGTGTGCAAGGAACATAAATCATTTGTATTCAGGACCCTCGCAGACTTTATCTGGTTTTTATCAGCTGAAAGACACCCCTCAAAGAAACACCCTGGAGACCAAACAGAGCAATTTTCTAGTTAAGCAGTAACTTATTCATTTTCTCCCTGAAAATATGGCTCCTCATTCCCAAGTGTCTTATTTTTGGAGAAACGCATACACCTGACGTGGCAGGCGAGAGAGGGGCTGGGGAGGGGGCAGAGCATTCTCCTGGCCCAGCTGTTTAGAGAATAAGACATTGCACCCTGCATTGCAGAAAACTAAGAGGGTGGGATCCTGTCCCTCTGCAAATCCAAGAGCATCTGTGCTAGCAGGACAAATGACTCTGAGCACCGCCGGACAGGCAATGGGATTTTTCCAAGGGTCATTCTGCTGTCTCAAGCAGGGACATAGGTACACAAGGCAAGCTTTGTGGAGCAAGAGCCTGGCTGCCGTGACTAGCAGAGTTGAGGACATTTTAAAGTATATTTTCTTATTTGTGAATTTAACAAGGGGGGGGGGAGAAGGAAAAGATGCAAAAAATAAAATAAAAAACACAGTGGTAACTTGGTTGCCAAACACCTTGGTACTCATATGTTTTGGCTCCTGAATGTTCTGGTTTGCGAAGGGTTTTTGGCCTCCTGGAACGGATTAAGTTTGACAATCAAGTTACGGTACCACTATAATGGCGATTAATGAACTCTGATTCCTGCATGGCAGGCAGTTGGACTACAGGACCCTTTGGGATTCTGTCCTTATTCCAAGCCAAGCTGAGCTCCTGTTTCCTGGCCACCCTTAGATGCTCAGCTTGGCCAGAGAGCAGGTGGCCTTTGGGAGCTCCTAGTAAGTAAGTAAGTAAGTAAGTAAGTAAGTAAGTAAGTAAGTAAGTAAGCAAGCAAGCAAGCAAGCAAGTAATTATTTATACCCTGCCCATCTGGCCACTCTGGGCGGCTTCCAACAAAATATTGAAATACAGTAGTCCATCAAACATTAAAAGCTTCCCTAAACAGGGCTGCCTTCAGATGTCTTCTAAAAGTCTGGTAATTGTTGTTCTCTTTGACATCTGGTGGGAGGGAGTTCCACAGGGCGGGTGCCACTACCGAGAAGGCCCTCTGCCTGGTTCCCTGTAACTTGTTCTATGAGTTCTTTCCTTGTGGGGGGAATTAAGAATGGCCAGCTGAAGCAGAATTGCTCCTGTCAGCAGTAGGTGAAGTTCACTTGCCTATATGACCTCCTAAGTCTCTCTACCCCCAGAGGATCTTTCTGAGAAGAATCAGGAATTCCTTGATATTGTAGGAAGTCAGAGGAAATGAAAACGCCACTGTTTCTTTTCACCATTGCGGTCCTTGTTTTCACTTCTCTGCCTCTCCAAACGCAGAGAGGGGTGGGATGGGGTGGAAATCAAATAATTTTTAAAACCCCGCAGATGTCCGGCCTGTTTGATCTCGGGCCCTGAATAGAAACAAAAGAGTTTGAAGTCCCTGATTATGGAAAGGCTGTTGCAGAAGCAGAAGAGAAAGGAAGAAAGGAAGGGAGGCTGAGAATATTTGGGGGGGGGAGTCGGGAAGGAAGGCTTCCGTCTTTGATCTCCCCATTGAGAGCGCTGGGTGGGGGCTGCTCCCCCTTTATCCCTCCCCAACCCCTGCTCTCGCCTCCTTCGCAGGGTCTTGGGAGCAACAGTCTACATTGTCCGCTCAAAAGGAAGTCACTTGAGATGAGAGCTCCATCCTTTTGACGGAAGAAAATATGATCCCGGCCTGCCTTTGATGGAGGCCCTTGGCAAGTCAAGGAGACCTCCCTCCACTCCAGCCTGTTCCCCCTGTTCTGCCCCTTTGCACCCCCTCCAAATCCTCCTTTGCACACCTCTGGACCGGCCCAGACCAGCTGACAGGTGGCTTTTGCCAGAGCAGCAAAGGACCAGGCCACCCTGGAACCTCTCGTCTTCTCATCGGCTTGTCAGCCAAATTCCATCAAATTGTCAGAATGGCATTGCCAAGTCAGGCCAACTCTCCATCTATACCAGTTTGCCATTTCCCATAAGGGGACCAGCCAGACTAATGCCCAGAAGTTCAGGGCAGCCTTCTCCTCAAAGATGACCTTTTCTGTGGCTGGAACAGCCTCTGGTGGTGGCCCTCCCTCTCCACCCAGTTGCATCTGGCACCTTAAGAACATAGGAAGAGGCTGCTGGATGAGGCCAGTGGCCCATCTAGTCCAGCATCCTGTCCTGACTGTGGCCAACCAGATGCCCCAATGGGAAACCTGCAAGGAGGACCGGAGCCCAAGAGAAGAAGAAGAAGAAGAAGAAGAAGAAGAAGAAGAAGAAGAAGAAGAAGAAGAAGAAGAAGAAGAAGAAGAAGAAGAAGAGTTCAGATTTGATACCCCACTTTATCACTACCCGAAGGAGTCTCAAAGCGGCTAACATTCTCCTTTCCCTTCCTCCCCCACAACAAACACTCTGTGAGGTAAGTGAGGCTGAGAGACTTCAGAGAAGTGTGACTAGCCCAAGGTCACCCAGCAGCTGCATGTGGAGGAGCGGAGACGCGAACCCGGTTCCCCAGATTACGAGTCCACCACTCTTAACCACTACACCACACTGGCTCTCTCTCCTGCAGTTTCCAGCAACTGGGATTCAGAAGCATGGCTCTGAATGTGTCCCCCCTCTGACTGTGGAGGCAGAGCAGAGTCATCCAGGCCAGGAGCCATCGATAGGCCTCTCCTCCTCTATGGATTTGGCCAATCCTCTTTCAAAGCTACCCAAGTTGGTGGCTGCCAATGCTTCCTGCAGGAGGGAGTTCCATAGTTCAGCTATATGTTGCATGAAGAAGAACTTTGTTCGTTCACTATTCAGTGACCAGCGAAAGCTGAAGATGCACCTAATGGCATCTTGGCCTTGGACACCTGAGAGGTATATTTTAGGAGGACCATCCCTACCATTGTGACTGTAGCTTGTGCCAATTGCTGTATTTTAAATGGTTGTGACCTGTCTTGGAACCTTCGGGTGGAGGGCGGGTAATACCATATTTTTCCGTGTATAAGACGCCCCCATGTATAAGATGCCCCCTATTTTGGGGGGGGCTAAATTTAAAGAAAACGAGGGGAGATGGCCCAAAGTTGTTGAGCATTTTTAGGAGGAATTGCACGCATGCCATCACCCCAGCAGGGCCGTTGCTGGGGGTTGGCAAAGTGGGCAGCTGCTCCCCCCCCCATGCCACTGTGTTGTATTTATTTATTTATTTATTTATTTACTTACTTACTTACTTACTTACTTACTTACTTATACCCCGCCCATCTGGCTGGGTTTCCCCCACCACTCTGGGCGGCTTCCAACAAATAGCAAAATACATTAAAAATTACAGATTAAAAACTTCCCTAAACAGGGCTGCCTTTAGGTGTGGGCTGGAAACGCTCCCTAGAGGGCGGGCCGCCAATCAGCTGGCAGGCGGGCACGTTTCCTGCTGCTGCAGGAAATACTCCCTAGGGCACACACCTCCCGCAGCGGCTTGCCACTATCCGTGTATAGGACGACCCCAGTTTTTTGAAATGATTTTTGAGTCAAAAAACCTCGTCTAGTACAATGGAAAATATGGTATATGTCAAAATTAACATGATATCAGAATCCTCATATACCAAAGACACAGCGGCAGACGAGCAACAGAGAAGTAGGAGGCCACAGAGGTTGGGGGGGGCTGGGCAGTAGCCCACACTTCGTACCCACCAGATCTACAGATGGCAGGCACGGATGGAGGAGGAGAGGGCCACTGGTGGCCCCTAGCCAGGATGGCTGTGCTTGTTTCTGAGTCCCAGTTGCCGGAAACCACAAGAGGGGAGAGTTGCTCTTGTGTTGTGGTCCTTCTTGCTGGTTTCCCACTGGGGCACCTGCTTGGCCACTGACAGACCGGGAGGCTGGACTAAATGGGCTATGGGCCTGATCCAGCAGAACTCACCTGGTGTTCTTGCAAAAAGGAGAAGTTCTTCTCCTTCTCTCCTAACACTAGAACTCGTGGGCATCCAATGGAGTTGAAAGTTAGAATAAAAGAAACATAGAGTTGGAAGAGAACACAAGGGCCATCCAGTCCAACCCCCTGCCAAGCAGGAAACACCATCAAAGCATTCCTGGCAGATGGCTGTCAAGCCTCTGCTTAAAGACCTCCAAAGAAGGAGACTCCACCACACTCCTTGGCAGCAAATTCCACTGTTGAACAGCTCTTACTGTCAGGAAGTTCTTCCTAATGTTTAGGTGGAATCTTCTTTCTTGTAGCTTGAATCCATTGCTCCGTGTCCGCTTCTCTGAAGCAGCAGAAAACAACATTTCACCCTCTATATGACATCATTTTATATATTTGAACATGGCTATCATATCACCCCTTAACCTTCTCTTCTCCAGGCTAAACATACCCAGCTCCCTAAACCATTCCTCATAAGGCATCGTTTCCAGGCCTTTGACCATTTTGGTTGCCCTCTTCTGGACACGTTCCAGCTTGTCAGTATCCTTCTTGAACTGTGGTGTCCAGAACTGGACACAGTACTCCAGGTGAGGTCCGACCAGAGCAGAATACAGTGGTACGATTACTTCCCTTGATCTAGATGCTATACTCCTATTGATGCAGCCCAGAATTGCATTGGCTTTTTGAGCTGCTGCATCACACTGCTGACTCATGTCAAGTTTGTGGTCTACCAGGACTCCTAGATCCTTTTCACATGTTGGCAGAGTCAAGGCGGATAAAGGAACGTTAAAGGATGTTAAACTTTGGAACTCCCTCCCACAGGAGGCAGGGACGGCCACCAGCCTTGATGCCTTTAAAAGGGGATTCGATAGATTCATGGAGGAGGAGAGGCTGTCCGTCGCTCCACAGTTGGAGGCAGAAATACTTCTGAAATTCAGTTGCTGGAAACCACAGGAGGGGAGAGATGCTCCTGGGCTCAGCTCCTGCTTGCTGGTTTCCCATTGGGGCATCTGGTTGGCCATAGTGAGAACGGGAGGCTGGGCTAGATGGCCACTGGGCTCACCCAGCAAATGCTCTTCTGCTATTCTTGGTGGAAGGATGTGCCGGCGGCTCTTCCAGTTGTGTTTCAACACATCCAGCCAGCATTTGGGCTCCTAGGCCCCCTCAATGTCTCTCCCAAGACACCTGCACACCCAAACCAGCGCAAATGCACATGGACACTCTGCTTGGGGGGAGCGAGTCTCAAGAAATGGGTGGCTAAAGCAAGCCTGGCAGCCAGAAAAGGGTGTTGCCTGGTAAACACTGTGCACCCCCCCTCCCTTAAAGAGAGAGAGAGAGAGAGAGAAAAGAGCCTGTGATTAATGGATCTCATTATCTCCCTCCCTCCGCAGACTCCATTCCTGCTGGATATTTAATGGCTTCAAAGGGTCCTTGTGCCAACAGACCAACCCTAACTAGGATACAAGATAATCCTTCCCCCCTCCCCTGCAAAATCTCCTCAGTGGGGCCTTCCGGAGGTTCAATATTGACAAGAGCTTCCCCCCACCCCACCCCACCCCACCCCACCCCCAAATCCAGGGGGCTGCACTGGGCCTCTCCAGTGAATGGGGAAGATATTCTCCAGGAACTGCTCAAGGTGGGTGGGGGGCAGAGAGTAAACAGGAGGGGTCTCCAGGCATGTTACACTTCAACTAGCAACCGACAAAACACCCCCCCGCCCCGCCCCCCCTTGATGTTTGACAAAAACTAAGCCAGGTTTCCTCTCAAGAGCCGGTGGCTTCAGGACAGCCATAGGGAGATGAGAGAAGATAAGAAAATAAGAATATCGGGAGACATGGCAGGATCAGGCCATTGGCCCACCTGCTCTCACAGCTGAACAGTTGACTGTGAGAAACCGGCAAGCAGGATTCAGACACAAGAGCAACTCTCCCCTCCTGGGGTTTCCAGCAACTGGGATTCAGAAGCATCTCTGCCTCTGGCTGCAGAGTCAGACCAGGGACACCCTGACTCGTGGCTGTAGGTAGGCTTTTCTTCCTGCAGGATTGTCTACATCCAGGTTCGTGGCTCTTGCTGCCTCCTGGGTTTCATAGTTTAACGACGCGTTGCATACCATAATTTCGGTGTGGGGGGGGCACATTTAATTTTAGGAGAGTAAAAGCACAACATGCAGAAAGTGGACAGAGAAAAGTTTCTCTCCGAAGACTAGAATTCGTAGACATGCGAGGAAGCTGAAAGTTGGAAATTCAGCAGGGCAGATAAAAGCAAGGATTCCTCCCTCGGGAGGTGGGGGACTTTGACATTCGTAAAAACCTTCCGACCGTAAGAGCCATTCGGCAGTGGAACATGAGAGGTTGCAGACTCTCCTTCCTTGGAAGTTTCTAAGCAGAGGTTGGATGGTCACCTGCCAGGGATGCTTGAGCTGAGATTCCTGAATTGCAGGGGGTCAGACTGGATGACCCTTGGGAATCCCTTCCAGCTCCATGATTCTATGGTGCTAGGCAGCATGTAGTTAAGCTATGGAACTCCCTCCTGCAGGAGGCAGGGATGGCCAATCACCTGGAACTCTGCTCTCCTTTTGCAGCTGGACATGGATATAAACTGGCCATGTCGGCAGGAGCAGGAGTGCAGGATCCAGAGGGTGGAGCTCTGGAAAAAGGGAGGATGGAGAGCCACCTTTGTGTTAACTCTGCACCAGAAAGCGGGGGGGGGGGCTAGTTGTGAGCCTCTGGAGCAGAGAAGCCGGCGCATTAACACCCCACATGAAAAGCAGGACCCTCTTCCAAGGCTCTGCTGGGTGAGCTCACCACCGGCCAAATATTATTTTTGGGTCCTGGCGGCTCCTGCCCCTTCCGCTCCCAGAGCACCAGGCCCTCCCAGCAGAAAGAACATGGACAGACTCCAGAGGCTCCACTCTCTCTGCCTTAAGAAGCGAAGAGGAGCCTGGCAGCAGGATCAGGCCCAAGGGGGGCCCATCTAGTCCAGCCTCCTGTTCTCACAGGGGCATATCTGATTTTCCAGGAAGAGTCCTGGAATTACAAAAGCCATCCTGGCTTCTGAATTGAACCCAGAATGCCCCCTTTTCCCCCACCAGAGCTGTCTTCTAGCTCTAAAGTTCTGTAGTTCTAGGACTTTAACCTCCCTGTCTCTTTCATGCCCTTTCCCATAAGGGAAATTTTTCCACGGTCAGAGAAGTAAGCGTCTTGATTTGTTTTTTCCTTCCTTCCTTCCTAAACTAATCTATCTTGAGTGGTGACTTGGCTGCCTCATCTCCTCTTCAGCAAGGAACAGCTGCTCACAGCACCCCAAAGCCCTGGGCTGGAGCCACTTCCGTTTCCAGATCTGTCTCCTCCCCTCGGTCATGTCAAAAAGACATGGGTGACTTTGGGCTTCCTTCAAGTCTCCTCCCATTTCACGTCATAGGGATTTAGCTGTGATTCCTGCACTGCAGGGGCTTAGCGGAGCCACGTGGATCTAGTCCAGCCTCCTCTTCTCAAACAAGTGGCCAAACAAGTGCCCCAAAGGGAAACCCACAAGCAGGATTTGAACACAAGACCGACTCTCTCCTTCTGTGCTTCCAGCAGCTGGGACTCAGAAGCATCACTGACTGTGGAGGCAGAGCAGAGCCATCCTAGCTAGGAGCCACTGATATTCCTCTCTTTCTCCTCCATGCATTTGTCTCTTTCAAAACCATCCAAGTTGGTGGCCCTCACTGCCTCCTGCGGGAGAGAGTTCCACAGATTAACAATGTGCCACGCAAATAAGTCTAACATTCTAGCGTTATGAGAAATGGAGGCATTTTGGGAGTTGAATTCTCCTCCTTCGCCACCCCCATTGATGCTTCTGGAGGCTAATGTCCCTCAGGGTCCCTTCCACCTCTTCCATTCTGGTTCCTCCTCTCCCTATTCCTACAGGGTGGCTGCATTCCTCCTCCCTTCCCCACCAGCCCCCACCCCGGACGGATCCAGTGACAGCCAACAACCTGCTGCAAAGCCAGCGGTAATGGAGACACGAGCTGAGAGGGAGAGAAGAAACCAGAAGCCTCTCCTGGCACCCAGGAAAATAATCCTCTCTTCTCCCACCCCCACCCTGCCTCCTCCAGCACTCGACAGGCCAGCAGGTGCAAAGGACATTTGTGCCACTTCAGGGACATCTTCTCGGGTGGGTGGGTGGGTGTGAAAAAGGGAGAGGCTTTTGCGTGTTGCCTCCTTGGCCGGCACCCGGGAAATGCTGAATGTTAGAGATTCAGGACAGTTAAGAAGAAAGGGCTTTCTTCCCGGAGCACAGAGTTAAACTGTGGAACTCCCTCCTGCAGGAGGCAATGATAGCCACCAATTTGCAGGCCTTTAAAAGAAGACTGGAAAAATTCATGGAGGAGGAGAGGGCTGTCGATGGCCGTGTTCTGTCTCCGCAGTTGAAGGCAGCCATGCTTCTGAATCCCAGTTGCTGGAAACCACAGGAGGGGAGAGTGGCTCTCGCACTCAGATCCTGCTTGTGGGCTTCTTCCCATTGGGGCATCTGGTTGGTCCTTTTGAGAACAGGATGCTGGACTAGATGGGCCATGGACCTGATCCTGAAAGCACTTCCGATGCTCTTCACAGGACCTTCTGTGGACCACGAAGGCAATAAACTTTCCTTTGAAATTCTTCTTCTTAGTTTCATTTCGACAGCACTTTAAATTTTTAAGAAAACAGCAACCCTCAAAGCAGTTTATAATGAAACATTCCATAATAACACTTAGTGGAAGAAGATCAAATATAAAACATACGTTCAAAGCAACAGAGCCAACAGGAAACCGAAATATTGCCTTAAAAGATTTCAGGAGACCTGGAAGGACCCACAGAACAGCAGAAGGAGCTGCAAAAACTCCCCCCCCCTTCCTGGTTTGATTTGTGTGTCAGGGACCTGCTGCTCCCAGGATCTGCCCATCCCAGGTCCTGCCCTGCCCAGGGGTGTGTCTGTGCCCTTTGGCTACTCAGCAGCTGGGAGGGCATCTCTGCTGCCCCCCCCCGGAAAGCCCCTTCTTGGCCAGTCCAAGGCAGGAGTCAGTGGCCAATCCCTGCCCAGGTGGACAGAGGATGGTGGGGGTGGGGGTCAGAGCAGCTGGGCAGCCACCATGTTGAGGGGTGGGCAGAGGGGGCGGCACACAAGACCACTCTACGTTTGAGAAGGACTGATCGCCAAATGACAAGCGGGTCCAAGGGGGGTTCCTTTTATGGTGCAAATAAGGAGAGGGGGCAGCCTCCCCCCCCACCTGCCCCAGCTCTGACGGGCTGCCACTCACCTTCAGCTGCAACAGGTCCAGAACGGACAACAATGGAGATGTTTCTTATTTTAAAAGCACCTCCGTTGCCTGCAGCAAAAACCTCCTGTTGCCTCATTGTCTCATGTTGCCAGAACTGAAGGCTCCACTGTACTTTTAGGCACTGCTCTTCATCACTTTGCTGATTGTGGGTGTTGCAGCTTTCCTCAGCCTGAGCTGCTGGGTCAATGGCTTCCCAGGTCGGGGGGGGGGGGACCCTGTCGCCAGCTCTGCGGTCTTGCCAGGTTTCTGCTGAGGTCTCCTGTCAGGTGCTTGCACCCGTGCGAGAGCACTCCATAAGACTTTTTAAAAACACAACTAACTTTAAAAAAATAGGATGCTTTTTGAACAATTAGTCTGCAGCTCCCCCCACCCCCCAAAAGAACCCCCAGACCAGATGACTCTGGCCTGCTTCCACAGTCCGAGGCAGCGATGCTTCTGAATCCCAGTGGCTGGGAGGGGAGAGGAATCTTGCGCTCAGATCCTGCTCGAGGTTTTCCTAATGTGAGAACAGGATGCAGGGCTAGATGGGCCCCTTTGGCCTCATCCAGCAGGTGCTTCTTATGTCCTCCAGTTAAGCACACCCCCTGCCGGTGACTCCCCCCCCCCCGGTGAAGAACATGGTGCTGAATGATGCCCCCCTCCTGCCTTCACACACCCCCACCCTTTGGAATTTGCACAGAACCCTTTCACCATTAAAAAAAGAGAAATGTTCCAATAGACATGGAGAAATGAGGAATTTGGCAGGCAGGCAGGAGACTTGGAGGGGTGGTAGTTTCCCCCTTTCCAAAGGAAATACATAGAGGCAGAGCCATCTTTCCCATAGGGCTTAGTGGTGCGTCACACCAGGGCGCACCAGGGGCACACTAGCAAGTGGGGGAGCTGCGCGGCTTTGCCGCTGGCCACCCCTTTCCCTACACGCCCACCAGCTGCGCCCTGCCAACCATAAGGGTGGCAGGCGCGCAGCTTCCCTCCCAAGCCTCCTCGGGAGGAGAGCGATCCCTGCAGAGGCTTAGGATTGAAGCTGCGTCCTGCCAACCATATGGCTGGCGGCCGCGCAGCTTCCCTCCCAAGCCTCTGCGGGGATCGCTCTCCCACAGCAGCATGGGGGAGAGTTGTGCCCCCCCGATGGCTGGCAGTGTGCAGCTACGGCCACCCCAACACTAGGTAAAGGTAAAGTGGCCCCTGACCATCAGGTCCAGTTGTGTCCGACTCTTGAGTTGTGGCGCTCATCTCGCTCTATAGGCCGAGGGAGCCGGCGTTTGTCTGCAGACAGCTTCCGGGTCATTTGGCCAGCATGACAAAGCTGCTTCTGGCGAACCAGAGCAGCGCACGAAAACGCCGTTTACCTTCCCACTTGGAGCGGTCCCTATTTATCTACTTGCACTTTTTGATGTGCTTTCGAACTGCTAGGTGGGCAGGAGCTGGGACCGAGCAACGGGAGCTCACCCCGTTGCAGGGATTCGAACCGCCGACCTTCTGATCAGCAAGCCCTAGACTCTGCGGTTTAACCCACAGCGCCACCTGGGTCCCAACACTATCCATGGTAATTTGGGGGCGCTGGGTGGATATTTGCATCCCAACACCGCATGTGCTAAAGACGGCCCTGCATAGAGGGAAATGAAAACAGAGTGAACAGGGTCTATGCTTGACAGGATCCCTCCTCTCTCCCTTCAGAGATCCAGAGAAGGAGAGGAAAACTCTGAGCATCCACTCAACCCTCTTCGCCCTCAGCTCAGCAGAGGAGATTCAGGTGATTCCTCGGTTGCCAGAAGAGGCGGCTGCGGAAGAGGCTGGAGAAGCCCAGTGGTTCTGGTGGGCTTTTGCCCTGGGCAGGTGGGTGACTCGGGCCATGGGCTTCCGTGGGCTCTGCTGCCCTCTAGTGGGTCTCCTTGCCCCTGCTGCCTGCCTGCCTGCCTGGGAAGGGTTGCAGAGAGAGGCAGACTGACCTTCCTGGAGAGCAGAGGGGAAGGAAGCAGCAGCGCACAGGGGGGCAAAGGAGAGCTCCTCAGGCCCTCCCTCCTGCAGCCAAACGGGAGCAGCTGACACTCGGCAGCTGAGTCAGAGGCAGGGGGCTGCCATCCCTCCTGCTCTGGGGACAGAAATGCTCTAAGAGTCATAGAACGGCAGGGTTGGAAGGAACACTGAGGGTCATCTAGTCCAACCCCATGCAATGCAGGAAGGAGGAGGAGGAGGAGGAGGAGGAGGAGGAGGAGGAGGAGGAGGAGGAGGAGGAGGAGGAGGAGGAGGAGGAGGAGAAAGCCATCATCATCCACACCCCCACACTATGGGAGACTTCCAAGGGCGCCCCTGGGAAAGCCCCCTTTGTGGTGGTGCAACTCCTCCAAGGCAGGAGCAGCAGCCCCCCCCCCCGCGTGTTTCCAGCCAGCCCCCAAGCTTCTGCCTTAGGTGTGTGTGTCCCACCCCCCATCCCCTGCAGCCAGCTGGGCTCAGCCCTGACCCAGCCACAGAATCCCCCCAGTCTGCATCCCATGGTTCAAGAGCACCCTCTGTAGGCCATAAGGAAAGCTGCATGAATAAGAGCCTACAAAGAGGCCGCTGGATCAAGCAAGCTGATGGTGGATGTGGTCTCATCGGGAACACGCAAGCAGGATTCCTACACAAGATGAACTCTCCCCTCCTGCGGTGTCCAGCTTCTGGGATTCAGAATCACCACTGCTTCTGGAAGCAGAGCAGAGCAGAGCCAACCTAGCTAGTTGGACCAGACTAGCCTTGGAGTCTCAAGACTACAATCATGGTATCATAGAGTTGTAGAGTTGGGAGGGTCCCAGGGGTCATCTAGTCCAACCCCCTACACTGCAGGAATCTCAGCTCAAGCATCCCTGACAGATGGCCACCCAACCTCTGCTTAGAAACCTCCAAGGAAGAAGAATCCACCACCTCTCATGGGAGACTGTTCCACTGCTGAATGGCTCTTACTATCAGAAGGTTTTTCTGAATGTTTAGTTAGAACCTCCTTTCTTGTAACTTCAAGTCCTACCCTCCAGAGGAGGAGAAAACAACCTTGCTCCCTTTCCCCTGTTAATATATTTGAAGGTGGCTCTCCTATCTCCTCTCAGTCTCCTCTTTTCCAGGCGAAACATCCCCAGCTCCTTCAACCGTTCCTCATAAGGCTTGACTTCCAGACCCTTGATCGTCTTGGTTGCCCTTCTATGCACACCTTCCAGCTTGTCAACATCCTTTCAAAACTGTGGTGCCCAGAATTGGACACAGTATTCCAGGTGTTTGTCTGACCAAGGCAAGTTACAGGTAGGTAGCCATGTTGGTCTGACGTAGTCAAAACAAAATTTAAAAAATTCTTCCAGCAGCACCTTAAAGACCAAGTAAGTTTTTTATTTTGTTATGAGCTTTCGTGTGCATGCACACTTCTTCAGATACACTATTCTATTCTATTTCAGTGTATCTGAAGAAGTGTGCATGCACACGAAAGCTCATACCAAAATAAAAAACTTAGTTGGTCTTTAAGGTGCTGCTGGAAGGAATTTTTTATTTTGTTTTGACCAAGGCAAAATAGAGTAGTACTATGACTTCCCTTGATCTGGACCCTAGATTTCTGTGGATGCAGCCTAGAATAACATCAAATTTTTTTTGCTGTTGCATCACACTGTTAACTCATGAAGAAGTGTGCATGCATACAAAAGCTCATACCAATGGCAAACTTAGTTGGTCTCTAAGGTGCTACTGGAAGGAATTTTTTTATTTTGTTTTGACTGTTAACTCATGTTAAGCTTGTGGTCCCCCAAGACCCCTAGGTCCTTTTCACATGTACTGCTAGTCAGCCAGGTGTCCCGCATCCTATATTTGTGCATCTGGTTCTTTCTGCGTAAGTACAGAACTGTATATTTGTCCCTTTTGAAATTCATTTATCAATCCTACAATTCTATTATCTTTTCATTGCATATGAATGCTCAAGGGGTCTAACATCACATGCAATTTATTGATTTTGTAAATCAAACCATGAAACAAATATTAAACACAAACAGAGAGTGAGAAAACAGCAAGAGAGTAGATCAGGGAGAATTTGCTGGTGGGAGGGTCTCCCTTGGGAGGTGGTGGGCCACAAAAATGCAGTTTCTTTTTAGAAGCAGTTTTGTTGCCCTTTCATCAGCTTTAATTGCACAAGCCAAAATGTCAGTCTGGAGGCCCCCAAATATGGCTCTTTCCCCCCACATTTCCTCTCCACAACAACCTTGCAGGTAGGTCAGGCTGAGAGGCAATGCCTGGCCCCCAAAGCCATGCCCAGTGCACTTCATATCTGAGCTGGATCAGGCCAGTGGCCCATTCACCCCAGGAATGTGTCCTCACAGTGGCCTCTTCCTGGAAATACAAAAGCAGGATCCATGCACAAGAGCAGCTGTCTCCCCTCCTGTGATGTCCAGCAACCGATATTCAGAAGCCGTGCTGGCCCTCATAGTGGAGAAGCAGTCTAGCCATCCTGGCTAGGAACCCTCAAAAGGCCTCTCCTCCTCCATGAATTTGTCTTCTTTTAAAGCCCTCTGAGTTGGTGTCCCAAATGCGGGATCAGCAGCGGTGCGGCACCGGAAGTCGCTACTACGCATGTCTGGACATGCGTAGACGAAACGTCCGGTGCCGCTCTGCCCGATTTCCGGTGCCCAAGCATGGGCAGAGCGACACCCGAAATGGAGCCTCGCTGGCAGGTAGGAAATCCGGGGAATTTGCGGGATTTTTTTCCATTCGGGATAACAGCGGGAAATGGATTAAAATCCGGGGGTTTCCTGTGAAAAACAGGAGACTTGGCAGCTATGCACTGCCTCCTGTGGGAGGGAGTCCCACAGTTTAAACATGCCCTGCATGAAGAAGGACTTCCTTTTCTCTGTCCTGAATCTTCCAACATCTGGCTGAAATAGGATGCTGGACTGTGACAACAGTGAGAACAGGATGCTCTCCTAGATAGCAGGTTCTTATGTTCTTTGTGCCCTCAAGAGGTTCTTGAATTAGTTTGGGACTATTTTAAAAGAAACCTTTTGGAATGGTCTTCTCCAACCAGGTCTATGGCGCCCGTCTTGTGGGGCTTCCTTGTGGAAACTAAGCAGGGTTTTCTCTTCCCTCCCTCTCACAAGTCCAAACTCAGTGTGGCTTTAATTTTTTTTAAAAGGAATCATGCCATTCAGAAATACAGTAAAGTGAGCTGCTTTGGAGGATCGTCTGCATTTTAATTCCCCTCATTAAGATCAATGGATGTTTTTATGCATTTCCACCGAGAGCGAGAGGCGGAAATATCCTGCCTATCGATTCCCAGCACTGGAGAGATGAATAACGGGGGAGATGGGCTACGCGAGTTCTTTGTGAGTCTTGTGAGAGCCGCCACCAAGGAAATGTAGATGCATACAGAGGTTGTGATTATGCTAACGAGGCACTAAATTAGTGCATTACATGCCCCATTAAGTCCGACTGTGCCAAACCTGAAAGTACTAATAAATTTTGTTTCTAGGGTCGGGAATAATTAAATGATGGATTCTCTGCCATTACTTAGCCTGGAAATTAAAGTTTGACAGCTGCTTGTCTGTTCCAATTTGCTTAAATGGCAGACTTCCATTGGGAGGGCCGGGTCGGGGCTGGGAGCTGGAGATGCTTCTCAAGGGGGGCATTTTCTCCAGCAGAAAGACAACCCCCCCAAGACTCAGGGCTCACCCACATTTCCTTTTGTGTCTCAGGTCCGGCCTTTCCAAATGCATGTCCCAGCAAGTTGCTTTCTTGTCCCGGTAATTCTGCAAATTGACTTTTCCTCCACCACTCCTAAGGAGCAGGTTTTTCTGGGGAAAGTGGCAGGACAAGTGCCACAGGGTTCTGTCTTGGGCCCAGTCTTATTCAACATCTTTATCAATGACTTGGATGATGGGCTTGAGGACATCCTGAGCAAGTTTGCAGATGACACCAAATTGGGAGGGGTGGCTAATACCCCAGAGGACAGGATCACACTTCAAAATGACCTTAACAGATTAGACAACTGGGCCAAAGCAAACAAGATGAATTTTAACAAGGAGAAATGTAAAGTACTACACTTGGGCAAAAAAAGAGGAAAGGCACAAATACAGGATGGGAGACACCTGGCTTGAGAGCAGTACATGTGAAAAGGATCTAGGAGTCTTGGTAGACCACAAACTTGACATGAGCCAACAGTGTGATGCAGCAGCTAAAAAAGCCAATGCAATTCTGGGCTGCATCAATAGGAGTATAGCATCTAGATCAAGGGAAGTAATAGTACCACTGTATTCTGCTCTGGTCAGACCTCACCTGGAGTACTGTGTCCAGTTCTGGGCACCACAGTTCAAGAAGGATACTGACAAGCTGAAACGTGTCCAGAAGAGGGCTACCAAAATGGTCAAAGGCCTGGAAACAATGCCTTATGAGGAACGGCTTAGGGAGCTGGGTATGTTTAGCCTGGAGAAGAGAAGGTTAAGGTGTGGTATGATAGCCATGTTCAAATATATAAAAGGATGTCATATGGAAGAGGGTGAAAGGTTGTTTTCTGCTGCTCCAGAGAAGTGGACACGGAGCAATGGATTCAAACTACAAGAAAGAAGATTCCACCTAAACATTAGGAAGAACTTCCTGACAGTAAGAGCTGTTTGGCAGTGGAATTTGCTGCCAAGGAGTATGGTGGAGTCTCCTTCTTTGGAGGTCTTCAAGCAGAGGCTTGACGGCCATATGTCAGGAATGCTTTGATGGTGTTTCCTGCTTGGCAGGGGGTTGGACTGGATGGCCCTGGTGGTCTCTTCCAACTCTATGATTCTATGATTCTGTGTGCATTGCTGCTAGGGAAGAACGGGGGAGTTTGTGGGAATGTTCAGGGAGGCAGGAGAGGATATATTGTTTATTAATATCCTTCCTAACTTGCGCTAGCAAGTTTTATAACTTAGCAGAGTTTTACATTCCCCCTTTAAACGCACAGCAGGCTTGTTTAAGCCTCTTACTATTAGCTTGCTGGTAAGTTCCCTTAAAGGTAAAGGGACCCTGACCATTAGGTCCAGTCGTGACCGACTCTGGGGTTGCGGTGCTCATCTCGTGTTATTGGCCGAGGGAGCCGTCGTATAGCTTCTGGGTCATGTGGCCAGCATGACTAAGCCGCTTCTGGCAAACCAGAGCAGCACATGGAAATGCCGTTTACCTTCCCGCCGGAGCGGTCCCTATTTATCTACTTGCACTTTGACGTGCTTTCGAACTGCTGGGTTGGCAGGAGCTGGGACCGAGCAACAGGAGCTCACCCCGTTGCAGGGATTCGAACCGCCGAACTTCTGATCGGCAAGCCCTAGGCTCTGTGGTTTAACCCACAGCGCCACCTGGGTCCCTGATATAAGTTCCCTTATATCCCTCTTAAGAGAATAAACACGCCACAATCTTGTTTAAAGCCTTTAAAAGACGTTTACTCACATCATCAGTTCACAGTGTGATCCCTGAAGGCAGACTTAGTTACAAAGTATATACATGTGGATCTATCCCGTATAGAGATAGTCCCAGTAGAGCATTTCTAGCTATGAGAAGCTGCTCCCAAGATAGAGGAAGTCAAAGAGAGAGTGTGTGCAGCATGCCTTGTCCCTTTTGTTACCTGGACAGGTAAGGTCACGCCCACCTCTGGTCACATGAAAAGGAAGTATGTCCCAGCCAGGAGGAAACAGGAAGTTTTTGATTGGCTGGACCAAACATTCCCCTGCATCTCCACTCTAGGAAAACAAGGAATGTTGTACTTGACTGCTACTTATGTATCACATCCCACAGAGTGAAGATCTTCCTTGGGACCAGGGGGGTGGGGATGGGGTGAAGCTCTGCATGCACCTTGTCAAAAGCTTTTCGGAAGTCCAAAGTTCATTTTGGAAGTGCACTAGGTCGCTGCCCTCTCAAAAATTTATGAGTGCCAAATGAATTGTAATCAACCGGCATAAAACTAACACAGATTAGACTATGCATGTAAATATAAGCATCTTAATCTGCAGAATGCTTATATGCATTTGCATGTATGTATATGAAGGATTTGTAAATGAAGCAGTACATCTAGAAGGAATTTCCCCAAGCCCTGACTGTGGTTGTTTCCTAAACATTTAAAAAGGATGAACTACCACACAATACATTTATGAACTGAATAAATGGGATGCAACCGCCAGAATCCCCAATGGATTATGCTTAAACCCACTGCTTTCTACGTTTATAATAGGCACAGGAAATAATGGTTGGTTTAAATGAAATAAAATGTTGTTGTCAAACCCATAGGTCAGGGCAAAACACAAGAGAGGAACAACAAATATGATCAATTCGGAAAAATTGCTGAACAGCACCAGCATCAATTAATAATGCAACCTGTCTCAGTTTTAGTCATGCAAAGAATCAATCACTTTGGCATCTAAAAATGTCTGGCAGAGTTACGCTGCCATGCTGCTACCATAGCAAAAGCAGGCGGCTGAAGACTTTCCCTTGCATTCAAGCCAGCAAACAAATTCCACTGCTGAGAACAGGAACAGACCGAACTCAAAATCTCAGCTCAGTATTTCATTTTGACATATTTCATTTGCCTGTGATTCTGCAATTCAGGGGGTTGGACGAGAGTACCCCTGGGGTCCCTTCCAACTTTACAGCCCTGTGATTCCAAGATTTACCTGCCCAGGACAACAGAGCCAATGGCTCAGGGTGGAGACACTCAAAAACTTTCACTCCGCATATAAATAACATAATAGCTAAACGGAAGAGAAAATATTTTCAAGCAAAATGCTGTAAAGGGAAGGAACATTGTGGCGACTTGTTCCACACACACCCTGGGCCAACACAGGCTCATTAGCATATTTGCTCATTATTTCTAAGAAACATAGAATTGTAGAGTTGGAGGGTAACCCAAGGGTCATCTAGTCCAACCCCCTGCAATGCAGGAATCTCAGCTGAAGCATCCAGGAGTGATGTTTCTTTACCAAAACAAGCTGACTGTCACAAGAGACAAGCCTTTAGCTGCCCCCACAAATATAATTTTATTAATTGATTTATTAAATGTATATGCCACCTTTCATCTGGGGATCATAGGGTAGTTTGTTGTTGTTGTTTAGTCGTTTAGTCGTGTCCGACTCTTCGTAGTTTAACAATATGAAAACACATTATTTTAATGTTTATTTAAAAAACGAGAAGCTTTTTTTAAAAGGCATTATAGGTACCAAGATTCCTAAAGACCAGGAAAAAACTTTTCATGTACGCGACAACAGCCACACAGATGTTATTAGCCCAGAGATGGAAATAAAAAACGATCTCGACCGGGGTAGAATGGAAAACCAAGTGGATGGACTATGCTGAAATGGCAAAATGAACTGGAAAGCTCAGGAACCAAGAAAACAAGAACTTTAAAAAAGAATGGGAAATTTTTTATAATTTATTTAGGAGACCATTGTAAGCAGAAGAAAACATTAGCAGGATTTTAATCTCACTTGTAAGGTAACAAAGACTATGGACAATTTAGATGGATAAAAAATGTGGATAACAGACGGATATGCAGATGTAAATATTGACATACATGGAGGGGATGGGAGGGACTAATGAGATTCAGAGTAATCTCGTTATATGGATTTTTAATTGAATTTGTTATAAGTTTATATTTTTTTAAAATCAAATAAATTTTTTTAAAAAAACAACACAAAAAATAACCATTAAAAACCATACCCTCCTCCTAGTTTATAAGGCCATAGATTGTTGAATCAGCCCAAGGCCTGGGAGAAGAGGAAAGTTTTCGCCTGGTGCCTAAAGATTTGTAAGGGAGGAGCCCAAGGGGAGAGCGTTCCACACATAGGGAGCCACCACAGAAAAGGCCCTTTCTCCTGTTGCCAACCTCCGGACCTTTCATGCACGTGGCTCACGACAAAGAGCATCAGATGACAAGCGCAGGGTCTGTCTGGGGAGCGACAGTCCTTGGAAAATAGGGACACTTGGAAGGTCTGTCCTTCAGAGGAGTATTGCAGGCCCCCTCCCCACCGCCTTTTCTGAACACCACCCATCTTGTTCTTCACCCCACCTGCCTCCAGGGGGAGCTGGTCTGGAGTCTGCTAGGACAGAAGAGCAAGAAGGGGGGGAGGCTCAAGATGTCCCAGGAGGTTTCACGTCCTCTGCCTTCCCCTGCAAGAGCCCACGAGGGCCACCAGCCTCCCCAACGTGGCCTCGGAGGTGGCCGCAACTGGCCTTTTGTCTCCCCAAACAAAGCCGCTTTCTGCTCCGGCAGCTCCAAACAAGGTCTCCATTAACTCTGGCCCTGGCTGCAGCCGCACGTGCAAGAGAGAGGCCTTGCGCGGCTCCTGGACCCTCCTGCAGGATGGAGACAAGCGGCCGAGGGGCGGGTCGCAGGCCAGACTCATCGGCTGCGTGTCACTGCTGTTGTAAGAATTAAAGCTCTCAAATCTAGAAATTACATGTTCATAAATTTACAATTTATAAATTTATAAATAATTTATAAATTTATAAATTTATGGTCTGAAGCTCAACATCAAAAAACCCAAGATCATGGCCACTGGTCCCATCACCTCCTGGCAAATGGAAGGGGAAGAAATGGAGGCAGTGAGAGATTTTACCTTCTTGGGCTCCTTGATCACTGCAGATGGTGACAGCAGTCACAAAATTAAAAGAGGCCTGCTTCTTGGGAGAAAAGCAATGACAAACCTAGACAGCATCTTAAAAAGCAGAGACATTACCTTGCCTACAAAGGTCCGTATAGTTAAAGCTATGGTTTTCCCAGTAGTGATGTATGGAAGTGAGAGCTGGACCATAAAGAAGGCTGATCGCCGAAGAATTGATGCTTTTGAATTATGGTGCTGGAGGAGACTCTTGAGAGTCCCATGGACTGCAAGAAGATCAAACCTCTCCATTCTTAAGGAAATCAGCCCTGAGTGCTCCCTGGAAGGACAGATCGTGAAGCTGAGGCTCCAATACTTTGGCCACCTCATGAGAAGAGAAGACTCCCTGGAAAAGACCCTGATGTTGGGAAAGATTGAGGGCACTAGGAGAAGGGGACGTCAGAGGACAAGATGGTTGGACAGTGTTCTCGAAGCTACGAACATGAGTTTGACCAAACTGTGGGAGGCAGTGCAAGACAGGAGTGCCTGGCGTGCTATGGTCCATGGGGTCACGAAGAGTCGGACACGACTAAACGACTAAACAACAACAAAATTTACAAGGCAAACACATACATCAATAGGGGTATAGCATCTAGATCAAGGGAAGTAATAGTACCACTGTATTCTGCTCTGGTTAGACCTCACCTGGAGTACTGTGTCCAGTTCTGGGCACCACAGTTCAAGAAGGATACTGACAAGCTGGAACGTGTCCAGAAGAGGGCAACCAAAATGGTCAAAGGCCTGGAAACGATGCCTTATGAGGAACGGCTTAGGGAGCTGGGTATGTTTAGCCTGGAGAAGAGAAGGTTAAGGGGTGATATGATAGCCATGTCCAAATATATAAAAGGATGTCATATAGAGGAGGGAGAAAGGTTGTTTTCTGCTGCTCCAGAGAAGCGGACATGGAGCAATGGATTCAAACTACAAGAAAGAAGATTCCACCTAAACATTAGGAAGAACTTCCTGACAGTAAGAGCTGTTCAACAGTGGAATTTGCTGCCAAGGAGTGTGGTGGAGTCTCCTTTTTTGGAGGTCTTTAAGCAGAGGCTTGACAGGCATATGTCAAGAATGCTTTGATGGTGTTTCCTGCTTGGCAGGGGGTTGGACTGGATGGCCCTTGTGGTCTCTTCCAACTCTATGATTCTATGATTCATACATAAGTATGTAAACCACGTGTCTGAAATAGTAAAGGAGAAAAATCCTGAAAGCATTTTGACTCTCCCAAATGGACCTCAAATGTTTCTCTGCAAGGAGGAAGGAAATGGGAAAGCCTCTCGCTTGTCTTCTGCTTACCTGTCTTAAGGGTGTGTTTGTGTATGAACAGGGTGAGCCGGTGACCTGGATTCAGGAATTAAAGTATTTACCATCACAAAAGAATGGCCAGGCTGCCCAGGTAATGCAGTCAGTGACCATTGTCAGGTATCCCGGCAGGCAGGATTTCTGTGGTAGACCGCTTCCTTCTGTGATATATGCGCAATGTTTTTTGGGGTGGCCTTGAGCTAGAGGGTGGGCAATTTCAAAAGTCTATGTAAGGGCTTGCACATCAATGTTCTGGGTTCCTCCTCCCTCCTGTGTGTGTGTGGGAGACCCTGTTGAAATAGTTTAATAAAGATCAGGCTAACTAGCCGCTTTGCTTCTCAATATTCTCTGGTTGGCCTCTGTTATTTTCT
This sequence comes from Zootoca vivipara, assembly GCF_963506605.1. Lineage (NCBI taxonomy): Eukaryota > Metazoa > Chordata > Lepidosauria > Squamata > Lacertidae > Zootoca > Zootoca vivipara. The sequence goes on along the minus strand of NC_083280.1, from coordinate 3,098,602 downwards.
CCTACCGATAGAGAACCTGCAAAGGACTCTATATGGAATCTTGTGTACCCCATAAGGGGAAAGGAGCAGATTTTGTTTACATCACTGCCTACATTTACCTCCCCGGGAGCCTATTCAGGGCCCTTTGGGCAACGGGGTGTCAACATGGAGGGCAGAGCAGGCTGCCCACGTCGCCATGGCAGCAGCATAGGAGGGGGTGGCAGGAGGAGGAAGGGGGAGGAGGGGAGCACAGTGGGAGAATCCCCAGACAGCCCCCCACCCCACCTACGGGCCCACCAGAGATGGGTAGCAGAGGTCTCCTTTTGGGGCAGAGGTCTCCTTTCTGGATGCAATGCAAGTTGCTGGTTAGTTTTATTTGTTTATCTATTTCACAATATTCATACATGATTGTACAATAAAACATCCCTCTAATTAATATCATTTGCCCTGGCAGGGACTCAAGGCAGCTTACAAACAAAGCTAACAGGCAGTCAGGTTGTGCATCCACCGCAGGGACCGGAGGAAGAATGACGGCTGGGAGGAGGGCAGAGAGAAGCAGCGCCCTGGTGTATGATTTGCAGCAACACAACCAGGCATTTTCCTCTGCCCCAGCTGCAATAAAACATGTCTCTCCCATATCGGTCTCTGCAGCCACAGCAGGGGCTGCAAGTTCCAACAGTTTGACTTCACCCGCAAAGGCACACTCCTTCATTGCCTCCCGAGACAGACGGATACAAACAACAACAAACACACACACACACACACAATTGTTTAAAAAACAGTTACACATTTATAGAATTAAAACTATATAAAAATGCCCCCCTATAAAAAAAAACCGTTCCAAAACATGCAGATAACTGCAATCAAACACCACTGCACCAGCCCTTTCATTGAAAGCAGTCGGTTTCTCCAAGCCTGCTGGAAGGAGAACTCTCAGAGCAGGTTGCAAAAAGATAGAGAAATTCACAACCGTTTGTAAAAACATGCCAAAAAGTTAAAATGCTAAAACAGGCTGAAACTCACACCAACTTTCTTAGCATCTGAACAGGCTTGTCTAAATAAGAATGTTTTTTAGCAGGCGCTGAAAAATGTCCAGCAAAGGCCCTGCTGCCTGATGTCAAGAGGCAGGGAGTACCAGAGTTTAGCCTCTGCCCTGCTAAACATTTCTTACAAATGCAGTATTGATTGATTGATTGATTGGGTTAGAGGTTGCTGTCTTTTTAGGACTGACGCTCAGCCTGTGGGCCGCCTTCCAGCCCGCCGCTGCCCGCAAGCCTTGTCCCAAGATCCGCACGGCCTCTCCTGACTCAGATGCAGAGCCAGATTTATGTGGAAGCTAAATAAGCTATAGCTTAGGGCCCCACTCTCTTGGGGCCCCCCAAAAAAATTAAAGGAAAAAAATCCCTGGATGTACATTTCCAAAATACAAGATAGAAAACAAATAAAATAAAACTTACATCCAGCAACAGTGTTTTGTGTTGTGTAGGCTCCTCTGATGTAAGTCATGGGTCCCGCCTGCTAGCCTGCTCCCTCAAATATCCCTGGTTTGCGCCTTTCTATATATAGGTTGCCTACATTCTGCGTGTGCAAATGGCTTGCGATACCTATGAGGTCCATCAATGACCACCTAGCATATATACAAAACGAAAAACAGTGACTATTTGTTGTTGACAAAGGACAGCTGGACATATAAAGGTCCCCATTACCTTCAGGAGCATAGCTGCCAAGTATCCCATTTTTCGCAAGAAACCCTCGTATTTTGTTACCGTTTGCCGCTGTTATCCCAAATTGATTATATCCCGTAAAGCTCCTGCCGACGGTCATGTCAGAAGCGATTTCTGGTGCCCAGACATGCAGACACGGGCAGCCCGGCACTGGAAGTCACTTCTACGCATGTCTGGACACCAGAAAGCGACTTTCGGTGCCGCGCCGCCGCATAGAAGTGATTTCCAGTGCCGCACCGCCCCTGATCCCGGATTTTTCAATCCGGGAGTTGGAGGGTATGTTCAGGAGCTGAGGGCCTCATCAAACCTAAATCCGGCCCTGCTCAGATGCCGTGGAGAAACAGAGTCTGGAATCCTCTGACGTGGCGATGATGCACCACTCTGAAACTCTTCCCTCCCCAAAGCTTCCTAGAGATGCTGAATAGCACTGGGGACAAATCTTCTTCCAGGGGCTCCTCCATCGTTCCACTTCTGTGCTTTCTAGGCACGGATCAGGGAGGTTTCTCTTTCTTCCTGCCTTTTTTCTCCTGCTTCCGTTTACTGCTGAATCAGAGCACATATTCATCCGCAGAAACACCGAGTGGCGGCATTTGTTCTGATCCAGCCATAAACAGCGTGTTTTCTTAGGGAGAAATCCTTCACAGATTTATCCACCAGGTTGTGGGTGGTGGGGAGTAGTTCGACAAAGCTCCCCTTGGAGAGCCACGTGCCCTTTAGCTGAGAATCCTGCATTGCAAGGGGTTGGACTAGATGGCCCCTGGGGGTCGCCTCCGTCTCCACAATTCTATGAAAGTTGTGGATTTCTTAAGAACACCTGGTGAGTGTTTTCCTGGGCTTGGCTTTAGAAGCTGCAGTCATCATCTCTGAAAAATATAATTTGCTCTGAAAATATAATTTGAAGAATGTGGATTTGCAGTTGTGGATTTAATCTTGAACACTTTGCTCAGTGTTGAATTTGAGAGCGACTTGCCACCCGGGCCTGCAAGCACTTTTGCTGAAGAAAGGCTCTCACCCTGGCTGCATCTTTGCGCCTAGCAGTTGTTGTTGCCCGTGCCTCCTCCACCACCTGGGCATTCACAGCCACCCCCAGGGCCTACCTGAGAGCCCCGAGTGCGAATGTGAGCCAGGGAGAGTCTTACAACTTGCCATTAAAGCCGACATTGTTCTTGCAGAGAGAGGGGGGGAGGGAGGGGGAAGACACACCAACACTTTTCTCACATCCAGCAATTTAGGTCACGGAGTCCCCCTTGGGAGCAGGGAAGAGAGCCACTGGCTAGGAAGCTAATGAAGATCTATGTTCCTTGCAAGGCAGAGCTCAGGGCAGGGAGAGGCCTCATTGCAGCCACTCTCCTCAATTAGAACAAAATGCCAAAAGCCTCCCAGGGAAGGAGGCTGTTTGCAAAAGCTGGTCCCACAGCCCTGATAGACACCCCCAGAAGACCCCCTGGAGAAAGATGTCCAGTAGGGTCAGGGCCGGCTCTAGGTAGACCCCCGGTGGCGCAGTGCGCCAGGGCGGTAGGCCGGGTGCCGCGTGGAAACCATGCTACACCCTCCTTTGTTAGGCCCACTGTAGGCTCCCTGCCACACCCTGAAGGGCTTCTCTGAATTGCCCCGTGTCAGTTCTGTTCCAACAGGAGGAAAGGGGTGATGCTTTGGTTTCTAATTTCCTTGCATTTCCCCCCTCTTCCCCTTTTTCAGATAGCGCTATCTTGCTATGCAAAATGAACAGAAAGAAATTGGAGGAAATCAGACAGTCGTGCCACTCTCAAACCCTCTCCCCTCTCCCCAAAGGGCAGGAACAGAAACAGATTGGAGCAATTCACAGAGGCTGTTTAAGGACAATTGGTAAGCTATTGGTCATCCAGAAGTTTGAAAAATGGGCTGAACTCTACAGGGAGGAAACGTTGGATTAATTAGGAGCAGGGGTGCCACCTCGCCCTCGGGATTGTGGGTGCCCACCACCGCAACACGGATGTGTGACGTCACACGCACGCCTGCATCCAATCTCTGCTCAAAGACCTCCAAGGAAGGAGAATCCACCACCTCCTGAGGGAGACCGCTCCACTGTCAAACTGTCAGAAAGTTCTTCCTGATGTTTAGTCGGAATCTCCTTCCTTGCAACTTGAAGCCATGGGTTCGAGTCCTACACTCCAGAGCAGGAGAAAGGAAGCTTGCTCCATCTTCCATATGCAACCCTTAGGTTCCTAAGGGTCACTGTGGAGGAAGCCTGAACAAGAGGCGACAGCCAACCTGTGTCACATGGGGCGGTGGGCTAAAAAGGCAGCCTGCCACCGGTCTGCCCCCTCAGTGCCCCCCCCCATTCACAGCAGTAGTAGCAGGAGCAGCTCCTGGGACTCTGCACCTCGAAGAGAGCCCCCCCCTTGAGCTTAATATTAATTAGGCGCCCCACTTAAGGGTTTTATTCCAGCGACTTTCAAGAGAGAGCCATGAAAAGGCTTTTCATAAGTAATGGCAGCGGAGAATGGCAGCCGCTGTCACGCTGAGATTGCTGCAAATGGGCTATAATTAACACCTCCAGGAATGGGCGACTTGGCTTTCAGATATGTGCAGGCACCTTTCTCAAAAAACGTGATTAAAAGCTTGCAGGCAGTGGGTGGGTGCATGCATGGGGGGGGGGGAGAGGAAGAGGCCGAGGCCGGAAGGGACCCCAATGAAAGGCAGGCAGGTTGCGGCAACCTTTTGGGGCTGAGAAACAACCTGGGCCAGCGGTGCAAGGCAAGGGGGGAAAACTCTTGACCCCGATATATCTCGGTAATGAAGTCCACCGAGGCGGCTTCCCCAGGAGCCGGTGACAGGCGGTCCCACAGCGGCAAGCTGGCCAGCGCTAATGGGGGGCTGTCGCTCGGCTTTTCCAGGTCACGGACTCCGAAGGGGCGGGCAATTAAGTGCAATCGGAGGCCACGGACTGGGCTGGGCTGGGGGGCACCCTCGGTGGGCCCAGGTACCTGCATCATTAAAGGCCAGGCGCTTCAGCATGATAAATGGTTGCAGGCAGAGAAAGACCCAGCCGCCCATTAATCTGGCCTAATCAGCTTGAAAGCTGGCTTGGTTTATTTAGCAATTAACTGTTTGGGGTGGGGAGGGGGAGGGAGAAAATGATCCACGAGCCCTTGCAGTTGTGCGGGGCTGCCATTCCCCGCCCCCCCCCCGGATAATGACAGGCGGCTGCAGGGTCCCCCTTTTCCGCCGGGGAGAGTAAGCCGTGCCTTTTCAATTACCGTCACCGGCAAATGCTGAAAAATGGGCCCCCGGGGGTGTCGGGAGAGGCTCCCGGGGCCAGATCGACTCGTTGAAGGGTGGTAATTGCCTCAGGCAGGCTCCAGGAGGAGGCAGGATCAGACCCTCCAAAGAGCTCCTCCAAGCAGCCATGGAGATGCATGCTAGAAATCAGGGTTTGGAAGCCAAGCCTTCTAAGGAGAGCTGGGGATGTTTAGCCCGGAGAAGAAGAGACTGAGAGGAGATAGGACAGATAGGACATCGGCTGAACCTAGTCTGGGGCCTGATCCTGAAGAGCCCCAGTCTGCTCAGGTTGCCCTGCAACAAGCACCAGCTGGGCCGAGTCAGGGGCCTGAGCCTGTCCCGGCTCCAGGTGCTGAGAATACCTCATTGCCAACAGCTGCTCCACTCCTGGCTGGGTCAGGAGAGGCTGAGGCGGCTCCTGGGTCCAGTAACCCTCTGGCGTCTTCCGAGCTGCAGAGACTCAGGGCCGAGAGAAGAGACCTGAGTACTTGCAGGAGGAGTGCTCGCCTTCAGGTGAGGCAGGGTGGTGAGTTGCCGGGGGATCAAGACTGGCCATTACCTGGTCAGAGATAAAAGGCGGTCAGACCCCGCCCCGGGTTGCGGGAGCAACATTGCTGCTTTCCAGATCCTGCCTGTTCCTGCTCCTGACCTCGCCTAGTTTCCTACCCTGCCTCAGCTTCATCGGACCGACCCCTCATTGATTCCTTAGACTTTGGAAAGGCCCTGGACCTCATCTCTCGGATTACCCTTGGACCAGCACACAAGTTACAAGAGAGGAGATTCCAGCTAAACGGCAGGAAGAACTTTCTGGCCATGAGAGCTGTTTGAGGATGGAAGGGACTCCCTCGGAATGTGGTGGGCTCTCCTTCCTTGGAGATATTTAAGCAGAGGTTGAATGGCCATCTTATTAGATATTACCGCCCACACATATCCGCTGCGCTTTTCTGCTTGTGTGGTGGCACCTTGGTAAAACCACTTACTGTTTGTAGCAGAGTTTTCCCCAGGGGCAGAGGACAAGAACAGGAGTCATCATCAAATTCACAGTCAATAGCTTCTTCCTTGCTTGACTGCTTGCACAGCCATTTCTGGACAGTATAATCTCACTCCTGGCAAATAGAAGGGGAAGAAATGGAGGCAGTGAGAGATTTTACTTTCTTGGGCTCCTTGATCACTGCAGATGGTCTCTGCAGTCACGAAATTAAAAAACGCCTGCTTCTTGGGAGAAAAGCAATGACAAACCTAGACAGCATCTTAAAAAGCAGAGACATCACCTTGCCTACAAAGGTCCGTATAGTTCAAGCTATGGTTTTCCCAGTAGTGATGTATGGAAGTGAGAGCAGGACCATAAAGAAGGCTGATCGCCAAAGAATTGATGCTTTTGAATTATGGTGCTGGAGGAGACTCTTGAGAGTCCCATGGACTGCAAGAAGATCAAACCTATCCATTCTTAAGGAAATCAGCCCTGAGTGCTCACTGGAAGAACAGATCGTGAAGCTGAGGCTCCAATACTTTGGCCACCTCATGAGAAGAGAAGAATCCTTGGGAAAGACCCTGATGTTGGGAAAGATGGAGGGCACTAGGAGAAGGGGACGACAGAGGACGAGATGGTTGGACAGTGTTCTCGAAGCTACGAACCATGAGTTTGCCCAAACTGAGGGAGACAGTGCAAGACAGGAGTGCCTGGCGTGCTTTGGTCCATGGGGTCACGAAGAGTCGGACATGACTAAACGACTAAACAACAACAATAATAATCTCAGTCCAGTAATTAACAATCTTGACACAGCAAAACTCGCAGTATCAGCAGCGCACAGTCTTATTTTCAACCTTGTCATCAGCGTTTGTGTTGACAGCGTGCAGCCTGCAACTTCTTCCTTTTATTTTCACCTCCAGCTGACACCAATCAAGCCTAGAGTGCTACTCCTACGCACTAAAGAAAATTCTGGAACCCTCTTTAAAGCTCCAGGAACTTTTATCTGTTTCTTAAAGAATGTTTTCCTAACACATCTGTCTTATTGGATGCTTTAGCTGCGATTCCTGCATTGCAGGGGGTTGGACTAGATGACCCTCGGGGTCCCTTTCATCTCCGATGGTGTGATCCTGGAAAAGGGGAAACTGCTTCTGGTCCCTGGCCCTTTTGCTCTCCTTCCTGCTGTGCCAGCCTTCGGCTGTGGGCTACCTTGGACTGCTTAGGCAGGGATGGAGAACTGAATGCTGGAAGATTCAAAACAGAGAGCAGAGAGGGCGTCTTCATGCAGCGCAAAGTTAAAACTATGGACCACACCCTTACAGGAGGAAATAGTGGCCGCCAGCCTGGAGGGCTTTAAAAGAAGCTTAGACAAATTCATAGAAGAGGAGAAGACTATGGACAGCTGCTAGGCAGGATGACTCGGCTCTGCCTCCACAGCGGAGAGACAGCCATGCTTCTGAAGCCACAGGAGGGGAGGGTGTTCTTGTGATTAATTAATTAATTAATTATACCCCACCCATCTGGCTGGGTTTCCCCAGCCACTCTGGGAGGCTGCCAACAAAATATTAAAATATTAAAAAATTTTAAATATTAAAAACACACTTCTGTTTGTAAAATTAAAAATTTGACTTCTGTTTCAAGTGTATCTGAAGAAGTGTGCATGCACATGAAAGCTCATACCAAAATAAAAACTTAGTTGGTCTTTAAGGTGCTACTGAAGTAATTTTTTTATTTTGCTTCGACTCAGACCAACACAGCTACCTATCTGTAATTAAAAATACAGTAAAACAACAGACATTAAAAACTTCCCTAAACAGGGCTGCCTTCAGATGTCTTCTAAAAGTCAGATAGTTGCTTATCTCCTTGACACCTAGTGGGAGGGCGTTCCACAGGGCAGGTGTCACTGCCGAGAAGGCCCTCTGCCTGGTTCCTTGTAGCTTTGCTTCTCGCAGGGAGGGAACCGCCAGAAGGCACTCGGAGCTGGACCTCAGTGTTCGGACTGAACGATGGGGGTGGAGACGCTCCTTCAGGTCTACTGGACTGAGGCCGTTTAGGGCTTTAAAAGTCAGCAGCAACACTTTGAATTGTACTCGGAAACGTACTGGGAGCCAATGTAGGTCTTTCAGGACTGGTGTTATGTGGTCTCGGCGGCCGCTCCCAGTCACCAGTCTAGCTGCCGCATTCTAGGTTAGTTGTAGTTTCCAGGTCACTTTCAAAGGTAGCCCCATAGATCAAATCCTTCTTGTGTGTTTCCAAGAGACAGCTGCCGTGGTCCTTTGGATTTCCTTAGACCCATGGGCAAAGCCAGAGGGGGCAGGGGGGCTAATGCGGAACCTATTCTTTGAAAAGCTCCTCAAAGCAGGACCCTTTCTGTGTTGCTTTCCTGGCCTTGGGGACAGAAGCTCTGAGGATGCTGAGAGCCAGGGCAGGATTCTGGTGGGCCAGTGCTACCCCACAGGGCTGCTTCCCACAATGGGGTGCATAACAACAGGGCAGGGGGAGGAGGATTTTTTCTGCCAGGAGCCCCACCAGGCACAAGGCTGCTCTGCCATCGCTAGACTCTGGGGCTAGGATTGGCTGAGTGCTTGGCCAGAGAATAGGAGATTGACAGAAAGGCCTTAAGGATGCATAAAATGGGGGGGGGCAGGAAATTGTGTGTGTGTCTTTGAGATGTTGAGGAGGAAATTGTTTTTAAAACTGCATTTTCCGTGGCAGGAGCTGCAGCGGAGCAGCCTCCACAGCCATCCTCCACGGTGGCACTGCTTGTTTCTCTCTGGGTAGCCCAGTCCTGGTGCCCAAAAACTTTCCCACCTGCCCATTCTGTGCCCCTCAGGACAACGCCCTGCTGGTCTTGCAGGGCCCTCTTCCCCTCCACCCTCCCAGCCATCTCCTTTGGCTTTCTCTGGGGCATCATCCTGAACCCCAAAGGCAGGATGACAGCATCCGCATGGTGCTTTGGGGCAGAGAAAGGCTCTTCTGTGCCTGCCTCGAGCGCCCACTCATCCCCTCCTCATGCCCCCAAATGCCCCCCCTTTTCATATAAAAAGAGGGTGGCTTTGTTGTGGGGAGAAGAGGACCCTTCTCCTCCCCTGGCGGTGCCCTCCTCACAGGCACACAGCCGGCCTTGTTCTCCCCTGAAAGCCCGAGACGCGCTTTGTCCTGGGGGTGCCCCAAAGGCTCCACAGCTGCTTTGGTGGTCGGAGGAAACTGGGAGACAATGGAGGCAACTCATTGGAAATGTGGTTGCTTGTCACTAGCTGCAAAAAGGGGGTGCCCACATGATCCATGAGGGCTGGGGGAGAGCAGTCAGGCCGGAAGAGTGACGGTGGGGGTGGCCAGGGCAGGAAGATGGTGGGTGCCTCCACCTCACCCCAGCTCCCGTTTCCCAAGGCCTCCTTGCCACAAGGCAGAGAAGGTTTGTTGCCCAGCAGGGAGAAGATGGAGACGGGCCATGGAAGAGGATTGGAGACCAAAGAGAAAGGGGTGGGCCAGGGAAGCAGATGCCCCAGGAGGTGCAGGGGTGGGGCAGAGGCCACAGAATGGCCCCAGCCATTTCCCCATGCTTTCCCATGCAAAAAACCCCCAAAGAGGGCTGCCTCCCTGCCTGATACCTTTTCAGCAACGCAGACAGGGTCCCTTGACCAAGGGAGCAGTCAAAGTCCCTTGACCAAGGGAGCAGGCAGAGAGGCGCCCAGCTCAAGCCACACACTCCAGGAGGGACATTGCTCTGCTTACAAGGAACCCCCCCCCCATTGCTAAAGCACAGAGAACTTCTATCGACAGTCCTATGATCATTGCACCATCAGCAACTGGGCCTGGCTGCTCAATTGCACCTCTGAAAATGCTACATACTGCTGTTTCTACTAAGAAAGATTTCTCCTCCTCTTTTTGTTGGTTCTCAAATGCACAAAAAGGCAGACTGCGGGACTTCGCCTCCTCCCCGTAAAGTGAATCTTCTTCCCGCCCATTTGCTGCCAGGAGCGGTTTGTTTCAGGGTTGCTTGGACGTAACCATGGCAGGGCGCAGGACTGGCGTTTGGCTTCGCAGAGGAGGCGGAAACGTTCTAGTGGGAGAGCAAACAGCAGGGACTCTGCCTGGCCCTCGTGGGGTGTTGACACAGAGAGCATTATTCCAGGATCCATCGCCAAGTTGCACTTAAGGGGGACAAAAGGAGACAACCCTGTAAGCTGGCTTGGGGGGGGGGGGGACGGACAGGACGGGGTTATCAAGCTCAAGATGTTAGTTCAATATTTGCCGCTGGATGGAAGGCGTTTGGGGCTTCCAGGAGTGTTGACATCATGCTTGGCTAGCTCAAGATGAACATATTCAGGAGAGCAGAAGAGGGATGCCTGAGCGACACACGTCGGCCACTCTGTGGGCAAAGAAAAAAATGCATGGGTTAATAAAAGCTGTTGCTAATGCTTGAGGCTGTGTCTGTCTTCCTCCCCTCCCACTTTTATTTTTGCAACAGCCCTGTGAGGTAGGATAGGCTAAGTTAATATGTGCTCATAAGCAGTGATTATTGTCAATAGATGCAGAAGGAGGGGACCCAATCGACACCCAGGACCCCAGTCCCAGGAACCCCTGTTGGCATCTCTTCTCAGAGGGATGGAGCGAAAGGTGGCAGCGTTTCAGACTTTTTAGTTTAGAGACAAGGTGAATAAGAGGAGACATGAGAGGTGTTTATAAAATTAGGCATGGCAGGGAGAAAGTGGGCAGAGGAAAGTTTTCCTCCCTCTCTCATAGCACCAAAAAACTTGTGAAAGTTGGAAGATTCAGGACAGATGATGAAAGTCCTTCTATGCGCAGCACAGAGTTGAACTATGGAACTCCTTCCCACCTGAGGCAGTGATGGCCACCAACTTGGATCTCAGTAAAAGAGGATTGGGCAAATTCATGGAGGAGGAGGGGGCAATCGAGGGCTTCTAGCCACCACAGCTATGTTCTGCTGCAGCGGCCAGAGGGGTAATGCTTCTGAACCCCCGTTTCTGGAAAACACAAGAGGGGATGACATTGCTCCTGCGTTCGACTCCTCCTTGCTGGTTTCCCCCAGGCATCTCTGGCTGGCCACTGTGAGAAGAGGATGCTGGACTTGATGGGTCCCTGGGCTGATCCTGCAGGCCCCTCTGACTGCACAGATGTGCTCAGAGCCTCTTCGCACCCCAGCTGACACCAGCCGAAAGCAGAGCTCTCCTCCAGGCACACAAAAGGCCTCGTCCGGCTGCTAAGCCCCCACTTGAGAAAGCCAAGTCAGATCACCAGACCCCCAGTTGGCGCAGGCAAAGCTCTTTGGGGATGAAGAGACACAGGGAGAGTCCATGAAGCTAGCTGGGATTGGGGGGGGGTAGCGGCTTCCCGCATTTCTGGGCTGTTTGTCCAAAGGATGAGGACCCCCCCCCCTTCTCTGTGTGTGACCCTACTGATCCTTTAGAGCCATGAATATTCCTGTAATCTCTTCCAGAGGCTCAACGGCCTCAGGACCTTTTCATGGACCAAAAAAGCCTCTCGGGGCACGAGCAGCATCCCCCGTCCCCACAAGTGTGGGGAGGAGGAGAGAGCCATCAATGGCTACAGGGGCAAAAGAAGACTTTTCTTCACCCTGGTCAAAGACCCAGTTTGGCACATTTGCATACACACACACACACACACACACACACACACACACACACACACACAGGCTGGGAGCCTCAATGGTGCCCTTCTGGAGGCTTCAGCCGGGGCAAAAAAACCTGGCTGGCCCCTGCCCCCCATAGCTATGGCACTGTTCTGCTCTGTCTCCACAGTTGGGGGTCACCAAGGCTTCCGAATACCAGTTGCACAGGAGGGGGGAGCTGTTGCTCTGGTGCTCGGATTCTGTTGGCAGGTTTCCCCCTGGGGCATCTGGCCGGCCGCTGTGAGACCAGGCTGCTGGCTGAGATGGGCTCCTTTGGGCCGGATCCAGATGGGCTCTTCATGCATTCTTAAGTGGGCTCTGCCCCCCAGCCAGGGACAGGCCAGCCCCTGTTGCTCACTCCCATAGCTCCTGCTCCCTGGCAGAAGGCAGGCAACCTCCAAGAGCCACAAGGGTAAACAAGGGAATCTCTCCTGTCTTCCCTCGGAGGAAAAGCTTGCAGGAGATAAGCTCAACTCGCAGGGTGCATCTCACTTGTCCACTAGAGGTTCCTAAGCAGAGGCTGGGTGGCCATCTGCCAGGGATGGTTTTGCTGAGATTCCTGCATGACAAACCACGGCAACTGGGACTCTGCCGGCGGCAGCGTGGGAGGGAAGTTGCAGAGGGCCCACCCAGTAGAATTCAAGAGGAGGGGGAGGGGATGCCTACTGACATGGGTGGGGCCTCAACTTCCCTGGAATGCAACGGGGATGAGGATTGGGACCACCTGCCAAGGGAGGGTAGAAGAACAGAAGTCCAGCCCCCCAGATGCAGAAGTGGGGGGGGGCACTTGGCTGAACAATATAAGCCAAGCACTCAGAAAGTAGTTGCCCCCACTCACCTAAACTGCCATTACTGCAGCTGCTAAGAAGCGGTGTGGACAGCAGAATGAGGGCAGACTGGATTTCTGCACTGGGTTATGATCTGGCGGTTGAATCAACCATGATCAACTCTGCCATTTCCCCCAACCTCAACCGATGCGTGTGGGGGGGCCCTGTACCTTGTTATGTGCAGAGAACAGCGGCTGTGATCTGGAAATCAAGCCTTACGAAGAAGGGTTGAGGGAGTTGGGTATGTTTAGCCTGGAGAGGAGAAGACCGAGGGGTGACAAGAGAGCCACCTTCAGATGTCTGAAGAGCTGTGTCCCATGGACGATGGAGCAGGCTGGATTCAAAGGACCATAAATGAGATTCCAACTCAGCATTTGGAAGAACAGTTCAATAGTTGAATGAACTCCCTCAGAGGGTAGTGGACTCTCCTTCCTTGGGAGGTTTCATAGAATTATAGGGTTGGGAGGAACCCCAAGGGTCATCCAGTCCAGCCCCCTGCAATGCAGGAATCTCAGCTAAAGAATCCCTCACAGGAGGCCGTTCAACCTCTGCTTAACCATCTCCAAGGAAGGAGAGTACCAATTTTGAACAGCTCTCACCATCAGAAAGTTCTTCCTGATGTTTAGTTGGAATATCCCCCTCCCCCCATGGTTGAGGTCCTCCCCTCCAGAGCGGCAGAAAGCAAGCTTGCTCCACCTTCAGCCGGGCAGCCATTTATATATTTGAGTTCTGTTTTTAAGCAGGGTGTGTGTGGCCGTTTTGAAGAGATTCCCACATTGCACTGCGTTGGACCAGACAACCCTTGGACCTCCCTTCGAACTCTAGGCTTCTTTTCCGCCTTCTCCCAAATCCATCTTGTGCTCGCTTCTCACACACATCATTCCAAAGGATCTACTGCAATGGGAGCAGGTTGTTCCGCCCTTTGCTCTTATCCTCACGGTGCCCTCCCTCCCTGCCTGCCTGCCAGCCCCCCAATGTGTGTCTCCTTCCAGAGGGCTGGAGTTCAGTGGGGGGAGCAGAAGACGCCTGCAGCCCCGGCCTGTAAACAGGCCATCATTCATCGCAGAGGGAGAATCGCAGGCAGCTGCAGAACAGGTGTGCAAGCCCTTGTGCTTTGCCGAAACCTGAGCAGGGCGCTCTGGGGGCTCCTGCCTGTCCCCCCACCCCTTTAACCTGACACTTCCATGGAGCCACTCTCCCCACCAGCGCCAAGTGCGCCCGCCTTCTACCCGGGCTTCTTTCTGCTTGGCTGCGTGCAGACATGGCTTGCATTAACTCCCCAACCTGCCAGGAAATTATTGGAAACAAAAGGGCCCGGGATGTCCCTCACCCTCCGACAAGCTCCAAAACAAATGGTACAGGAGCAGGGTCACAAAGGAATCCGACGCCCACCGCCCGCCCTGGAATTAATTTACCTACCTCAGAGCCCATTCAGGGGAGGGGGGCGGCGGCTGCGACATGACAAGATGGGACAGGCCTCTGCCCGCCTCTGGGCTCCTTTGTGTCTCCCACATAATAGACAAGGCGAGTGCATTGCAGGAGGGGTGGGTGGGCACCATGTCCCGTCCCCCCCCCCCCAGCGATGGAGCAGGGCCTTTGCAAATGCTAATGGGATTGGAGCAGGACGGAGGATGTTGGTTTTCACACCAAAACAGAAAAGAGGCATTGTGGGGAGAGGCCGGCAATAAAAGTGTCATATCTGCGTATCAAAGGATCTTCCCGGACTCTCATTCTCCGTGCACATGATGCTTCTCTCCTAACGCTGTGCCAAAAATGTCTCCCTTGGTGTGCGCTTTCGTCTTCTTTTACCATTCCCCATTGGTTTATGAGAAATGATGTTGCATCCGAGAAATCAGGAAGGAGGTGTGAACATTTTGGGGGCATTTTTATGGGTGGAGGGGCTGCAGGCAAGGAGGCGGAAGAAAGTTGGTTCCCTTTGGACCTACGGTGATTTGCCCTTTCCAAAGTGGTAACAAGGCCATCCTTTGGAAGCCGCCCTTCTCCGAGTTTTGCAAGCAACGTATAGAAAAATAGATGTGCTGGGATAAACTTTGCACTAAAATGCTGGCCAGTTGTCATGAGGACCTATTTGAAAAATAAGACATGGTAAAGTGGATTGAGTTTCTCTTAAACAGAAATGGATGAATTTGCCCAGAAGAAGAGCCTGCCGGATCAGGCCTGCGCCCTGCCTAGTTCAGGATCCTGTTCTCAAAGTGGCCAAGCAGCAAGCAGGATTTGAGCACAGGAGCAACTGGGATTCAGATCCACCCGGAATGAACAAGCCCCACCCCACACCCCACTCTTCCGTTAAAAGTGCCCATCAAACTGGTTTTGCAAGTTCATGGGATGGATTGATGGACAAACTCCCGAGTAATGTGCTATAATTTCTGTGTTCAAGCAAATCTTAAGATAATGAGGGTAATTTTGTTTTAATACAGTTTCAAGTAAAATGTAGTCGGCTGCCCTTTTCTTGATATGCTGGCTTGGGATAATTAAAAGGGGGGTGGTGGTGGAATCCATTTTCTTTGCACTCGGTGATCAGTATGAAATATCCAGCACTTTGCCGTTTTACCAAATGCAATCCATCTTGGCTAATTGAGGGGCTGAAAGATGAGTGTTTTAAGAAAAGGCCAAATGCTGTTGCGCTTCTGGAATTCACGAGAGAGAGAGAGAGAGAGAGAGAGAGAGAGAGAGAGAGAGAGAGAGAGAGAGAGAGAGAGAGAGAGAGAGAAGCCCCCCTCCCCACCGCTGTGACCACAGAGCCTTCACTTTTCTAGCATACAAACAGTGAGCATCTCCCTCTTGAATTAGAGTGGCATCACTGCTCCCTCGCAACGGATGAGCAATGCAGTGGCTCAAGGTCAGCAACCTGTGGCTGCTGACAAAGCAGGAGAGAAAGGCACAAGGTCAAGGCAGGAGTGGGAAGCTGCCTCCTGTGGAGCAAGTACCAGAGCTCAACTATGCGCCGCATGAAGCACTTTCTCTGTCCCGACTCTTCCAACATGCAGCTTCCCTGTCGGGTCCAGGCAGCATGGGATAATGGGTGCTGGTCAGGGCTGACTGGCAGAAAGGGCTCTTGGGGGTTCCAGGCAGAAAGCCTTTTCCCAGCCCTACCTGGAGGTGCCACGGGGAAAGTGAAGCCGGGGCCGCCTGGGGCAAAGCAGGTGCTCTGCTGCTGCTGAGCTGGGGGTCCTGCCCCAACGCCTGAGCCCTTGTGGCAGGTGGGCGGCATGCAAATAAATAAGAGAGTAAGAAATTAAGTGCTCAAAACCTCTCTTTATTTTGTTTTCCTTCAACGACATCTGCATTCAATAAATAACTTCCACGGGATACATCATGCTAAATGTCAGGTCGGCAACAGAGGCTTATAACTGAAAAGTGGACCAGACAGAAGAAAGTACGAGAAGAGGATTGGCAGGGGGTAGGGATGGGGAAGGCTGTGAGAGATGAGTCTCGATGCAGCACCCCTTTGGGGGAAGGACCCCTTTCTGGGATCCTAAAGTTGCCTCTAGGAAGGCCAGAGCAGCTAAGAGGCTTTTGCATCATTGAGGGCACAGAATCTCTGGCGTGCGGCCAAAAGCATTTGCTACACACACAAACACACAAAATGCCACCTCTCTCTCTTTTTTTTAAATAGCAGAGGAACGAGGATTGCTCTCTCCCATCTCCCATCACTCTCATTTTGGTTCTTGGCAACAGCTGCCTCTCCCTGCCCCCCACCTTGTTTCCGAATTCCACAGAACATCATGCGGGGAGGGGGGGCACACCTCCCACCTGCGAAGTGCAGCAAGGCAGTATCCCCGGAGGGTGAGGGGAGAGAACTTAAATGCAGCGCTGCGTAGCCCATCGAAGGAAGCAGCCTGCCAGCAAGTCACTTGCGCAGAGAGGTGGAAAGGCAGACAATGGAGATGTGGGGCTAGGGAGGGGGCTCCAGTACACGCAGAAGGGCGATGGGGAGGGGAAGAGTGGGCACGAGGACATTTGGAAAGTTACCTCGAAATGCGGGAGAGGAAATGTTACTGGTAATGTACATTTCGGCATTTAGGGCTGGCGCAAAATGACGGTTATCCCACACTGGATGCCTGGAGCTGCTCAGCGTGGGTGACGAATGTCTGCACAGAGGAGGCCGTTTCTTCCACGATGCAGAGAGGAGATGGCTGGGTTTAAAGGGGCTCTGTGTGGAGGGCCGTGCAGCACACGGCAGGGTCCCCTCTCCTGCCCAAAAGCTACCGAAGTCCTGCAGCATAAAAAAACCCAAACTGGGTGAGTCCTCCTTGAAAGGAGCTTGACCTCCAGAGTCTACCCCCTGCCACGCAGGCCAAAAGCGAATCTCTTTGGAGCTTCTTGCCCGCTCTCTAAGGCGCTTATTCCACACGTGTCAAAAGCTGCTGATGTGCCAACGATTTATCTGGAACCTGCCACTGCTGGTGGAATACTCAGGAAGGAGTCCCTCTCGGCAAGCATAAAAAACAAAAGTGAAATGGAGCTGGCCAAAGTCCCGCCCCCACCCCAAGACCAAACTGCAGTAAAATGGATAGTGGAGGATGCTGTTCTTTGAGCCAGATACCCATGAATGGGCACCCAGGTGCCTGTTTGGAAACGACCTGGGAGCCCCCGCCAGGCTGCTTGTCACTCCCCCCTGCCCAGCTTCTCCAAGTGCCTCAGCCAAGGTCTGGTTCCCCAGAAGAGCATTGAAAAGCAGGTGCTCTCGCTTGGAGGGCACCTCAATGCGCTGCGTCACACAAACAAACAAACATGACGTAGGTGGTGGTGTCGACGTATGTACAAAGGCTAAAATTTTATTTCAAGTCCCTTGGGTTCGCCACGCAAAGGAGCCCCAGACCGGCTAAAACCACTTGAGGCGGCGGAAGGGAAGGGGTCTTGCCACCCCAGAAAGAAAAACCCCCTACTTCTGGCCCCTCCCTGGAAAAAGAGAGAGAGAGAGGGAGCACTTGCAGAACCTGGACACCACCCTCAAGGCATCACTTCGAGGTAAGAAAGTGTAGATTTCCATTGCCAGGTTTGCTTCCCTCGTCATTATTACTGCCACCGTCACCCAAAGGGCAGGTGGCACCCAGGACCTCTCGTTGCCTCCTGCTAATTGTCTCCTTTCCCTGGGAGACGTTCTGGGACACCCCTAAAAAGTGCAACAGGGAGGAGAGGAGGACCAGGAGGCGCCGCGGGGCCCTTTCTCGTGCTTTGTGTGTTCCAGAAGAGGGGCTTTGTCTTCCTGTAGAAGCTCTGCTGAAACACAAACACAAATGGACTGAATTTGCAGAGAGAGACTGGACAGAGGACCCCTCCTCCTGTCCCGTCCCCCCCCCCAAGTCATTTTTGTTTGCTGGGAACAGAAAAGCCGCCTCCCATCCTGGCTCGCCACTCACTCGCCAGGTATCTCAATCAAGAGACAGGTCCCTGGCACCATTCCTCAAGCAAAGCCCAGAAGGGTAAGAGAGCGAGACAAGAGGGAGAGTTCGGCCCAGGCTGAATGTATAGCCCTCGGCTGTACTGGCTGTACTTGAGGGACGATTCCACATGAAAAACGCTTATGTCCCTGTGGAGATGGCTGTACCGAATCGGTGGCGCATGCCCTTCTGGCTTGCACTCTTTATAGAGACTTGAGGAATGAGATTACCCCCCCTCTTTTATTGTCCATTGCGGGTCGCCCAGCCAATGCCCCAGTGTCCTTTCTCTTGGCAGATCAAGAGGAGCAGGGGACAGCAAAGGTTGCAAGGGTTTTAGCTGGGGCAATCAGAATAAGATCCACCATTTGACTATTGATTAAAAAACCCCAAATGTATTTTATATAATTGACTTTGTATTTCTATTCTTTGGATATTGTATTGTTGTTTTATTGCTATGGCTGATGGCTGAGTCAAATAAAGATCCATTCATTCAGATCGGCCCAGAGCATGGGGCATCACAGGGCACAAGCCCCCCCCCCCCCGTGTGCCATGCTGGAATCGGGAGGCCCAGATCCAAATCTCCAATCAGCTAGGAAGCTTGTTAAGGTGGCTGAGGGATTCTGACTAAACGTTAGGAAGAACATTTGGACGGTAAGGACAGTTCAGCAGTGGGACAGGCTCCCTCGCAAGGCGGTCGACTCTCCTTCCCTGGAGGCTTTGAAGCAGAGTTGGGTGGCCCTCTGTCAGAGATGACCCTTGGAGAGCATCTTAAAATTCTGTGAGACTTGGATGAAGCAGCAGGAGGATTAACTGAACAACCTTTTAGGGCTCTTCCAGGCAAAGATGGAGGTACGCAGTCCCTTGGAAAGATGAAGGGGGCTTCCTGCTTTCCGGCTGCGTTAACAAGAGCAAGACGGGCCTATTTTGGGTAGCGTCAGAGCGCTGGAGTTGCTTAGTGACCACCCAGAGCTCCTTACCTGTGTGGACCAGCTACTTCTCTTCTTGGTGGAGGGCTTCAATGAAGACTTCAAGCTTCTCCTGGATCTCCCGAACCTTTTCTGGAAAAGTTAAGATGCTGCTATCAGGACAGGTGGCTCCAGGCACAACAAGTGACTCCTCTGCAAGTGGAAACAGGCCTGGCCTCCCTGAGGAAGGCTGCGGGGCTGGGCCCCCATCCCTTCCCTGCCCCACACGTGCCTCGGAGGCCTCCCCTGAAGAGGAGAGGTGCCAGCAGTCAGACTAAGGCCTGCATTGCTGTATTAATAATACTGTATTAACATGTCCTAGTTAAACTGCATTAATTAAATTTCCACCTTTAATTGAAGACTAATCTAGTATAAAGCTGTGCTTCAGAATTAATTGGATGGCAAGCCTTGGCAAAACTTCCTAAAAATTAAAACATGGCCTGCGTTTTTGATGAGAAATAATTTCAGGTTTAAAAGTTGTGAAATCTCTGAGTGCAGCCACTTACATTATTACCATGAGCTCCTCAGAGGAAAGGGTGGAGGGACATATAAATGTAAAAGATTGAATAACTGTGGATGCAAAAGCTTCTGAATGGTTTGTTCTTTGCAGGGGCTGATTTAGGAAGCCAGATTGTGTTTCCTCCAAATAAGGCTCCTTCCTAGATCTCACGCAGCTCACTTTGCTTCAGCAAAGCAAGATTAAATAGCATTTAGAAAGTTACCCCTTAGCCAGAAATATTCCAGAAGACAAAATAAAAATCACAATTCAGAGGTCCAGTCGTTCAAAAGAGGGGGCAGCGTTCAAACTAGCCAGACAGGCTAAGAGAAGTGTCCTGAATTTAAAGATGCTTTTGCAAAGGTTATAATCCAGACTTCGTCCTGTTTCACTCACCCACCCCCAACCATTTTATTCTTTAAAAAGTCAGAGTTTATCTGGCAGTCTGCCCAGCAGATGCAGCAGCAGCAGCAGCTACAACTGATCTGTCTGTAGGTTTTATCTATTTACCTGTCAGCAGCAGGTAACCCGAAAACACCCTTCCTGCCACTGGACCACGGCGTCAGAGGCAGAAAACTCAAAAGCAAGGAGCTGCCCCAAAGCTTGAGGAAGGGAAGAATGGGCAAAAGGGCAGTCCAGTCTCTGCCAAAGCAGACCAGCCCCCACGGGCCCAGCCTGCACCACTGGCTTGGACTTGGGGGTGTCTCCAGAAAAGAAAAGCTGTCCCTGAGCTATGTGACAGGTGAGAGATCAGCCTTCCTCCTGGGAGCGTGGTGCATGGAGGGTCCTGGGGAGAGAAGAGCTCGCTCTTTCAGAGGTGCCAGAGGAGGAAGAAGTCTGTGTGGCCACTTTATGGGGCAAAAGTAAAAATGAGGCCTGGAAGGCAGAAAGAAGCCACAGCAGACTCTAGAGGACATGCCCGGCTGGCACCCGCAGAGTCCAGCTTGCCGCCTGGTCTCCAGAAAACCTTCTCCCTTTGTAGCTTTGTCTACCTTCTAGAACATTATGCTGTCCTCTGTTGCTGAACGGCTGTCTCATGGAAGATCACAGAGCCACAGAATCTTGGAGTTGGAAGGGACTCCCAAGAGTCACCTAGCCCAACCCCGTGCAAGGCAGGAATCTCAGCTTGTGCATCCATGACAGATGGCCGTCCAACCTCTGCTTGAAAACCTCCAGGGAAGGAGAGTCCACCACCTCCGGAGGGAGACTCTTCCACTGTCGAAGAGCTCTGATTTCCAGAAAAGTTCTGATGTTAGGCAGAATCTCCTTTCTTGTAACTTGAAGCCATGGGTTCGGGTCCTTCCATGTAATGGAGCAAGTTTGGTTTCTGCTGCTCCAGAGAGGAGGACCTGAACCAATGAATTCAAATGCAGTGGGCTGGGCTGGATGACCCTGGGGGTCCCGTCCAACTCTACAATTCTAGTGTTTCCTCCCCAAACTCTCAGGGCTCAGCACCCTCTCACCGCCTTGTTTCCTCCTGACCTCTCCGCCCCAAAGTTGCTCCGATGACTCCTGCACAAACAGCTTTCGGCACCGAGCCAGAGATACGGAAAACCCGATTCTCGCGGCACCTGTTAAACAGCAGCCCCCGGGCTGGCCACCCCGCCTGCAGCTTTGCAACAATGACGCAGGCCCCAGTGAATGGCCATTCTCCTCCCCATTTACTTCGTGTTTGCTCAAAAGATGAGCCGTTTCCCTCCACCAATTCATCCCGGGGGTCCCTGATCTGGGTCATGAATATTCCCATAATCCCCTCTCCCAATCTCCCATAAACCCCCGGCTGACACAGAATGAAGAAACCCTCTATTCAGAGGCCTCAAGAGAGCCATTCATGCTTGTGGGGCTCTTTATCTGCACATGAAACGACACCCACAGCTCCACTCATTTTCTTTGCATTAATCCTCTGATACCAGCTCCAAAGGGGCTCAAAAACAGACTAATTGATCTGTAATTACGATCTGAATACACACCGTGAACACAGAAAACAGAGTTGGGAGGGAGGGGGAATGACAAGGCTTGCTTTTGCTGGTAACTGTGGGCACAGGATGGAACAAGGGCTGAAAAAACAAAGAAGAAAAACCTACCTCCCAGCACCATCCCCCCGACTTCTGCAGTGCTGCCCTTTGCTGGGTCTGTTTCAGATCCCCCCAGCTGGGGAAGTGGGCAAGGGGCTGAGCAGAGGGCTGCCAGACAGTGACATCCATGGTGGCATCACGCAAGAACATATCATACAAAGAGGCTGCAGGATGAGGCCCACCAAGCCCAGCATCCTGTTCTCATATTGGCCAAGCAGGTGCCCAAGCAGGTGCCCAGCAAGCAGGATTCATGCCCAAGAGCGGATCTCCCCTGCTGTGGTTTCCAGAAACTGGCACTCAGAAGCCTGGCTACCTCTGACTGTGGAGGCAGAGCCATCCTGGCGAGGAGCCATCCATAGCCCTCTCCTCATCCTCTTTGAAAGCCATTTGGGTAGATCACCATCATCATAAACTTCACTGAACTAGACAAAGACCAAGGCATCATCCAAAACCCGCATTAAGCAGGTGCCCATCACGGCCTCCTGCGGAAGAGAGTCCCATAGTTTAACTCTGTGTTGAGTGAAGGAGGACTGCCTTTTACCCGTTTTGAACCCTTCAGCGTTCAGCTTAGTTATAAGTGCACAAGTTCTAGTGTGAGGAGAGAGGGAGGAAAACATTTCTCTCCCCACTTTCTCTATGCCATGTGCAAATTTACAAACTTCCTTCATGTCACCTGCTACCGGTACCTGCCTTTCTCTAAACCGACAAGTCCCAAATGCTGCAACCTTTCTTTGCAGGGGAGTCTCTCCACCCCCTGAATCATCTCGCTTACCCTTTTCTGAACCTTTCCAACCTTACAATATCCTTTTTGGGGTGAGGTGCCCAGAATGGTCCTGCCTTTGTGCAGCCGCACAGAGACTGAAGGCTGCCTGAACCGGGTGATCATAGCTTGGGTCGTGCCCGACTTCATTTCCCACCCCCTTCCTTTTTTTCAAAAACCACTTTACATTAATGCCTCACATTTTTGAACCAGTTTCCTCTTGCTCACATACCGCGCCGACCGGCAGGAAAAAGCAAAACTTTAAAGAGAAAGCCACCCAGGCTGCCCTTAAAGAGACAGATCTCCATCGATCACTTGCGGAGACAGATTTATAATAAGAGAGGCCCCCCCTCTGTTTCTTTAAGGCTGCAAAACCAGATGGGAAGTGAATGGACAGCCAGCGGGTCAAGAAAACACAGGGGAGGTTCCGCTTGTCTGCCGCATTTGTGTTCCCCGCAGAGAAAAGGGGTCAAGACGGAAGCAGCACGGCCGGCGGATGGAAAGGGCCTCCTTTCTTCGCCTGCCTACAAAGGCTGGCGCTGTTCCCCTCGCCCCACTGTCAAGCGGGGAGAAAGATGGGCTTGCCAAAAGGTCCCCGGCAGCCCCGGCTTCCCAAAGAGGCAGAGGCAGGCAAATGAATCCAGGGAGATTGTTAAACAATTAGCTCATTAGCGCCACGAAACCGCCAGACAAAGGGCTGCCGAGGGGAAGGCACTGGAGCGGGATTTATAGCAGTTCAGGGAGAGTCGCCCCCATGAATCACAGCAGCGGAGGTTGTTGCGCAGGATTAAAAGGGAAAGCTCGCACGAGAGGCGAAGGAAGTCTGAGGAAGCGTGCGCGGCCGGTGAGGAGCACGCTCAAAAGGCCCACTGTCAGCAGCGCGCAAGGAGGCCGGTTGCTGACCACCTGAAGGGAGGCCTTCCTGGGAACCCTTGCATTGCAGAAGTGGGAGAACAGAGCAGGACAGCCACTAGCCAAGACAGCACAAGGGCAGCAGGCACAGGTGGGCTCTCCAACTTGCCGCTGAAAAACCAGCTCCCACTCAGAGCTTCAACGCAGCTCTCTCCCCCACTTGGCGCCCGCTGGGTGCTTCAGACTACAACTCCTATCCCAAAGCTGCGCTGGCTGGTGCTGCTGGGAGCTGTAGCACAATTTGGAGAGCACCCAGTAGAAGGCTGATTTAGCCTAGGAGCCTGCATGCACCTATGTCAATATCCCCTTGGCACCAAGGAAGCCTTTCTAGAAGCCAGGAGGAAAGACAGAAGGAAGGGAGTCCTGGGCAGGGCACGAAGAAGAAAGACAGAATTGCAGAGTTGGAAGGGACCCCAAGGGCTGTGCCAACCCCTGGCAGTGAAGGTATCGCAAAAGGAACTCTACTTTGTACTGGCTCAAAGCAGAAAGAGCAGGAGCGCTTGGTGGGGTGGGAAAAGCCCTGAGAAACACCTGCATCCCTGAACCCCTCTTTGCTGCTGCCGCCACCTTTCAGGGGAGGGACAAAGACAGGACTCCCAGGACACAGTCCAGAGCACCTGGGGTTCCCTTCCTGCTCCTTTCTCTCCCCAATAACCCAGTGAAGGGGCTCAGCTACATCAGTGAGCTTACCTCTCTCCCATTCAATACTCCAAAGCCGCCGCCCCCCGCTGGTTTCCTAGGAGAGACCCCTTCTTGACACCCTGGGGAGCCACTGCTGCCACCCTGAGCTGGACATACTGCTAGAATGCGGATGGGGACTGAGAGCAGCTGCCGAGACCACATAACACAGGTCCTGAAAGACCTACATTGGCTCCCAGTACACTTCCTAGCACAATTCAAAGTGTTGGTGCTGACCTTTAAGCCCTAAACGGCCTCGGCCCAGTAGACCTGAAGGAGCCTCTCCACCCCCGTGGGGTCCAGTACCGAGGGTCTTCTGGCGGTTCCCTCCCTGCGAGAAGTGAGGTTACAGGGAACCAGGCAGAGGACCTTCTCGGTAGTGGCGCCTGCCCTGTGGAACGCCCTCCCATCAGATGTCAAAGAAATAATCAACTATCTGACATTTAGAAGACATCTGAAGGCAGCCCTGTTTAGGGAAGTTTTTAAGGTTTGATGTTTTATCGTGTTGGGAGCCGCCCAGAGTGGCTGGGAAAACCTAGCCATGGGCGGGGTATAAATAACAATAAATTATTATTATCATTATTATTAATCTGAGTCAGTATGAGGCAGCTTTCTTTGGGGTGATGTCTGCATGGCAGGAGGCTCCCTGAGTGGCCAGCTAAGAGCAGCCTCCCAGAACCATCTCAAGGGCTGTGTCCGAGCGCAAGGGAAGAGCTCCCGCCTAGCAGCCCCCGCCTGCCTGCCTGCCTGCCTGCCTGCGTGTGGCCAGGCCTCTCTCCGTCGGAAGGGGCCTTTGTGCAGAACAAAGTCTCAACTCGCCTGCGACACCTGCCCAGGTGCCAGCATTTCATGGACTGACAATGCCTTGCGGGGGCCTGGACACCCCCTCCCCAGCACGTCTCAGCTTTCCTGACAAGCTTTCCCTCTCCTACCCCCCTTATCATCAAGCACAGGCCATTCTACGTAGCCAGGGTTAAGAAAATCGGAAGCTAGAACAGTCCCTTGATCAAAAATAGATTCCACATGTTTAGGAAGACCATTTCCTCTTCACAGCATCGGCAGATAAACACTCCTCCCAAACCATCACCACCTCCAAACTA
The DNA here is from genome assembly GCF_963506605.1 of Zootoca vivipara. Lineage (NCBI taxonomy): Eukaryota > Metazoa > Chordata > Lepidosauria > Squamata > Lacertidae > Zootoca > Zootoca vivipara. Next base: position 3,073,800 of record NC_083280.1, on the reverse strand, counting down.
ATATCAGAATCAATACAAAATTTGTGGCTATTGGGAGAAAGCAGAGTTGAGAGGAAACCAAAGGAGCTAGACTTATGAAAGGGATTCTTGACACAAGTTTTGTGACAGACTCTGCTATCAATGCCCTCTTGAAATAGCTCAGCAAGAGGCCAATTGCTCTGATACCTTAGGACAGAGGCTCCCAATTGGTGGTCTGTGCACCCCCTGTGTCTGCGGCATCCTTCACATAACAAAAACTAACATAGAGGCATAATTTGTTTTCAAAAGTAGGGGCCCCATGGCTTGGCTACTGAAAACAGGCGGTCTGCAGTACTTAGCTAATTTGGCAACACTGTGTTCGGATATCCTATATGCTTTGAAACCTAAAATATTCCCACTTGATTATCTGAATGTTGTTATTCCAGAAAATGACCAAGAAATACTGTTTAACCTTAAAACTGCTGCTCAGATTACAACAGCAAAAAATCTGAAAGGAGCCCAAACTTTTTCAATAGTCTCCCCAAAAGGCCAGAAGATTTGGCAGCTTGGCAACGGCTGTGAAGGCAAGCCGCTTGCTGTGTTCTCCCCCCTCCAGGAGGAAAGCCTGGGCATGCGATGCAGCTGCAAGGAAGGGCTTCCTCCAGAGACAAACGGTCAGGGCAGCCAGCTGGGGGAAAGGCGGTGGCAAGCCCAGGCAAGCCCCAGAGAAAGGAACTTGGAAATGCACAACCTGCCTGGGAGATGCTGCAGCCACCTCAAGTGACAAAGGAGGGTAAACAGAGGCAGGAGGTCAGCATGCCAGCAAACACGCCCCCCTCTTTCATGGGGATCCTCCAAAAGGCAGCCACCTGCTGCCCCCTGAAGCAGGGAAAAGGCATTTTACGAAGGGTCTCCTCCCCATGCCTCTCCGGGAGCAGGAATGAGGACAGAGTGAAAACGCCTCCATTTTCCATTCTCCAGTTTGCTGCAGAATAACACCTGACCCAACGTTTTGTGCTCAGGCCAACACAAAAAGGAGCTGAAAAGTTTGCCTAGCATCGTGAAATCCCCCCTGAAGCTGGGCAAGATTCTGCACATTGAGGCTTTTCAACCAGTTGCCACCAGGGCTCTGAGCCGCATCCTGCTCAAGTCCGGAGCGAACAGGCTCTCGGACTCATCTCTTGGGAAGGCCTTGGAGAAATTAGGCTGCTCCCTCCCCCCACTGCCACTGGGAGAGAAATAGGAGAGAGAGACCCTTCTGGTAGTGTGACGTAGAAACCCAAGCAAACAGCCTCGCTCCTTCCATGTCTTGGGAAATCTGATCCTTTCCCAGAATAATTTCCAAGAGGCGACTAATTTTGGAGGGAAAGTGAATGAATACAGTCACAGGAGGAGGCTGCTCAAAAACCCACAACGAGGCATATTGCATGCATGACTGAAATTTTAAAAAGGTTTTTAAAAGAATATGCACTGAGAGAGAGACAGACAGACAGACAGAAATATCAAGATCGGGACTGCTACAAGCAGGTTAACCTACTCAGGAAATCTGAGTTATGTGGCAGCACAGAAACACAGGAAAGAAAGAAATTCCCCCCTGGCCTGCCCCTGGAGGGATGCTTCATTCAGCCTCCCAGGGGAAATGGCAGCTTTGGAGGGGCAAATTTAGCCAGCACTATGGAGTAGGCTTAACTCTTTAAAACTCAAATGCCACCAGGCGTTTAAGCACATGATTAGTTGGGTCCTTGGGAATCAATTTCTCTTGCAGGCAGCAAGCCCCTGTCTCCACCCTGCAAATGTGTTATGCAGGACAAAAGTATGGTTAGGCGAGCGCTGAGCAAGACCCAACCCATTAAAAGCTAATTCCTGGACAGTTGCTTATGTAACTCATTGGCTGTAAGTAGTACAGACAAGCCAGGATGTTTGGGTGAATATTGCCCCCAGCTTCCCCAGATGTTCTGTGGCCATAAAACATCATTCTTGATCCTGATCCAACAACATTAGCACAGAAACTACTGACATTCCAGAAGGCCATGGTATATTTATTAAGTTACTAAAAATCATATTTGAAGTTTTCATCCTTCCATAAAACACCTCGATTAGTTCTGTAGTATGGAAATTATTTTTAATACTCTGTGCTCTTTTACTTTTTCGAGGAATTTCTTCACCAGCAGAGCTCACGGGATTTAACAGCCATCATCATAAGAGGAGGGAATTAGCGCCCTAAGAAGAGTGCCCGGCTCAACATGGAAGGCTCCAGAGGCCGAAGGAAAGACCAGAAGAAAAGGCTCACATGAAACTGGGCACTGAGTAGCTGCCTGCTTCATGGCAGCCTCAACACAGCAGAAGACGCCGTCCAAGAGCATCTCATAGCCATGCAAACAATGACAAAGCCCCTTGGACAAGCCACCGGCATTCAGCGCAGACGTCCCCCCGCAACAGAGCAAGACTTCTGTGTGAGTGCCTGGAGGCGGTTGGAGGACGGAGGCGGCTAACAGATTGAGGTTGAATCCTGACAAGAAAGAAGTTCTGTTTTTTGGGGACAGGCGGTGGGCAGGTGTGGGGGACTCCCTGGTCCTGAATGGGGTAACTGTGCCCCTGAAGGGCCAGATGCGCAGCCTGGGAGTCATTTTGGACTCACAGCTGTCCATGGAGGCGCGGGTCAATTCTATGTCCAGGGCAGCTGTCTACCATTTGGTACGCAGGATGAGACCCTCCCTGCTCGCCAGAGTGGTGCATGCTCTGGTTATCTCCCGCTTGGACTGCTGCAATGCGTTCCATATGGGGCTACCTTGGAAGGTGACCCGGAAACTGCAACTAATCCAGAATGCAGCAGCTAGACTGGTGACTAGTAGTGGCCGCCAAGACCATATAAAAAGACCTACATTGGCTCCCAGTATGTTTCCAAGCACAATTCAAAGTGTGGTGCTGACCTCTAAAGCCCTAAACAGCCTCGGCCCAGTAGACCTGAAGGAGCGTCTCCACCCTCATCGTTCAGCCCAGACACTGAGGTCCAGCACCGAGGGCCTTCTGGCAGTTCCCTCCCTGCGAGAAGCCAAGTTACAGGGAACCAGGCAGAGGGCCTTATCGGTAGTGGCACCGCCCTGTGGAACACCCTCCCATCAGATGTTAAGGAAAGAAACAACTACCTGACATTTACAAGAAATCTGAAGGCAGCCTTATTTAGGGAAGTTTTTAATGTCTGATGTTTTATCGCTTTATTATTATTATTATTATTATTATTATTATTATTATTCTGTTGGGAGCCACCCAGAGTGGCTGGGGAAACCCATTCATATGTGTGGGGTATAAATAAATAAATAAACATCATCATCATCATCATCATCAGGGGTCAGCAAACCTTTTCAGCAGGCGGCCGGTCCACTGTCCCTCAGACCTTGTGGGGGGCCGGACTATATTTTGAAAAAAATATGAACAAATTCCTATGCCCCACAAATACCGTAACCCACAGATGCATTTTAAATAAATGGACACATTCTACTCATGTAAAAATATGCTGATTTCTGGACCTTCCTCAGGCCAGATTTAAAGGCAATTGGGCCGCATCCGGCCCCCGGGCCTTAGTTTGGGGACCCCTGATCATCATCATCTGGTGGCAAACCCAAACAGGAGAGGCGCTTGCTGGCCGGCAAATGTTTCCAATTACTCCCAACCAGAGATTAAATACAAGTGCTGGAGGAGGCAGGCGAGGGAGAACCTCCCCAATTGCTGATGTGTGTCACGCAGGCAACATTATCACCTGTGCCTTTACCGCCAGAGGTGCCGTGGTCAGCGGAAAATTATTATGCCCCCCCCTACAAAGGAAATGTCAAAAAACACCTTCCAGATGTGGTCTGCTCCTGCCATTGTGGAAAGAGGCACAGCATTCGCTCCTAAAGCTAGGGAGGCGAAACCCTGACCAATCCAGAGGGCATATTTTCTGTGCACGAAATGCCTTTACGTGTTGTTGTTTTTCTGGCTGGGCAACCAACTCTAAAGCTTGCTAGCTGAAACTGTCAGAGGAAACTAGAAGGCACTTAGCATGTAACAGGACAGCTTACTTATAAAGGAACAGAGAAATGAATAACTATAGGGGTGGGGGGTGGGGTGTTCCCCTGAGCAGGCTCCCCAGGGCAACCTTGCTTTGATCAGGTGGTTCTGTTAGCAGGGGGGGATGGCTCTGGCTTTAAATTACAGCCAAGCACTCTCTGGATTTTTAAGCATGTGGCTAATAAGAGCCAACCAGATCTCTAACCCTGAGCAGAATTTCCAGAACAGAGGACCCAGCTTCTGCAAGAGAGGGCCTTTTCCATGCTCTGCTGCAGCTCCTGAGCCGGAGAGATACTCACTGAGGTCTTCGGCCAGCTGGACTCTTTTCCCCGTGAGCAACTTCATTTTCTTCTCGCAGTCCTCAGCAAAATCCTCCAGCACCTCTTTCACGTTCTTCTCCAGGCGCCTCACTGTTAGGGGAAAAACCAGGAATTTAAAAGATATTCATATAGGTATTTCTCCACATAGGGTTGGGGCGAGGATAATAGTAGAGGGAGTGCTTGTACAAATCTTACACTCATGCTAAATACCTGCAGGGAGGGACGGGCCATGCCTGAATGATGCAAAAACAGCATCAGCCCCCCCCCATCCCAGTGCCAACCCCTCCAGAAGAATAACCAAGCTGTTGTTTTAGGTGCAGCAATGGGTCCAGGAGTAATCTGAGAGATTGGGGGCGAAGGATCTCCCCGCTCCCTCAAGGCTTCCTGGATTTCATCTTGAGCCAACCAGCTGAGCCACAGACAGTGGATACTCAAAAAGGAGCATTTGAGACTTTACACGTCAGTAATGAACAACTGCACCAATCTCTTCCGTGGGCCTCAATGGACTTAGGAAAAATATACTTTTTGAGTCACATGCCTTTTCAGCTCCTTACTGACTATGCTTTTGTTTTTCAATACAGCTTCCAAAAAAAAATTGTGATTCATTTAAGTAATATACGGTGGTCCTGATATAATTTTTCCCACTGGTTACTTCTGGTTTCCATCGTGATCCCATCCAGTTTGACTGTATTGACAAACCTTATGCTTGGTTTTGCTTTGTATAATAAATAATAATAATGAAATTTCTTAAACCCCATCCATCTGACTAGGTCACACCAGCCACTCTGGGCGGCTTCCAACAAAAATACACAGGAAAAGATCATCATCATCAAACATTCTAAACTTCCCGAAACAAAATACGTTGATGGGGAGGAAAAGGAGGCTTTGGACAGGGCCAAAACTGCCTGTCCAGCCAGAGTCCAGGAGGCCCATGGCACTGCCAGCATCAAGCCAGGCTCCCACCAAACTAAGGATGAGCTTGCAGCGTGTGGCTGGCCCAACCAGGCTGGGGCAAGTAGCCCAGCAGGGCAGCCTCCACAGGCCTCTCACCTTCTGTGTTGGTCAGCTGCTGCCTCAAGGTGTTGGCCGTGATGCCCAGCATCCGCTGAATCCGCCAGAACAGGACCACATCGTTGCACTCGAGCTGGAACCACACAGTGAGGAACAAGGGAGCATCAGGGAAGCAGCAAAGGACCCACTAGGCCAAATGGCATCTCCTGTGGCTTCATTCATCACTTCTTCTCAATCCAAGCCAAAAAATGGTTTGATAGGCAAAAACCGGCACCTGCAATTTGGCCCTGAAGCTACCAGCAATGCTGGCTGGGTACCTTTCTGTGCTTATTACATGCTCAAACCTTTGTGTGCTTATTGCAAGACCACCTAAAGCATCTGAAAACAATCCTTAGGCAGTCACCCCAGAAACAAAACACAGCAACTGATCAGGGATGCCGCCTACCCACCCCCAGCTGTCAGTGTAAGACGTATCACTCTTTTACGGTGCTTTTCAAATGCATTCTCAAAATCTGAAGAAAAGTGGCATATAAATGTTTTTTAAAATAAAAAATGAACAAGCAAATCCTACAGAAAACAAAGGGCACTGAAACCTTGGTAACAGGGAAACAGGAATCGGTTATTCAAGGAAGCGCAGCTTAGCTGTGAAGCATTTTAAAAAGGTAAAGGACCCCTGACAGTTAAGTCCAGTTGTGGATGACTCTGGGGAGTCATTGCAGCGCTCATTTCGCTTTACAGGCCGAGGGAGCCGGCGTTTGTCCACAGATAAGTTTTTCCAGGTCACGTGGCCAGCATGACTAAGCTGCTTCTGGCGCAACGGAACACCGAAACCAGAGCAGCGCACGCAAATGCCATTTACCTTCCTGCCGGAGTGGTACCTATTTATCTACTTGCACTTTTTTGGCATTCTTTCAAACTGCAAGGTTGGCAGGAGCTGGGACCGAGCAATGGGAGCTTACCCCGTCGCGGGGATTCGAACCGCCAACCTTTGGATCGGCAAGCCCTAGGCTCAGTGGTTTAGACCACAGCACCACCCGCATCCCTTGAAGCATTAAAAGGGGCACCCAAAAGGCACAGAGGGGCATCATCTCCCTGGATTTCCCAGGGCAGAGGGCGTCTCATGGCCCGGGGGCTGCCCTGCAAGGTGGCCCTTACCCTCATGCTCCTCACCTACCCAAGCAGCTAAGCTTCTGCCAGTGGAGACCTCAAGCCTGGTAATATTTACCAAGGCCCCTTTGATTTTCAATAGGAAAAGAGGAAAGAGCTGCGGGTGTCTGTAAGCAGCCTCAACGAGTGCCTTGCTTACAGCCAGTGGAATGCAGGATCCTATCTAACACCGCAAACTGGCATCAAACACAAAATGTCCTGCTCAGCATTTTCTATGTCCACATGACCGAGGGGGAAACTAAGGCTGTGAAGCACCGCCCTGTTAGACCATCAAGGGTGGCCATCTGCCAGGGATCCTTCACCTGCGGTTCCTGCATTGCAGGGGGTTGGGGGCCAGGGGTCAGGCGAGACGGCCTTTGGGGGCACCTTCCAACTCTACAAGTTCACAAGGGAGTCGTGGAAACAGTGGCAGGGCACACACTATATCAGAAACGGAGATGCCGTGAAGAAGGGCAAGAGCAGAGGAGCAAATGCCGAGTGTCTGCAAGAACTCCAGCTTATCAGCACTGACAAAAGCTCCTTCTTCTCTGGCGTGCAAAATGCTATTTAAAAGTCCAACCCTTGAAGTCCTCCCTCTTCTTCTCCCAAACAGCAAGGCTCTGCCCTGGCTGCTTCTTGGCCCCTCTACCGCTGCAGAAGACAGCAGACACTTGCACGGGAGATATGTGGGGGGGGGCGGGGGCGCTCAATCCCGGCTAAAGAGCAGGGCAGCTCCCGTGAACTCAAGAAGGGCAGCCCCACGAAGAGTGAGAGATGCAGGGACCAGATGCTCATCCCAAGACTGCCACCTAGTGGAGTGTCCCAAAAATATCCTTCAAAGAGAGACTGGGGGTGGGGAGGGGGCTGAGCGAGAACCCTCGCCTTTCCTGGCCAGACATCAGGGGAGGGCGGCGGCTGTTCCCTAAGTGCTCGTAACCTGCAAGTTCTTCCACTTACCTCAGAGTCCACAAAATGCCTCTGGTAGTAATAAAAGCCTCTCCGGCAGAGGTTGCAATGGCCCAGGGCCTTCTTCAAGAAATGCCGCCTGTAAACCTGGTGCCAGGTGTCTTTAATCTGGGACCAAAGGGAGAGAGAAACATCTGGTTATCATTGGCCCAAATCCGTCTGGCCCCGGAGCACGTGCCGGCCGGCAGATGTTGCGCGGCGCTTAGAAGAAAGCTCAGCCTTCGCAAGCAGCTGAGAAGCTGGGCTGTCAGCAGGAGGGGCCCTGCTGGATCATATGGACACCACCTCCCAAGAAGGGGAGGAGGAAAAGCACCAGGTTTTGTTTTGAGGTGGTTGTTTTTACTGTCCAGCAGCCACCTATTCCCTATGGGGAAAGTGCTCCTGCAAAGCAAGAGTGCGAAAGAAATGTGCTCTCCTGAATCACCTCTGAAGACGCATCTAGCAGGATTCAGCTTCCTCCACTCAAACACAGTCTTCAGCTAACTGCATCACAACAAGTGTGGGGATTTAGGAAAGGGCTACCGCTCAGTGATGCAGCTGCTCAGCATGCAGACGGACCCAGGTCCAGACAGGGCTAGGGCAGACTCCTGTCCGAAATACTGGAGGGTCGCTGTCAGTGTCAGCACAGACAACACTGAGCTGGATGTTCCTTGCTCAAGCTACTTACTGAAATGTGGAAGTAGAGAATTTGAATCCTCCATGTCCCAAACCAACATGCTATGAACTGCACTCCCTAAGCGTAGCCCAAGAAAATGCACTGCCAGCTTTTGACGCCAACAGCTCGCTCAGAGGAAGGGAGGGAGGCGGAATGGGAAAGAAGGAAGGAAGGAAGGCATGGCACTTCTGCTAAGCCTTTCCCCTTATTACGACCATCAAACACCCCCCCCCCAACATACTCTGACCTCCCAAGAATGTCTGGGAGTTTAACTTCCCAAAAAGCAACCAGCCATTTTGGCAGAACAGCAAACATTTCCAACGAGCCTTGCTGGGACTGTTCACAGCCGATTATGGTTTCCATATTCAGAGCCCAGCTTTTCCCTGTTATTGGAACTGAAAGGAGCTGGCAGAGCTTCTGCTGCTGGGGGGGGGGCGCCTTACCAAGCAGGGGTCCACGGCCACCCCTCGGGCCTCCAGGTTCTTCCGGACGGTTGTGACCTCGTCGTTTGCAAGGTAAGCCGGATGCTCTTCATTGCATTTAATCATCTTCTCAAGTTCATTTTTCGTTTCGTTGCGGATGGTCTTAAAACAAAAGGGATACAATTGCTTTTTAAAAGAAAAGTCTCACTCTTACCCTAAAGTGGAGTGGGAAAAATGAAAGCAAGATGCTGGCACACCTTGCATGTTTAAGTCTCCCAAAAGATAACATCTAGCCAAGACACAAAAGTTGCACAAAGTTATAAATACAAAAGCAGAGGCTGAGAATGTTTCCAGTTTCTCTCCTCCTTGCTCCTGACTCAACCCCCCCAACAAATAAGCCGGTCCAAGACAAAGGGCCTCCAAAGGTTTCTGGAAACATGGAAGCCTTAACATTAGTCAGTCTCCCGGGGGGTGGGGGGTGGTTCACAACAGCAGAGCAGCCACCAGGAGCCCTTCCCTAGGGAGTTTACAGAAATACTGTAAGTAAATAAATAAAAAAATTAAATAGGCTCAGACCGTATAATCTAGAGGGGGGCTGATCTCAGGGCCTCTTCATCTAAACACCCTCTCCCAGTTTGGTTACTATGATGCTTCGATGGCATCAGGAAAAGAGCACAAATAGTCACCGGCTACCCTTGTGCAACTGCAATGAGAGAGAAGGCGGCAGGCTGTCCCTGAGAGGTGTGGCCTTGGGGTCACTCAGGTTCTGCGGGAAAGCACCTTGACCTGGGCACGCCTCTGCAGACCCAGGAATTGCAGAGCAAGTGCTCTCTCCTCCCATGTTTTGATCAGGCTTTTCCATTTCAGCTAACCCTTATTACAGACCACCAAATGTAATATATATAGCAGCTGGGCTGAGCCAGAGAATCCCAGGGCAACACCTGGGCAGCTTTTTACCTGTTCTTTGGTGCGCCCCACCCAGTAGAGCCACCTTTTCTTCCAATCTGGGCCCACCATGTCTTCAATGACTGATTCAGCTGGACAAGAACACAAGCAAAGAGCAAAACATTGAGTACACTGTGATTTTCTAGCTCTTTCTCTCCCTCCCACTCATGGCGAGCAACCCCTGATTTAATAGGAAGCATTCTGGACTGCCTGCAAAGGGAGGAGCAGCTGCAGGAGGAGGATGACAGGGCAGGGCAGAAGAGACAACAGCAACCTGACCAAGGGGCGACCAGGAGGGTTTCATGGTAGCGGCCGGCAGCAAAAGCTCAGCTCCTGAGAAAGGCAGCCAAGGGGAGAGGGCCACTCACTGTCTTTCAGGCGGCTGTGCAGAGTCTCCTCCATGAACTGAATGGCTGCGTCCCACTGCTGCTTGTCCGAGATGGAGCGGTCCTCCAGGGCGTTGTGCTGGATCACTCTCTGCCAAAGCACAGGGCAGCCGTTAGGTCACCAAATGGGCTCTGCTCCCCCCCCCCCAAAGCATCCCAGTTTCCACATGTGCAGCAAAAGCACCAGATAATTCAGAAGCTTGTCCCTCAAGAATTCTCAAAGCAAAGCTGCTGTAAGAGCCGACATGCTCCAGGCCAGCTCAAGTGATCTCACTGGAAGGGGCAGCAGAGCAGGGAAAAGGGAGTCCCTGTGATCTGCTTTCAGGTCCCTCTCTTTGCCTCCAGCTTTCTGGGAAGGACAAGCTATGACGGACTGTGAAATGGATTCAAAACACATGTAAGAGGGAGAACACCTCTATGCACACAGCTTCTGCGTGAAGATCAGGAGTTGAGGGGTGGCCTGCGTGCCCCCAGCCCCCGTTACACATTTGTTGCCTTAGTCAGACTGAATACCTGGAAAATGCTTGGCTCAGCGTCACTGGAGCATTTCGGGTATAGAGATGTGAAGGCCAGAAAAGAACACCACCACCAAGAAATTGAGGGGGAAACATTTCCCCCTCTTTCCACTTTTTCTGGGTTTTTATCCATTATTTTTGTTTCCCCCCAGGCCTTCACACCTCTATTCAGGTAATGATATGGATTTAATCAATCAAGTCAATGAACAGATTTCTAAGGAGTGGCGCCAGCGCTACCACTGGAAGCCCCACCAACCAAAGAAAGGCTCTGGCGACTCCTTCGTCCGTGCATAGAGAGACGACATTTTAAAACCAGAAAGGCGCGAACAAAGCCTTGTCAAAAGAGTGAGGGATTCGCTTCTTCTCTGCCACGGAAATATATTAAGGGGAAGGATTAAGGCCCCACCAGGCTGTCTTCGGCTCTCTCGTTCCACTTGTGGCGTTTGATGCTCTCATCCTTCACAGCCTGTTTCAGTTTGTCAAAGATGTCGTCATGCTCGTTGCCCTTCTCTTCCGTCATGAAGCGAGCAAACTCCTCCTGGAGGGTCTCCCAGGCAACCTGCAGATTGGGAAACAGAGTCCGGCCTTGAGAAGCGGCTCAACACTGGAGGCATCAGACTGGGCTCAGAGAAGCGCTGAGGCCAGCAGATAGGAAGCAGATCTAACACGATATGTGGAAACTGACTCGCATCAAACACATCAACTCACATGCCCCGTGTAATAACAGGGGGGCGGGGGGGGGGGACCACCTGTGCCCTGACACTGAAGATGCCCAACACGGAATGATAACCGACACAGCCACTTCTGTGAGGGAAGTGCAAGGTTGAACTGGAGAGGGTGGGTGGGGCGCAGCGGAGACATCAGACGGCATATGAGAAAGGGCTGTTTCCAGGGCTGTGCAGAGAGGGTTGCTATGCAGGAAGAGAGATGAGGTGGGAAGAGATGCCAGAGGCATGTGGAAAGAAGGGAGGGAGGGGGCAGGCGGGCTGTGGGGCTGGCTGAGGAGTAGGGTGGGTGGAAGAGGCAGTTTAAAGGACCAGAACTGGTGATGGCACAGAACTGAGGTGGGAGTGGCAAGAACACCAGAAGAGCCCTGCTAAATCAGATGAGCATCCTGCCCCCGCAATGGCCAACCCGATGCCCGAAGTGGGAATCCCGCAAGCAGGACATGGGGGGGGGTGTCAAGAAGAAACCTTCAGCCACACGGGGCTCACTGAGACTGCACGGCTCCAGGAAAGCAGCCTGGGTGTCCACACACCTTCTCCCCAAAAGGGAGCAGCGTGAATGGATTTCCCAAGGGGCTTGAACTAACCAGCTGCAGAGTTCTGCAAAGAGGCGTGCACCTCTGAATCTGCTCCAAGGACATGCCTGGCCTTCATGCACTTGCCATTGTGGGCAATCCTTTGCGTAACCCTAAAATGAATCTATGACAGGCTTCCTCAACCTCGCCCCTCCGGATGTTTTTGGCCTACAACTCCCATGATTCTGAGCTAGCAGGACCAGTGGTCAGGGATGATGGGAACTGTAGTCTTGAAACATCTGGAGGGCCAAGTTTGAGGAAGCCTGATCTATGAGAACAGGGGGGGGAGGGGAGGCGGGCAGCCCCCCTCCAAAGAGCAGGCTTGTTTCGTGTGCCGTTGCATCTGTCCTTTTGCGGGGACAGAAAAGGAGGCCCAGGCGAGGCGCTCTTCCGCTTGCACACGTCAACCCCAAAAAGTCTCACCTCCACGGCCTTGTTGGGCAGCTGCTTGTCTGTCCACTGCTTCAGCTTGATGTCCACCGTGGTGTTGAAGGTGCCCGAGTTTGTGGTTTGTGCTGCTGGGAGGTAGATGTTTTCTATCACGTGCGTCGAGACCCTGTCCCACAAGGTCTTCTGAAGGATCTCCTCCCTAAAAAGGGCGGGGGGACAGCCAGAGGTCACTTTGCATCCCCACAGGGGGCCCAGAGAGAGAGACCCAGTGGCAAAAAGAGGCTTGTTCCCCAGGAGAGACTCCCTCCTCCCCAAGCCCCCACAAGGGAGACCAGCAAGTAGCACAAGAGGCTGTGGCGTTTCAGAGCTTTCAGCAGTTCTGGACTTGCTCAGTGCCGAGCTCTGTGCTTTTGCTTTTCTGTGTTATTCTGGTTCTAGTATATGTGTGACTGAGCATTTTTTTAATTGCTCTGCAAGCAGGAATTCAGTTCCAAGGGTTTGAGCATGGGCATTTTTGTGTATACACACAACCAATAGACAAAAATCCGCCAGTACATCTAGAAAAAGAGGTGTTGGTACTGCGTACCTTTGAGTATCCCCAGAAAAAAAGCACTGCGCTCAACCCTTGGAGCTGAACCCCCACGAGACGCCACTGCATGAAGCAAATGGATGAGAGTGTAGTCTGCTGAAAACCAGCTTCACTGCAAAATGTACAAAACAAGTAATCATTGTTGGAAATGTAAAGAAAAGGAAGGTACTTTTTACCACATGTGGTGGGTCTGTAAGGAGGTGAAGGCTTTCTGGGAAATGATCTATAATGAACTTTTTAAAATGTTGAAATATGCATTTGTAAAAAAAAACCATAAGCCTTCTTACTAAGTATTGTAGGTAGTGAAATACATCAGCAAGATAAAAGACTTTTTATATGCAACAACTGCAGCAAGAATATTATTAGCCCAATGATGGAAGCAAGAAGAGAAACCAACGAAAAAGAGGGGCAGACGAAATTAATGGACTATGCCGAGTTGGCAAAACTAACAGGGAAAATTCGGAACCAGCAAGACCAGACTTTCCTGAAAGGCTGGAATAAATTTACAGAATACTTGAAAGACAACTGTAAACAACTAACTTTGCTAGTAGGGCTGCAAGAAGTTTTGTAGGGGTTTATCAATTATTGCAAAGTATAATTTAAGAATTGTTGATTTGTGATTAGGATTTAATAGTAATAATTATAATTCCAGAATGCAGTATTAGATAATAAGTGGGGAAACCCACTTATGCAGTATTAGATAATAAGTGGGGAAACTCGGCATAGTCCATTAGAGCAGTGTTTCTCAACCAGTGTGCCTCCAGATGTTTTGGGACTACAACTCCCATCATCCCTAGCTAGCAAGACCAGTGGTCAGGAATGATGGGAGTTGTAGTCCCAAAACATCTGGAGGCACACTGGTTGAGAAACACTGCATTAGAGGAGGAGGGAAGTCTCAGGCTGTTGTAGCCAAATGCTTTCTATATTATATATAAGTTGAACGTTACGTTTAAAATATTTGCAAAAACTAATAAAAATTATTGTATATAAAAAAGAAAACCAGCTTGACTGCAGCTTACTTCCCAAGGCAAGCAGCAGCAGCAGCAGCAGCACCACCCAAGCCTTGGTCAGGAGCAGATCCCTGTGATCGTGAGGATCATCCAGCTGGATCACTGGAAACCCTTTTCGCTCCTCCAGTTGCTTCTTAGTAAGGCCAGCCAAGCTCCAGCCTTTGCTTGATTGCTACGGAGAGTGTCTCCCTTCTGTGGTAAACTCAAAATTGCCAAGTGAGCCCAGATGGGTCCAGACTTGCTCTGCTCTTTAAAAGTAGAGCAGGCAGCCAGGTTTTCAAACCTTGTAAGAGTTATTTATGAGAACTTAAAAGGAACTGAAGAATTTAAAGCAAAAGCAAAATGACACCCCCCCCAAAAAAAAACCCCTCTAAAAGCACGGACTGCTGTTGTGTTTGGCCAAATGATGATTTACATCAAGCTCTGGCCCAAAGCAAATCAATCCATTCAGCGAACGCTGTTCCTGGAACGTGACACATTTCAGTTCACCCATCAAAGCCTCCTGGCCTGATCTGGCAGGTGAGGATCTAAAAGGCTCCACAGGGAACTGCCTACCTGGGAGAAAAGAGTCTCCAGCGAGAAAACATTGCGTTGCTAAAACGGGATCCAAGAGGGTCAACTTCCTGGCGGTCCCCAGCCCTGAAGGCTGCAAAGGAGCACTGCAGGAGGGGCTGTATGTGCACACACACATAGCCATGCAACCATCCCAGGTCCTGGCTCGGTCTTTGCCAAACTGGGCAAGAGATGCACACAGACACAGCTTCCCAGACTGAATAGAGGCCTTTCATAAAGTCCAACTTTTCAGGGTGCAGACTCTCCCCTCTTTCCTTTTTGGTTTTCATTTAAGTAAAGAGCAGAGTGTTTACAGCCTTCTGCAAAGAGTTGCTTTTGCCTATATTTAGAAAAGACTCTCCCCTCTCTGCTGGCTTCTATAACTCATGGATGAAGAACAGTCAAGAACAGACGCTAGGATTTCTCTGAAGAGAGCAGCAAACTTGCCAGTCCTCCCCCAGAATGGCCAGGGGTTGCCAAAGTCAGACACGCAGAACCAATAAATGTTTTATAGGGGGAAAGGAGTGGATGGATCCCAGATGGGCTTTTCTGGGGTGTATGGCATCATCACAGGATCACGGAGAATGCAGGGCAGCCTATTTTAATCTTCACAGAACCTGCTCTATAAACTAAAAAGCCAGCACAAATGAAGAAGAAAAAATAATAATCTCCGACTAATTACTGTACCAGTGCTTTGGTGTCACCTGGCTCAAGCTTATGACTTCATCGAGGATTTCGTTCTTTGCTTTTTCAAACAGTTCATTCTAGACAGAAAAACAAGAAGCATTTGTGGCCATTGAGACGCTTGCGATAAGTCAGACGGATGAATGTACACGGAAATGCTGTGCGGATTCAGAGCCCTGGGGCTATCTAGCCCAAGGATGGGCAAACGACAGGCCACTCCTTCAATGAAATTAACTGAGTGGCCCCCTTCAAGCAGCGGTTCTGATGTTTCATTGAGCTGCTCAAGATGCCCTGATTCCCCTCCCAGGTCCAGTCCTTCCCCCTCCCCCTCCCTCCTGCCCCCACCAGCCCATGTGCGTCCCAGGACAAAAGCACAAAATGCTACACAGGAGCACTGATCAACAGGTCTCCCTAAGGAAGCGGCTCCATAACTGCAGCAGCAGTGCCAGCAAGACGGGGCTCCCATCCTGGGTAAAATGCAGGCCAGCCCTCTCCCATCAAAGCTCCCCCGAAACGAGGATGGAGACCAAGGCCCACTCTGGCTCTCAGCCAGGAAATGGACTTACCCGGTCAAGTTCTCGCAAGCGGGGGTAGTTATTCTTCCACTCAGTCTCCAGATTAAAACGGGTTGCTATGGGGAGAAATTAAGGGGAAGGGAGGTCAAATCCGTGGCGAGTTTATCTGGAGCCAGAGATTCACCCTCAAAAGTGAGTGGGCAGCAGCCAACTCCTGCACCTGCTCCTTTCTGCAGCAGCTCCTGCCCCACAAAGGCTCCCATGGGGACCTGACTGAATGAGCTACGTTGATTGTGGAAAATGAGGTGGGGGGGCCCTTTCTGTGCCTGGAGCCCACACATATGGAAGGTGCCCATGCCTGATGTTTCATCCAAGTCAAACAATGCACACGACATGTTAAAGAACCAGGTTGGGAAACACGTCCATTCCACACACACACACACCCAAGCACATGTTTTCCCTTCGTACAGGGAGGCAAGCACATTCCAACACATGGATCCTGTCTTCAACGGTGTGTCACTTGCAAACTGCGGCGCAGCTTAAAATGTTTGCAGAGCGCCTATTTCTATTGATTGCATACAATTTATACACAAACTTCAAAGCAGTTTACAAAATAGGTAAAACAATAAAATTGTCAGTAAGGAAAAATGACCATCATTCAAAACTTTCAAGAATTAAAACAACAGACTAACATTCCCACTTTTTAAGATAAGCCCAGAAAGCAGTTTCAAGCAAGAATCCTGAGGAGGGCCCAGCAATACTCCCCATATCCAGGGGAATCAGACACCAGGACAGGCCCGGCACCTGAGAAGAGATGGACTCCTCAGTCCAAGGTTTCCTACGGATCTGCCAGCACAACTGTTACCTTTGAAAGCGTCCGCCTGCTGCTCCACAGACTCTCGCACCATTTTCCAAAAACAGTCCGACACGGCAAGGCTGAGGTTCCGCGTGGTCACCTGGTGGGCCTTCAGCATGCAGTTCCTGCAAAGGACACAACAGCGACACAAACACTGGGGCAGATTTGTGAGCAATAGAACAACTTCCCCAACAAAAAAATTAAAGAAGCAAACGCAGGGGGAAAGAGGGAAACATCACTAATGTTTGATGTTTTATCGCTTCTTATTATTATTCTGTAGCATGCCGCCCAGAGTGGCTGGTGAAACCCAGCCAGATGGACAGGGTATAAGTAAAATTTTTATTCTTCTTATTATTATTATTAGTAGTAGTACCGTAGTAGTAGTTGTGATTCCTGCATTGCAGGGGGTTCGACTAGGTGATCCTACAATTCTACGGTTTTCCTCTGGAGCCAAGAGACTGTATAATTTCATTGTGAGACATCAGAAACAAGGATCCACAAATGGGTGGCGCCCAGGCCCCTGCTGTTCCCCCACATGGAGAAGGGGCATATAGCCCCCCAGTTTCACTGTGCAAAGCTGGGGATGATGTCCCCTCATTAGCTCCAAACTGAGGCTCATTGTACGGTCCAGAGAAAGGAGGGCTGCTGACCCCAGGGCGTGAATTTGAGAAGCCGCCCAGAGTGGTTGGGGAAACCCAGCCAGATGGGGGGGGGGTATAAATAATAATAATAAGAATAATAATAATAATAATAATAATAATAAACAGAAAGATGGACAGAGCGTAGAAGCACATTCTGTGCTACTGTCCTGTGGCAGGATGCAATTTCTCAGCCAGAATGAAGCTCCAGCCCTAAAGCACAAGGACTAAGGACTAGGGAGCAGACACAGAAGGACCTGGCAGTGGCACAGGGCTGGATTTTAAAGGAAGGGAGAGTCCATTCACCTGGGGTTGTCTCCAGTGGTAGCTTTGCATTAACGGAAATCATTTGCGCTCATGCAAAGGCCAAGTGCCCCCATTTCTACTGATCTTTCCTACCTACTGAAGTTCTCTGCACTATATCCCACACTGTTACCAAGAGCCCCTGAACCCCAGGGGGCAGCTTTCCAAGACATGAAGTGTTTTCCATTAACACAAAGCCATTGCTTGGATACAACCCCTTTAGGTTTTCCTATGAATTATCTTCAGGTCCAAATCCCTCCAGGAATGTTGCACACAACCGCTGCATTTCTCCAGATCAGAGGCTGGGAGTTTCTGGATTATTCCCGAGGCTATTTCCACTGGGCTCTCGCACAGGATTAACCCCACACTTGACATTTCTGAGGGCTGAAAGGTCCACATTTTGGTGATGAAAGCTTCCGCCGCTCAGCAGGGAAGTCATGTGGAGTCGGAAAGTCTTTCAGGATGGCCCGTTCCAAGCAACCCCCCAGGCGATCACACTTTGCTTCTTGATAAACCATTTCAGCCCATGTTTCACACAAACCACCCCCTAAAGCCTGTACTGCCCACTGGCACGAAAACCAGCAAGAGGCACTTCAAAAACAAGAACAAATATTGGCATACTTGAGTAGTTTGGAGCTTTGGAAAAATTCCTCTTCATACTCTTTAATAGATTCAATACTTTCGCAGCTATTTCCTAGAGGCAGCCGGGTTGGGGGGGGGAGAGGGAGGGAGAGAGAGAGGGAGAAAAAACACACTCAGCACTGTCCAGCATATGCACTGTGCCTCCACCCGCTGGCCCAATGCAAAGCTGGGATTACCTCTTCCTGTGACGACTGCAAAATACCCAAGCGCCTTCATTGGAAAGAGTTTGCCTTCAATGATCTGCTGGATCTGTGAAAACGGGAAAGCAGCAAAGCTGATCTCGTAGGAATTCTCAGCTTTCCTTTACTCAAACAGTGAAACAAGATAACAAATAGGAAAGTGTGGCTGGGGGGGGGGGCTTCTTAGCCTGGCAAAAGCCCATGGAAGCCAGCCCTGAATCAAGTTCTGGGGCTTTAAAAACCCTCTGCAACAGCCTAGAGCTGATGCATGCTTTAACTACCGGTATCTGCAGAGTGCTTTAAAAATAAGGAGCAGTCTCTTTTTCAAAAGGAGCAATTATAACATGCTTACACACAAAAAACCTGAGAACGTTTAAATGTTGGACTAGCTCCCAGGGAGCAACTTTTCTCATAAGCTATAACCGCTTATATAAAAAAAGAAAAGAAAAAAGGAACATTTCCACATACACACTCCTGGGGGAGCCCACAAAAGTTTGCTGACTTGCTGACTTCAGAAAGCAAGCTTTCCTGGTGCCGCAGTCAGAGAAAAGCCTGGACAAAACCCCTGGCCTTTTCAGTTGTGGCCCCAACCCTCTGGGACTGCCGCAGGCCCCTCCCTCTGCTCAGCCCATGCAGAAGAGAGAGAAGCGGATTTAAAACACCTCCCGGAGACTCATCTGTCTACAGGGGCCCTTACTGGCTCGTGCATCACTGCTGTGTTGTATTTTATGTGTGATATAGAAGTAACTTTGAATTTTAATATTATATGATTTTATGCAAAACCCCTTTGGATTCTGTGTATTAAGCATTATAATATGACTAGAGCAGAGATCATGACTAAACATTAAGAAGAACTTTCTGACATTAAGAGCTGCTCAACAGCGGAACGGACTCCCTCAGAAGGTGGTGGACTCTCCTTCACTTAAGGTTTTTCAACAGGGGCTGGGTGGCCATCTCTCACGGGCTGTTTAGCTGTGATTCCTGCTTTACAGAAGTTTTGACTAGATGACCCTTGGAGTCCCTTTCTATCAATATTTTTGATCAATCAAATCAACCCAGAAGCAAAAATCAGAGTCACGTAGCGTCTGCAGAGCAAACCTGAAACCTTTGAGAACAGAAGCCATCTAACGACTCCCAACAGCTCTGGGCATCAAATTGTCAAAATAAAAAGTCCCTCTGGGATTTTCCAGCAGAAGTTTCTCTTCTTGCCCTCCCCAGAGGCCCTGCCAGCATCTGCTGGACAAAATCATTCCTCCACATCCTCCTCTTCCTCACCCTGCTTGGACTGGCCACGTTTTTCTCGGCGAGGTCCACTTTTGTCAGAACAAAGATTGTCCTCCTGCCCTGAGGGTCCATTTGGCTGACCAAGTCAGTGACGATGCTGCGCTCGGCGTCCACAGACCCATCTGGAAATGAAGCAGATTTGCCATAACCTCGCAAAACATGCAAATTGTTTTCAGCAATGAGGCAGGAGCTGAACAACTTATTTGAAGTCGAAATAAATTAAAAAATTGTCCAGTAGCACATTAGAGACCAACTAAGTTTGTTCTGGGTATAAGCTTTCGTGTGCATGCACACTTCTTCAGATACACTGAAACAGAAGTCACCTGACCCTTATATATAGTACTGAGAGGGTGGGGTGGGGTTTTTCTCAGGAGGGTAGTAGGAGATGGGTGATTGACTCAATGGGTATGGTAAACCTGTTGACAGGTTATGGTAAACCTGTCAACAGTCATTTAACAATTGTCAATTGTCACTATATATAAGGGTCTGGTGACTTCTGTTCCAGCGTATCTGAAGAAGTGTGCATGCACACAAAAGCTTATACCCAGAACAAACTTAGTTGGTCTCTAAGGTGCTACTGGACAATTTTAAATTTTATTTATTTATTTCGACTGCGTCAGACCAACACAGCTACCTACCTGAATCTAAATTCATTTGAAGGTAAGAGCTAAACCCAGAACATGCCTAGTGGTTCAACTTGGGGACCCAGAAGGCACAAGTGATTAACAGAGTCCCAAAGCCAGAAAAAAGAAGAGGCCAGCTAATTCCATCCCTCTGCCCTGCCCTGCCCTCCACAACCCCAACCACAAAAAAGGAGCAGGCATGGTCTGTGCTCCCAAAAATCAGAGCGAATGACGGGTAACCAAGACACAAGGACATTCCAGTTGTTCTCCGACCTCCTCCTTTACCTTGAATGCAAAGGATGATGGCGTTAGGATTCTGCATGTAGGCTTTGCTGATGCTGAAGATCGTTTCCTTTGTGTCTGGGGCCATCCCTGACGTCACCGTCTGTGAAAAGAGATCAAGAAGGGCAGGAAAAGAGCAACAGGTGGTGTCAAAGAACTGGGAGGAAGCAGAGGGCTCAGATATCCCTGGCAGGTGCATGCTCAGCTCTTTCAAAAAAGCTCTCCTTGGAAGGAGATTCCACAGCGTCTCTCGGCAGCTTATTTCAAGAACTGCTCTCAAGTTCTTGAAGGCAATAAGACCATAAGAGCAGCCCTAACATTATGATATGTATGTGAGAGAGAAAGTGTTATGTATAAATACGAGCCAAGCATTCTTCCACCTCACTGTGGTTATTAGGAGAAATTGGGGCCAACCAGGCAGCTGATGATAATGGAAGAACAAATCTATAGGTTATAGTTTTTCTGTGTCCAGGGCAGCTGTCTCCCAGCTCCATCTGGTACGCAGGCGGAGACCCTACCTGCCCGCAGACTGTCTCGCCTGAGTGGTGCATGCGCTAGTTATCTCCCGCTTGGACTGCTGCAACACGCTCTACATGGGGCTACTTTTGAAGGTGACCCAGAAACTACAACTAATCCAGAATGCGGCAGCTAGACTGGTGACTGGGAGCAGCGGCCAGGACCACCTAACACAGGTCCTGAAAGACCTACATTGGCTCCCAGTATGTTTTCGAGCACAATTCAAAGTGTTGGTGCTGACCTTGAAAGCCCAAGAGGCTCAGTGGTTTTGATCACAGCACTACTTTCAAAGTGTTGGTGCTGACCTTTAAAGTCCAGTATACCTGAAGGAGCGTCTGCACCCCCATCGTTCTGCCCGGACACTGAGGTCCAGCACCGAGGGCCTTCTGGTGGTTCCCTCGTTGCGAGAAGCCAAGTTACAGGGAACCAGGCAGAGGGCCTTCTCGGTAGTGGCGCCCGCCCTGTGGAACGCCGTCCCATCAGATGTCAAGGAAAGAAACAACTATATGACTTTTAGAAGACATCTGAAGGCAGCCCTGTTTTGGGAAGTTTTTAATATTTGATGAATCATTGTATTTTAATATTCTGCTGGAAGCTGCCCAGAGTGGCTGGGGAAACCCAGCCAGATGGGCAGATTATAAATAATAAATTTATTTTTATTACTTTATTTATGATGATGATGATGATGATTATATCACAATTAGTAATAAGGCTGGGAAAGCAGTGCACAGATGATAAAACAAATCATATCAAAACTAAACACAATAAAAGATAGCGAAAAATTCCACCTCTCACCAACTTTCCTGTTTACTTGGCACCAAAATTCAGTTAACTGCATTGTCAGGTGGGCGATTCCAAAGTGAAGGCGCCACCAATGAGATCCCTCTGCCTGAAGTGAGTCTGGGAAAAGCCCACTGCAGCCCACCTCCAAGGGACAGGGAGGATTAGAGGGGGAGAAGCATCGCCTACTCACGCTAATGACGCCCGGCAAATCCACCAGCACCATCCTTTGCAGGCCAGGACCCTTAACGCTGAGGGAGATGGTCTGCAGAAGGAAACAAGAAAGAGCGATTTCCATGTCAGGGAGCTTCCTTTGTAAAGAAAAAGAATACGTAGATAACAATGCTCAGGGCGCCCCACAAGCCATTTCTGGATGGGGACCCAAGGGAGCTCTGGGACCATTCCCAGGGATCCAGAAACAGCCAGGCCTCACCTCAGTGCTGACGGTGCAGCCGTCACTCACGCTCTTCCTCATTCTGATCTCAATCTCATTCCTCAAGGCTGCAAGCTGTTGAAGCACAATCAGAGGTCATAACCAGAAACAAGGCACAGCACCATTCCAACAGGTGTCCAGTTCCATTTTCTTTATTTTAACAGGGAAAGGCACGTTCAAGGCACATGTTTGTCTCCCCCCCCCAATGAAAGTGATCAGGTGTACAATGCAAACGATTTCCATGGCTGCAAAAAGCTTGTTTCTTCAAACTTACATCCTCCTCCTTGGTCAGGTCAAACTCTCGAGAGCTGTCCTTGAACATGGCCACGTGGTGGGGACCTTCGCTGAGGGTGACCTAATGGACCAAGGGGAGAAACAGCAGCAGATAGCAATTAAAGCAAAAACCCTCTGAGCAAGTTTTACGAGAGCCACACAAGGAGGGTGACGGATGCCGATTGTGCCTCCAATACTTGCCGATTCAGCGTACTCACCTTAACGGGCGAACGAGTCATCATTTCTCCAGAGCCTCGAGGGAAGATCCGGGCTTGAGCGATCATCTCGAGCACACTGGTTTTTCCAGCGCTCTGATCTCCAACCACTACAACCTTAAATGAAAACATTCAAATCACCAGCTTTTAACAGAAACTCATGTGCCACCCACCCTCGACCCGTGACAAAGTGCACTTTTTACCAGCTACTCTAGATTATATATCCGGAATTGGCTTCCCTAGTTGTGTTGTTGTGGGGGGGGGGGAGCTTTTCAGAAGATAAATTCAGAAGATTCCATTGTATTTATTTATAGGAAATGAAGAAGCTAGTTACTTTTTACTTAAGATGTCCCCAAATCGAGCAAAACGTTGCCTATCTACTGTTAAAAAACAGCAACACATGTGGTTGAACTGGAGGGCATTAAACTATGCCAGTCTTTATTGCAAATGTGAAATGGTTGAACACTGATCACTCACTTACCCGAGGTAAATGATCATGGGTGTTATAGCTGGCATCGTAATCCGACAGAGTATCCAGGACTTCAGAATACATGTCAATCAAAGATTTCTAAGAACAAAAGAAGGAAAGAAGGAAAGCTAATTTGAACGGTGCCCAAAGCATCAGGAAGGCTTCTGGCAGCACCGAAAAGCAAGTGACTGTTTGCTCTCCTATCCCTGCAGCTTAATCTATGGGACCAATTATGGCAGGACAGGCTGCATCTTACACTGGAACCAGGATAGGACAACAGGATAGGATCACAGAATCCAAACTGGCATTTCCCTTCAGAAGGAGCACCAATCACTCAAGGGAATGGCTTAATTTTTTTTATTAACCAAAAGTACTGCTGAAAGGTGTAAGCACAGATGAGCAAAGATGGAATAGAAGGCCCGGAGCTGGGAAAACTGGTGAAGTTTTATGCACATTTTGCATGCAGGGGGGATACCTTCAGCTTCCTCTGGTGGATGCCTTTGTCGTCTTTCTGCAAGACAATCTTCCTGAGCTCTTTGTTCTCCTTCTCTAAACGCTCAAGCATCCGTTGGTATTTCAACTGCAAAACAATAACACAACTTTGAAAACCGGGGGGGGGGGGGGCGAGGAGGGTCAGGGTCAGGAGGGGAGTATGAAGGCAAAGGAAAGGAGACTCAGTGCTAACAGGGCCCTGCTCTCTTGAACCAAATCTGCCCTAGCTGCAGAGCTACATTACCATCATCAAACAAATGAATTGCTTAATGGACTCTGACCTGATGAAATGTAATAGAACAAATTGGAATCAACTGATGAAATTCAACAGAAAGCATGGCATCCTTGGCTGAAATCATAAGCACAGTCACTTAAGGAAGGATCCTGATTGAATACAGCAGAAACAAACCAGGATTAAAATTGGGCAGTGATGTAAGATAGAACCAAATGAAGGGGGGGGGAAGGAAAGATTTGGGAAGGTCCTTTCAACTTGAACAGTGGAATTTGCACACTCGCAAATGATCTGCCACCCAGAGAGTTGTGCCATTCACCTTTTGTTTGTTTCGCTTTTAAATATTATAGAGGCTCCCCCCCCCGGTCCTTCAATATGGGGCCTGGTCGACATGAAAGCTCTGGAAGTGAATGAATTTGCAGTGAGTCAGACCCAATTCCTTTTCCCCGTGTGAATTCTGGCCATAACACCGGCAAGGCTACCCTACCTGAGTGCGCAGGAGTTCTTCTTGCAGCTGATCTACCTTTTCTTTGTCAGAAACCTGCAAGAGTCACAAGCATAAATGTTTTTTATGTTCAGGAGACCAAAAATACAAGAACAAACCCGACCACTCCTCGCTGTTGGTGGAGCTGAGCGCCATCTATTTCACAAGAACCATCCAATCAAGTTTTCTTTCTCAAAGCGACAGAGAAAGAAACTCAGGTGGGGGGGGGGGGAGAGAAGCATCTCTTTAATTCACGTAACTTGAGATAATGGCTGGTACACTCATTCACCCCTTTAAAAAGAGAAGTCAACACATCTTAGTATCACTTTACAACCCCAGAACGTTACTTGGCAGGGCAGCCTCATGTGCAGTCTTCGTTAAATCGTAATTCTAGATGCCACCAAGCACAGGGTTATTTGCTTAAGCCCCTTTGAACTCGGTGGGTCTGGTAGGTGTGCTGATGCCCAGTGGTGGGAGGCATGTGCCAGGATAAGTAAAGACCCAGGAGTTTGGGAAGGAGCCCTCTTTTGGCTGCCAGGCTTTGCTTCATATACTTCACAGCCCACTAATGCCTCAGGGTCAACTGGATCTTGCGGTGAACCGTTCCAGTGTGGCAAAGCCTTCTGTTCTACTCCACATATGCAAAGAGATTTCTAGAGCTGGTTTTTATAAAAAAGGAAGTCCTGTTTTTGCTCTGGCTCCAGAAATGGCAGTCAAGGCCACAAACAACTTTGCTGTACAGGAGAAGTCGGAGGAAACTCAAGATGGAAAAATGCCTGATTGGAAACATCCCAACTGCCATCCAGCACATGAGGACAGAGAGAGGACATTGGTGTGAGTGCTCTGACTCCCACCAAGAGATGCTAGACATGGCTAGCGACACACTTCCCTCCAGATGGGCTGGAGGCCCAGACACTCATCTCAAAGAAGGCCCACACTTGCCAGCAGGCCTCTAAGGGCTAGCCGTTGTCCCAAGGGGCAGCCAGAAGCCCTACTTTGAAACAGGAAGCAACTTATAAACATGTTTTGAGCATGTAAAAGGTCCGGTTTTAATGACCAAGAAGAAACAAAAAAACCATAACAGCTTCCACTGGCAATTAATAGGCTGAGCACACTGAAACAAACTCGGAATGGGTGAATTTCCAGGTTCAAAAACTGTGTTTGTTAGGTACATGAGAAAACTAACTGCCTAGTGAAAACTTGCAAGTTTAATTTGCTCTCCTATAATCTCTCTCTCCTGCACACATGCATGGACACACCTCTGAGCATGAATGTGGGGGGGAGCTCCTTTCCCCTTTGGAATCTGAACAGAAAGCAGAGGTCAGTTCACACTGCCTTTTACTGAGCTGCCTACTGGTGACCCTGGAGCTTTCGCTTGGGGGTGTGTGTGTGTTACACTGAACTTTTGTTTGACAATTTCTGGGAGAGGGAGATGGAGTCCTCCCATTCTAACTTATTTGCCAAACGCTGCAGGTGATAAAAGAAGCAGGCACACACGCCCAAAGGAGGCTGGTGATGCACGTTTTTAGATTCTCAGGATGGAGACAGTTGACTGCCCTTTATAAAAGCAAAAAAAAAAAAAAAAAAAACAGCCACTGACATGCCCATCAGACCAGTCATCTGGCTGGGGAGGGAAGCAGAGGTGTCTGTGGGCACCAGGAGCAAAGAGCTGGAATGGCACACAGCACAGGGGCCAACTGCCAAGGTCCTGCTCGTTTCATCACTGCTTGTGCAGGACACGTTCTTTGTGCCTTGTGGCTGCTGTCACATTTTCAGTAACTCCCACCAACACCATGGGCAGGCTGGCCACAATCCATGGCTCTGCAGGGCTCTCCGGCACCTGCAGACCTCTGTGCAATGGAGAACGCCCTCTCCGTGCTGAAGCCAGAGTCAGCTTTGTACACACAGCAGGACATGCAAAGCTGTTCCCAACAGCTGAGCGAAAAGGCCAGCACACTCTCCCTGCACTGAAGCCAAGGAAAAGCCTGAGCAGGCGCCACTATATGGCAGCGTGGAACAAGCAGGCTTCTGAGGCACTGATCCAAACGCAAGCAAGCCCAGGCGCTCCTGGTTTCGGAAGACATTTCTGCTTCTAGCAGTTCCCCATTTCTACAGCTGCTCCTCATCTTCACAGGATTTGGTCCCCACTTGCAAATAGCATGCAAGGGGGCTCCGGTGAAAAGTCATGTGTACCTGTGTGTTGTGTCTATAATGGGGTCTGTTTCATGGGACCATTGCTCAAATTTGCAGTCGCTCTGCCATGAATGGATATTTGTCAACCCAGAGGAGCTACATCCCATGTCGGTCATATAAACCAGCAAGGCCAGGGCAGCCCCTATTTAAAAGCTGCCCTAAGCAATTTCCCTATTCAAAATTATGATCACGAAGAGTGCGAGGAGGAGAGCTGTGCTGGATCGGACCAAAAAGGGTCTCTCTTACTTCCAGCAGGGGCCAACCAGGTGCTTCCAGGTGGCTCATAAAGGCATCCACTCTCCCCTTTGTTTCCAGCGCTGGGGATTCAGAGAGAGAGAGAGAGAGAGAGAGAGAGAGAGAGAGAGAGAGAGAGAGAGGCAGGGACCGTCTCCCTTCCTGCACTGCACGTGCAGGGTGGATTAGATTTAAATCACAATTTAAATCACTAGTCAGTAAGACTTGATTTATATAAAAAAATTTTTTGCAGAAAGACTCATTCTTGTGGTATAATCTTAATACTGGTATTTACAAGATGAAGGTTTCATTTTTGGAATACCGGTAATAAATTTTTAGAGTAGTTTTTACAGTTATATATCAAAAAGAACTGATTTGGTTATACTATTAGAAATACATAGACAGATAATTATGAAATTATTGTGAGGTTTAATAAGTTAATTGTTTATATTTGGACAACTTGTGGCCCTTGTGGTTTCTTCCAACTCTATGATTCTATTTCTTTGGAGGTCTTTAAGCAGAGGCTTGACAGGCATATGTCAAGAATGCTTTGATGGTGTTTCCTGCTTGGCAGGGGGTTGGACTGGATAGCCCTTGTGGTCTCTTCCAACTCTATGATTCTATGAACTTATCTGCTGTACGTTATTGGAAGGAGAAAATTAATCATTTCAATAACAATTTAAACAATTTATTTAACTAAAACAAAAACATTATAGCATATGTATCCATGTTTGTTAACTGATGTGGTTAAACAATAAAAAACACACACAACATAGACTGAGTTTTAGCACACATGAAAAACTTAGAACAAATCTGTATTTCCTAATGAATAGCCTTTGGACTAAAATGTAACTTAAATAGAAAACTATCTTTAGAAAGATTTTTCCTCCAGAAACATTTTATTTAAAAAAATCCAATTTAAATGAAAAAAAATTCATTTTTATCCACCCTGTGCATGAGGTTGGGCTAGATGACCCTCAGTGCCCCTTTCAGCTCCATGAGGCTATGAATACTCAGATACAAGTTAGTAGAACAGGTTAGTGGGTTCCAGAAACAAAATTAAGTGCAGATCTTTCCCACGACGAACATCAGTTTCGATCACATTTAAACCCCAGAAATCGCCATGCTGAAAGACAGTGCTTTGAGAAAACTTTCACAGACAATGAACTGCTGCTAGGTCACTGCCAGGGCCCACAACCAGAGTCGAATCAAGGATTCATTGGTTGGTATCAAATCACAGCGTCCGATTGGGATGGACTGGATTAGATTAGAGCCGATTTTTGGGGAGGGGGGAGTGAGTGAGAGAACAATTGCACAGCACCCCGTGCCTTTCAGTCATCACCTTTCGCTTCTGCTGGGAGGAGCCGGGGCCCATTTGGTCAGTGGCTCTGCTCGCCTCCTCTTCGTGCTGCTGGATTTCCTGCTGCAAGAGAATGAGCTCGCCCAGAAGACCCTGCCGCAAGTTTACAATGAGGAGGAGAAGGGAGAAAAATATGGAGGTGAGGGGAGTGATAATGTTAAACCAAAGGGTGCAACACAAAGGCAGGCAGGGGCACAGGAAAGGGGGAGGCTCAAACAGACACAACAAGAGCGGAACAGAAATCGAGGGGCCACAGCTGCTGCTACCTAGGGGCATTGAGGGCCCCCTTCAGATGTCCTTTTTATTGCGCATCCAGGATGATTCACGCGCACGATGCTATCAGGGCGGTTATACTGATTCAGCTGCAATTGGCGCCTGCCCTGCAGTTTGCTGCAAAAAATGTACTATTACTGAATCCATGACGCGCAACTGCAAATACCCACAATGAAAGAGCAGTCTGGGGAGGCCCTCAGGGTTAAAGTTAAAGAAAGATGTTTTACTATCACTGGAATGTAGGAAGAAGCTGCCTTGTGCTGAGACTGAGCATTGGTCCATCTAGCTTAGTATTGTCTACACAGACTGGCAGCAGCTCTCCAGGGTTTCAGGCAGAGGATATACCCAGGCATAATTGGAGAGGCCAGAGATTAAACACCTGGGACCTTCCTCAGGCAAAGCAGATGCTCTGCCACTGAGCTCCAGCCTGTCCCCTTGTCCCCAGCGCTTAAGGAAACAGGCAACATCCAAGCCAAAAGAAAATGGGGATTGTCTGAATAGCTTTTTAAAACCTCAGAAGCCAAGAAGCTGTGGAATAACAAGGAAAGCGAATCTTTTCTTACTTGGGAAGATCATGCCTTCAGCATGAAACTGAAATACTGTACACACATCAGCATACCAATTGAGCGCTGCCACAAATGTGTACAGATGCAAATGAACAACTGAAACAGTATTGCAAAAAAGTAGTAATAATTTCATTGCTTTGAATGCTCTTAAACAGCCCCATGGCTAGAAAACGACTTTAGAGTGGGGACACAGCACACACATGCACAGACACGAGAAGGTACACATGAAATCCAAATGCACTCTCCTGGGAGATGCATTTTGCAAACACAAACACAACAGGGCTGGAACGAGAAGCCTTAAGAAACAAAGTTCACAGATCCTTGCTATACTACCAAAAAAAGGTCAGTGGTGTTAGCAGTCTCCTACAACTAAGTGGTTCGGTATCTTGGCGACTGCTCTGAACGAGAACCTGCCTTCCATTAGGACACCCTTGTTGACAAAGAAGAAGCCAAATGTCACATCATCCCCCTATTTCGTGCATAGCCCTTTTTGTCAAATCCCATCACTGGCAACCTGCATCGGGAGGAGATCCTGGAACAGCCTCCATTTCACTGGGCAGAAGGGGAGGGACAAACTCAAAGGAAGCAGAGCAGAGCAGAGCAAGCAAGAGTGACTTGGGTGGGTGGGCAGAGGCAATGCTGCGTGTTTGTTCAAAGGATGCATGTCAGTGAAGCAGCCTCTCGTAAGATGCCAAGGGAAGCCCGTTTGGGGAAGTGCTGGGGACTGTGCAGCAGGACAGACCCAGGCAAGCATTCCATTGAGGTGAATGTGCTATTCTTTTTTTAAGCCATATATGGACAGCCTACAACCCTATATACCATCTCAGAGTCCAGCTCAAATTTGTTTTGGAAAGAACGCTTAATCTTCATGGTAGCAGGAGGTCTTTGCCATCCTATTGGCCACTCCTGAAAATTCCCATAATGCTTAAGGGTGCTGCAAGCATCACACTAGTGAGAGACCTTTATGGTACCATAAGGAATCTATGCTTGCTCAATGTCTCTTCTAAATTTCTCCCTGACTTTCTCTTCTTCTGTAGTGGAAAGTATCAGGCTCTCCTGAAAACTGGGATACTACAACAGAGTTAACCTGTGAAACAGTTGTAGTGCATAGACAGAAATGATGCAGATTCGCATGTAAAAAACTGGTGATACCACAGGAACAAATAAACAATTTCTAAGAAAAAAAAGCAAAGGGAGGGGGCTACAAAAAAGTAGAATGAAAACCGGCACAACTACTCAGCCACACGACACCATCTCTCAGACTTTCAAAGTACTGGTGGCCTTATTTTAGCTGCAGGGCCAGAGAGAAGGCAAAGAGTGAACGTTTTGGAACACAAGCCCAAATGCAGTTTCCCACAAAGATCAGGAGTGCAATCCAGAAGGAGGTAGGCGTGCCCTTGGGACTGCGATTCCTGCATTCCGGGGGGTTGGATGGGATGATCTTGGTGTGATGCTATGACCCAGCCATTCCCACCTGGATGAAACACACTTTCGTTTCCCTAGGAAGCACTCGGCATTTCCCTTTGCCCTTGGAAAGAAGCAAACGTCTCCACAATCTCTCTTGCAGTAAATTTAAGGGTCTCTACTTTTCCAGGGACAATCCATTGTCCACCATCTTTGTTATTTAGGCTACTGCACACCGACCTCACTAACGAGGAGAAGGCAAGCAGTCGCGATGACTGTTTACTACCTCCAATACTGGAGGCTGCCCAGCTCTAAATGGCACTTGGGCGAAGAGCGTTGCTGCTGCACTCGGGTCCTGCTTGTGGGCACCTGGCTGGCCACTCTGAGAACAGGAGGGTGGACTAGAGGGTGGACTAGGCTGCAAGGCTCTTCCTGTGCAAGGATCCATGCAGGTAACCTTGTTTCGTAAGAGACTGTAGAAACTGAAGAGGGATTTTGCTCTCTCCTCCGTCTGGAACTGCCACTCAGACACATCCCTTGAATTTATGGAAAATTTGACTCTCTGATGGACTGCTGTGCCAGAGCAAATTCTTCTAAGCAGCCTTTCCAACTGACTAATGGTGCTTGCGTAACCCATCCATTACAGAGGTGTGGCCATTTCAAGAACCCATGGCAGGAAAATTTATAGATAAATTTGCATTAAAAAGGTCTTCAAAGTAGCTTACAAAAACTAAACAAAATCCAGAAAAAAAGACCAACATACATATGCCCATGAATGAATGAATGACTGAATGGAGAGCAACTAAAAATCCAACATCACAGCAACTAAGTCTCATCAGCAAAAGCAGGGCTGCTCTTCCTCACAGGCACACAGAATATCAGCAGAAGCGGCCTGTACAAATGACCGTGCAGGTTTTGTGTGTGCCTGCCTGCCGATGGGTTGGCTTCTTTTGCCTTCCGAAAGTATGACATAATGGCACACACATTTGAGTCACGTTGCTCCTGCTTTTCCTATGGAGTTCCGCTTGCCCCAACAGTTCAGTGCTAAGACCGCCTCTCCTGGTATGTCCTGCAGAGGACCCTAAGGCTTAAAGGTCCCGGGCCCTAAGGAAGCCAGACTATCCTCCACCAGGGCCAGGGCTTTTTCAGTGATGGCTCTGACCTGGTGGAATGCTCTGTCCCACGAGACCAGGGCCCTTGATCTCCTTCTGCAGGGCCTGTAAGACAGAGCTATTCCGCCTGGCCTTTAATTTGAATTAGCCTGATCCTCTAATCCCTTTTCTCTTCCCTTTTCTATGAAAAGGGAACCCACATTTAAATTCTTCCCTAGTCTCCTTGCGGGCCCTAGTAGGACCAACTTGGTGTGTTAGCCCTGGTGATCATTTGATGTCTACTGATTAAAAATGACCCCTGAATTTTTGAATTTTATTGATATTGGTGCTGCATTTATGTTGTATTTTATGCTGTTTTTAAGTCACATTATTATTATTATTATTTATTATTATTATTATTAAGACACTGTGGGGAAGGGGTAACCAAGGCAACCCCCCAGCCCAGAACTAAGAACTAAGTAAAAGGTATTTGGGCTATTTGCTAATTTGACGAGAGAGGATGATGTGGAAACAAACAGGCTACTCCACATTAATAGATGAAGAGTGGAAACAGCCACGCTCATCTTCCCAGGATCTAGCCCACGGGGTGCAGTGGTTAGAGTGCTGGACCAGGACCTGGGAGACCAGGGTGGTTCAAATCCCCACTCAGCTGTGAAGTTCACTGGGTGACCTTGGGCCAGTCACAGCCTCTGTGCCTGCGAGCTTCAATTACAAGGGGGCTACTGCACTCATGTTTTGCTTGCAGGCTTCCCATAAGCATCTGGTTGGCCACCGCAAGGACATAAATCTGGACTAGATGAGCCTTTGGTCTGATCCAGCAGGCCTCATTTTATGCTTGTATCACGGCTCAAGTTGCTGGTGTAAGCTGTAAATGCTGAAACTGCTTGAGTCTTCCATATCATTGAAGCTGCCTCCTTCCCTCCCTGCCACTGGGGTATTGAAGACTGACCAGCAAGGCCATCCTTGGGACTCTATCTATGTCTCAAGGGCAAACAGCAAGGGCAGCAGAGATCCCTCCCTTTGGAAGCTTGCCTGAGCTTGAGCATTTTCTAGGAGCGCTGAAAGATCCGCACTGCACTGGCCAGCATTGAATAACACGGGTGAAGCAGGTGGGGATTCATTTTGGTGCCTCCACAATGCTTCGTATTTTAGTTGGGGATTTCACCTTCCCAGTTTTATTGGTGTGTTTCTAAAAGATGGCTATCCACCTGAGAATGGAGTATACTAGAAAAGCGACACACAAGTCAATGCACTTCTGGTTGGGGCTGCACATGACCAGATAGACGTTTAAAGCAGTATTTCTCTTCACTCCAGGAGGCTCCTTTTGACAAGGTGGGAAGTCTGGGTTAAAACACTGAAGGTTAGAAATTTCTCCATACACCAAGTACGCCCAGGCCAGAGTTTTCAAAGCAGATGCGTCCCACTGATTTCTGACTTGAGTTGCTGGACTTTGACTTCTGTCAGGGTCAACGGCCAGCATGGCCAATGGGGTCGGAGGGGAGATAGGAGCTGCAGTTCAGCTACACACTTCCTACTCCTGGCCTGCAGTCTCCTTACGCTTGTTTGCTACATATGTGAGCAGTTCTCCTTCCAAGCTTACCTTCTTGTATTGTTTCTCAGCTTCACATCCCTGTTCCGTAGCTCGGAATGCCGTATCCCCTGGAGAACCTGGGAAGAAAGAGGAAGGACTCGCGTCACGTGGCACATGTCGCAAAGAGAACAGAGGCTCTGAATGCAAGCCTCTTCTTCCTCTCCCTGCTACACAGGAATCTCCTTTGCCCCCACATACACACATATGGAGAGATCTAAAGCAGGGGTCAGCAGGGGGCTGGTCCACTGTCCCTCAGACCTTGTGGGGGGCTGGATTATTATTTCTTTTTTGGGGGTGGGATGAACGAATTCCTATGCCCACAAATAACCCAGAGAAGCATTTTAAATAAAAGGACACATTCTACTCATGTAAAAACACACTGATTCCCAGACGTTCCGTGGGCTGGATTGAGAAGGCGATTGGGCCGCATCCGGCCCCCGGGCCTTAGTTTGCCTACCCATGATCTAAAGCAGGCACCCCCAAACTTCAGCCCTCCAGATGTTCTGGACTACAGTTCCCATCATCCCTGACCACTGATCCTATTAGCAAGGGATCATGGGAGTTGTAGGCCAAAACATCTGGAGGGCCGCAGTTTGGGGATACCTGATCTAAAGCAAGGCTTGCTTGTTTGCTGGGGGTAGTAAATATGCTGCAGAACACAGAGAATGTGGAGGCCACTGCAGCCACCCTCAGCTATATTCACAGGAAGTATCTCTGCTGATGGAGCAGGAATTCACTGCCAGGCTAGTGTAATGTGCTCTGCTCACCATTCAGGCAGGCAGGCGGGCGGGTGGGTGTCAGTCATGCCCCTCACTATGGCAGGGGCAGGCACTGCCGGTCTGTCCCTGGGTGCAGCAAAAGGCTTTCCTTTATGCAAACAACTGAAAGTTTTAAAATGAAGGATGTACATGAAGCACTGATCTTCTGCTCTCCCTCAGGAACGTTGTTTGCACAAGTTGAAAAACAGAACTTTTATTGGAAACAGCCATCTTCCCTAGCAGACCAGCTCCACGGCATTCCCAAATCATAAAACTTAAAGGTCTCCCATTGTAACCGATGGAAGGCCCTTCTACACTTGCCAGGTTCCCCCCCCTTTGCATTGCATTTAGCATTATTATATTTAGATGGGGAGGAATGTTAAGGGGCAGGTAAAAAAAAGTGCTTTTTACACACCTAATAACAGAAGTAGATCAGAAGCTCCTATGACTTCACTAATCAAATTGTAACCTGTGGAAAACCAGCAAAAAAGGGGAAATAAAAATTATAAATACAAACAAATGGCAAAGCGAATGTGAGACGTTTCTGTCTCAGACACGGCGAGGGCCAGACAGACAGAATGGCAAACTTACCAAACATGGCAGGTGGGTTGAAAAATGATTCACAATGAAGTGAAAATTACATTAGACTTTTTTTCTAAAAAAAATCTGAAAGCACATAGGAGGATCTCATCTACTTGTCATTAGTTTCCAAGTACGTCCCTGACATTCATCCCACTCCCCTGGGCAAAGAGGAATCTGCTCAGGGATGGCAAA
The DNA here is from genome assembly GCF_963506605.1 of Zootoca vivipara. Lineage (NCBI taxonomy): Eukaryota > Metazoa > Chordata > Lepidosauria > Squamata > Lacertidae > Zootoca > Zootoca vivipara. Next base: position 3,039,423 of record NC_083280.1, on the reverse strand, counting down.
TACTGCTGAAAGGTTACAGGGAGAGGCCGCTGCCCGCTTCCTGGCAAGTGGTAGCCCCACAATGGCAGAAGCCTCTAAGAAGGTGTTGGTGACAGAGGCAGGGCCCTCTTCAGCATCAGCAAAGGCTCAGTAGGATGGACACTGCTGCTCCAGATGTGATAATCTGGGAGGAAGGGGGGGGGCTGCAGGGCCCTGAAAATGTCCAGCAGCCACCACTAAACCAGAGGAGCCCTTGGCCCATGCATGGCAATATGTTCAGGTGCTCATGTTTGCATAAATGCCCAAACTGTCCAGGGGGGAACTGGGCACTGGGAGGCAAACATTCAGTCCAACACGGTTTAAGTCACCAGAAAGGGCAGGTTTGTAGAACTCAACCGGATGGAAAATTCCCTTACCAGGTGTGAGGAAACCGGACAGTGATCTGAGGCTCTCTCCAATCTTGTCAAAATCTGGCAGCAGTTTAGCGAGGTCTTCTGAATCAGGAAGAGCTTTTGCAAGTTTTTCTAGGGAAAGCAAAGGGAAAGTTAGCCTCCTTGGGGTTGTTTTGGGTAAAAAGAACAGCCTGTCATCTCCCTAGTTGGGGAGTGGCTGGGGAAACCTGGCTAAATGAGTGTGGTATAAATAAATTATTATTATTATTATTATTATTATTATTATTACTAGCTTTAACCTGGACAGTTATGTTCAGAATTTCTTAATGGCTATTTATATACTTTAGCAAGCTCTACTGCAGAAGATTTCTAAATGTGTTTCATAAAAGATACACCATACCTTCTTGATACACAGTAAGTCCTCTGAACACATACAGAAGGCAGAATCCTATCAACATTTAATGGGGCCCAGTCAGCTTTGAGACATAACAATTCAGATGCAAGCACCTCACCATTTGTAGCGTATTCTGTGAGTTAGGATACTGCAACTCGTTTTATGAATGCAGCTGAGAGATGGTGTTGGCTTCAGAGGGGCCACACCGTTGAACCCAGGCCTCCAGGGACCCAAATATAAGAATTGTGCCCACAGAGCTGGAAGAATTATCCTTTTCCTGAAGGAGTTACAGACTTAGTCTGCCCCCTGAACCAACAAGGATGGCCTTGTTTCTAAGCCATAGCTGTTAAGTTTCCCCTTTTCTCGTGAGGAAGCCTATTCAGCTTAAGGGAATTTCCCTTTAAAAAAAGGGACAAAAAAAGAGTGGCTGGGGGAACCCGGCCAGATGGGCGGGGTATAAATAATAAATTATTATTATTATTGACAGCTATGTTCTAAGCAGATGGCAGTGAGCCAGAAATTCCAGTTCCTTATACTTCTCGTGCAAAACAGAAAACATGCCTATCAGTGACACAGTAGGCTGAAACCCAAAAACCCTGGGAGCTGGGTGTTAATTTCTGGGGAAACTCTGGTTTCCTAGCAAACTGCTTCAGAGCAGGAGGGTGGCAAGATCCTGGGGAGACCAGCAGGAAGAAGCTGGCTGAAAGCAACAAGCCATCAGGAGGAGGAGGAGGAAGTCTCTCAGGCTGGGAAGTATAAATTCTCCTGGGCAAGCACTGCAAACATTTTAAGGGAACCTGTTCTGTGCTGCAGTTAAGGTAGGTCCAGCTCTGGTGGCAAAGACTGACTCCATAACTCTGATTCCAGAGCCTATGAAGCATTTATAGCAATGTCTTCTTCTTCTTCTTCGGCAATCCTTTGTAGCCGAGTAAGATTGTCTTCCATGAACACGGTCTTAACCATGAGTCCATAGGTGACTGTGGAGGCCAATTCTGGATCCACACGTCCTTCCACAGTGGGGACATTGGTGTCTGGGCAGGAGTTGATCACAGTGTGGATTTGCCAAGCGTGCCTACCTCTTAGCACGTTTCTCCCTTGTGTCCTGAGTTCGAGCTTCTTCAAAGCCCATGACACCTTTGGTAAAGGCTCTTCTCCAATTGGAGCGCTTGCAGGCCGGTGTTTCCCAATTGTTGGTGTTTATACTACATTTTAAAAAATTTGCCTTAAGACAATGGTGCTACTCCCAGCCCAGCAAGAAGGAGCCCATCTCCCATGCCAGGCCAAGGCTCCTAACCAAACAGTCACCTGGCATCTCCATCTGGTTTTGTTATGGCCTCCCTCCACCCCCAATTGCACTCTTGTAAAGCCATCTGTGCTTATTTTATTATTTAACAATTTAATACACTGCTTGATTGTTAAAACTCCCTCAAAGTGGTATACAAAAACAATAAATTTTAAAATTCGGTGGGATTTCATTGTTTTACAGCTGGAGTATGTCATTTAATATGAGCCTCACAGAGATTTGGAGAGAGAGAAATAGATAATATACAAATAATATCAGGGAATATTATGCAATAAAAATGTTTGGGTTTCTGAAATGTATTTTTTTTTAAATTCCCAGGAGAAAGGAATGATGCCTGTCCCCCTGTATAAATGATTATCAAAGTTCTGCAACAACTTGGCATTAGAGGGAAAATGAAAAGCCAGCACCAACCGAAGTCAACGTATTCATCAAGTTCCCATATGAAGTCAGGAATAAGCCACTTGTACTCGGTGAGATCAGGCACCATCTCCTTCCATTGGTCATATGTCTAAATCAGAAGAAAGAAAGACATCAACAAACGTTTGCATTAGCTACTACGATGACTAAAACAAAACTGCAAGTCTCCAATGTACAAGACTACTCCTTCCTCCAGCCTTCTGATTAAATAATGGAATGGGACTCCAGGGGGCATCTAGTCCAAACCCCTGCAATGCAGGAATCGTAGCTCAAGAAACCCTGACAGATGGCCATCAAACCTGTCTGAAAACCTCCAAGGAAGGCGAATCCACCACCTTCCAAGAGAGTCCATTCCACTCTCAAACAGAAAGTTATTCCTAATGTTTAGTCAAAATACCTTGTCATATGCATCCAAATTAATGGGTTGCATTCATGTTTTAGTAAGTAATTCATCAGCACCAGGTCATTTTTCAAGGTGCCTTTTGAGTCTGGGAACTTCACATGCAAAACAGACAGGAGATGCCTTTGATTAGGACAAGGGCCAACGGGGAGCCCCAGGTGGGTGCTGACCTTGCAGGGTCCACCTCCGTTTCATTGACTGGCTTATCACTGAACTCCATATGATCAGTGCTTCTCCTCCTCCTCACCCAAGGCTGAGTAAGACCACCTGGCTGGCCCTGCCTTTCTCATGGTTGAAACTATAGAAGCAGCAGCTGCCTAGAGGTCGCCAGCCCTTGGGCAGACATCCATCTGCTCCTTGTGCTGCTGAGAAGAAAACCAGTCAAATCGAACGGTGCCTTTTTGCCCCTGGTGAGGAATCTCCTTCCCAGAGGGGTTCTGTCCACTCAGCGGCTCTCCCCAATCAACTACTTTGCAAATTACTGTGTGTTTGCATTGAACTGCATAATAATCGTAGATTGGGGTGTGTTTGCTTTACTGATAAGTTAATGTGCATAATACAACCAAATTGTTTCACTGACAGAAATGCCATTTAGATTTCCAGTGCTTTGTTACTGCTGTGAGTAACTATGAGCTGTGTTGCAGAAGAAACATAACATAGGCAGCTAGAATTCATAGGTGAAATAGCCCAAGTAGAATAGGACAGTTCACAGCCCTCAAAAGATCTTTGCCCTCCTGTAATTTGCAAATCATCTCACCAGCCACAATAACCACCTGGTGATAAGAACCATAATCGGTTTATGCAGCTGCTTTAATCCTGAGCTTTGCCAGTTTCAGGGAGGAATAAAACTTCTTCCTTCCCGACTTCAACCTCTGCACATCTCTCATGATTCCACCACCATCAAAATCAAGTTGCTCCTTGCAGCACATCTCATTAGGAGATGCCACTTCAGCTTGGAGCAGGAGGCAAGGGGGCTTCCCTACCCAGAAAGTAGCAGCAACACTCCAGAGGATTTCTCCACTTCTACCGATGCTTCACATGCAGGAAAGGGAAGGAAGGGTACCCTTTCCTGCCATCAGTTCTAGGCGCCATCACTAGGGAAGAAGAAACGGAGAGCGCGCCATCCTAGAGAAACCTAGCTCCCTCTTGAAAAGCTATCTTTTCACTTCACCACAGGTGAAAAGTGAAGATGGTTGAGAGCAGTGTTTCCGGCTGTTTTTGAACTACAATTCCCAACATCCCTGACCACTGGTCCTGCTAGCTAGAGATAATGGGAGTTGTAGTCCAAAAAACAGCTGGCGACCCAAGTTTGGGAAACACTGGTCTAGAGGCCTGGAGCAAGGAGAGCCCCCAGGAAAAGGAAGGGGCTGGAATAAATTTGATGAGGGTTGGAGCAAAGGCTGGGGCTTTCCCACACCGAAAAGGAACCTTATTCCACTCATGGATCTGAAGGAATACCAGCTAGGAATTTGGTAACTCTTTCATTGTCCTTTTGCACCATTGCAGGGGTTCCAACCTGGCCAAGGGTTCCATTGTTACTCAACCACAGGCAACTTCCTGTGACAGACCAAGGGTTCTTGCACAGCTGTCAGCAACTAAGCGGAACTGCTCAACTGCACCTGTGAAAAAGGCACTGCCTGAAGGCACTTTAAAAATTCCTGCCAGAGTCTGTCACTAAAGTAGCTGATCTTACTTCCTATGAAGCAACTTCCTTGCCCACTCTTGCCATAGATCAACAACTGTGTATTGTCCATCCCCAACCCTTTAGTTCTTCAGACAATGAGTCTAGAGTCACTGTGCCAACACACCATACGGATGGCACAGACCAGTCACTACTGCGGAGCTAAGTACCTTTTTGGCTGTGTAGCCACCGCCCACAGCAGATCCAAAGACGAGATAGCGAAGCTTTAGAAGCCTGGAAGCCACTCTGGCTAGCCAAAAGGTCCTATGGGGCTGGGATCCATGCTTTACAAGGAGGAGTTTGCTGCTGCGCAAGGGAAGGTGATTAAGAGCAGAGAACGGCTGCGCTGAGATCCGTAATGGCAGCCTTTGAAATCTGGAAAGAGGATGGCGGGAATGATGAATACTCCGGGAAACGAGATGCAGTTTCTGCAGCGGCGACTTCCCTCTGGCTCCATAGGTCCCATTTGCTAGGGTTTGACAGACAACGCTGAAGGAGAAGACAAACAGCTTATTTGCACGTTCAACGCTGTTCCAGCCTTAATCAAGATTATCTCACCCGCAGAACTATTCAAAACAGACCCTGCACATCAGCATCCCATTCTGAGCCCCCCCAGCTGTCCCTGAACCACCAGCTGCTGACTACCAAAAGGTAACACAAGATTTATCTGAAGAAGTGTGCATGCACACGAAACCTCATACCTATGACAAACTTAAGTTGGTCTCTAAGGTGCTACTGGAAGGAATTTTTTTATTTTTTGTTTCGACTACGTCAGACCAACAAAAAATAAAAAAGTTCCTACCAGTAGCACCTTAGAGACCAACTAAGTTTGTCATAGGTATGAGGTTTCGTGTGCATGCACACTTCTTCAGATAAATCTTGTTACCTACCTGTAACAAGATTTTCAGTAGCAGGTTGCAAGGCGGGGGGGGGGGGAGGGTGCATGTTGAGAATGGAGCAAAGGGCAAGGCTTGCTGCACCAACAAATAACTATGTGGGATTGTGGAAATTGCTCTCTCTGCTGAGGGTCTCCTCTGCATCCTTGCATCCTCCACAGGAGCACAGATCACATGTTTCAGAGTCCTCACCCAAGTCTCAGTGAAACCCTGTGATCAGCAACTTATGTGTATGGAGAAGCATGCAAGTGACCATCCTATGTTATCATGTACTTACATTGTGGTTAAGGTACAGTATCTAACCAATACTGAAACCTACATTATAACACGAAAGTCTAACTGTTCGGTCCTAAGCAGTAAGGAATGAGGTAAGCTGCTACGTGGCCCTTGTGTAGCTGGCCGGACATGAGAAAAACACAGCCATGTGCTTTTGCTGTTACAGGAACATCACAGCAAGATTAAAGTCTTTATAAAACTCCTGATTCAATGGCCACCTGAATGCAAAAAGTTCCTTTCAATCATGCATAAGCTAAAAAAGATGTCACTGCAACTTGGGACCAGCTGCTTCCTTGCTGCAGAGGTGCAAGAAAAGCAGATGCTCCGACGCTGGGAATAAATTATTATTATTATTATTATTATTATTATTATTATTATTATTACTATATAGACGGAAGGCATCCACTGGTGTGGCTGGGAGGAACCCCCAGGGGCCCCTTCCAACTCCTCAATTATATGGCTCTATCATGGTCATTTGTTAAATTTATATGCCGCCCTTCGTCCGAAGATCACAGGGAGGTTTCTACCGTAAAAGCACAAAATGCATAACGCAAGAATAGCAAAAAAAACACCCCGCCTTCATATAGGAAGTGCATGCGGCTCGATGGGTGGGGTATAAATGATAAAGTCATTATTCTTATCCATGATTCTCCATCATCATCATCCTCAATAATAATTTATTATTTATACCCTTCCCATCTGGGACCCAGGTGGCGCTGTGGTTAAACCACTGAGCCTAGGGCTTGCTGATCAGAAGGTCGGTGGTTCGAATCCCTGTGACGGGGTGAGCTCCTGTTGCTTGGTCCCAGCTCCTGCCAACCTAGCAGTTCGAAAGCACGTCAAAATGCAAGTAGATAAATAGGAACCGCTACAGCGGGAAGGTAAACGGCGTTTCCATGTGCTGCTCTGGTTTGCCAGAAGCGGCTTTGTCATGCTGGCCACATGACCTGGAAGCTGTACACCGGCTCCCTCGGCCAATAATGCGAGATGAGCGCGCAACCCCAGAGTCGGTCACGACTGGACCTAATGGTCAGGGGTCCCTTTACCTTTACCCTTCCCATCTGGCTAGGTTTCCCCAGCCACTCTGGGAAACTTGCAGCAAAATAGAAATAGAATAGAAATAGTAATACTTTATTGTCACTGTATCTTCACAGTGAAATTAAACGAGCGCCCTCCCCCCCCACAATCTCTTAGTCCTTTATTAAAATATTAAAATACAATAATTCGTCAAATATTAGAAGCTTCCCTAAACAGGGCTGCCTTGAAGTGTCTTCTGGAAGTCAGAGCTACACCCCCCCTACAAGCGGGAGGCCCAGGGAGGCATCTCCAGCCGCCTCAGGGGGAGGGAAGGAGGGGCGCAGGGGAACCATTCACCCCCCCCCTGCGAGGGAGGCCTGGCGAGGGAGGGGTGGGGCCCCCAAGGTCGCCGCCCGGGCGAGGCGCTTCATGGCGGCCGAGGTTGGGCCTGAGGCCTTTGGCTCGAGGCGCCACGACAACAGCCCTGCCAGGGAGGCCGCCCCCTCCCCCGTCTCACCAGGCGGCGCGGGCGCTGCTCCTCCACATCCCGGCGTCTCTCTCTCTCGGCCCCGCCGCGGGGTGCGCCGCCCAAATCACTCCGCCGCTCGGGAAGCGGAAGAGGCGGGCGGAGCGCTGGGAGTGTGACACCTCTCCGCCCGGGAGACCCCGCCCCCTCGCCCGCGCGCGCCACAGGACCTAGACTCACGAAGCCGCAGAGAGGCGACTCCGCGGACGGGGAGGCGGAGAGGGCGGGGCGCGGGGAGGGGCGGATAAGCAACGCCCCGAAGGATCACGTGATGCTTGATGCTCCGCCCCTGGCAGAGCCTCTCACCGCTGGAAAGGCGGGATCCTCGTTCATGCAACCTGGAGCCCTGGGTTCGAGTCCTGCCCTCCGGAGCGAGGAGGAAACGGGCATGCTGCGTCTTCCATGTGGTAGAAGAGAGTGGGAAACAACAACAACAACAACAACAACAACAACAACAACAACAACAACAACAACAACAACATAAATAATAGTTGTTAATAATAAAATTGTTGTTATCATTATTATTATTATGGGACACTATGACTTCTCCTTCTTCTATGACGCCAAAGAATAGATGCTTTTGAATTATGGTGCTGGAGGAGAGTCTTGAGAGTCCCATGGACTGCAAGAAGATCAAACCTCTCCATTCTGAAGGAAATCAGCCCTGAGTGCTCACTGGAAGGACAGATCCTGAAGCTGAGGCTCCAATACTTTGGCCACCTCATGAGAAGAGAAGACTCCCTGGGAAAGACCCTGATGTTGGGAAAGAGGAGAAGGGGACGACAGAGGATGAGATGGTTGGACAGTGTTCTTGAAGCTACGAACATGAGTTTGACCAAACTGTGAGAGGCAGTGGAAGACAGGAGTGCCTGGTGTGCTATGGTCCATGGGGTCACGAAGAGTCGGACACGACTAAATGACAACAATGACTTCTCTTGATCCGGACACTAGACTTTTGTTGATGCAGCCTAGAATAGCATTAGCTTTTCTTGCTGCAGCATCACACTGGTGACTCATGTTCAGTTTGACCCTTGATCATCTTGTTCACCCTCTTCTGCACATGTTCCAGCTTGCCAACATCCTTGTTAAATTGTGGTGCCCAGAATTGGACCCAGTATTCCAAGTGTGGTCTGACTGAGGCAGAATAGTGTGGGACTCTGACTTCCCTTGATCTGGACACTCAACTTTTGTTGATGCAGCCTAGAATAGCATTAGTTTTTCTTGCTGCTCCATCACCCTGTTGACTCATGTGAAGCTTGTGGTCCCAAGACCCAAAGATCCTTTTCACATGTACTGCTAGTAAGCCAAGTGTCCCTCATCCTATATTTGTGCATCTGGTTCTTCCTGCCTAAGTGCAGAACCTGACATTTGTCCCTATTCATTTATACGAATTATGAAGCACGGCACACAGAAGGGAAGTGCCTTCAGCATATAGTATGGTCTGGCTTGTATAAATCCATCATTCACACACACACACACACACATGTATATATATTTATATATATGTATAATCACCATCTGATTCCTGCAATAAAGTAAAGAAACCTTGACAAAAGAGCTGCGATTGTAGGAGACCAGGATATTATTGTTCTGAAATCCTGCTTTTTTTGGAGCATCTGGTTGGCCATTCTGAGAACTGGATCCTAGACGGAATGGAGTTCCTTTGGCCTGATCCTACAGGCAACTCTCCTCTCCTGTGGATTCCAGGTAATGGGATTCAGAAGCATCGCTGCCCCACCTGTGGAGGCAGAGCAGAGCCATCAGGGTCCGTAGCCACAGACACCTCTCTCCTCCATGAATTCATCTCATCCTCTTTTAAAGCCATCCAAGTTGGTGGCCAGCTCTGCCTCCTGTGGCAAGGAGTTCCACAGTTTAACTCTGCATATGTGAAGGAGTAAATCTTCCACCATTCGACCCATGGGATGCCCATGAGCTCTACTTCTTAGGAGAGATGGAGAAAAATATTCCTATGTCCCCCTTCTCTGTGCAAGGCATATTGCATGAACTTCTCTCAGGCCGCCTCTTCCTCTCCTGCTACCTTTTCCGTCTTCTTTCGCCCCACTGAGGAGGGTGGGTCTCTCCCTCGGTCGCTGAGCCCTGCCAACGTTTGGCCACATGTGGCAAAGTTCCTACGTACAGAAATAGAGACGGAGATCAATCAAGACCTGCTTTTCTGCTTCTGACAAACACGCTGCCCGGCTCAGAGAAATCCCATAATCTCTCCTGGTGAAGCACTCCCCTTTTTTGGCCTGTCCCCAGCAGAAGAATGCAGCCGAGCTCCGAGCCAGCGCTCTCTCTGAATGGGCCAAGGATCTTCCAGCAGGCAGACGCAAATGCCAGAGCAGGACGGGCGAGGAGGGCCAGGTGGATCCTACCTGAAGCCATGGGGCGGAGCTGTCTGTCTGGAGAAAGGTGTGTCCGTAGCAAGCTTCCTTGGCATATAAGGGATGACCCATCGCTGGTGTTCTGGCAAGACTTGCAGCGGCGACAGTGACCCTGGAGAGAGTCCGGGTGATACTTGGAGGCCTCAGGAGACCAATGCAGGCAGCTTCCCATGGGGAGGGAACATGGAGGGAACCACCAGGCTCTACTCAACGAGGGAGAAGAGGCTGAAATGGTGAGTACCGGACCCTAAAAGTGCAAGCGGGTTGGGTGTGTTGCAGGGGGTTGGGCTAGATGACCCTCGGGGATCCCTCCCAACTCTACCATTCTGTTTGTCCCCCTCTAACAGAAGCGAGCAAGTAGCCAATGGGAGCTTGGAAACGGAAAGGGAAAAGCTGTCTTTTGCCAGCTTTCTTTTCGTTGATAAGTGTTTCCTCCCGCTCTGGTGGGCAGGACTTGAACCCAGGGCTTAAAGTTACAAAAGGAGTTTCCTATTAAATATCAGGAGGAACCTTCTGACAGTAAGAGCCGTTTGACAGTGGAGGAAGACGGTGGACCACTTTCTTTGTAAGACCGTGGCCTTAGTTGACCTCCTGGATGTCCTCATCAGCATCCCTAAAGAATGAGCCGTGTTGCAAGAGGGCCTCCAGCCAGAGAGTTGTGAGTGAGCAGAGCTGGGAGCAGGAGACAGAGACTTGCTTGCTCTGCGCTGGACCCAAAGCGGGGACCGACTAACGGATCTGTTGGGATGTTCCTGTTGTGAGCCACTACATCCTATTCTCAGGTTGTATCTGTGTGCAGATAAAAGCAGATCTCCTAAAGACACCACGGGGTCTTTCTTTCCAAGGAAACTGAACCCAGGAAAAGTGCCTTGAACCCCAGATTCTCTCACGGCTCAGAATTTGGGGTGGCGCAGAACATTATGTTAAATATGTGGAACGCATTCGGCTTAAACCTTTCCCCATGGAGGCTCCTAAACCAAATGGAAACCCTTCTGGGAATACTAAGTTTCTAACTTAGCAGCCGCCCTGTGTTAGCTCTGCTCTGCTTTGCATAGGCAAGACAGCGTCTGCTGCCCATTCCTGGCTGTATCCTGTCTTGCACAGCAGCAGCAGCAGCAGCAGCAGTTCCTTCAAAGGGTTAATTTCTCCAGACCTCTTTCAACACATAATAATAGTTGGCCAGGGGGCTTATGGCTGCAGTCCTGGGCAAATTTACCTGCAGGCAGGAATCTGCACTGAAATCAGACGGATGGCTGTCTGTCATGGATGCTCCAGTTGGATGTTTCCTGCATTGCTGGGGGTTGGACTAGATGGCCCTTGAGGGTCCCTTCCAACTCTACAATTCTCCTGTACAAACCTCTGGATCATGCGCTGGGTTGCATCTTCTCCTAGGCGGCTGGTCACGTGAGCCTTGTGTTTCTGTGGACTATGAAGCGTCCTCAGAAACAAACTCTGTTTTGAAAAATGAAAAGAGCAGGAGCGGAGGTCTCGATTCTCCTCAGGGCTGCCATGCTTGCAAAAAGGCGCCTTTCTTCCCTAACTGCCTCCGGGGTGAGTCACTCCAAGCGACTGAACCAGCAGGACTCACCCAGATGGCTGTTTCCCCAAAGCGGTAACATCAAGTAATTTTGTGAGTCGTACATCCTCATCTCTGGCAACCGCAGGGACACCCACTCCTCCTCCTGTTGAGCCGGTTCCACCGATTTTGGGGGGGAAAGCCGCGTTTCCAACAACAGTGAAAAACAGACAGTAAAAGGAAGCGGAAAGAAGATGAACAGCAACGGAGAGTATTGGGTTCAAAGGATCAAAGGCTAGATTTCAAAAGTTTAAAAGGCTTTGGAGAGCAAAAAGGGCACCTGGCCCCACTAAAATGGAAGAGTAGGTGATTGGTGGTGGGAGCTCAGTTAATAATAATAATAATAATAATAATAATTTATTATTTATACCCCGCCCATCTGGCTGGGTTTCCCCAGCCACTCTGGGCGGCTTCCAACAGAAAAATAAAACACAGTAATCTATTAAACATTAAAAGCCTCCCTGAACAGGGCTGCCTTCAGATGTCTTCTAAAAGTTTGGTAATTGTTTTCCTCTTTGACATCTGATGGGAGGGCGTTCCACAGGTGGGCGCCACTACCGAGAAGGCCCTCTGCCTGGTTCCCTGCAACTTGGCTTCTCGCAACGAGGGAACCGCCAGAAGGCCCTCGGTGCTGGACCTCAGTGTCCGGGCAGAACGATGGGGGTGGAGACGCTCCTTTGGGTATACTGGACCGAGGCCGTTTAGGGCTTTAAAGGTCAGCACCAACACTTTGAATTGTGCTCGGAAACGTACTGGGAGCCAATGTAGGTCTTTCAAGACCGGTGTTATGTGGTCTCGGCGGCCGCTCCCAGTCACCAGTCTAGCTGCCGCATTCTGGATTAGTAGTTTCCAGGTCACCTTCAAAGGTAGCCCCACGTAGAGCGCATTGCAGTAGTCCAAGCGGGAGATAACTAGAGCATGCACTACTCTGGCGAGACAGTCTGCAGGCAGGTAGGGTCTCAGCCTGCGTACCAGACCCTCCCTGCTTTCCACCTGCCTCTGCTTTCCACCTGTCCATGCGGGGGCTAGAGGGGAGAGATTGGGAACCGCTAGGCTTTGCTTGCAAAATGCTGGCAGATAAATGCTGCTCCTTTAAACGCCAGCCTTGCAGTGTCCTTTTGGGGCAGGGTGAGTGAGCAGGGCTCAGGCGCTGACTTGGCACCCGCAGAAGAAAATGGCAGAGGCCCCATTTCCTGCTTAGCGCTGGGTCCCTGCTTTGTGCAGCACCCCAGAAGCTCCCCAAGACCAGCTAGTTGCCCAGTGCTCAGGGCCACCTTACCCATAGGCGCTAGGGGTGCAGGGCACCCGGGCACCAGGCTCTCAGGGGTGTCAGGCCGAGGGTCCAGGGCCCGAGAGTTGAGTCCGGGGAAGAGCCCGGCCGTTGGTTGGTTCTGTGCCGCGAGTTCAGGGGCAAGCAAGCCAGCAAGACGCTAAGGTGGCCAGCCGGCTCCACCCTCCTGCACACCTGGGACTGGGCAACTGGGGGGCGCTGGGCAAATCTTTGCACCCCAGCGCTGCATATGCTTAAGACAGCCCTGCCAGTGCTCTAGAAGCGGTGCCAAGCCCTGCCCTTACCCGCATGGCACCGTGTGGGGCAGGTGGCCATGGCTTGCCCCCAAACAGTCTCGCAGGCGTAATGGGTAAGAGGCTGGCAGGCCAAGATGGGCCAGAGGTTACACCATAATTTCCAAGTGCCCCGAAAATGCCAGGACCGTCACGAAAACCCTTAAACCACCACAGCTCCTCACAGTGCCACGCAGAGTCCCAAATTCTGGATGAGTCAGATATAGGATCTCCCATGTGTTTAACTATGTGCTGTGTGGAGAAGTACTCCCGGTGCCTGTTTTCCTCTTCCCTCCTGATTCTTTTTTCCTTTTGTGTCACGTCTGTTAGCTTGTAAGCCTGCATGCAGGGACTGACATATTTTAGGATGTGCCAAAAGCTTAGATAAACTCTAGGTGCTTTGTAATTAATGACGGTGGTGGCATAAACTGAATTTAACAATGAAAAGAGAGATTTTTAAGTGGTGCAGCAGAAATGCCGATGGGAAAGTCTTTTGGAAGGAAGCCTGTTGTGAGAACTGCAGCTCTTGCCATGCCTGCTTGGAAGATTGACCAGGAGTCAATACGGCCCTTGGCCTTAAAAAGCTTGCCCCCCCCCCGGGTGTCTGCTGAAGTTTTAGACGTGGCTCATTTCGTGGGCTAAACTCCCACTTGGTTTTCCTTGAAGACATGCTGTGAGGATCTCTGGTGAACACGGAAGTCCTGCAATCACAGCAGGCGGCCATTCTGCCAACCCATCGACCACACACTTTCATGCAAAAACTGGATTAAAAATGTTTGTGGGTTTTTGGCAGTTGTTTCTTTCTGGGTTTGGTATTACTCAGCAATCCATGGCATGTGCTTAGCCCACAAGCTGTGAGCCAAAGGAATGATGCAGATTACGTAACTGTTTCCTTCTGGTCGTTTTAATCATCTTTGCGGCCGGACGGAGAGCAGGCCAAGTTAAGGATGGAGGGTGGCAGGATTGTTGCAGTTGGGGAAGGAGGAGCAGAAAGAGTATCTGCCATGCAGAGTATCAGGGATTCGTCACTTTCATGCTGGCATTTGCCTCCGCCTCTCAAAAACTCCGCCACTTGCCAAGTCATAAGCAGATACTGAGCCTGGGTTTGTAATTTTTCTGTGGTTCCCGTCTCAACGTTTTGTGGGGGTGATGGGGAAGACAGATAAAGTGCTCCTTCGTGCTACACATAGTGAAACTCTGGAACTCCCTCCCACTGGAAGCAGGGATGGCCACCAGCCTGGGTGTCTTATGAACAAAAGAGGTTTAAAGACTGTCTCAATGCAAATCTTAAAAAAATGTAGTTTAAACACCAACAATTGGGAAGCACTGGCCTGCGAGCTCTCCAATTGGAGAACAGCCTTTACCAAAGGTGTCGTGGGCTTTGAAGACACTCGAACTCAGAACGTAAGGGAGAAACGTGCTAAGAAGAGGCACACTTGGCAAACCCTCACCGTCATCAACTCCCGCACGGAAACCAATGTCCCCACTGTGGAAAGACGTGTGGATCCAGAATTGGCCTCCACAGTCACTTACGGACTCATTGTTCAAACCGTGTTTATGGGAGACAATCTGACTCGGCTAGGAGGGTCGCCAAAGAAAAGAGAGAAGAGGATTAGGCAAATTTGTGGCTGTTGAAGGCTACTAGCCAGGGTTAGGGCTTTGTTGTGCCTCCACAGAGAGAGGCCACCAGCTGGGATAACTTTAAAAGATGATTGGACCAATTGGCTAGGGATGCTTCTCAATGCCAGTTGCTGGAAACTGCCGAAAGAGAGGGTTGCTCTTGTGCCCGGATCCTGCTTGTGGTTCTCCCATTGGGCCATCAGGTCGGTCACTGTGAGAACAGGATGCTGCCCATAGGAGAACATTTTCCTATGTTCTTCTGTTCCGCGTCCCAAGCTGCTTCAGGGGCAGGATGGTAATTAAGAACCCTCTACAATCCACTTATCCTACTGAACATGCAAGGAAACTATGCCACACTTTCTGCAAGAAGCTGCTCAAACATCTGATTGGCGTTCTGTACTCTAAGCAGAAGCTAATAAAGGAGGAACTCTCTGTACTGGACAACTCTATCAGAACTCACCCAGCCTGGCAAGGAAAAACAAACCATTTACCACTCTCAACTGGAGTTACTGAAAAAAACAGAAAAACAAAAAACTCTCTAACCTTTCCAACCTACAGGCTACTAATCAAAACAACAAGATCAACATTATTGTCAATCTCTCACAGCAAACACAACAAAATCTAAACCATGCTGAAAGGAGAGCCATAGAGAATGGTATCTGAAGAAGTGTGCATGCACACGAAAGCTCATACCAATGACAAACTTAGTTGGTCTCTAAGGTGCTACTGGAAGGAATTTTTTCATTTTGTTTCGACTACGTCAGACCAACACGGCTACCTACCTGTAACTAGAACCTCCTCCATGTCCTCCATCAAGAGGTCTGAAACACACCTGCTCAAAGAAGCGGATTCAGGCAGATTCTGTGCATTTTTTATTTGGCCCAGAGAATGCAGGAAATAGGCCTTCCTCCTTTTAAATTTTTAAATTTATTATTTTTGTTCCACTTTGATACATCACAGAAAGGAAAAATACAAGAATAGGATGCCTTCCTCCGATTGTTATTGACATATGCCAATGTTTACAACTCAGTTAAGAAAATGGGGGTGCAGCTCTACCTGGTGATGCCATCAGAAACAAATCAGAGAGGAGCTCGTGTGATTTTTCCGGAGGTGTAGCCTACAGAATCCTTATGGCTTGGGCTTGGTTAGAATTAAAAATGGCATATGAACCTGGGAGGGGACGGGAAGCACCTACCCAAGGCAAAAATGTCAAGGTTGGTCGATCAAATATGAAATGGAATCATGGGATGGCAGAGTTGGAAAGGGACCCAGTGGGCCATCTAGTTCAGCCCCCAGGAATCGCAAACCCTGAGGCTCCCTGCCACCTCTCCTTAGGCCAGGGGTCAGCAAACGTTTTCAGCAGGGGGCCGGTCCACCATCCCTCAGACCTTGTGGGGGGCTGGACTATGTTTTGGAGGGGGGGGGAAATGAACAGATTCCTATGCCCCACAAATAACCCAGAGATGCATTTTAAATAAAAGGGCACATTCTACTCATGTCAAAACACGCTGATTCCTGGACCGTCCGTGGGCCGGATTTAGAAGGCGATTGGGGCAGATCCGGCCCCCGGGGCTTGGTTTGCCTACCCATGCCTTAGGGTTTTCATTCAAGGAGCTTGTAGGTGGAGGTGTTGGGCGGAGGTGCTTTGAATGCCCAAAACCAAGATAGCAGCAGCTATCAGAATCCTAAATAGGACTGGAAATTCTATTCCCAAAGCTCCTCATCATTCCACAAAATGCCCCAGCGTCTGGCATCTATGTACACCTTGTGCCTTTAATCCCTTTGCCACATACACCTCCATATTCTTAAAGAGCCTCGGAGGGTGTGGGCTGTTTTTAGATTAGCATCTCGGAGGCAGAGAGTGCAATGCAGCCAGGTGAGTTTTGGGTGGGCAGAGATTCAGGAAAGGGGCTGATTCAGGAAAGGTGGGGAGAGTTACTTGACCTACGATGCTTCTCATGCCCTTTCATCTGCAGGAGATGTTTGGCTACAAGACTAAAGGGTGCCGAAGGGCCCTGTGCATCGCTGGCTACGTCCTGTCCTGCGGGGGCCTCCTCCTCCTGTTCTACTGGAAGCCCGAGTGGGACGTGTGGGCCAACTGCGTGCCCTGCGACTTGGAAGAGGCCGACGTTGTCCTGCTTAGCACCACAGTAGGAGGAGATTTTGTTCTGGAAATGTTGGTAGTGGGAAGTTGGAAAACCCAAGGGTCTTGGGCAGTGGTTCTCAGGGTTTTTTGGGGGGTGGGGCAGGCCGTCCCCCTGGTTCCATAAACTCATCCCCAGTGCACACTGCCCTATTCCACCCCATAAAAAGCATTCTTCAGATTAGCAGGTGGCATGACCCTCTAAGGAAGATAATGAAACCATAAAATTCAGAACGGGAGCAATGAGTTGGTACTGGCACCTCCAGTACCACCCTAGATAACACCCCTCCCGGGGGGGGGGCTCTACTACCCACCAGTGCTCTACCAGTGGTCCTCAACCTTGGGCCTCCAGATGTTTTTGGCCTACAACTCCCATGATCCCAAGCTAGCAGGACCAGTGGTCAGGGATGATGGGAATTGTAGTCTCAAAACATCTGGAGGCCCAAGGTTGAGGACCACTGCTCTAGGCAACGGCAGGGCCTTATTCTCAATCCTGTGTTTTGCAAACTCAGCTCCCACTGGTTGGTTATGAAAGCTTCTTGAACTATTTGAATCAAAACCCCATTTTTAATGGCTAAATCAGACCTCAGAGGCTGCGTAGGCACCATAAATTTAAAGCACACGGGTCCCCTCAAATAATCCTGGGAATTGCAGTTTCTCTCTTGCGGAGCTACAATTCCCAGCACCCTTCGAATCATAGAATTGTAGAGTTGGAAAGGACCCTCAAGGTTCATCTAGTCCAACCCCTGGCAATGCAATGACAGATGGCCATCCAACCTCCAAGGAAGGAGAGCCCACCACCTTCCGAGGAAGACTGTTCCACAGCCAAGCAGCTCTTACTGTCAGAAAGGTTTGTCCTAATGTTGAGTTGGCACCTCCTATCTCGTAACTTGAAGCCATGGGTTCGAGTCCTACCCTCCGGAGCAGGAGAACACAAACTTGTTCCCTCCTCCATGTGACAGCCCTTCAGTTGTCTGAAGATGGTTCTCGTACGTCCTCTCAGTCTCCTCTTCTCCAGCTCCTTCAACCGTTCCTCATCAGGCTCAGTTTCCAGACCCTTGATCGTCTTGGTCCCCCTCCTCTACACACCTTCCAGCTTGTCCATATCTTTCTTAAATTGTGGTGCCCAGAACTGGACGCAGGACTCCCGGTGGGGTCTGGCCAAGGGAGGAGAAGGTTCTTAATGCAGGATTCTTTCGGGGGTGGTGGTGGCGGTGGCGTGGCAGCTATGTGCTTTACCTCTCTTGTGTGTAAGAGGCCCAATAAGCACCTGGGCCCATGGAGTTTGCTCAAAAGGGGTAGAGAGTAAATTCAGGCGGAAATCTGACTTGCCTGACCTGTGGAATAACCTCAAGTGGATTTGCCACAAGAAGCGCCAGCCTCACCCCAGTAAGTGGTTGGGGATGCGAGCCTGTGGCAAGGCAGGGCAGGATCCTGGCTCTTTGATCCACCCAGGTCCTCCTCATTACCCGCGCTGCGGTTCCAGTACCCGTCATTTGGGCTTTTGCTCTCTTTTCTCCAGGATGAATTTCACGTCTACACCCGGAAGAAGGTAGTTTGGCTCTCTGTGGCCGCCCTCGGCCGCCTTGACCCCACTCACCCCCTCATGGCTGACGAAGGCTCTCTCCTGAACAAGGTCATCGCGAGGCCAGAGTTGAAAGTAAGGGGGAACCTGGAGCCGAGGGGCTGGATGGCGGCATCACACGGGGGCCCCCAATTATTACTCCTTTATTTCATTTATGAATCGTCTCCTAGGAAGCATCACAAAGCAATTTCACAATACAATAAAAGAGCAGATACAATAAAACAATACCCCCCCCAGTGGTTTACTTTAATTAATTCAACGAAGCTGATGAGCTTGATCTGGCAATACCAGCTCTTCAAAATCTGAGGCTCATTTACACCCCTAGCGCCCCCTGCTGCCCCCTGCCTCTAACCAGATCTTTGGTTGACCTGATTCGTCCGCGACTGGACCTAACGGTCAGGGGTACCTTTACCTTTACCCTTTTAAAATGTGGCTCTTTTGAGGGGGGCGTTATTGGGTTATTGTTCTTATTTTGATTTTATATATTGTGATCTTTTCTGTGAACTGTCCTGAGACCTCTGGGTATAGGTCAGTATATTATTATTATTACTAGTCTCATTCAGCCCGTTAAGAAAACGGGCGCTAGAGGTGCGACGGGGCCGCGGCCTTCCCTCCCTTTCTGCGATCGGCCGCAGGGCGTGCCGGGAACGCAATTAAACAAAATCGCTCTCCCATTGTGTCCCGCGGCCGAGGTCAGAGAGGGAGGGAAGGCCGCGGCCCCGCCGCTCCTCCCACGGGTCAGGTAGGGTTGTCAGGAGGAGGCGGCAGCGGACCAAGATGGCGGCATCGGGATCCGGGGCTGCGGTCCGGGGCTGCGGCCCGCGGCGGCGGCAGGAGCCGGACCGGGCTCCCGCCGCCGCGGCCCCAGAGCCCAATGCCGCCATCTTGGTCCGCCGGCGCCGGGAAACGGGAGGCAGAGGGTTGAGGGGGGGAGAGAGAGCGCACATGTGTACGTCCCGCCTCTTCGTCCAGTCCCTGTGTCCGTGGGGCACATGCGCATTAGCGCGGACACAGGGACACAGGGAATACTGGACGCAGAGACACAGGGACTTTATTATATAGGATTAATAATAATAATAATAATAATAATAATAATAATAATAATAAAGGGCCCCCTAGGGAATCTTGCTGCCTCTTGGGGGTGCTCTACCAAGTGGTACGGCCCTAGCTTTGCCATATTTCAAAAAGTGAAAATCCGGACACAAAGTTTGTTGAGCTTTTCCCTTGACATTCCATTGATTTCCGCCCGGACCCTGTTTCCCACAGCTGAATCCCGACTCTGTCCTAGGGCAACCCTATAGATAGAGTCCCTCCCCTGCAACCTGCTTGGCCCCTCCCCTCCCCTCAGCCCTGCCCACCAGAGGCTCCTCCCACTCTCTGCTCTAGCCCTGCCCATAGAAGCCTCCTCCCATCATCCCGCGTAGCCAAGTGCACCTCTGAATTATCCCAGGAGACGCCATGCGCTGGGAACGCCACCCCCGGCTGAGGGCTGTGCTTGGTGTTTCTGCCACCCTGCCAGTGTCATCTATTCTTCTGTTTTACTGCCTTCATATTCCACCAGCTCTGACCCTCTTATGCAGGAGTTGGCAAACTTTTTCAGCAGGGGGCCGGTCCACTGTCCCTCAGACGCTGTGGGGGGCCAGACTATATTTTGAAAAGCAACAACAATGAATTCCTATGCCCCACAAATAACCCAGAGATGCATTTTAAATAAAAGGACACAGTCTACTCATGTAAAAACACGCTGATTCCCCAGTGGGCCGGATTTAGAAGGCGATTGGGCAGGATCCGGCCCCCAGCCCTTAGTTTGCCTACCCATGCTCTTATGCATCACTCTCCTCCAATGCTGGCTGGCAAGATTTGGAGGGTGGCATTCTTCAAGGGATGGGTTTCAGAAGGAGGCTGGGGCTGCGGGGAGTCGGTGGAATCCCAACACTCTGAAATAATTCCGTTCGTGGCTTCTGAACGGAAAGCTGGACTCTGCCGGGAACAATGTCTCAGCAGAGGAGTTCAGTATTGCGAGGAAGGCTAGCTGGGGCCGAGGGGTGGGCAGTGGCTCAGGGCCTCACCTGCAGCCCCAGAAGCTCCCCGTTCGAATCCCACCTCAGCCACCTGCAGCTTTGGAGCTTCTCTCAGACGGGAGAGCAGCCAAGAGCGAGGGCAGCTTTCCTCCCTCAACACTTACACCCATTGTTTGGTTTTCCAGGCAAGGTGCCTCCAAGTGCAGAAGATCCGATATGCCTGGGACGTTTCTGCCAAGCGGTTCGTGAAGGTCGGGTGAGTCACCTTGCGCCCTGCTGCTTCCGCCTGTTGCCGGCAAAGCGCTGCAGGAACAAAGGCTCTCTTGTGGTGCTAGGGCAGCTCTCCTTCTCTTGCAGGGTCCTCGAGGAGACACACACCTGCGCAGAGATCCATGCAAAATTTGGGTCTGGGCTGACGAGCGCAGAGCAGGGCATCAGGTACTTGCTTCACAGAGTCCTAGAGTTGGACGGGATCCCCAGGGCTCATCTAGTCCAGCCCCCTGCAAAGCAGGAATCGGGACATGCTTACATCTGATATGGAAGAAGTTGTGGTTGTTCTAAAATCGGGTGCTCAAAGCAGACCTTGGCAGGAGTGGAGGAAGTCTCCAAAAGGGCAGGCTGGAGCACCACACAGGGCTAGCTCAGTCGGTAGAGCATGAGACTCTGTGAGTTCAAGTCCCGTGCTGGACAAAAAGATTCCTGCATTGCAGGGGGGGTGGGACTGGATGATAACCCTCGTGGTCCCTTCCAACTCTTATGGTCCCAGGGCCTTGGCCCTCCTATGCCATCCCTCTGAGATGGAAGTCCCAGAGAGTCTAGGGAGGGAGCAGAACCCAGACGGAGGTCCGTTCTCCAAAGGGACACCAACAAGACTGCAAGCAGGCCTCCAAGGTCTTGATGAAGCAGGCCCTTACGGGGTGTGGAATGTCCTCCTGATGTCTGCTCCCTTTCTGTCCCTTGAAAACTCTTGCTGTTTGCCTCCACCTTGGCCCCAGATGCTCTCCTCCTCATCCCTCTCCTCTCTGGAGTGGGAGGGGGGGCAGGTGTCTCAGGCGCCCCTCGGTGGACCGGCCAAACCACAGTCTCCCTTTTCTCTCCCTTGCTCATCCGCAGGAGGGTCATCTGTGGGCCCAACGCCATTGACGTCGAGATCGCGCCCATCTGGAAGCTGCTTGTCAAAGAGGTGCTTCTTTTATCTCTATCTATCTTGCTGCAAATACTCTTATCTTCTTTTTGTACAGTGGGACCTTGGTTCCCAAACTTAATCCGTTCCAGAAGTCCGTTCCAAAACCAAAGCGTTCCAAAACCAAGGCGCGCTTTCCGATAGAAAGGAAGGCAAAATGGATTAATCCGTTCCAGACTCTTAAAAACAACACCTAAAATAGTAATTTAACATGAATTTTACTCTCTAACAAGACCATTGATGCATAAAATGAAAGCAATAATCAATGTACTAGACCAGGGGTTCCCAACAAAATTTTCTCGAGGACCCCTCATCAAGCTGCTATTGTGACAAGGACCCCCATTAATTCCTAATCCTAAAATTAAAAAGTGAGAGCCAAATTAAGTGTCTTTTTATATTTTATATTTATATGTTTTTTACAGTTACAACAGAGTACTCCATTAGTATACAGTTTTAATTTTCAGTTCTTAATGAGATGAACCACTTTTTAACGAACGGTCCATTTTTAACTACGCGAACTGTAGCTTCCGCGAAAAACAACGCTTTGTTTACAAACACTACTGTTTTGCAAAGAGGCAGCGCGCGCCAGGGAGGAGGGAGGGGATTGGAGAAGCTACCTGCACAGTAGCGCACAAATGAAGCCGACGCGCGCAAAGCATCTTGGGGAGGTGAGTGTTAGTAGAATGTGTGCGCTGCCTCTTTGCAAAACAGTAGTGTTTGTAAAGCGCCACCTAACGGCATACAGCAGAACTACTGCCTCTATCTAATTCTAGTTTTGCGCTAGACTCTGCTCATGCAGGAAGCGGCCAAAACAAAAAATCTGTTATCATACGAAATATATTTAATATATTTTTTATTCTAATAGCATCTTGCGGACCCCTCTGGCATAGCTCGCGGACCCCTGGGGGTCCCCGGACCACCTGTTGGGAACCACTGTACTAGACTATAAAATAAATAAGACAGCGTTGTAGATGATAAAAATTAAAATTATTTTTTCCCCTTACCTGCACTGATGATAGTCATTGTTTGGATGGGGGGATTTTATCCATTTCCGCAGCCACAGAATCAATCAGTCTACTGAACTGGGTTCCACACAGTCGCAAAAACAAATTAACTGAAAAAGCCTCAAAAACAAAAACGCAAAATAAATAGCAAAACCCAAAGCGCCAAATACAGTGGTACCTTGGTTCTCGAACTTAATCCATTCTGGAAGTCCATTTGACTTCCGAAATGTTCGAAAGCCAAGGCGCGGCTTCTGATTGGTGCAGGCGCCCCGGAAACAATAGCTGACCGCCGCATTGGACGTTTGGCTTCTGAAAAATGTTTGAAAACCGGAATGCTTACTTCTGGGTTTTCGGTGTTTGGGAACCAAGGCTTTTGAGAACCAAGGCACCACTGTAAATCGCTTTGAGAGGGTGTTTTTTTTACAACCAAGTGGTGTATAAATCTTTAGAAAAGGTCATGTTCTTTATTTATTCTTTATTAAATTTATATACTGCACCTGCCCATCACAGAGCAGTTTACAGTATCACAGCCTGTGGATGCCTAACTTAATAGGAAGCTGAAGAATAGTCCTCTCCTCCTGCTCCTTTCCTTGAGGTCCTCCCTGGCTCCCCATCTCCAGGGTGACGCTGCCTGGGAGCCAAGGCCATGGCAGGCAGATTAGCCATTTAATCAACAAGAGATTTAGCTGGCTCCCGGCAGAACATCCTGCTCTCGCTCCACCGGCCGGTCCCGCCACCATCGCCATTCGGAATTTGGAGATTTTTGGAACTGAGAGCCAAGTCCGTCTCATGAAAGCCTGGCTTGCAAAGAGGCCATGCTGGGCCAAATGGGAGGCAGCGGCGGCGGTGGGGGGGGGAGACCAAAGGGGGTGGAAAGCAAGTTTTCAGGAGACAGGGATGCTGAGCCTCAGTGGGGCACCCCAGAAGTTGCCCATCTCCCATCAGCCCCAGGAAGAAGCCAGCGTGGCCAGGAGTCAGGGAGGGGGTGAAGGAGGGGAGTTGAAGCCCCCCACCCCAATGATCCTGACTTTTCTGCAGGGCAGAAGGATTAAGAGACTCCCCATTTCCTTCACCTCCAAACCACCAGCCCAGCCCTCTGAAAAGCACCTTAGTTTCTGGTTCCCCCCATGTGTATTTATTTATTTTATTTAGTTCAGGCATCCCCAAACTGCGGCCCTCCAGATGTTTTGGCCTACAACTCCCATGATCCCTAGCTAGCAGGACCAGTGGTTGGGGAAGATGGGAATTGTAGTCCAAAACATCTGGAGGGCCGAAGTTTGGGGATGCCTGATTTAGTTCATAAAATGTATATACTGCTTGATTTCACAACAACAACAACAACCTTCAAAGCAGTTTACAAAAAGTTTAAGCAATGAAAATCCAGAGAAAAGGTTTTGCTTGCTTATGCTACGGTAGTTTGGTCTCGCTAAGAGAGCGCTGCCAATGCGTCCAGAGTGGGGCGAGGCTCCTGCCCTTAGCTGTGTGGCCAAGGGGCAAGGGGCACAATGGGTGGGTCATGCCAGAAAGCCGCCTATGAGTGCCCCTTACCCAGCCTCCTCCTCTCTCTTTTCTGTTGCTGGGCAGGTGCTGAACCCGTTCTACGTCTTCCAGCTGTTCAGCGTCTGCCTGTGGTTTGCGGAGGAATACATTGAGTACTCTGTGGCCATCATCCTCATGTCTCTGCTCTCCATCTCTCTCACAGTCTATGACCTCAGGAAGGTGAGCAGGAGGGAAGGGCCTTGCCCAGGCGGGGGGGGGGGGCGGGGGGGGCCTCATCGACCTCAGTCAGTGCCGGAATTACGTATAAGATAAACAAGCTATAGCTCAGGGCCCCACTCTCTTGGGAGCCCCCCCCCAAAAGAAAATTAAAGGGAAAAAACTTGGATGTACATTTCCAAAATATAAGATAAAAAACAAATAAAATAAAACCTACATACAGCAACAGTGTTTTGTGTTTTGCTCCTCTGATGTAAGTCATGGGCCCCGCCTGCTGGCCTGCTCCCTGCAGGATCTGATCACAAGAGCAGGACTCTTTCCTCCTGTGGTTTCCAGCAACTGGGATTCAGAAGCACGGCTGCCTCCAACTGGGAAGGGACTGGGAGCATGGCCAGCAGCCATCCATAGCCCTCTCTCCCTCCATGAATTTGCCCAGTCCTCTTTGAAAGCCATCCAAACTGATGGCTGTCTCTGCCTCCTGTGGGAGGGAGTTCCGCAGTTTAACTCTGTATTGCATGAAGAAGGCTTTGCAGCTGGAATCCAGTGAAGTCAAAAGGGCTGCCTTCAAAGCAGTGAGCTGGCCTCCCCAGAGCTGCTGCATGGGCTGCAAACTGGTTGGCTGGAATACCAATCCTGTTCCCTTTCCTGGCGCTGCCTGTCTGAAAGGCTGGAAGCGCGGCAGGGAAATGAGGGCCGGGTGCCATTGGGCAGCTCCCGGCTCCTTCCCAGAGAGATGCTCCGTCCTGCTCTTCTTTTCTTTCCATGTCCACAGCAATCCGTGAAGCTGCACCGGCTGGTGGACTCCCATAATGGCGTCCTGGTCAAGGTCCTCAGGAAGGAAGCAGGTGAGCCCAGGACCAGGCAGCATCCGTCTCCCTGCTGCCTGCTGAACCGCTCTGGGCAGGGAAGGTCTGGATCTCCTCTCCCCCTCTCTTCTCTGCCTTCCCTCCACCTCCATTGCAGTCCGGGAGGTTTGTGGAATCACAGAATTGTATAGTTGGAAGGGATCCCCTGGGGTCCTCTAGTCCAGCCCTCTGCAAGGCAGGAATTGTGGCTGAGGTTGAGGTGCGGAAGGCCACTGTTTTATGTGGGAATGTCGTGGTTACTGGGAGAGGATATTTAATAGTATCCTTCCTCTCTCACGCTTGTGAGTCAGCAGCAGAATGCATTCCCCAATATATACAGCGGCGGAGGAAGCCGCTCAGGCGCCTAGGGTGCTGCACCCAGGGGTGGGGCGAGCCACCCATAGGGGCAGGCTGCACCGTGGGCTTACCTTCCAAGTCCCGGACTGCAGAATCCAGGACCGGCAGCCGTGTGACACCAGAAGTTGCGTGGACGTAACTTCCGGTGTTGCTTTGCCCTTCTATGGGCACAAAAAATGGCCGCCGCCGGCTTCAAAAGTAGCTTCTACGCATGACCGGAAGTGCGTCAACGCAACTTCGGTGTCGCCCCGCCCATCTAAGGGCACCAAAAATGGCCGACACCGGAAGTCGCGTCTACGCACTTCCGGTCATGCGTAGATGCGACTTTTGAAGCTGGCGACGGCCATTTTTGTGCCCATAGAAGGGCAAATCAGCAAAAAAATGGCCACCGGCAGGAGAAAATAATGGAGAAAAATGGGAGACAAAGTGATACGGGGGACCACCGGGAAAAGGTAAGTAAAAACGGGGGTTTCCCGGGGAAAACGGGGTACTTGGCAGCTATGACCGTGGGGCCTCCGGAGTCTGCCTGCCTCCTCCCACTCAGCCGCCCTACAGCTGGGGGGGAGACAGCGGGCGGACCGTTTGGGCAGGAGTGACACGTGGCTTGGGCACGCTGTCGGCCCCATGGTGAGTGCCACCCGGCATTTTGTCACCCCCCTCAGTGGTGACACCTGGGACAGACCGCACCCCCCGCACCCTCTTCCTCCACCCCTGAATATATAGCAGGAAGCTAGTGGGTAGATTCGTTTGAATCTCTTTATTTAAGCAATTGAATCTGGCTTTGTTCAGATTGGAGTATATTCTTGGTAAGACCCCTTTCATCCCTCCTAAAAAGAAGAAAGACACAAGACGCTTCTTTTAAAAGTAACAAGAAGTTTACTCACATTCAGTTCACAGTTGGATCCCTGAAGGCAGGCTTTAGCTTGGAGTTACAGAAGAGGGTTGAGCTCATCCCATATGGGAAACTCTTCATCCCACATGCGGCTGGCTGAGAGCCAGCAGTGCAGTCCAAGAGAAGGAAAGGGAAGAAGAAGGGAGATGGCTGCGTGACTCGACCTTTTGTGGGGTCTGCCAGGGTCACGCCCACCTACCTGGCTGCACGCAGGGGGAGGATGCTCCAGACCAGGTGGAACAGGAAGTTCAACTGGCTGAACCAACACCCCTCTGTCTGTGTCCACTCTAGGCAAACAAGGAATGTTGTGTTTGACTGCTCCAATGGATTACATCCCACATTTTAATGCACCTTCCCTCCCCACCCTGGCAAAATGTAGGCATCATGGCCAGGGGCCATTGATATGGGTGTTTCTGTTTGCCCACCAGGAAAGGAACCCTTTGTCTTTGTTCAGGTAGGACAATGGAGTAAAGTCAGTAAAGGACCGGGACATTCTCAGGGAAACCAAAATGCTTGTTTTCAAAGCTATTGTACTACCAACCTTACGATATGCTTGTGAAACATGGACCACTTATAAAGGCCATCTCCAACTCCTCGAAAGATTCCATCAATGGTGTCTCTGAAAATTTTTACACATCACTTGGGAAGACAGGTGAATTAATGCCAGTGTATTGGAAGAAGCAAAGATCACCAGTGTTGAAGCAATGATTCTTCAACATCAACTTCGTTGGACTGGTCATGTTGTGCGGATGCCTGATGATCGTCTTCCAAAGCAACTGCTCTATTCTGAACTTAAAAATGGAAAGCGTAATGCTGGTGGTTAAAAAAAGAGGTTTAAATACTGTCTCAAGGCAAATCTAAAAAAATGTAGTATAAACACCAACAATTGGGAAACACTTGCCTGCGAGCGCTCCAGTTGGAGAACAGCCTTTACCAAAGGTGTCATGGGCTTTGAAGACACTTGAACTCAGGGAGAAAGGGAGAAATGTGCTAAGACAGGCATCCCCAAACTGCGGCCCTCCAGATGTTTTGGCCTACAACTCGCATGATCCCTAGCTAACAGGACCAGTGGTCGGGGAAGATGGGAATTGTAGTCCAAAACATCTGGAGGGCCGAAGTTTGGGGGTGCCTGTGCTAGGAGGAAGGCACGCTTGGCAAACCCTCACCGTGATCAACTCCTGCCCGGAAACCAATGTCCCCAATGTGGAAGGACGTGTGGATCCAGAATTGGCCTCCACAGTCACTTACGGACTCGCGGTTAAGACCATGTTTATGGAAGACAATTGTACTCGGCTACGAGGGACCACCAAAGAAGAAGAAGGACGAAGGACAATGGAGGCTCCGCTCTTCAGTTTGGATAGGGGCTGCTACACTGAAAGATCAATTTCCTCCAGATGGTTAACCATGGAACCAGAGACCTGATCTGAAGCCCAGTTGCTGCTGCCTGATTTCAAGCGGAAAAACATGAGGTTCTGAATGCCAGAGGATTGATGTGCCAAAGTGGTTCTTTGTTTAAATTTGTTGGCCCTTCCTGTGCAAGGAGCTCATGTTGGCAGGGGACGCGGGTTCTAATCCTTGCAGCTGCCTCATGGCTGTTAGCAGAAGCTGCTAGTTGGCTAAGGGTGCTGGGAATTGTAGCTCGTGGGGGGTGGGAACTACAGTTCCCAGGATTCCCAGGGTGGTGGTGGTGGTGGGGGACATGCTTTAAACGTGTGGGGTGTGTGCAGCCAGAATCCCGAAAGTATGGGGCATGGCAGACTTTCCTGAGTCACCAAGAGGGTTGAGTGAAACTGGCACAGTAAGGCTGCGGTAAATAACAGTTTGCAGACAAAGTCCTCATGTGAAAACAGGGAGGGGCATTTTCAGCCTCTCCCAGTTTCCCACAGTTCTGCATCAGTCTGAAAATTTTGTTTAAGTCCTGATAAAAATCCACCAGTGAATAGCAATAATAATAATAATAATAATAATAATAATAATAATAATAATAATAATACTTTATTGATACCTCTCTCATCTGGCTGAGTTGAATTGGGGTGAATGCAGGGTGGGGTGGGGGGAGAGGGGCTCCTGCCCCACAGCTTCTACTCTGCTCCTCTTGATGTTCCAGAGAAACCTTTCCCTCTCTCCACTCCAACCAGGTGTCCAAGAGGTGGAGTCTCGCCATCTGGTGCCTGGAGACATCCTGGTTTTGGGAGGGGGCAGAAGCCTGTTGCCCTGCGATGCCCTCCTGATCCACGGCCAGTGCATTGTGAACGAAGCCATGTTGACAGGTGAGTAGGAGGAGGGGGGTCACCTTGTGCGGGCGGCTAAGGGATGCTCCCAGGGGGCACGGGTGCCCTGCCTGGGTGAAGATGCCCAGGGAAGGTGGCAGGGGCCAGCACCAGGAGCCAGACTCAGCAGCGCAGGAAGAGGCAGAAGCTGGCACAGAATCAGGGCCGCATTTAGGTTTGATGCAACCCTCAGCTCCTGAAGGCAATGGGGCCCTTTCTATGTCCAGCTGTCCTTTGTCACTGTTTTT
The DNA here is from genome assembly GCF_963506605.1 of Zootoca vivipara. Taxonomy (NCBI): domain Eukaryota; kingdom Metazoa; phylum Chordata; class Lepidosauria; order Squamata; family Lacertidae; genus Zootoca; species Zootoca vivipara. The sequence goes on along the minus strand of NC_083280.1, from coordinate 3,010,735 downwards.
GTGTTGAATATATGCTACATGGTCATTGATGGACCTCATAGGTATCTCAAGCCATTTGCACATAACAAAATATGTATTTTATCAAAGTAATGGTTGAACTGAAATACAATTAAGAAGAAGTCTATTATTGGTGAAATAATTATTAAGCTCTAACTTGAAATGATTTTTTATTCACAACAAACTTAACAATGCAAACACATTGGCATTTGGCAATAACAAAAGTTCCTTTGGAAACACAATTTACAAAGACTCATAATCTAGTCTCTAGAAACTTGCTATAACATGAAGGAATAATAGGTGTAAATATATGATGCAAACTACTAATGATTAAAAATAGCAGCATGTAGGAACCCTATATATAGAAATGAGCAAACCAGTAATATTTTAGAGAGCAGGCGGGGCCCATGACTTATATCATAGGAGCCTACGCAACACAAAACACTGTTGCTGGATGTAGATTTTATTTTATTTGTTTTTTTATCTTATATTTTAGAAATGTACATCCAGTTTATTTTCCTTTAATTTTTTTTGGGGGGGGGCAAGAGAGTGGAGCCCTAAGCTAGAGCTTGTTTAGCTTCTACTGCACGGAATCCTAGAACTGGGAAGGGATTCCCAGAGGTCCTCTAGTCCAACCCATTGCCCCTTTAATGCAAGTCTGCTCTCCTCCAGGAGAGAGTATCCCAGTCACAAAGACCTGCTTGCCCGGGGGTGACCAGGGCAGCACCCAGCCTTGGCGAGAGAGCTGTGCTGAGGATGCCCGGAGACACCTTCTATTCTGCGGGACGGAGGTCATCCAGGCCAAGGGTCCAGTGAGAGCCGTCGTTCTGCGGACCGGTGGGTAACAGCATTGACCAGGAACACAGCAGCGTGTGGAGGCAGGGGGAGGGGGTTTCTGCCTGATTTGCTGAGTGTCACCCTATCTCCGCCTGGATTGTAGAACTGTAGAGTTGGGAGGGACACCCAAAAGCCATCCAGCCCAACCCCCGGCAATGCAGGAATCACAGCTCAGGAATCCCTGACGAGGGGGCCACCAGCCATCTCATTCCCTAAGGTCAGTGGAGAGAGACCTCTGGGTTGGCCCAGTCCAGGCACCGGGGGCCTATCTCCCAGATGAGCCAGGGGGGCTCTGGCGTGGCTTCAGGGCTTTCCAGAACCCCTTAACATAACGTGACCGCCCCCCCCCCCCCATGGGCATGCTCTCTTCACCTGTGCAAGGCACCTCGGCATCATTTTTACCCCATGTGCCCCTCCCCTTCCCCTGAGCACATGGTGGAGTCCTGGGTTTCGGTCTGCAAAGAGGGATTCTGCCCTCCATCAGGCTTCCTAGCCCAATCCATACAGGAGGAGCCAAAGGGAAGAAATCTCGCCCAGGTTTATTTCTTTCATTCATCTACAAAAATATTTATACGTCGCTAGTTCACAGCGGAGAAAAAGCAAAGCGGTTCACAGTATTTATTGCATAAAGGCATATAGCAAAAACCGTATTAAAAATAAATAAAATCGTACATCAATTAACTATTTAGAGAAACCCAGCCTCCACTATCTCCTTATTCCGCGTCTTGTCTTCTGCTCTGAATCCTCACTTCTGTAACTGCATCCCCAAACTCCCAAGCCCTCCCTAACCCCACCCTCAGCCCAGCCCCACATTTAGGGACTTGTAACTCAGAGCTGTTGGGCGTTGAGGCTCCCCTTTTGCTGTTTGCATTTTGGGTGCTCTAGTTAAACTGTGGAACTCCCTCCCACAGGAGGCAGCAACGGCCACTCATCTCGATGGCTTTAGGAAAGGATCGTGCAAATTCATGGAGGAAGAGAAGACTAGCCAGGATGGCTGTTGTTCTGCCCCCAGATATTATATGAGGCAGCCATGCTTCTGAATCCTGTGGGAATGTCCAGGGTGGCAGGAGAGGATATATTGTTTATTAATATCCTTCTTAACTTGCGCTAGCAAGTTCCTTTACTTAGCTGAGTTTACATTCCCCTTTTTACATGCACAGCAGATAGCTGGTTGCAGGCTCGTGTGAGCCTCTCACTATTATACAATTCAGTCTGTCTCAGATTGAATTGTACGTTCCTGATAAGTTCCCTTGGATCCCTCTTAAAAGAACAAAGATGCCACAATGTTATTCAAAGTCAATAAAAGAAGTTTACTCACATCAGTTCACAGTTGGAACCCTGAAGGCAGACTTAGTTACAAATATGTACATGTGGATTTACCCCATTTGGGGGGATATTCCCAGTGCTTCCGCTAGCTGAGAGCTAGCAGAGCAGTCCTAGCTAGAAGCTGGTCAAACAAAGAAGGAGGTCAAAAGGAGAGAAGGGTGCTGTGTGACTCATCCTCTTGTTACCTGAACAGGTAAGGTCACACCCACCTTCCATCACATGCAAAGGGAAGGATGCTCCAGCCAGGAGGAACAAGAAGTTTCGACTGGCTGGACCAAACATTCCCTCGCATGTCTTCTCTAGCATGACAAGGAATGTTCTACTTGGCTGCCTCTCATGGATCGCAACCCACAAATCCCAGTTGCTGGAAAACAAAGACGGGGGGAGTTGTCCTTGTGCTCAGATCCTGCTTTCAGGTTTTTTCCCACTGGGGCATCTGGTTGACCACTGTGAGAGCAGGGTGCTGGACGGGGTGGGCTACTGGCCTCATCCAGCCCTTCTCAGCTTCTTCTCAGCTTCTCCTGCTCTGCCTCCCCAGGTTTCAACACAGCAAAGGGGGACCTGGTGAGGTCCATTCTGTACCCGAAGCCCCTGAATTTCCGCCTCTACAGGGACGGCATCCGGTTCCTCGGGTGCCTCATTGGGATCGCGGCCATCGGGATGGTCTATGCCGTCTGCGTCTATGTCCTCAATGGGGTGAGTGGTTGGCGCCCAGAGAGCGGATCTCCCATGGGATCCTCCAGGGGGAGGGGGGAACCCAGCTCAGAAACCCCTCCCTTCGGAAACCGGGGAGCCACTCTTTGCTGCCAACATTTTCATTTCATGGGGCGGCTGAATTTTGAACCCTCAACTTGGCAGCTGCCTTCTTGGTTGTTCTCACTAGGAATGATTATTTGTTGGTTTGCTGTTGTTACTACAGTATTATTATTGTTGCTGTGGAGGCAGAGCATAGCAATTGTGGCTGGTAGGAGCCATGGATTTCACGTGGCCTTTACAACCTGCTCTGCTGCCCTGGGTGCTAATTCTGCTCCCTTCCCCGAGTCAGGAGGAGGCTGGCGAGGTGGTGAAGAAGGCGCTGGACGTGATCACCATTGCGGTCCCTCCCGCCCTGCCGGCCGCGCTGACCACAGGGATCATTTACACCCAGAGGCGGCTGAAGAAAAAAGGGATCTTCTGCATCAGCCCCCAGAGGATCAACGTGTGTGGCCAGCTGAACCTCATCTGCTTCGACAAGGTGCACGGGGAGGGGGAGCCCGGGAGCCTGGCTGGGGGGCCGGCCGGAGTCAGCAGGGAGAGGAAGCCCCCTTGGCCTGGAGCATTTCAGGGACCTTCAAGGCTCTTGGCTCGGATGACGGGAAGCCACAGAATGTTCACAAGCAGTCCAAGTATGGCCACCCCAGCCGAGTGCAACACCCTCCTTCCAGTCCAGTCCAGCGTCCAGTCAGATGCTTTGGGGAAGCAAATCTGAATTCTGACTGGTCTTCAGAGCTGCAGTGCTTCTGTTCCCAGAGGGGAATATCTCCTCCCAGGGCAGTGCCGGATTCACGTATAAGCTAAACAAGCTATAGCTTGGGCCCCCACTCTGTTAGCCCTCCCCATACTTCTTAATTGTATTTCCCTATAAATATAAATTGTATTTCAGTTCAACCATTACTTTGATAAAACACATATTTTGTTATGTGCCAATGGCTTGCGATGTCTATTAGGTCCATCAATTACCAAATAGCACATGGGTAAGGAAACTAGGGCCCGGGGGCTGGATGCGGCCCAATCGCCTTCTAAATCCAGCCCGCAGATGGTCTGGGAATCAGTGTATTTTTACATGAATAGAATGTGTCCTTATATTTAAAATGCACCTCTAGGTTATTTGTGGGGCAGAGGAATTCGTTCATTTCCCACCCTCCAAAATATAGTCCGGCCCACCACAAGGTCTGAGGGACGGTGGACCGGCCCCCTGTTGAAAAAGTTTGCTGACCCCTGGCATATATTCAAGACAAAAACAGTGACCATTTGTTGTTGACAAAGGACAGCTGGTCATATGAAGGACCCCATTAGCTTCAGTAGCTTAGGGCCTCATCAAACCTCAATCCGGCTCTGTTCCAGGGGATGGTGCCACCCACTTTGAGACTATTATTATTATTATTATTATTATTATTATTATTATTATTATTTCAATCCTATACCGCTTTATATTTTTCAGAAAAATCTCAAAGTGGTTTGCTGCATATAATTAAAACATCAACAAAATATCAACAAAACAATCTGAAGAAAGTGAAATACAGAGTATACAGTCAAAGCAACACAATTCACAGAAAACTAAAGTATCATTTTAAAGATTGCAAAATTAAAACCTTACAAGGGAGGTCAACATATTTAACACAAAGTTAACCAAAATAAACTTAAACATTTCAAAAAACACAAACACACACCACATTGCTAAGTGAAGCCAAATATAAAATGCACATTTTAAAAAGTGTAATTAACTATGAAGCTCCCCACACTTGCTCTCAACCTCCGCCCTGCGTCTGAAAGAGCACAACACCCAAGAGAGAAGGTGCCCTTAAGTGCCAAATGGGAAGCCCTCTAGGAGCCGGGGGGGGGGCGGGCGAGGGGTGAGGTTACCTCCATGCTGAGCTTCCACCTTGGGATCAAATGTGCTGTGTTGATGATGCCCCTGACCCCCCAAGGAAGGTCCTCCGGCCAGTTGCGCTTTCCCCTGTGGCTCCTCTTCCTCCTCCTCCTCCAGCATCAGGTCTTGCAGTGCCTTGTTCTGTTCTTGCCAGCCACCCTGGCACCCTCTGACCAATTCTCCTGCCCCTCCCCAGACTGGCACGTTAACCGAAGACGGACTGGATCTCTGGGGGATGATCCTGGCCGAAGGAAAGAGGTACCTGCCTGTCTCGTATTTCCACCAAAGAAAATTCCCCGTGTTGCAAAACAAAACACTCCGAACAGCAACAAGCAACACGTCGGCTAATAATATACTGACAATATTTTTTATAACACTATACTGTTTCAAAATTCATAAACAGAAGACATACGTACATGGAGTCACAAACTTTTTGTTGTTGAGTCGTTTAGTCATGTCCGACTCTTCGTGACCTCCTGGACCAGAGCACGCCAGGCACTCCTGTCTTGCACTGCCTCCCGCAGTTTGGTCAAACTCATGTTCGTAGCTTCGAGAACACTGTCCAAGCATCTCGTCCTCTGTCATCCCCTTCTCCTTGTGCCCTCCATCTTTCCCAACATCAGGGTCTTTTCCAGGGAGTCTTCTCTTCTCATGAGGTGGCCAAAGTATTGGAGCCTCAGCTTCAGGATCTGTCCTTCCAGTGAGCACTCAGGGCTGATTTCCTGAAGAATGGATAGGTTTGATCTTCTTGCAGTCCACGGGACTCTCAAGAGTCTCCTCCAGCACCATAAATCAAAAGCATCAATTCTTCGGCGATCAGCCTTCTTTATGGTCCAGCTCTCACTTCTATACATCACTACTGGGAAAACCATAGCTTTAACTATACAGACCTTTGTCGGCAAGGTGATGTCTCTGCTTTTTAAGATGCTGTCTAGGTTTGTCATTGCTTTTCTCCCAAGAAGCAGGCGTCTTTTAATTTCGTGACTGCTGTCACCATCTGCAGTGATCAAGGAGCCCAAGAAAGTAAAATCTCTCACTGCCTCCATTTCTTCCCCTTCTCTTTGCCAGGAGGTAATGGGACCAGTGGCCAAGATCTTGGTTTTTTTGATGTTGAGCTTAAATGTAACAAGATCAGGAATGGTAGGAGTGGGAAGTCACTGTCGAAGATCACTGCAATGGAGGCAGAAGGCCTTTCCACAGTCAATGTCCTACAAATGTGAGATGACGGGTGCTCTGAACATCGCAATAAGGTGCTCCGAGCACAGCAGCAGACAGGACCGTTCTTCCAGGATAATAAACTGTTTCAGTGATAATTCTCCATCTGCTGGCAAAAATATAAATTGAAATCCATTACATTCAAATACAATGTCAGTGGATTATTAGCCAACGTCTTGCTTGTCGCCGCCTCATGTTTCCATGCAGCCCTTCAGCTCAAAGTTTCCAGGGTGGGTTAGAATGCCTAATAAGGACGCTGCGGTGTGCTGTGATTCCTGCGTTGTGGGGGGTTGGACTGGATGATCCCTGGGGGTCCCACCCAGCTCTACGGTTCTGTGATTCTTGACTCAGAGACCTTTTGCAGGCTCAGAAACCCACCTGGGCTGCTCTTCTCAAAGGCAGCTGTTGGGCCCTTCTGCTGCTTGCCTCATGCCTCCTGCTCTCCTCTCTCCCCCCAGCTTCCAGGGCGCCCACTGCTTCTCCTCCGGCCCCCCTCTGCCCTGGGGCCTGGTGTGTGGAGCCATGGCCAGCTGCCACTCCTTGGTGCTCCTGGGCGGGAAGATCCAGGGAGATCCGCTGGACCTGAAGATGTTTGAGGCGACTGGCTGGGTGAAGCTCTCTCTTTGCATTGCAGATGTTCGGGGCTCCCGGGGGGGGGTTGCCATTGCTTGGGGGGGAGCGGGGGGAGCTCCCCTTGGCAGGCCAGTGGAAAATACCTTTGCACCCGGTGGCTCCTTCAGGAGAGCATCCCTCAGCCCCGCTCTCCCCTCAAATGGCACAATAATCTCTTTTGGTAGAGACTGCTTTTCAGATAGCTCAGTTGGAAGAGCATGAGACTCTTAATCTCAGGGTCATGGGTTTGAGTCCCACGTTGGACAAAAGATTCCTTTTTTAAAAAATAAATATGTTTTATTAATTTTTCATTAATAACAATCCAATGCAGGCCAAATTAATACAATACGAAATCCTACTACAATCAAAAGAGTCAATTATTCAGTTCTAAATTAAATATTTTTGGATGACTTCCCGTGTTCTGGTTATCAGGAGTTGATGTTATTCCTTGGTCCTGCTCCAATTCTGGATGAAAGATTCCTGCGTTGCAGGGGGTCAGACTGGATGACCCTCGGGGTCCCTTCCAACTCTACACTTCTAGGATTCTTGCCCCACCCCCGGTACCTTTTTTTAGTTTTTGTTCAGGCCAGGCCACTCAGACATGTGGAAGGCGAATGTATGATTTGACCTGTTTTTTTTATTGTTTATTGCTGATTTGATTTTTTGAATGTTCCAAAGAGTTGTCTTTTCTTATCATTTTTCATTGTTTCATTCTCTTTGTAAACCACTTTGATGTGATTATATCTTTTTACAACAGTGCGGCATACAAATTTTGCAAAATAAATATGAATAGATAAATGTGAGGGATGAAGGTGCCCCCCCGAAGTTCCCAGACTGATCATTTCATTCTTTTAAATCTGCTAGTTAACTTGTCTTTTAAATGAGTGCAAGTGGAACGCCCTCCTAACAGATGTCAAGGCAATAAGCAATTATTTTACTTTTAGAAGCCAACTGAAGGCCGCCCTGTTTAGGGAAGTTTTTAATGTTTGATGCTGTACTGTTTTTAATATTTGGTTGGAAGCCGCCCAGAGTGGCTGGGGAAACCCAGCCAGATGGGCGGGGTATAAATAATAAATTATTATTATTATTATCACCATCATTATAAGTGACATTAATCCTAACTGGGATCTGCTGTTGTTTTTCATTTGAATAAACAGGAAATTGAGGAGTCCAGCAATGAAGATGGAGAGGGGGCAGATGCCGTGATAGTCAGGCCAGGAGTCAAGGCCCCACAGGTGAGCCCAGGTGTCTGTCACTCATCTTAGACAGGAAGAGTCAGGAGGGGGGGGCAGGCAGATCAGGCCGGGTCACTCGTCCGACTTGCTCACCCAGAAGTCCGTCTCCCTCCCCTTCTGCATTCATCTGGGATTCATGAATCTCTTCCTACCCAAGGCCCAAGGTCCCCCAGTGAGTTTCATGGCAGAGCAGGGATTTGAACCCAAGTCCAGCACTTTAACCACTGCCCTTGCTCTCCAGGTTCAGTCACTGTCAGGGGGGGCTTCGGAGTGTGTGATTATGATTGGGAAAAGGCTCCATGTGGGTGGGGGGTTGAATACCTCCCTCCTCCCGCGGTGCCACAGCCCCGATCCAAGTCGTGCCCCCTGTGGTTGCTCCAGGGCACCTGCCGTCCGACCCCTGGGACCCCTGGCCAGGAGCCCCCCCTCCCCCCTCCCTCCTCCCTGCACCCAGTGCCCTGTTCCTCTTGCCTGTCTCCCTAGGGTGCTGCCGTGGGCGGCATGGCCATCTTACGCCAGTTCCCGTTCTCTTCAGCCCTGCAGAGGATGTCCGTCATCACACAGGAGTTTGGTGGGGAGCGGCACGTCTTCATGAAGGGGGCGCCCGAGAGAGTGGTCAGCTTCTGCCGGCCAGAGACAGGTGACCGATAGCTTTGCAGGCATTGCCCCTTCTCCGCCCCATGCCATTTTGGGGGGGGGGTCTTTGCAGAGAAGCTTCTCGAGGCCTCTCAGGACTGGCACTTGCCCCCCTGCCCTGAGCCACAATCCTGCCCTGCCATGGAGGGGTGCTCTTCCTTCTTGGCAGGCGGAATGTAGAGGCTCTGGCCTCAAGCCCTCTGCACATGGGCTGAATAGTCTCTCAGGAAAGGCTTTGGGTCCCTTCCCTGGGCGACCCCCCCCCCAATTCTGTGCAACCGCCTATGGCTCTGCTCTGCCCCCGCAGTTGGAGGCAGCGATGCTTCGGAATCTTAGTTGCTGGAAAGAGCAGGAGGGGAGGTGTGTTCTTGTGCTTAGATCCTGCTCTGAGGTTCCTGGTCGGCCCCTGTGAGCAGGGCCGGATTGAGGTTGGATGAGGCCCTCAGCTACTGAAGGTAATGGGGCCCTTGATATGTCCAGCTGTCCTTTGTCAACAACAAATTGTCACTGTTTTTTGTGTTGAATAGATGCTAGATGTGTTGAATAGATGCTAGATAGGTGACAGCAGTCACGAAATTAAAAGACGCCTGCTTCTTGGGAGAAAAGCAATGACAAACCTAGACAGCATCTTAAAAAGCAGAGACATCACCTTGCCGACAAAGGTCCGTATAGTTAAAGCTATGGTTTTCCCAGTAGTGATGTATGGAAGTGAGAGCTGGACCATAAAGAAGGCTGATCGCCGAAGAATTGATGCTTTTGAATTATGGTGCTGGAGGAGACTCTTGAGAGTCCCATGGACTGCAAGAAGATCAAACCTATCCATTCTGAAAGAGATCAGCCCTGAGTGCTCACTGGAAGGACAGATCGTGAAGCTGAGGCTCCAATACTTTGGAGAAGAGAAGACTCCCTGGAAAAGACCCTGATGTTGGGAAAGATGGAGGGCACAAGGAGAAGGGGACGACAGAGGACGAGATGGTTGGACAGTGTTCTCGAAGCTACGAACATGAGTTTGACCAAACTGCGGGAGGCAGTGGAAAACAGGAGTGCCTGGCGTGCTCTGGTCCATGGGGTCACAAAGAGTCGGACACAACTAAACGACTAAACAACAACAAAGATGCATTGATGGACCTCATAGGTATCTCAGGCCATTTGCACATGCAGAATGTAGGCACCCTATATATAGAAAGGAGCAAACCAGGGATATTTAAGGGAGCAGGCTAGCAGGCGGGGTCCATGACTTACATCAGAGGAGCCTACACAACGCAAAACACTGTTGCTGGATGTAGGTTTTATTTTATTTGTTGTTTATCTTAATTTTTTGAAATGTACATCCAGTTTTTTTCCTTTAATTTTTTAGGGGGGCCCCCAAGGGAGTGGGGCCCTAAGTTAGAGCTTGCTTAGGTTATACGTAAATCTGGCCCTGCCTGTGAGAGCAGGGCATCTGGGGCTGGAGGGGCCACCTCTAGCAGACTCTCTTTCTGTCCTTGCGTTCCCAGTGCCCGACACCTTCACCAGCAAACTCCAGCATTATACCTCTCGGGGCTTCAGAGTCATTGGGCTGGCACAAAAAAGTCTGCCGGCGGGAATGGAAGCGTCTTTCCTAACAAGGTAAAAGAAAAAGCCTGTGTGTGTGTGAATGTGTGTGTGAGAGAGAGAGAGAGAGAGAGAGAAAGAGAGAGGGAGATGGATGGATGTCCAGGATCACCTGAAGTGGAAGGTGCCGACCAAAACTCTCCTCCTGAGTTCTAGTTACAGGTAGGTAGCCGTGTTGGTCTGAGTCGAAGCAAAATAAAAAAATTAGCGCCTCAGCCCTTGCTTTCCCCCCACAGGACCAATTGCAGTCATCAGCAGTTGTTAACAGCCATCTACAGGTTTACCACTCCCATCAGCCCATCACCCATTCCCACCCACCACCCTCTGTATATATACAAGGGTCTGACTCTTCTGTTTCAAGTGTATCAAGAAGTGTGCATGCACACGAAAGCTCATACCAAAATAAAAACTTAGTTGGTCTTTAAGGTGCTACTGAAGGAATTTTTTATTTTGCTTCTCCTCCTGAGGTCATTCTAAAAACTAGCCAAACCCAGAGGAAGTCGTGAGAAAGTCACGGGTCCAGCCAAGCCGGAAAGCAAAGCCCAGACTCCATAGCAGCGCCTGAGGAGTTAGAACTCGCCTCTGAGGCTGGAGATGCTGCCTGTTTTTTAAGACAGCAAAATCCACGTGGTTGGTTGGTTCCCACTCCTTCGCCATTTCCACATTTGGAGACATTTGGATTACTGAGCCTTGAAAACTCATCCTATATAATAATGTCCATGTTGTCCCTGCGTCCAGATGTCCCGTGTGTCCCTGGGTCACTGCGCATGTGCCCCAGGGATACAGGGATTGGACAGCAGAGACTGCGCGCGCGCACTCTCCCCCCACTCTGCCTCCTCCAACCGCCGCTCCCGCCGGAGCGGCGGTTGGAGGAGGCGGGGGGGGGGGAAGAGTGCGCGCGTCCTTCCTGTCGGCGGCTGGGGGAGAGGAAGGAAGGAGGAGAAAGCGCCGCTTTCTCCTCCTCCGTTCCTGTCCCCCTGCCGCCGACAGCAAGGACGGGTCCCAGGGTTCGGAGAAGCGCTGCGCAAGCGCTTCTCCGAACCCTGGGATGTCTGCTTCCTGTCGGCGGCTGCGGGAGAGGAACGGAGAAGGAGAAAGCAGCGCTTTCTCCTCCTCCGTTCCTGTCCCCCTGCCGCCGACAGCAAGGACGGGTCCCAGGGTTCGGAGAAGCGCTGCGCAAGCGCTTCTCCGAACCCTGGGATGTCTTCTTCCTGTCGGCGGCTGCGGGAGAGGAACGGAGGAGGAGAAAGCAGCGCTTTCTCCTCCTCCGTTCCTGTCCCCCTGCCGCCGACAGCAAGGACGGGTCCCAGGGTTCGGAGAAGCGCTGCGCAAGCGCTTCTCCGAACCCTGGGATGTCTGCTTCCTGTCGGCGGCTGCGGGAGAGGAACGGAGGAGGAGAAAGCAGCGCTTTCTCCTCCTCCGTTCCTGTCCCCCTGCCGCCGACAGCAAGGACGGGTCCCAGGGTTCGGAGAAGCGCTGCGCAAGCGCTTCTCCGAACCCTGGGATGTCTGCTTCCTGTCGGCGGCTGCGGGAGAGGAACGGAGGAGGAGAAAGCAGCGCTTTCTCCTCCTCCGTTCCTGTCCCCCTGCCGCCGACAGCAAGGACGGGTCCCAGGGTTCGGAGAAGCGCTGCGCAAGCGCTTCTCCGAACCCTGGGATATCTGCTTCCTGTCGGCGGCTGCGGGAGAGGAACGGAGGAGGAGAAAGCAGCGCTTTCTCCTCCTCCGTTCCTGTCCCCCTGCCGCCGACAGCAAGGACAGGTCCCAGGGTTCGGAGAAGCGCTGCGCAAGCGCTTCTCCGAACCCCAGGATTCTAGCGCCCGTTATTGAACGGGCTGAAAACCACTAGTGGAGTCATAAAACTGCAGGGTTGGGAGGGACCCTGAGGGTCATCTAGCTCAAACGCCTGCAATGCAAGAATCTCAGCTCTAGAAACCCTGGCAGACAGCCCTCCAACCTCTGACTAAAAGCTTTCTATGGAAGGAGAGTCCTCCGCCAGCTCAAGGAGGTCCCTTCCCCTCTCTGTTACCCTGATCCAGGAGGTCTCCCAAGAAGAGCTCTGCCGCAGGATCAGACCCATGGCCTCGCAGGTCCAGCACTGGCCAGAGGCCTCTCGCATTCTCCTCCTCTCCTAGTTCATGGGCAAAGGCCTGATTCGGAGCCTCATTCTGCTCCCTGCCAGGTTGGCCGCTTCAGGATGCGGCCAGCCGGAACTCAGTAGCCCTGACCCGCCTGCTTCTTCCTTCCAAGGGAGCAGGTGGAGTCTGGCCTGACCTTCCTGGGACTCCTGATCCTGGAGAACCGGCTGAAAAGCGAGACGAGGCCCGTTCTGGAGGAGCTCAGCGCTGCTCGCATCCGGAGCGTCATGGTCACAGGTGGGAGAGCTGGCTGGGGCCGAGAGGTCCCTACCTGGGTGCTGGGAGCCAGAGAAAGAAACAGAGGGGTCCCTTCGGTGCTGAGCTCGCTGCCCCAGTTTCAAAGGCCCTGGGGCTGTCAGAGCTCTCCAGAGGCGGCTGGGAATATCTGTCCTTTCCCCTGGCACCAAACAGCGTGCCAAGTGCTTTGCATCCCTCGTTTCATTTATTCACATAGCTTTGCAGAGCCTTGGATAAACCTGGGACACTTCAGCTTGGGACGGCTCTCAGAAGAATACGCAGCCTGCCTCTCTCCAATCCTGCCAGCTCCCATGCTACCCCTCTTACCTTCGTCCCTGCATCCCTCTTTCTTCTTGTTGTCCTCTCTCTGTCGGGCTGCCCACCACCATAGAATGGTACAGTTGGAAGGGACCCGAGGGTCATCTAGTCCAGCCCCCTGCAATGCAGGGATTGTGGCTAAAAAATCCCTGACAGATGGCCATCCAAACTCTGCCTGAAAGCCTCCATGAAGGAGAGCCTGCCACCTTCCGAGGGAGCTCATTCCATTGTCAAACGGCAATAATAATAATAATAATAATAATAATTTTTATCATTTGTACCTCGCCCATCTGACTGGGTCGCCCCAGCCACTCTGGGTGGCTTCCAACACATATAAAACGTAATAAACATTTGAAAATTCTTCCTGCTGCCAGAAAGTTTAGTCTGAAGGAGCGCAGCCCGCTCCTCTTGGCAGAGCCGGAGAATTTGTGCAGAGCACACCCTCTGGACCTGAAGATCCCACAGCGCAGGGGGTGACGCGGCGCCCCTCTCTTGACTTTCCAGGTGACAACATCCAGACGGCCATCACCGTCGCCCGAAATGCTGGCATGATTCCTCCCGGAAGCCAAGTGATCCTTGTGGAGGCAAGCGGCCAGGCTGGGCTTCCCTCGCCCTCCATCAGCTGGAAGCTCCTGGAGGAGAGCAAAGAAGACCAGGGCCACAGCGAGTCCGAGGTGAGGGTCCCCGGGGGGGGGGAGCTCCCTTTGGCCTTGGGGGGGGGCCCTGGAGGGGGTTCCTTCTCCCTGCTTCTGGATCTTGGGTGGGGCTGGCAGAGCAGATGTTTTGGCAAAGCATGCCAGGCGAAAGAGGGCATGTCCCAAGGGGAGCCTTCAGGGGTTCCCTGCCTGCCCTCAGCACCTTCTGATGCAGCACAGAGCCCCCGGGGCTGGCCTTTGCATCCGTCCCAGGGGACCTCCGTTTTGTTGTTTTTGTTTTAATTAATCTTTATTGGTTTAAAATCAACACATACACACAAAGAAAATTTAGGGGGGGAAGAGCAAAGAAGGAAAAAAAGAAAAGAAAGCCAGGACAAAATTATACAAAAGGGGGGAAATATACAATACATATTTTACAAGCAAACAAACAAAAATATGTAACACTGCTTCACAAATGCACAAAAATATTTCCACCATCAACTTCCAACTTCCTTTGTTTCCTCGATTCCTTGCCTCTGATTTTCCAATAGATTTGATCTATGCTAAATCTTGTTTGTATTCTTTTCACCTTATTTCAATTTGAGAGCTATTCGAAGCATTCTAAAGTTTTTATATGGGGAGACTGTTCTTCTAGATATTGTTTATACATCTCCCACTCCTTTTAAAACTTTGGGGTCAACCAATCTCTATCCCCCCCCCCCGGTCATATATGCTAATTCCATGTATTCTGGGTGACCTGCCTCTGCCGGGTGGGATCCTGGTCTGAGGCCAGGAGAAGGAGGTGCCATTTCCCTTCCTCCTCTTTTGCAGGAGAGATACCTGGAAGTGGGAGGAGGACGAGGGCCTGATCCCGGAAGGGGCAGGTACCACTTCTGCCTGGATGGGAGAACCTACGAAGTCCTCAGTCAGCACTTCAGGAACTTGCTCCCAAAGGTGAGTTGGGACCCCTGGGGTGCCTCTCTTGGAGGGGGGAGTGCAGCACATTCAGACAGAGCCCTTCGTCTGGGGGAGGGCGATAGAGCATCTGTTTGGCATTCAGAAGGCCCCTGGTTCTGCCCTCTCTGGCAGCAACTCCAGGTAGGGCTGGGAGAGCTGCTGCTGCTGCCAGTTGAGCGGGCAATATGGCCCAATGGTTTGACATGGAACAAGGCAGCACCCTGCGCTCCATGCTGTGCTTCCAAGGAGGCTGCTTGGATCCAGCCAGGCCCGGCTTGCTTCCTGCCTGAGCCCCCCAGGCTGCCTCTGCCCTTCTGCCCCTCCGCCTGGGCGCTGGCATAAGCCGCTGCACCCGACTCCTTCCCCAGCCTGCCCCTGAGAGTGGACCTGTGCTCCACGCCCTCTTTCTCCCCGCAGCTTCTCCTGGACGGGACGGTGTTCGCTCGGATGTCTCCGCCTCAGAAGGCCAGCCTGGTGCAGGAGCTCCAGAAGATGGAGTGAGTGAGCCCCAGTTCAGGAGACACACAGTAGGGGTGGGGGTGGGGAGGCAGCGTGGCGCAGTGGTTAGAGCACTGAGAACGGCAGGGTCCAAATCCCCATTCAGCCATGAAGCCCACCGGGTGGGAGGTGGGTGGCCTGGTCGCTCACTCTCGGTCCAGCCTACCTCACAGGGTTGTTGTGAGAATAAAACGGGGAGTTGGAGAACCACCTTAAGGTCTCCTTCAAAACCTCCAGAATTTAAGCCACATCTCTGGAAATCTTAACACATGTCTTGAGCTATTATTGCCACCTGGCTGCAGCAGAGGGAATGCCGTGAGCCTGCTCTAGATCATTATATATTATACATTTACTCCAGGCAGCTTACAGATAAAAATAAGAGCAGCTAAAAACATTGGGGGGGAAAAAATAATTAAAAGACAATTAAACATTGGTAGAATTAAATCCATATCTGCATCACCTGGGTGGCTTTCCTGATTTTTGTGCCTGGAAACATTAGCAGCAAAGGACTGTGAAAGGGCTTCTGTGCCAAAATTCTGCTAGGGTTTCCTGCTCTCTGCTCAGAAGGCAGATGTCGGGCTGCAATTTGCCAACGACTTGCCTGACCCTTGCGGGATTTGGGGCTTCCCCAGACTTCCTTTTGCACTGCGCTTTCCAGCCACAGGCTTTAGAGCTCCGTGTTTGGTTTGCTTTTTGTCCTCCCTGTAAACCCACGTTTTACCGCTGAATCAGAGCAAATGTCAATCTGCCGAAAACCCCATTGCCGTGTGTTTGTGTGTTTTTGCGTGACTTTCCCCCCTTTCCTTTCCCAGCTACTTCGTGGGCATGTGTGGAGATGGTGCCAACGACTGCGGGGTCAGTACTGAACTCTATTTCAAAACCTTCCAAAGGGGTCCATTGTCTCCGGGGAGGGGCAGCCTCTTCCAGGCCAGGTTCAGGACGGACCAGATCCACTGGCAAATGTCACCTGCAATTGCTCCTGAGCAAGGCTGAGAGCGGTGCCGCCTCTGAGTCCACGGGCTGCTCTTCAGCAAAACCTGAAGCCGGAGCTCCCAGTTCCTGTCTCCTGCCTGGGCTGCAAAGGCTTGTTTTGCCCAGGGGTGCCCATGGACCTGCTGCTCTGCCCTCCTCTTTTAGGGCAGCCTGCACTTTGGAACTCCCTGCCGATGGATATCCATCAGGCGCTTTTAAAACAAAATTTAAAAAATCCTTCCAGTAGCACCTTAGAGACCAACTAAGTTTGTCATAGGTATGAGCTTTCGTGTGCATGCGCACTTCTTCAGATACACACATCAGCACATCAGGCGCTTTTGCAATTCCCTTTTTGGTGCCCACTTAAAGCACTCTTGCTTAGACAAGCCTGTTCAGGTGCTGGGAAAATCAATGCAAGCTTTAATTTGTTATTAGTCTGCTGCTATTTTCACTTTTCAAAAATCATTCATATATATATATATATATATATATATATAGTTATTGAAAAATTTTCTACATATAAAACAAAACAATTTCAAACATTAAAACACAGAGTTCTTTCAAACCCTTAGATCTCCTTCCCTCCCTCCATGGGTTCCATCTTCAAGATTAAATTTACTGCATCTTTTACCCTTATCTATCTATTATATATGAGGACGTGGGTGGCGCTGTGGGTTAAACCACAGAGCCTAGGGCTTGCCGAGCAGAAGGTCGGCGGTTCGAATCCCTGTGACGGGGTGAGCTCCCGTTGCTCGGTCCCAGCTCCTGCCAACCTAGCAGTTTGAAAGCACGTCAAAATGCAAGTAGATAAATAGGAACCGCTACAGCGGGAAGGTAAACGGCGTTTCCATGTGCTGCTCTGGTTTGCCAGAAGCGGCTTTGTCATGCTGGCCACATGACCTGGAAGCTATACGCCGGCTCCCTCGGCCAATAACGTGAGATGAGCGTTGCAACCCCAGAGTCAGTCATGACTGGACCTAATGGTCAGGGGTCCCTTTACCTTTACCTCTTATCTATTATATAACCATAATTACCATTTTAAAAAAATCACAACCGTTTACAGTGGTCTTTTAAATAAATTACAAGTTTACTCCAGTCTTTAGAAAATACTTGATCTTCCTGGTTTCGGATCTTCCCTGTCAGTTTTTCAAAAGTCTTAGGAGCGTTGCTGTCAATTTATCTTATTGATAATTTTACTTGCTTTGTCTTTTTTTGCTTTGTGGTTTGTTGCTGTTTTTATTTTTACTTTTACCACCAAGTGGTGTGTACATCATAGAAATGCTGAGTCGGAAGGGACCCCAAGGGTCATCCAGCCCCACCCCCTGCAATGCAGGAATCTTTTTTAGCCCATGCGGGTCTTGAACCAACAGCCCCCCCTGATATTAAGTCTCATGCTTTACCAACTGAGCTAACTCAAATAAACTCCCAGCCCTGCCGCACAGTTCCTTCCCCCACGGCAGCCCCAGAGTATGGCCAGCTGCTTCAAGGGGTTCCTGGCCTGCCGGTTCTGCGGTTCTTTGCCCCACGTCCTGAGACTGGGCTGCTGTTGCCTTTCAGGCCCTGAAAGTGGCCCATGTCGGCGTCTCCCTCTCTGAGCAGGAGGCCTCTGTGGCTTCCCCCTTCACCTCCAAGACCCCCAACATCGAGTGCGTCCCAGAGCTGATCAGGTGAGCCCCAGAGTCCCGTGGGGAAGGTGGGGCCATCTCTTGCCCTGGTGAGCAGAGTCAAGTCGGGTGGGGTGGGGACGCAGAGTGGGGGTGCTGAGCTGGCGCAGGCTGGCAGGAGGCTGTGCAGGGGGCTTGAAACCTCCCAAGAGGCCCCACTTTCCTCCTTTCCCTGGTTCCCAGTTCTCTAAGGCATAGAACTGTAAAGTTGGAGGGGATCCCAAGGGTCCTCTAGTCCAGCCCCGCTGCAACGCAGGCATCTCAAGGCCCTCCTTGCCAACCCTTCTCCCTCTCCCTCTTCTCCCCGCAGGCAAGGCCGTTCTGCCCTCGTCACCTCCTTCTGCATGTTCAAATACATGGCTCTCTACAGCACCATCCAGTACCTCGGAGTCCTGCTCCTCTACTGGGTACGGGGCATGGGGTGGGCATGAGGGGGAATCTCTCCGATGGCCGGGTGTGTCTTCCATGTCTCATCCTGAGGGCAAGGGAGCTGCTGCCCTCCAAGGGATTCTACCACCTTCCGAGGGAGTCCATGCCCCAGCTCTTGCCCTCCTGATGTTGAGTCGAAATGTCCTTCCTCGCAACTCGAATCCATTGCTTTGGGCGCTGCCCTCTGGAGCAGCAGGAATCAAGCTGGCTCCTCTCCAGGCCCCCTTCCCAGCCAGCATAGAAGGGGCCACGTGGCTCCGTTGGGTGTGCGGTTGTGTGAAGCCGCGACGGGTCCGGTGTTGGGGGTGCCTGGGCCCTGGAACCTCACCCTGGCTCCCAACCTGCTCTTCTTCTCTTTCAGCAACTGAACTCCTTTGGGAATTACCAGTTTTTGTTCCAAGACCTGGCCATCAGCACTCTCGTGGGCATGACAAGTAAGCTCTTCCTAGCGGTCGCAGGTTAGGATGCCGGCCCCTCTGGGCTCCGGGGGGTGGGGAGGGGTTCTGGCTGCCCCAGGGATGTTCCCACCACCCGCCTCTCTCTTTGCAGTGAGCCTGAATCATGCCCACCCCAAGCTGGTTCCCCAGAGGCCCCCCGCCCGCCTCACCTCCCCACCTCTGCTGCTCTCTCTGGCACTGAACCTCCTCCTCAGCCTGGCCATGCAGGTCTGCGGCTTCGTCCTGGTGCAGAAGCAGCCCTGGTACTCCACCAGAGACCTCCTCAGGTAGGGAGGCCTTGCTCCTGCCTGGAGTTGGGCTGGGGACCCTCCTGGGGGACCCCTGGCCTGGTTCAGGGGGGAAGGGGGGAAGGGAAAGCTGGCTTCCCGGCCAGAGGCTGCGGCCTCCCTGACTCCATCCTCGGGGTCCTTTTCAGGGCTTGCTCCCCCAGGAACAAAAGTGACGCCGAGTTTCCTGCCTCGCCCAACAACCGGACGGAGGCCGATGTGGACAACGGGTACAAGAGCTACGAAAACACCACCGTGTGGCTTCTCTCCACCTTCAACTGCCTCCTGGTGGCTCTGGTCTTCTCCAAGGGGAAGCCCTTTAGGCAACCAGTGTACAGAAATTGTAAGAGCAACGAGACCAGCTGGTGGGGCTGCGGGTGGAGAGAGAGGTGGCCCCTCGGAGACCCCAAGGATCCCAGAATCCCCATTAGAGGCTTCCTGCCTGCCTCCCCTCCCTCCCGAGAGTTGGAGATGGCCTGCATCCAGACCCTCCCCACCTTCCAGAAGCATCGCAAGTCCTCTCCCTTTGGGTTGGCCTTTGGACAACTCTTTGTTGTTGTTTAGTTGTTTAGTCGTGTCCGACTCTTCGTGACCCCATGGACCATAGCACGCCAGGCACTCCTGTCTTGCACTGCCTCCCACAGTTTGGTCAAACTCATGTTCGTAGCTTCGAGAACACTGTCCAACTCTTAGCCCGTTTTTATTTTGACGTGTTCAGTTAGAACTCTAAACCATGAATCATGGAATTGCAGACTCTGCAGTGCCCTCTCTTCCAGCCCCCTGGGAATTGCAACGGAAGCATCCATGACAGAGAGCCACCCAGTGAATAACAGAACCATAAAATCGCAGTGTTGAAAGGGACCCCAGGGGTCATCCAGTCCACCCCCCATGGAAGCTGAAGCACCCATGGCCGAGGGCCACCCAACCCCTGCTTAAAAACCTCCAAGGAAGGAGAGTCCACCACCTCCTGAGGGAGACCCTTCCACTGTGCAATGGCTCTTCCTTTTGGGAAGTTCTTCCTCATCTTTATTTAGATTCTCCTTCCTTGTCTTCAAATCCCTCAGTTCAGATCCCACCCAGAAAACAAGCAGCAGAAAACAAGCCTGCTCCCTTGCCAGCTCTGAAGGCACTCTATCAACTCACCATGATTCCTGCATTGCACGGGTTTGGGGACCCCCCTGACTCTCCACCTCCATGGCCCTGTGTCCCCTCTCTCCCCCACGGGCATTCCTCCCCCACTTCACCACAAACCGCCTTTTCCTTCCAGATGTCTTTGTCCTGGTCCTGGCGGTGCAGCTGGGTGTCTGCCTCTTCTTCCTCTTTGCCCACATCGACGGTCTCTATGCCACAATGGATGTGAGTAGAAATGCCCCCCCCTCGCCCCAAGTGCTCATCCCTCGTCCCCCACCCTCTCGCTGCCCCTCTGGGGGTCTCTTGGGAGGCCTGGCGTGAGACCCCTGCCCAAAGCCCTGTGGGCAGACCCCTCTTTAAGGCAGCTTATAAGGTTCCTATGTGGGAGGGGGCCCGCCTAACACCCCCCCCATAAAATAACCCTCCTGCCCAGATGCTTAGGGAGTTATTTAGAATTTTAACCTGGTTTAGCATTTTAACTTTTCACACGTTTTAAAGTATTGTGGATTTTTCGGGAAATTGTTTTCTTTTTTTAATAAACCACTGTGAGCCCCCCCCCTTTTACAGTCCAGTAGTGTATAAAACTTATGAAAGAAATAAATATTTTTTTAAAAAAAATAAGTAGCACCCCCGCAGGATCTGATCCCCTGTGCATCTCCTTCCCTTGCTGTCATCCCAGACATACAGTATGTTTAATTGGGGTTTAAAAACAGCACAATGAATCATTAGCTCCACCTCTGAGTGGATTGAGGGCCAGATTCAGGGCAGGTAGTGGCCCCCAAGCTAGCTCAACAACCTGCAGTGTGCAAAGCAAGCCACTAGGTGGCCTCATAACAGAAGTTTCCCCTCTGCTCCTTGCAGAGGTCTCTGCCTTAGTTTTAAAAGCAAGCGAAATTGTGTTCCGTTGTGTTTTGCACCAAAACACCCGTTTTCAACTGTTTTTACAATGCATTTGTAAACTGCCTTGAGACATGTGGAGAAGACAATTCATAGATATTAGTTAATAACAAGCATGAAAACAAAGAATCGTATATTTATAATACTAATGCTAACGAGAGCTGGTGTGGCTTAGCAGTTAGAGTGCTGGGCTAGGTACTCTCCCCCCTTTGAATCCCCCCTCCCTGCTCGCACATCAAGCTCTCACTGGGTGGTGACCTTGGGCCAGTCCCTGCCTCTCAGCCTGACCCTACCTCGCAGGGCTGTTGTGGGGGGGGGGGGTTAGAGAGGGGGAACCATGCCCACCCCCCTGAACCCTTGGGGTAAAAGGCAGGATATAAGTGTATAACATGAAATTAAATTGAAATAAATGATAACGGCAACGGACTCAACTCCGCCCAGGAGCATCCCAGAGGCAGGTGGGGGGGGGAGACTGCAAAGTGGGCATGGAAAGGGGGTCTTTGGGCTGGGTATTCCCCCCCACCCTGGATGTGCCTTCTCCTCCTCTATCCTCCCATGTCTCTGACCTGCTTCTGCCTCCATCTCTCCCCCCCAAGCTTGTTTGCACTCCCTTCCTTTGGAGGTTCTCCCTGCTGGGCCTGCTGCTGCTCACCTTTGCCGTCTCCCTGGTTGTCGAGGTGAGTTGGATCCATCGGCTTCCCCCGCCTGAACTGCTCAAGGCTGCCTCGAAGGGCTGCTGGGGGTGTGAGAGCCCAGGCCTTTCCTCCCCCTCCTCTCGGGATACGTGTGGGAATGCACAGGGAGGCAGGAGAGGATATATTGTTGAATAATATCCTTCCTAACTTGCGCTAGCAGGTTCTATAACATTCTAACATTCCCCTTTTAAAATGTGCAGCGGTTAGCTTGTTGCAGGCTAGTTTTAGCCTCTCAATATAAGATTCCTGGTAAACCCCTTTACTCCCCCTTAAAAAGAGTAGATACGACACAGACTTGTGTAAAAAGTATAAAAGAACTTTACTCACATTCAGTCAGTTCACAGATGGATCCCTGAAGGCAGACTTAGGTTACAAAAGTATATACACGTGGAATCTATCCCATAAGGAGATAGTTCCTTTGTGTTCTGTTGGCTGGAAGCCAACAGAGCATCTCTAGCTAAAGAGATGCTGCTGCTTCTACAAATGGAGTCAGAGAGGGGGGGCGGGCTTTGTGCCTTGCCCTTTTGTGTTACCTGAACAGGTAAGGTCACGCCCATCTCTGGTCACATGTAGAGGAAGTCTGTCTCAGTCCAGGAGGAAACAGGAAGCTTTTCTACTGGCTGAACAAAGCATCCCCTTGCATGTCCACTCTAGGAGTGCTGTACTTGACTGCTATGTGTTTCACATCCCACAATACGGGGCTTGTCCCTGCTGCACCCCAAGAACGGCAAGGAGGTTTCTTCCCAACTGCAGTTATCGTGGCTGCCTGTGTTTTGAACGGATCTCTTTGAAATCCATACAGTGGTACCTGAGTTCTTGAACTTAATCTGTTCCGGGAGTCCGTTCAACTCTCAAAACTGTTCAGAAACCAAGGCATGGCTTCCAATTGGCTGCAGGAGCTTCCTGCGCTCAATCGGAAGCCGCGGAAACCACGGCGGACATTCGGCTTCCGAAAAACGTTCGCAAACGGGAACACTTACTTCCGGGTTTGCGGCGCTCGGGAGTCAATTTGTTTGGGAGCCAAGTCATCCGAGTTCCAAGGTACCACTGTATTTTAATTCTGGTCATGTTCAGTTACATTTTCATGATCATCTCAATTTTTGAGCACTTTCTGTTTTATCTGTAGAAGCTGCCTTGATTCCTGGGCTGGGGAGAAAGCAGGCTATGGATAAATTTTATCTATCGTCTATCTATCTATCTATCTATCTATCTATCTATCTATCTATCCATCCATCATCTATCTATCTCTATTTAGATCAGCTTTATGCCAACAGCCATTCGTCCGAAGGACACAGGGCAGGTTACAACAAAGAAATGCAAGATAAAAACACTAAACACATGACTCAATAACAAAAGCAATCACTCCATTCCCAAACACAAATTATTATTATTATTATTATTATTATTATTATTATTATTATTATATGGATATGGAGCCTCCTGAGGCTTCAGTTCTGCCTGCTCCGCCTTATCCCCACACAAGGGCCTGATCCCCCCCCCTTCTCTCTTGCAGGAGGCTGTCATCGAGAACAGAGCCCTGTGGGCGCTTCTGAAGAGAGCGTCTGGGTACCAGTCCAGGAGCCATTACAAGAAGCTGCGGAGGACCCTGGAGAGGGACCCCTCTTGGCCGCCCCTCAACCGAACGGACTCCGCAAGCTCCGACGTGGTTCGTGTGGCTGGCTTTGGGGCGGCCTACGGCAACCCGGCGTTTGTGAGCCATGAAGAGCCCGTCTGCGGCCCGAGTGTCTGAAACGAGGTTGCCATGGCGGTGCTTCAAGGGCCACCTCCCTGGTCAAAAGCGGGTGCCATTAGCATCGGCAAGGGACAGCCCCCGAGGGCAGGATTCCTCGGCCGACGGAGAGGCGCAGGCCTTGGCTGCTGCTGTTTGGACAAAGCTTGGGAGGCTAGAGCCGGTCGGGTGGCAGAAGTGCGTGGCCAGCCGGCCTGCCACCTCCGCCACCAGCACAGAAGCAATGCCGGAATCGGGCCTGAAATGGCACAAGATCTTGTGAAGCGTGCAGGTTCTCTCGCGATCTTGCCCAAAATGGGCGCTGATGCCAGCGCTGCTTCTCTGCCCGTGGCGGAGGCGGTAAAGCAGGCAGAGAATCGGGCTATGCCTGTGGGGATCTGTTACCCTGCCCTGTTCCAGAGCAATCTCCTGCCGCCCCTAACAAACCTTGATTTTTCTAAAAAATAAAAAAGCGAGTTTGTTGCATAAGCACACCAGAAGCGGTTTAATGGCACAGACTGAAGTTCTTCCTTTGCAGCTCGCTCTCAATATGACGTCTGTCTGGAAGCACCCTTGGAACCAGCCCCTAGTTTGTGGCAGCAGGGGGGGGGAGAGGGGAGAGGAGAGCCAGGGGGGACTCATGGACGAGTCTCTGAATGAAGCCACTTCCTGGGACTCGCAGGTGGGGAGATCTGCTTGCGATGTCCCTTTGGGGCACCTGGTTGGGAGAAGAGGCGGCTGGACCACATGAGTCACGGACCTGATCCAGTGGAGCTCTGTGTACAGAGATAGACTGAGACAGCAGAACCTCCCTGGCCAGGTGCAGCCTACCACTGAATCCCTGTTGCTGGGATTTGAAAGGAGAGTTGCTTGTTGGCAGCATCCTGGACCGGATGGGATCCTCGCTTGGGCTTGGCCCAGCTGCTGCAAAGCTCTCCTTCTGGTCTCACGAGGCGAAGGGGGTGCAGAGCCCATGAGAGGCAGGAAAGTCGCTTGCAGCAATGCAGGGAAGCCGCTCGGCCTGAGCAAGAACCACCTTCCTTTTATTAGTTATACATATATTCCAACAAAAATAACAGAAAGAAAAGGCAACAACAAACTTAACAACTACAAACAAAGAAAACTGTAAATAAAAACAATATCAAATCCATGAAATGGGATTCTCTGAATCCTGTGACTTCCCTCCTCCGGTTCCTTAATTTTTTTCCAGCTGCATAACATTTCCAAGAACCGCCTTCCTGAGCCAGGAACACCCAGCTGCTCTGTCTCTGCTGTGTCTCCTCGAGAGCAACCAGGAGGGCTGCTGGAGGCCAAACAGGTGGAATTTTCCTCGCTCCATGCTGCTATATAGCCTAGGCCTGAAGAGGGCGCTGTTCCTCCACGTCCTTGGGCAGAGGCTGCCTGGGAGGGCCTGGCACAATTCGAACCCTATGCAGAGGACCCCAGAGACCTCCCAACACTAACCAAGGCTTTGGCCATGCAATTGATCCTCTGCCAGCCTCATGGTCTTCTGTAGGACTTCCTCCCCAGCACCCACCTTGCGCTTACGAGGCTTTCTCTTTGTCCTGCTGCAGCCGCAGAAGTCTAAGGCTTCATTCCTTTTAGGGAAGAACATTGAGAGACGAGAGCTCAAATGAGGAATGCAGCCTGCTCCTGTCTGTGGGCAAGAGAGGTCCCAATTCTTCCCGAGCGGCACGCAGGTGGCCCTGATGTTTGGCTCAGAAATACATGCCAGTCCCACTCTGGACGTCATATGATGTGGACCCCGGATGCACACCCAGCAGTCTTTTGCACAGAATTGGGGTCACAAGCAGGTTGCATGCTTGCTGTGCCCCACCCCCTCTGCCAGCCCCCCAAGGAGGAGATGCTGCCCTCCCCACCTGCAGCCTCACAGCCAGCCTTCTCACTCTCGGCTCAGTTCTGGCCTCCACACTCACTTACGGACTCACTGTTGAAATGATGTTTATGGAAGACAATCTTACTTGGCTACGAGGGATCGCCAAAGAAGAAGGAGAAGGAGAAGGAGAAGGAGAAGGAGAAGGAGAAGGAGAAGGAGAAGGAGAAGGAGAAGAAGAAGAAGAAGAAGAAGAAGAAGAAGAAGAAGAAGAAGAAGAAGAAGAAGAAGAAGAAGAAGAAGAAGACTCCATGCTTTTAGTAGCACAAGGGGGCTGCAGCAGAGGTACGGGGCAGAGGGGGTGGGCAGGGGGGGGAGGGAACCTAGAGGAGAAATGCGCAGGCGGCTCCCTTCTGCTCAGTTGCCCAGGAAGGAGAGGAAGAAGGAGCACCTCCTCTCTGCCAGCTTTGAGGTTGAGATCCAAAGCTATGGGAAAGTGCAGCTGGAAAACACAACCCTATTAATTAGGCCAGTTAATCGGCTTGTGCATTTCACACCCTTATTAGTAGTCAAGCGTGGAGGAAGAGAGAGAATTTGCATAGAGGAAACCAACTGGGCGTGCCGTGGGGCACCCTGTTCTTCCCTTGAAGAGATGGGAAACATGGATCACTGCCAGAGAACTGTTTAGAATAAATGTGTGGCGAGAGAAAGGTTCTTTTTCTATTAATCCGCAGGCGCCTTGATAGCCACGTGCAAAATAATAACACATATATTTCCCTGAGGAGCACACAAGGTGTGGCAACATAAAAACCAGCATTTGGTCCCCAAAAAACACTCGGAAGGTTGCAGGGGTGCTGTTTGCGCCGTATTTACCAATTCTCTGCGTGTGACGAGAATCCAGGGGAGCGTCAGGAAGGCAGGTTCCGTTTCCTTTGGCATGAGGTCATGGGAGGGTTACTGGTGCCTTGGGACACGTGGTTTATTCTCACAGAGAGAGTCAGGAGCATTCCCAAGAGGATTGGAGAAGGTCATGGAGGAGGAGAGGACTCTGCTCTGTCTCCGCATTTGCAGGCAGTGATGCTTCTGAAACCCAGTTGCTGGAAACCATAAGAGGGGAGAGTGTTGCTCTTTGGCTCAAATCTTGCTTGCATGGTCCTATTGGGGTACAGGGGGTGGGCACGTGTGGGGGACTCCCTAGTCTTGAATGGGGCAACTGTGCCCCTGAAGGACCAGGAGCACAGCCTGGGAGCCATTTTGGACTCACCGCTGTCCATGGAGGCGCAGGTCCATTCTGTGTCCAGCTCCATCTGATACGTAGGCGGAGACCCTACCTGCCCGCGGACTGTCTCGCCAGAGTAGTGCATGCTCTACTTATCTCTGGCTTGGACTACTGCAATGCGCTCTCCGTGGGGCTACCTTTGAAGGTGACCTGGAAACTACAACTAATCCCGAATGCGGCAGCTAGACTGGTGACTGGGAGCGGCCGCCGAGACCACATAACACCGGTCTTGAAAGATCTACATTGGCTCCCAGAACATTTTTGATCACAATTCAAAGTGTTGGTGCTGACCTTTAAACCCCTAAACGGCCTTGGCCCAGTAGACCTGAAGAAGCGTCTCCACTCCCATCGTTCTGCCCGGACACTGAGGTCCAGCTCCAAAGGCCTTCTGGCGGTTCCCTCCCTGCAAGAAGTAAGGTTGCAGGGAACCAGGCAGAGGGCCTTCTCGGTAGTGGCGCCTGCCCTGTGGAACGCCCTCCCATCAGATGTCAAGGAAATAAGCAACTATCTGACTTTTAGAAGACAAGCTTTTAATGTTTGATTCTATTTTGAATATTCTGTTGGGAGCCACCCAAAGTGGCTAAGGAAACCCAGCCAGATGGGTGGGGTATAAAGTATAAATAATAAATAATAAACAATAAATTATTCTTATTCTTATTATTAGATAGGGGCAAAACTAGGCTTTATTTCACCTGGGCCAAAGACCCAGTTTGGCACTCCCTGCATGCATTTGCACGCACACACACACACAAACATGCAGGGGAGCCTCAATGGCTCCCCTCTGGAGGCTTCATCTGGGTCAAAATTTTTGGCTAGCCCCCCTGTAGCTGTGGACCTGATCCAGCATGGGTCTCCTTACTTTCTTAAGCTGCCTCTTCACCTTTGCTTGGCCGAACTCCAACAGAAGCCTCATATTCTCTGCTCCTCATCAGGAGGAGCCCCCAGCCCCATCAGGAGCCCCCAGCCCCACCGGATGCTTGCAGAAAGGCAACTCCCGCTCTGCAGCCCCCATCTCCCTGCACCCATCTCAGCAGGACCTGCGTGTTTTGCATTTCACACAGACAGAGGCTGAGCAGAAGCATCTCAGTCCCCTTCTCTCCCCCAAAGTCCCTCTCCTTCCAGGAGCGCCCAGGGAGAGAAAGCAAACTCCACAGCAAAGGGCTCTTGCCAGGCTGGTAATCTCCACCAGCCCTACTGGTTGGACCAGTCTGGCATAGTCCCTCCTACGCTCAAGAGCCTCAGGGCAGGAGGTCATCCTCTCAAACCCCTAATCCTATTATAGGGTAGCAAGTGGAACATTCCTCCCAGGGATGGAGAGCTCCTGGTCCCTCCCATATTCCTGGACTCCAACCCCCCCCTCTGCTGACTGGCAGGAAAGGGGCGCATGGCTAACCAGAGGGCAAGCAGGGTTGCCAATCCCTGATTCACACACCTGTGCAAAGCAGGCACCAAGCCTCACCTACATTGCATGCGAGCATGGGAGTCACCTGTTGTCTTTGTCCATGGAGTTTTCTTGGCAGGGATACTGGAGTAGCTTGCCAGTTCCTTCTCCAGGTGGATCACGTTTAGTCAAAACTCTCCACTATGACCTGTCCATCTTGGGTGGCCCTGCATGGCATAGCTCATAGCTTCTCTGAGTTATTCAAGCCCCTTCGCCACGACAAGGCGAAGAAGTGGACAAGTGAGAGCTGGACCATAAAGAAGGCTGATCGCCGAAGAATTGATGCTTTTGAATTGTGGTGCTGGAGGAGACTCTTGAGAGTCCCATGGACTGCAAGAAGATCAAACCTATCCATTCTTAAGGAAATCAGCCCTGAGTGCTCCCTGGAAGGACAGATTGTGAAGCTGAGGCTCCAATACTTTGGCCACCTCATGAGAAGAGAAGAATCCTTGGAAAAGACCCTGATGTTGGGAAAGATTGAGGGCACTAGGAGAAGGGGACGTCAGAGGACAAGATGGTTGGACAGTGTTCTCGAGGCTACGAACATGAGTTTGACCAAACTGCGGGAGGCAGTACAAGACAGGAGTGCCTGGCGTACTCTGGTCCATGGGGTCACGAAGAGTCGGACACGACTAAACGACTAAACAACAACAACAACAAATGGGAGTCACCTGGGCTTTCGGTGGAAGGGCAGGGGTGGCCTCATGGGATGATGAAAGGGCCGGATCAGGAAAGAGGAGGCAGGGACAGGGGCTGGGTCAGCTTCTACTCTGGGTCCCATCTTGCCACACAGGAGCTTGTAGGGCCCAAAGGATCTGAATTTATAAGAACCTGCTTCCTTCCATCACAGGATGCTGCAGCACAAGTCGCAAGTTCACAGCAGGAGGAAGAAGGACTGCCATGCAAACTCTTCCCAAAAGCCACCCCCTTTCCTGGACTCGAACCAATGACTTAAAGTTACAAGAAAGGAGATTTCAAATGAACATCAGGAAAGACTTTTTGTTAGTAAGAGCTGTTTGACAATGGAATGGACTTGCTCGGGAGGTGGTGGGCTCTCCTTCCTTTGAGATTTTAAGCAGAGGTTGGGGGGGGCACCTGCCAGGGATTCTTTAGCTACCGTATATTCTTGAATGTAATACACACCTTTTTTGGCCAAATTATGTCGCAAAAATTAGGGTGCAGATTAGATTTGGTGGCGCATTTACATTTGTCAGCAGATACTTTCTTGGTTTCAAGGTTTAGAAAATAGAGGTGCGCATTCGCATTCGATGGCACATTCTATTAGTGTAAATACGGTATGTTCCTTGCAGAGCAGGGGGTTGGACTAGATGACCTTGGGGTCCCTTCCAACAATTCTATGATTCCTCACAGGGGAGTCCCTCCACCCCCAGAGTCAGTTTCCTCAGATTATTATTATTATTATTTATTTATTTATACCCCACCCATCTGGCTGGGTTTTCCCCGCCACTCTGGGCGGCTTCCAACAAATAAAAAAATACATTAAAATATCACAGATTAAAAACTTCCCTAAACAGGGCTGCCTTTAGGTGTTTTCTAAATGTCAGGTAGTTGTTCATCTCCCTGACCTCCGGTGGAAGGGCGTTCCACAGGGTGGGTGCCACTACCGAGAAGGCCCTCTACCTGGTTCCCTGTAGCTTTGCTTCTCATAGCGAGGGAACTGCCAGGAGGCCCTCGGTGCTGGACCTCAGTGTCCGGGCTGAATGATGGGGGTGGAGACGCTTCTTCAGGTATATAGGACCGAGGCCGTTTAGGGCTTTAAAGGTCAGCACCAACACTTTGAATTGTGCTCGGAAACGTACTGGGAGCCAATGTTATGGACCGGTGTTATGTGGTCTCGGCGGCCACTCCCAGTCACCAGTCTAGCTCCCGCATTCTGGATTAATTGCAGTTTCCGGGTCACCTTCAAAAGTAGCCCCACGTAGAGCGCATTGCAGTAGTCCAAGCGGGAGATAACCAGAGCATGCACCACTCCGGTGAGACAGTCTGCGGGCAGGTAGGGTCTCAGCCTGCGTACCAGATGGAGCTGGTAGACAGCCGCCCTGGACACAGAATTAACCTGTGCCTCCATGGACAGCTGTGAGTCCAAAATGACTCCCAGGCTGTGCACCTGGTCCTTCAAGGGCACAGTTATCCCATTCAGGACCAGGGCGTCCCCCACACCCGCCCGCCCCCTGTCCCCCAAAAACAGTACTTCTGTCTAGTCAGGATTCCACCTCAATCTGTTAGCCGCCATCCATCCTCCAACTGCCTCCAGACACTCACACAGGACATTCAGTGCCTTCACTGGTTCTGATTTGAAAGAGAGATAGAGTTGGGTGTCAGTTATACAATTGTTCCATGAACAACCAGGCCACACCTCATGGAAGGTCTTCTTCAGCAAAACTGCATTCAGTAGGCACAGGGAAATCCCCTGTTCCTGGTCACTGGGATGCATGTGAGCGGGGATTCCCATGCTTTGCCCCCCCCCCCGCCCTGCAAGATTCCCAGCTAGCAAATCCCTACGTGGGACAGACAGGAGTGGCTCTCAGCCGCAATGACAGAGCCAGTCGCACAATTTCCCAAGCACCTTGACTCGTTTGAACTTCCTTTTGGACAGGAATACTCACCTAACCTGCCTAGAAACAAAAATATATACAGCAGCTCATGTGAGGAACATGGCAGACCGAAGTTGGACTTTAAGAGAGATGTAATTATTGTTTAGTAGTGTATGTTTGTGTAAATAAAATGTTTTTTTCTGGGGTGAGGGGAGAAATGCACAATTTAAAAGGCTATGGCCCACATAGACTCATAGAACTGGAGAGCTGGAAGGGAATCCCAAAGGTCCTCTAGTCCAACCCCCGGCCGTGCGGAAATTGCAGCTACAGCAGCTGACGGATTGGCCATGTCCAAAAGATGGACTGCCCTGGTCCCGGTTGCTGCCTTGCAGGATCCAGCCCAAGACCTCCTTTTCAGGAAGAGTCTGCGCTGCTGCTTTGGGAGTCTGTCTGTCTCAGCAGCGCTGGAAGGGAAGCAACCGCCCTGTGCTGAGTCAGACTAATAAATCTTCTGCAAAATGCATAACAACATCTGAAGAGGCTGATGGCACAAGCCCAAGGGGCCCCATCCAGGTCAGGATCCTTTGCTCACAGGGTGCAGGATTGGTGCTCTCCTGTGGATTCCAGCCACTGGCATTCAGGAGGATGGCTTCCTTCAGCTATGGAGGCAGAGCACAGCCATCCCAGCTAGAAGCCACCCAGAGCCGTCTCTCCTCCTCCTCCTCCTCCCCCAGGAATTGGTCCAGTCTTCTTTTAAGGCCATCTAGGGTAGTGGTCATCCCTGCCTCCTGCAGGAGGGAGTTCCACAGCTTAACTCTGGGCTGAGTGAAGACATCTGTCCTGAACCTTCCAGCGCTCAGAAGTGGAGGAGGCAGCTTGGGGCTAATGCCCTTACTAGCCTTGTTGTTGTTTAGTCGTGTCCGACTCTTTGTGACCCCATGGACCATAGCACGCCAGGCACTCCTGTCTTCCACTGCCTCCCGCAGTTTGGTCAAACTCATGTTCGTAGCTTCGAGAACACTGTCCAACCATCTCGTCCTCTGTCGTCCCCTTCTCCTTGTGACCTCCATCTTTCCCAACATCAGGGTCTTTTCCAGGGAGTCTTCTCTTCTCATGAGGTGGCCAAAGTATTGGAGCCTCAGCTTCACGATCTGTCCTTCCAGGGAGCACTCAGGGCTGATTTCCTTCAGAATGGATAGGTTTGATCTTCTTGCAGTCCATGGGACTCTCAAGAGTCTCCTCCAGCACCATAATTCAAAAGCATCAATTCTTCGGCGATCAGCCTTCTTTATGGTCCAGCTCTCACTTCCATACATCACTACTGGGAAAACCATAGCTTTAACTATACGGACCTTTGTAGGCAAGGTGATGTCTCTGCTTTTTAAGATGCTGTCTTACTAGCCTTAGCAATTAGTTAATCAATCAATCAATTAATGACCTTCAACTACTCAGACCCCAAGTATCAGAAAGGCCACCTCAGGTGCTGAGATGGGCAGAAGGGGCCCCTCAGAGGCTAAAGTCCAGGAGAGGGCCTTCTCCGTGTTGGCCCCCTAAGCGGTGGAGCTCCTGGTCCAGATGAGCCTGGTGCCTTCATGGGGCAGCTTCCACATAATGCCGAAGATGCACCTTTTTACCCTGGCTTCTGAAATGGGAGGCACATGTTTCTAGGGCCCACCTTATTTCATAGAATTTCAGGATGGCAAAATCCCAAGGAAGGGTCATCTAGTCCAACCCCCTGCAATGCAGAAATCACAACTAAAGGATTTCTGTGATTGTAAGTTGTTGTTATGGTGGTGGTGGTGGTGTTTTATTGTTGCGACCTGCCCCGAGTGGTTTAGGGTGAATGACGGGCAATTCATGCTGGCACCAGACCTGTTTTCTCTACCCACTCAGGTGAGTCACAGGGGACGAGTGCCAATTGCCTAATCTGCACTGCGCTCATAACTCCTCACCCTCCACATTCCCAGGTGTCGACATCTCTCTCCCACAGCCCAGCCCTGCTTGGCAGCCCTGCGTTCCCACCCTTAATGATCCCTGGCCCACGACAGCCAGCTTTGCTTGGCCCTCGCTGAAAGTAAACCGATCCTCACAGGGAGATCAAATCTCAGGTGCTGAAAGGGATTAGCAGTGGCCAGGGCAGCTCCTCCCTTCGGACTGCCACCACCTCGGCCTCCGTTTTCATGAGCACCCAGATCTTAAAAGGAGACAAGGAGATGGAGGGTGAGGTGGGCGGGGGGGGGGGGTGTTGGCATCGCTCTGGTGGGCACGGGATGGGCAACCTGGCAGGTGAGGGCAAGGGAGTCGTGTGGAGTTGGGCTGCTCGCTCGTTTGGCAGAAAGCAGGAAAAGCGTTTGTGTCCAATCCTGGTCACCTCGCCTCCAAAAGGACATCGGGGAGTTGGAAAAGGTTCATAAAAGGGCAACGGAAATGCTAAAAGGAAGGGCTTTTCCACGCAGCACATAGTTAAACTATGGAACTCCCTGCTGCAGGAGGAAGTGGCGGCCACCGACTTGGATGGCTTGAAAAGAAGATGAGACAAATTGACAATGGCTACTGGTCAGGATGGCTCTGCTCTGAGTCCCAGTTGCTAGAGGCCACAGGAGTGGGGGGAGTTGGTCCCGGGCCCGAATCCCGCTTGCGGGTTTCCCTATTTGGAGCATCTGGTTGGCCCCTGTGAGAGCAGGAGGTTGGACTAGATGGTCCACTGGTGTGATCTTGCAGGGCTCTCCTTATGTTCTTTGTCCCTCCTGTGGAATCCTGGAAGAGCCCCCAACCCAAGGTTGCGCCCCTTTGCAGGGGGGTCCTTGAGGAAGGCTGCCTCAAAGTCCCCCCAGCCAAAGGCTGAGGGCAGGGAATCTGAGCCTGGGATTTCTCCCAACCTTTCGCCACTTCTGTAACTAATGGCCAACCTAGTGTCTATTATCACCCAACCCTTTCCTGCAATGTCTTGTCTCTGCGGTTCAGTCTGTCACACCACATCCTGCTTTCCAGGCTGGGATGACTTGTGAACCACCGAGAACTCTTGGGTAACATATTATGGTCTGTCAAGGTCCGTAACAACCTCCCCTTCTTTTGCAAACTCATGCAAGCAGCAGAACATTTTGCACCCAGAAACATGGAACTGGAAACATGAAGCTTCCGTCGACCAAGGCTGAGGGCACACCGTACATTCAGAGCACCTCCCCCCTCTTATTTATTCATTTTATATCCCTCCTGGGGGTTGTGCTTATTATACTGGGAAAAAATGATAAAAACAGTTACAAAATTATTATTATTTATTATTATTAAAATTTGTATACCGTTCTTTACTCATAGATCTCAGGGAGGTTCACAACATAAAAATACCAGCTAAAAACACAAAATACATAATAAAAACAAGAAAAGGACAAACCAATAACCCCCACAACACATTTAAAAGGGTGTCAGATGTCAATCATAAACAAAATTTAAAATATTATATCCCTTCCTCTCAAACGAGCCCTTTCCCCCAAGAATCCTGGGAACTGTAGTTTGTTAAGGGTGTTGAGAGTTGTAGCTCTGGTAAACTACCGTTCCCTGCATTTTCTTTTGGGGGTGTGTGTGCTTCAAATGTACCGTACCTACACGTCTCTCTCCTCTTCTCCTTCCAAGACGTGACTGAGATGCTTCAGCTGGAAGGGGTGAGGGTGAGGCAGGGGCCCGCAAAGAGCTGGACGAGAGGAGTCCAACAAGCAGGTGGGCCCCTTCTGCATGCCAGGCACCTCCAGGCTGGAATTTCTGTCTGGGGGAGAGCCAGTGGACGCGAAGGGTCAAAGGGCACCTGGACAGGGCACCCCTCCTCAGGTGTCTCCTGCAGGGTCTTACATAACACCGGAGGGGGGGGGGAGGAGAGAGAGAGAGAGAGAGAGAGAGAGAGAGAGAGAGAGAGAGAGAGAGAGAGAGAGAGAGAGAGAGAGAGAGAAAGCCTGAAAGGCTCTGGAGGGCTGGAACAGGTTTTTCTCCGCTGCAGATTTGGCTAAAAGAAGGCGTGTGCTCTTAAAGGCAGGCGGCAACACCATGGAGACAGCTCGAGCTCTTGCCCCGAGGTCAGATCAGCCGGCGCTTCTGTTGCTGCTGCCATCCTTGGGGGAGAGGACACCCTGGACTGCTTGACAGCCGCCAAGTCTGATGGGGGAAAACCTTTCTCCGGACCACCACCACCTCCTCAACCAGGGAAAGGAGGATGAGCTGGTAAGAGGCAGCGGAGAAGTGGGCTTTCTAGCTTCCCAAGTCAGCTGCATTTCCAGGAATCTCGGGAATTCCTTCCTCCTGCTTTTGGCTCCAGAAGAAGGCTTGCTCCTCCTAGCCCAAGGCTGGCTCACTGGGTGGCCCCTGGGAAGCGCCCCTAAGCACACAACCGAGGGGATGGGGCGGCGGGGGGGGGGGGAACGTTGGACGGCTTGCTCTTTTCTCCCTGGGCATTTCAAGGCTTTGGCAGGAATCCACAGGTGGATGGGCCCTCGGAGAGCTTAAAAAAGGATGGGTTCGGGCCAGGTCAGTTGGCTGGTGCCTGCCGAGAATGAAAAGGGGGACTGCAGCAAAAGGTTGCAGCATGAAGTGTTTCTGTTTAGGAGGCTAGCTATCCAGGTGGGTTGAGCAGGAAGTGGGTCCTCAGCTCCAGGGAGTTCTGGATGAAATGCAGAACTGTAAGATCCATTTTGATCTGGGCCCTGTCTGGGTCACCCTCCTGGGATCTATCCCAGGAGGCACTTGTTGGTTTTCCTAGATCTCTCCATGGCTTTCAGTACCATTCATCACAGAGTCCCACTGGACAGCCTGCCTGGGTATGGAGTGGGGTTTGGGGAGACTCAGCCTTGCAGTGGTCCCCCTCCTACCTTGCAGGGAGGGATGGCGAAGAAGGAGGTTCTGGGCGACGCCTCCTCTGCCCTGTGGGTCTTGTCTTGAGGTGGAGACTGGAGGAGGGCGAATGTTGTCCCTATTTTCAAAAAGGGGGAAAGAGAGGACCCAAACAATTACCGCCCAGTCAGCCTGACATCAATACCAGAAAAGATTCTAGAGCAGATCATTAAGCAAACGGTCTGTGAGCACCTAGAAAGGAACGCTGTGATCACTAAAAGTCAGCATGGGTTTCTGAAAAATAAGTCATGTCAGACGAATCTGATCTCATTTTTTGACAGAATTACAAGCCTGGTAGATGAAGGGAACGCTGTGGATGTAGCCTATCTTGATTTCAGCAAGGCCTTTGACAAGGTGCCCCATGATATTCTTGTAAAGAAGCTGGTAAAATGCGGGCTAGACAATGCTACCATTCAGTGGATTTGTAACTGGCTGACTGACCGAACCCAAAGGGTGCTCATCAATGGCTCCTCCTCATCCTGGAGAGTAGTGATTAGTGGGGTGCCACAGGGTTCTGTCTTGGCCCCAGTCTTATTCAACATCTTTATCAATGACTTGGATGATGGGCTTGAGGGCATCCTGAGCAAGTTTGCAGAGGGGTGGCTAATACCCCAGAGGACAGGATCACACTTCAAAATGACCTTAACAGATTAGACAACTGGGCCAAAGCAAGCAAGCTGAATTTTAACAAGGAGAAATGTAAAGCACTACACTTGGGCAAAAAAAATGAAAGGCACAAATACAGGATGGGAGACACCTGGCTTGAGAGCAGTACATGTGAAAAGGATCTAGGAGTCTTAGTAGACCACAAACTTGACATGAGTCAGCAGTGTGATGCAGCAGCTAAAAAAGCCAATGCAATTCTGGGCTGCATCAATAGGAGTATAGCATCTAGATCAAGGGAAGTAATAGTACCACTGTATTCTGCTCTGGTCAGACCTCACCTGGAGTACTGTGTCCAGTTCTGGGCACGACAGTTCAAGAAGGATACTGACAAGCTGGAACATGTCCAGAAGAGGGCAACCAAAATGGTCAAAGGCCTGGAAACGATGCCTTATGAGGAACGGCTTAGGGAGCTGGGTATGTTTAGCCTGGAGAAGAGAAGGTTAAGGGGTGATATGATAGCCATGTTCAAATATATTAAAGGATGTCATATAGAGGAGGGAGAAAGGTTGTTTTCTGCTGTTCCAGAGAAGCGGATACGGAGCA
This sequence comes from Zootoca vivipara, assembly GCF_963506605.1. Taxonomy (NCBI): domain Eukaryota; kingdom Metazoa; phylum Chordata; class Lepidosauria; order Squamata; family Lacertidae; genus Zootoca; species Zootoca vivipara. The sequence goes on along the minus strand of NC_083280.1, from coordinate 2,974,440 downwards.
ATGGATTCAAGCTACAAGAAAGAAGATTCCACCTAAACATTAGGAAGAACTTCCTGACAGTAAGAGCTGTTTGACAGTGGAATTTGCTACCAAGGAGTGTGGTGGAGTCTCCTTCTTTGGAGGTCTTTAAGCAGAGGCTTGACAGGCATATGTCAAGAATGCTTTGATGGTGTTTCCTGCTTGGCAGGGGGTTGGACTGGATGGCCCTTGTGGTCTCTTCCAACTTTATGATTCTATGATTCTATGAACACGATGGGGCTTCCCTCGGTGCAGAAACGTGAAAGATTGGATGTTGGGGATACCATCTGCGCCAAAGGCTTTTTGCCATGGTTGCGCATGCTGTAGCTGCTTATCGACTAGACTACCGTAATGCGTGTGATGTGGGGCTGCCCTTGGACACAATCTGGAAACTTCAGTGTTCCAGAACGTGCCAGCACTATTTTTGTCTGGTGCCAGGAGCTGAGAGCAGGCAGCTCTCATCCTTCATGGACTCCATGGATTGGCACTTTCTAGGCTAAATTCCAGACGCGGCTGCTGGTCAAAGCCAGCTATTACTGCCTGAGCCTGGGATCCTCTAGGGCTCTCCAAGTCCACTAGGCCCATTCCCCTTTCTTCCTACCACTGTGAGTTGAGGGCACCAGGGAAAGTCTTCCTCAGGTGCCTCCAGCCTCTGTGGTGAGACTCTCGCCACCAAAACGAGGCCTTTTGGGGTACAGAAGACCAGTGAAGGCGGCTCATCTTATGGAATGAGATATAAACACCATAACACCCAAGAGGAATTATCAGCATATTCTGCATGAGTGGGTCTTGGGGAAGGGAAAAGCAAGGAACAGGATATGCAAATAGCAGAAGATGATCCAACATAACTCTCAGAGGAACAGGATGCAACTTAACTTAGAACTGTATCCTCGCAGCCAAAGGCCAAGTTGCCCGCATTTCTGCTTCTAACAGACTGGATGGAAAAACACATTGGCCCTCCAGACAGAGATTCAGAGCTGCTCAGGTTACAAGCCAGAGATTCCTGACCAACGTTTTCTTCCATTCAGTTCCACGCCTTCTGGGGTGATCAGCTTCACCATTTTGGCCGTTTTCTCCCAGTCCCCCAAACTGAACTGATTAACACCCCATTTAGACAGGGAAACGGTCTGTTAGTTTAACTACAGTAGTGAAATCGTGTAATTGGAAGGGGTTCCCAAGGGCCATGTAGTCCAACCCCCTGCAATGCATGAACCATACATTTAAAAAAAAAAACCTGGCAGATGCCCACCCAACCTCTGCTTCAAAACCTCCAAGGGAGGAGAGTGAACCACTTTCGGAGGGAGTCCATTCCGCCATCAAATGGCTCTTACTGCCAGTGCTGAGTCAGAATCTCATTTCTTGCTGCTCCATCTTCCCTGTGACATCCCTAGAGAGGGAGAGGGAGAGGGAGAAACACATGAACTCTCCCCCCCCCCCGCCCAGTGGAAGGACTGGAGACATTTTTTTCCACACACCCTGGAGGTGAGGAAAGGGGTCTGTCCGCACCTTCATTTTTCAGGACTCATCCGAATGCCATGGCTGCTCTCTCACCTGGGAGCATCACTTTGGGCTGTGCCACGCAGGCCGGCTCTTCCCCTGGGACAGCGACGCCACTGCTGGCTTCCTCCACCAGGCTTTCCTCCACCTTGCCTGCTTGCTGCATTGGCACTTCTAAGATCAGCCACTTTTAGAAATGGGCTCATTTCCCCCCCTTCCAGCTGGAGTATCCTGTCCTGCAGCCCCGAATGGTGGGAGTGAGGGAGGGCCACAAGGGCTCAAGTGTTGGGGTGATGATCTGTGGCAAGATGAAGGCAGATTGGAACAACAACTGGGGAGGAGGGAGTTTGTGCCGCAAAGCTGGAAGGCTGAGCTCTCCACCAGGCGCTGCTTTAAAGCAAACCTAGCCACCGTCTTGGTATCCTCTGGGTGAATCCATCTTCCTTCCACCATCATTGCTGCTGCCTCCAGGAGGGGCCAGCTAAGTGTGGAGGGGAGAGCTCACCTACAAAACAATCCCCCCCCACTTGGATCTTGGGTGGAATCTACAAACATATTAAAAAAACTGTGAAAGTGCTTTTTAAAAATAAGTTTTGAAAAAAATATTTTGAATTTGACATAGCTCACTGTCGCCATCTAGTGTCCCATTTGTGTACTGCATTTTACAACACAAATGTTTTACAGTGGTACCTTCTCTACATAAGTGCCTGGAAACTTCCATTTCACTGTATCTGAAGAAGTGTGCATGCACACGAAAGCTCATACCAAAATAAAAACTTAGTTGGTCTTTAAGGTGCTACTGAAGGAATTTTTTTATTTTACTTCGATCCAGACCAACACGGCTACCTACCTGTAACCAGTGGTACCTTGGTTTTCGAATGTCTCTGTTGACGAACATTTCGGTTTTTGAACGTCGTAAACCCGGAAGTAGATGCTTCGGTTTTTGAACGTGCCTCAGAAGTCGAACATGCCACGCGGCTTCCACTGAGTGCAAGGTCCTGAGGCCTAGCTGTCGGCTGTTCAATTTTCGGGTTTTGAACGTTTCAGAACTCGATCAAAAACCGAGGTACCACTGTATTTGCAGGTGTATAGCTGAGTCCTTACTTGGATTCATCTGGGAGTCATTTTTGCCATCTTTAAACTTGTTACAAAAAATGTTGTAAATACAAGCAAACCCCTTGCTCTTAAACAACTAGGAATGCAGTCCAGTTTTCTTTAGCTTCTTATTTGTTAGTCCTGTCCAGAACTATTCTCTGTCTGGTCCGAGAGAGAGAGAGGGAGAGAGAGAGAGAGAGAGAGAGAGAGAGAGAGAGAGAGAGAGAGAGAGAGAGAGAGAGAGGCAGGCAAGTCCCTTCCCCAACATGCTGGTGGCTTCTGAGACAAACCCAGACTCCCAGGGATGAGTTGTCCATTAACACCAGACTCCATCTTAACAAAGACTCCACACCTTCTCTCTCCCCCCCGCCCCCCGCAGCTTTAGCTTCTGCACCTGTTCTCTGCAAAATAAGCCATTCTGCAAATGCAAACTTCCACACAACATTTTGTACACATTAAGCATAGCTTTTGCAGAGAGGCCTTATCGCCCGAGACATGTGCCTTTGCAATTTTGTTTTTTTTTTAAGTGTAGAGGGCTGAGGGCTGAACCCGCAGGTGCTCCACTGCCAGGGGAGGGAGGCTATTGCAAGAGATAAAGATCCTTCCACAGAGACAGGAGAAGGCTGCCAGCAAAATGCAACTTTACCAGCCTAGCTTGCTCCTGGCCTTTAAAGGAAGCTTGGTATGCAGGAACCAGGAAGGGTTTCTTTTTTCTTTTTAGCAGGTTGAACGTAAGCATTTAATCACCTGCTGATATCTAAATCACCAGCTGATACCTGCTCCTTTTCCCTTATGGGGTACCCAAGAGCCCATATAGAGTCCTTATGTAGGTTCTTTATCGAAAGGAGAAACTAACAGAGGCCAACCAGAGAATATTGAGAAGCAAAGCAGCTAGGAAGCCTGATCTTTATTAAACTGTTGCAACAGGGTCCTCACTCAGCACACACAGGAGGGAGGAGGAACCCAGAACAATGGTGTCAAGCCCTTATGTAGACTTTTGAAATTGCCCATCCTGTGGCCCAAGACTACCCCCGAAACATTGCCATAGAAGGAGGCGGTCTCCAGCAGAAATCCTGCCTGCCAGGATACCTGATAATGGTCACTGACTGCATTACCACCTGGGCAGCCTGGCCATTCTTTTGTGATGGTCAATACTTGAGTTCCTGAATGCAGGTCACAGGCTCACCCCATTCATACACAAAGATGCCCTAAAGACAGGTAAGCAAAAGACAATGGAGAGGCTTTCCCATTTCCTCCCTCTTTGCAGAGAGACATTTGAGGTCAATCTGGGTGAATCAAAATGCTTTCAGGATTCCTCTCCTGTACTATTTCAGAAGACACGTGGTTTACATACTTATGTATGTGTTTGCCCTGTAAACTTATGAACATGTAATTTCTATATTTGAGACCTTAAATTCTTATAACACAGAGCAAAGCTGCTATGAAGGGCGGAGGGGGAAGAAGCCTCTGCCAAAGCAGTTGTTGACTAGGGAATCGTAGAATTGTAGAGCTCAAAGGGACTCTGAGGGTCATCTAGTCACACACCCCTGGAATGACCTGACATTTGAACCGATTGATTGACAACGTTCCCTATAGCATCCTTTTGACAAGCCAGCCTTCCCCATGGGACCTGGTGCCTTCCAGAGGATTTTAGAAACCAGGAAGACCAAAATTTTAAGAAGCAATGGGGGGGGGGGGAATCTGTTACCTTAAAAATCATTGTAAACAATTGACGTTATCAGTTGGATTGGAATGGTGCTTATAGTAACGTTGGACTATGGCTGTAATGGAGATTTAATAGATTTGGATGAGTAGAGAAGATGCAGGAGGGAAAAAAGTTAAGATAAGGACCCACAAAGGGGAAGAAGGAGGGGAATTTGTGGAATTCTCTTTTTGTTTGGGTTGCTTGATAACCGATTGTAAATTTCAAAATCTGAAAAATAAACAAATTTTAAAATAATAATAATAATAAACTAGATGTGTGGAAGTCGGGAAACAGTTTGCGCTAACTGAAAAGCCTCGAGTCCTCCAACTCTCATTTTGGGCCATGTAAACACTAAGGCCGTGGCCCTCAAGGTAGCCTGGCAAAAGGGAGTCCTGGTGGGGGCAGCCAGGGAGCGTTAGGGGTCTCCATAGCCATGTGGTCGTCCTGGGGGACAACGGTTGCTCTCGAGGACCGCCTCTCCCCCGAGTGAGAGGCCTTTTCTGCGGTGGCCCCCTCCTCCTCCTCCTGTGGGCTGCTCTCCCCAGTGTTATAGGAATTCTAAGGTCATGTCATATATATTCATAAATGTTCATACATAAGTATATAAGCCACATGTCTGAAATAGTACAGGAGAACGATCCTGCAGCCATTTTGACTCTCCCAAGTTGACCTGAAATATTTCTCTGCAAGGAAGAAGGAAATGGGAAAAGCTTTCCAATTGTCTTTTGACTGTAGGGGCTTACACCTCCCTTTTCAAATACAGTCTGACAAGTATCTGTTAGGCTGAGCACACTCTCAATATGTGTAAGAGATTCAGGAACTAAGTACTGTACATTTCCATGTATAAGACTGGTTTTTTTACTCGAAAATAATGTTCTGAATCTGGGCTCGTCTTATACTGTTAGGACACCAGAAATGTAATATGGATGATTGGCTTCCCAAATTGACCAGACGAAATCTCAGGCAGTTGTACATATTATAAAACAGATTTATTAAAACATTTATTGCAATAAATGGTGGCAGTGAGAATGAGTTTCTCATTCTGCCCGACCCATGGGCATACACAGAGTGCTTTTATACCTTTTTGACAGAGTGAAGTGAAGATCAGCCTTTCTGCAGTACTTCATCAACCAATCAAGAGAGAGCACCCCAAGATGCAAAGTCACCCGCCCAACTCTACTAGGTGGCGTTATGTACCTGGTACCTTCATACACGTGTCTATGTGGAATTTTACAGGCACAATTGTGGTTGTGCTCTACTTATAATTTGCGGTGGGCTACATCCTCTTGCTCTTGTGGTTTATGCTAGAATTTCTTAGAAGTGCTGTGTGTGGTTAGATCTTTGCATTAGATGTGCAAACATGCTGTGCCTGTTTGCTTTCTATCAGAGGCAGAGAGATTTAGAATTGAATATACAAAATGGAGTTCTTCTTGCTCTCCTGCGTGGCCTGACCAGGATTATTCTGGCCCTGGTCATTGCCACCCTATATTCCCTCCTCTTCAATATGGAGATGAAGAACAGGTCTGCTTCTGCATCTCCATTTGATTGACCCATTGCACTACAGTGTTTCCTGGTGTTTCCTGTTTGGCAGGGGGTTGAACTGGATGGCCCTTGTAGTCTCTTCCAACTCTATGATTCTACAGAGGAGCCAGCAGCTTCCCATGCTCCAATGTTAGGCCAAAGGATGGGCAACAGAGAGCAAAGTAAGTGAGGAAGCTTCTGCTGACTTTTCCCAGGCTTGTTATTCAGCTTGTCTCAGAAGGGCTACCAGAAGCTTTATACAGACCAAGGTTCTGCATAGGGCTAAGACAATAAGAAAGAAAATTAATATTATGAGCAGAATCTCTTTTAACTATGACCAACCTGGGAGCCAAGAACTAATCTAACTCCATACACTGGGCAGACCTGCACCGTCTAGGCTAACCTTGTGGTACAAATCAGCCTGCTTCTTAATGTTTTTAACATCACTCTCAACACGTTTACTCTGGTTGTATACAGATGCTAGTTCAGAGCCCTCAGAAGATTGCTGGGCTGCAAAGAGGTATGTAGGGCAGAAGAAGGCTAACTGGAAGCTTGCTCAAATGTTAGGTTTTTGACTTCCAGGGAAACAGTGCAAGGCAGATAGAGAACTTCGGGGTGGGGGCTGCCTTTTCTACTGAACAGTTAAAATACCTGACCAAGGCTGTTAAATGTTTCTTAGTGTCACCAGAACTAAAAAGGTTCCAGGAACCTCCGGCTGTGATCAGGAACTAGCAGTCATTAAAGACATAGTACATTGCTTTTCTTAAATCAAATAGCAAAATATTTCACAAACAGACCTACATTTTGTTACCTGGCACATTCAGACCTTCATTTTGAAACTTCTTAACTTAAGGTATACAAGCTAGTGTTTCTAAAACAAGTGAATAATGTGCATCACTAAACAGTTTAAAAGTGCTACCACACATGCACATGGGGTTGGAAATCTTTCCTAAGGGGGAAGAATAATTCACTGTTAGGACAGACACCATCAGCTAATTCATAGGACTATACACAAACTCTGAGAGCCTGTAGATTAAGGCATTCAGTCTGCAGAACTGTCAGTGTAAAATAACCATGAAAGTTTTTTTTTTCCTGCTTCAGCTTGATGCTATAAAGCAGAGTAAAAATGCTTGCTGAATTTAAGCCTGGTTCAGCTTTTGATTAATCTATTTCCATAACTCCTAAGCATTTTCTGTTGAAGTTTTTAGCCTTCGTGTTAGACCTAACTGGGAACACATATTTGCATTATACAAACATCATTTTTGTCGAAGCACAAGTGCCACTTTCTACTACATTGCATTTCCATTTGAGGCACAACAAAAAAATCACAATACAGACTTTTGGCAACAAAGGGTTCTTTCTCTCAGGTGGGCCATGAATCTATAATGGCCACACTAGTCTTCAGAGATACTAGGATACTATAGTTGCTGGAAATCTAAAAGCCAAGGGGCTTTAGCCACTGTTTCCAAAACTTTATGTCAGCAGGAAAATACACAGTTCTCTCTCAGCTCAGTACTGGGCTTCAATGCAAATCAGTGGGTTTCAAAAGTTCCTACACAGTTCTAAAGGCCAGGAATATATATATATATATATAACAATTGGAGGTTTGTCCTAGCTGAGCATTTGGCTACAGAAAGAATGGCTATTGTTCCAGTTTGCCAGAATCAGGAGAGGCTTGCATTAGATATCAGTGGGCTACCAGAAGCTTCTCCCATCATTTCCAAAGCCAGAACTGAGGGGTGCACCTGGCCAGCTCTTCCAGTTACATCCCCAACCCAGCTATAGCCCTGTATCACCTAGGGAGTTGCTGGAACCCTCCCCATATCTGTATGACCTAGGGAGTTGCTGGAACCCACCCCATGGTTCAATTTCTGAAACTGTTTTGGGTCTGTTCGCTCAAGTGAGGCAGGTACACTGCCCTTCCTTCCAAATTAAGGATACTGCTTTGGGGGCAGGTAGACTTCTACTGTGGGTCCCACTCAATTGATGCCTCCCATACAAATATACATTCATACATACATATATAAGGGTCTAAGATTTACTGCGTCTCCTTGTCTCCTTGATGTTTGGTGCTGCATAAGATGGACATTCCTCAACCCGTGCGTCGAGTGACAGCGTCCGGAGTGTCACAGCAGGGGCTACTTCGGTTTCCCATGCGCTGGGCGTCTTTTGCCGGTCAGACGCTGCAAGGGGAAACTGGTGCACCGTGCGCTGGGTACCCACTCCTGATTAGGTACAGCAGGGTGTGGATCCAGGGGGTCATCTCAGGCACTTTCACCGGATGGAATGGATACCTCACCACCTAGGAATGAAGAGGGTCTCGTCTCCCTTCCTTCAAGGATTCACTCAGGGACTCGCTAGCGTCAGGCTGGAACCATCGTGTCAGGCTCCGCAAGGCTACACGCTCTTCGCTCGAGTGATTTCCTGTAGATAAAAAACAAAGGAGGGGGGGGGAGAGAGAGATTGTCCTTGTAGCTGCCGCTGCTGTTTTAGAACTTCTTGCTGGTTAGTCCACCACCAAACTCTCCGAGGTAGTGCGTCCCACGTATTGGACATTGAGGTGTGTCTGGCACACAGAAGTCATCTCTGGGATGTAGCAGCAGTTAGTTGAGAAGTCATCTCTGGGATATAGCAGCAGTGCCTTACAGCAGTCTTTGCCGAATTTCACAAGGCTTGCAACAGGATTCCACGTCTGGTCCATCTTTCAGGATCTCCCCGTGGTTTCTCTTTCCTTCCACAGAACTTCATGCATGTGCAGGGTTAAGGAGGGGTCCTTTAAATCCGTATTTGCCTCCCATCCAGCTGCCGACGGCTGAGTTCTGCTAGGATACTGAAGCCTGTTTTTCAAATTATGCAAAGTCTTGTGGTTTCTAGAAGAAGAAAAAACTTACAGCTGCTTTGTAGCAACGGGCTGTTTCCGTGAGACATAAAATTTTTTAAAGTCAAAGCATTTAGAGCAGTAGTGTTTTTGTAACCTGAAACGTGGATCTCCAAAGCATAACATCTTTTCTCCCTACTGTCACAGCAACGGTCTTTGGTCACACAATGTCACACAATAGAATGTCCGAAATGGCAACACCAGCCAGGCACAGCCACAGTCTCTAAGTGCAGGTTGCAGGAGAAAACAAGTTGTGCAAATACAAATCATGCAGAATCGCTTGTGTAACCAAATAAGGGGGGTTACGCCACACATCTCTGCCGGAGGTTTGAGAGTTATTGAGATGTTGCAGCCTGTCTTCCAACGTAGTGTTAGATTCAAACAATGTCTTTACACACAAATCTCAATTCAGTATAACTTCCTTCTACCTTATCCTAAATTCTTTAGTTGACAGACATTCATTTCATTAAAATATGCAGTTCTACAAATTTTCCAACATGTTGCTGTCACAAAAACATATGAAATGGGGTTGCAGGTAGGAGGGTTAAACCCTTTAAACGTAGTTTGCTTTTTGAAGGACTCAAATGTCTCTTTTTCCCCATTCTTGTAAGTTTCCCCAAAAACTAAAGTCTGCACAGTTCCAACAGGACTTGGGGAAAAGATTTTAATTGTTCAAATAAAATCTATTGTCTCTTGCGTTGTGAACTACTTAAGTACATAATTTTTCTTTTCTTTTCTTTTGAAGCCAGCTGAAGCATATGAAAACATTTTCTGAGCACCGTTACTGGCATTTTGTCAGTATCCTGTGCGGCGGTAGCCTCATTTCTAGTGTGGTGAATAGCATTTTAAAGGTTCCAGAGATGATTTTTCTGAACCAATCCTCCGCTGTCTGTTTGTACAGCCCTTTTAGGCATAAAATAAGTCTGATGCTTCTTTTGGCTTTTTGGTGCTGTTTCAAGGATATTTAAAAACAGAATACTGGGTGCCTATGTTTATAACAAAGTCCAGATGCAGGTAACTCTTAGGTCACCTTGACCACGGCTCCTTGCCATGCCTGCCAAACCGACGAACTCTCTTCTGCTGGGACCCCCTTGTCCCATCTTTCTCCGAACACTCTTCCTTCCTCTTTTACATTGACCGAGACATCTCCGTCCTAGCAACTGACCTTCACCAGTGACCTTTGAACCCCTTCTGGTTCCTCACTGGTCCTTGAGCCATTATTTGTTGCTGTTTAACCACTGCCTTTCTCTTCATCTTCTTTCTCACAATGCCTTTCTTCTCTCGGGGGGGGGGGGAATACTGGTTGACGCCACCTTTTTTTTTTTCTCCGAACTTGTTGTTGGCAGGACTTGTAAATTAAATTTCTTTTATAGCATTCTGAATTTATCTATCATGAATTTGAGGGAAATCACATTTTCCCCTCCTCTTTACCATACTCCTCCCATTTATGGCCCTGTAAAGTATCCTCTCATTCAACCAGAGCATGCACTGGAAACTTTGCCACACATACCATGCATTGGACACTTTACCACACTCTACCTCCCAGTTTTTCCTTGTTTCCTAAGTATCTATTTGTCAGGGGACCTCCTCCCTACTGACTAGTACTAACATATACATTTTCCTCCTCCCTTTGCCTTTTACCCAAAGCGCCTGGTTCCCCAGTTGACCTCTGATTAACTGAGTACTACCAACACGCTGGAGATGTGATCAGGATCTCCCTTCCCCTCATTAAAGGGGGCCAATTCCCTTCAAGGTACCTTTTCCCTTTCTACTTACCCCAGCCGGCTTTTCCTGTTCTTCCCTTCCAACCTCGGTCCTTTTGCCTCTTCGTTCAGGGCACGGAAACTCAAGGGCCACCTCTGATCATCCGGAAAAAGTCTGCCGGTGTGCACCAGACCAGAGGCGCCGTTAGGAATCTGCGCCCTGTCCAGTGGGGCAAAAGGGGACTGCCTCTGGTTCAGGGAAAAGCCCTCATCCGAGTCACGGCACCAGAAATGTTAGGACACCAGGAATGTAATATGGATGATTGGCTTCCCAAATTGACCAGACGAAATCTCAGGCAGTTGTACATATTATAAAACAGATTTATTAAAACATTTATTGCAATAAATGGTGGCAGTGAGAATGAGTTTCTCATTCTGCCCGACCCATGGGCATACACAGAGTGCTTTTATACCTTTTTGACAGAGTGAAGTGAAGATCAGCCTTTCTGCAGTACTTCATCAACCAATCAAGAGAGAGCACCCCAAGATGCAAAGTCACCCGCCCAACTCTACTAGGTGGCGTTATGTACCTGGTACCTTCATACACGTGTCTATGTGGAATTTTACAGGCACAATTGTGGTTGTGCTCTACTTATAATTTGCGGTGGGCTACATCCTCTTGCTCTTGTGGTTTATGCTAGAATTTCTTAGAAGTGCTGTGTGTGGTTAGATCTTTGCATTAGATGTGCAAACATGCTGTGCCTGTTTGCTTTCTATCAGAGGCAGAGAGATTTAGAATTGAATATACAAAATGGAGTTCTTCTTGCTCTCCTGCGTGGCCTGACCAGGATTATTCTGGCCCTGGTCATTGCCACCCTATAATACATGGATCGTATTTCCCCCCCCATATTCTTGAACCGGTGTCCCCCAAAATAGGGGGCATCTTATACATGGGGCCGTCTTATAGACGGAAATATACGTTGTTTTTTTACCATCTCAAAGGAATGAGGTCCAGCTCCGAGGGTCTTCTGGCAGTTCCCTCATTGCGAGAAGTGAGGCTCCAGGGAACCAGGCAGAGGGTCTTCTGGGTGGCTACATACAGGGTGGGGGGGGGGCAATTTCAAAAGTCTGTATAAGGGCTTGACACCATTGTTCGGGGTTCCTCCTCCCTCCTGTGTGTGCTGAGTGAGGACCCTGTTGCAACAGTTTAATCAAGATCAGGCTTCCTAGCCGCTTTGCTTCTCAATATTCTCCGGTTGGCCTCTGTTATTTTCTCCTACCAAGAGGGAACCCACTTAAGGACTCTCTGCGGGCTCTTGGGTACCCCGTAAGGCAGTGGTGTCCAAACTTTTTTCCAAGAGGGCCAGATTTGATGAAGTGAAGGGCCGTGAAGGGCCAGACCAGTGTTTCCCAACCTTGGGTTTCCAGCTGTTTTTGGACTACAACTCCCATCATCCCTAGCTAGCAGGACTGGTGGCCAGGGATTATGGGAATTGTAGTTCAAAAAGAGCTTGAGGCCCAAGTTTGGGAAACACTGGGCTAGACAAAGTTGTTGAGCTTTTTTTTAGGGTTGACGTTGTTGAGGTTTTTTTTAAATTTATTTTACCCCAGAAAAGTTTAGACCGACCCGCAGGCCGGATTGGGCCCCCGAAGAGGAAAAAGGAGCAGATTTTTTCCTATAATCCCAGGGAGGCCCTTCGCTGCATCCTCTCTCGAGGCCTTGGCCTGGTCCCAAGTCGTCGTGGCGATGGGGATGCGGGCGATGGCGACAGATGGGCCGGTCCTGGCTGCGAGCATCCTTCCCTGGGCCCAGCCTCCCTGCTTGGCTGGGGTTCTGCCCCGGCGGCTCCTCCTGGCTGTGGGGCCGCCTCCGCCTCCCTCCCCGGCTGGCCGTGGGGCCTGGCCGCTGGCACCGTGGAGAACAGGCCGAGCAGGCTCCCCTGGGTGCTGCCCTGGCCCTGGGTGGCGAAACGGTCGCAGGCAGTCGGCAGCGCCAGCTCCCATGGCCGCCTCCTGAGCAGCAGCTTCATCAACAGTGGCACGGCCCCCTCCGACCCCGAGAGGCTGCCCACGTGCCCCCAAGTGCGTGCCACCAGGGGCGTGGGCATTGGGGACCCCCCCAGGGATGGGGAGACACGGGGGTGGGCAGAGGCCGGGGCGCAGGGGCCGGGATTGGGGAGCCAGCAGGCCTGGGAAGCGGCGGGGGGGGGCAGTGGCTGCATGGGGTGGGCAGGAAGGAATAATAATAAGAAGAAGAGTAATAAGAGTATCATTTATTTGCCCCAGCCCCTCTGAGGGAGCACATGGCCTCGCGCCTCCAGTTACTTTTAAAACAGTTTTTTAAATTGGATTCATCTACCGCCCTATACCCAGAGGTCCCAAGGCAGTTTGCAGAATAAAACCAAAATAGAAAACCACAAAATACATCATCAAAATAGAAAATGACCCCCCCCCCAAAAGAACACATTTTAAAAGGGCTCTGCCTTATTTCTTTTTCTTCCTTCCCTGTTGGTAATTTTTGAAGTTTTATTCTGTTTTAATATTCTGCTGGCAGCTGCCCAGAGCGGCTGGGGAAACCCAGCCAGATGGGCGGGGTATAAATTGTTATTGTTGTTGTTGTTGCTGCAATAATTTATTATAGTAATTAGAAAATTATGAATTATAAAATGTTGTTGTTGTTGTTGTTGTTGTTATTATTATTATTCCCCCCCCCTTTTCACAGTGGGGGGATTTTTGGTGCCTCTGTAAATGCAAAGAGAGCATGAAATATAGAAATATAGCTTAACTGGAAACAAATTCAAAATCAGCCAAACGCAGGCTAGTCAGACACCATGAAGGAATTTCTTGCCTCTGCGTGGAGCCCTCTTCAGATTTGAATGGGGCAGATTATCCTAAACTGGTTTTCCTATGATTGCAGCTAATTGTTGTGCCAGTTATTGTCCTTAAGTTTGCATTTCCACTCCTGGTGGATTGTTGGCTCGTTTTATTTGTCCCTGTTTTGAGTTTGGGTGGCACCAGGAGTAGAAACGCCGGCATCTCTGCAACAGTTTTTTCTGTTTTAATAGTCCCCCCCCCCCCGATTGTACACCCCTTTGAGATTTCTGTCAGTGTAAGCGGGATAGAAATACTAGCAATTAATGGCCTGCTGTGTGTGATCTTCGGATGAAGGCTGGCATACAAATTTAATAAATAATAATGATAATGATAGGAATAAGTGCATTTTTCTTTGAAATCCTATTGTTTTGATGGATGTAATTTTCAAGGAAGGCTTATTTTAAATATTCCTGGTTTGGGATTCAGTTACAATTTGCATGTGAATAATGCCTTTCGTGTGTGTGTGTGTGTGTGTGTGTGTGTGTGTGTGTGTATGTGTGTATATATATATATATATTTATATATAAATATATATTTGTGTGTGTAAGGGAATTGGTTTCAGTAGGAGTGACACATCGACTCCCTCCCCACGAAAAAAAACCAAACCATTCTCCAAAAGAGGACCTTTATTATTACTATTACTATTATTATTTATTAAATTTGTATGTCGCCTTTCATCCATAGATCTCAGGGCAGTCCACAGCATAAAAATACAGGATGAAAACACAAAATGCAGAATAAAAACCAATTTGCCTAACAGCTGCAGGTGCTAATTCGCTTGCGTCAATAGATGCACATTTAGAAATCGTTTCTGCAATTGGAACGGAACAGAGAGAGGCTTCGTCTCGCCATTGCAATGAAAGCAGAGGCCAGGTGACGGGTGTGCCTGCTCTTGAGGTGCAAAGGGTGGATCAGGGCCCTTCTGGCTGCAGTCCTGAGAGAGAGAACAAGTGTGCTACTCTCCTTTCTCTGCAGCCAGGGCTTCTCCTCACTCCTGCTTGCTTTGCACCAAAGCGCATGGCTCTGAGCACTTTCCCACTTGTCATGTGCTTTCAAGGAATGTGTCTGAGCAGGTTCCCCCCCCAATATAATTTTTATGAAGTTTCCAAAACTTCTCAAATTAGCTTCAAATTAGATAGCAACTTTGTTTCCCAGAATGACTTCCCACCGACACCTCTGCAGTGTTTTTATTCAAACCTTTATCTATTACAAAAACCCTCTAATACCATTATTTTATCGTCTTTCCTTCCGGTGAGCGGTTTTGCTTTTGGCCCACCACTTCCCCCCAGAAAGCTCACTCTTTAACAATAAATCGGAAGGAGCTCGACTAGTATTATGCGCAGGGCCGGATTGAGGTTGGATGAGGCCCTCAGCTCCTGAAGGTAACGGGGCCCTCTCTATGTCCAGCTGTCCTCTGTCAGCAACAAATTGCCACTGTTTTTTGTGTTGAATAGATGTTGTTGTTGTTGTTTAGTTGTTTAGTTGTGTCCGACTCTTCGTGACCCCATGGACCAGAGCACGCCAGGCACTCCCGTCTTCCACTGCCTCCCGCAGTTTGGTCAAACTCATGTTCGTAGCTTCGAGAACACTGTCCAACCATCTCGTCCTCTGTCGTCCCCTTCTCCTTGTGCCCTCCATCTTTCCCAACATCAGGGTCTTTTCCAGGGAGTCTTCTCTTCTCATGAGGTGGCCAAAGTATTGGAGCCTCAGCTTCACGATCTGCCCTTCCAGTGAGCACTCAGGGCTGATCTCTTTCAGAATGGATAGGTTTGATCTTCTTGCAGTCCACGGGACTCTCAAGAGTCTCCTCCAGCACCATAATTCAAAAGCATCAATTCTTCGGCGATCAGCCTTCTTTATGGTCCAGCTCTCACTTCCATACATCACTACTGGGAAAATCATAGCTTTAACTATACGGACCTTTGTAGGCAAGGTGATGTCTCTGCTTTTTAAGATGCTGTCTAGGTTTGTCATTGCTTTTCTCCCAAGAAGCAGGCGTCTTTTAATTTTGTGACTGCTGTCACCATCTGCAGTGATCAAGGAGCCCAAGAAAGTAAAATCTCTCACTGCCTCCATTTCTTCCCCTTCTATTTGCCAGGAGGTGATGGGACCAGTGGCCATGATCTTGGTTTTTTTGATGTTGAGCTTCAGACCATATTTTGCACTCTCCTCTTTCACCCTCACTAAAAGGTTCTTTAATTCCTCCTCACTTTCTGCCATCAAGGTTGTGTCATCTGCATATCTGAGGTTGTTGATATTTCTTCCGGCAATCTTAATTCCAGTTTGGGATTCATCTAGTCCAGCCTTTCGCATGAGTTGAATAGATGCTAGATGAGCTTTCGTGTGCATGCACACTTAAAGCTCATACCAAAATATAAACTTAGTTGGTCTTTAAGGTGCTACTGAAGGAATTTTTTTATTTTGCTTCGACTCAGACCAACACGGCTACCTACCTGTAACTAGATGCTAGATGGTAATTGATGGACCTCATAGGTATCTCAAGCCATTTGATACTGTTGCTGTATGTAGGTTTTATTTTATTTGTTTTTCTATCTTATTTTTTGGAAATGTACATCCAGGTTTCTTCCCCTTTACATTTTTTGGGGGGCCCCACTAGAGCTTGTTTCGCTTATCCGGCGCTGATTATGCGAGAGGGAGAAACCCTTCTCTCTGTCCATTTCCTCCACCTGCAGTTCTGATTGTGCAAGGGCATTTATACTGAAATACACCGATCTCTTCCTCCCCCCCCCCCCAGGATATATTTGGCTACAAGACTAAAGGGTGCCGAAGGGCCCTGTGCATCGCTGGCTACGTCCTGTCCTGTGGAGTCCTCCTTCTCCTCTTCTACTGGAGGCCCGAGTGGGACGTGTGGGCCAACTGCGTGCCCTGCGACTTGGAAGATGCCGACGTCGTGCTCTTGCGGACAACGGTGGGTGCCTTTTGCATCTCCCAGGCAGCTTCCCCAAGTTCTCATCCCCGGATGTTGCAGCCAGGCAGGGTATCGCGGAGCTTCCTGCAGGCTGAGTTTCCCACATCTCGCTGGGGAGTAACCAGAGAATTGGTTAACCTGCGGAACTCACTCCTGCAGGAGGCAGTGACAACCACCAATTCGGAGGGCTTTAAAAGAGGATGGGATAAACTTAGGGAGGTTTTCTTTCTTTCTCTGGCGATCCCTCGCAGCCGAATTTTAGAGTAGGAAAGAAACTCCCGGGGGTAATCTAGTCCAACCACCTGCCATGCAGGAATCAAAGAATCCATGGTGTAGTTTTTTAGGCCATCATCATTACATCTGAAATTCATTGAGCTCCGCAACCAGGAAGTGGACCCTTCCTTGTTAAATCCAGGTACAGTCTGCGATTTAAATCTCTGTGACCAAGCACCTTTTTTCTACTCCAGAGGTTTCCCCATGGAAACCCACTCTTTAAAGCTCAATCAGAGCAAACATTAATCTGCGGAAAACCTTAATGGACATTTGGTCCGATTCAGCGTTGAAGTGGGTTTTTTGGGGGGGAAATTCCAGGGCAAAAAAACAAAAAACTCTCCATGCTTGGACACAGAACGCTAAAGTGCGGACTTCAGCCTGGAAAGAGCAGGGCAGAAGTTGAGTGTGGAAAAGCGCTAAGGCTTGTATCAATAGCTGTGTTATTTGTCCTGCTTAAACTGGATTGTGAATTCCAAGAGGAGTCATGCTGTGTTTTCCCTCGCCTAGGATGAGTTTCAGAAATATACCAGGAAGAAGGTGATCCACCTTGATCTGCAGAGTGTCTTGGACAGTGAAAAGCTGGACCACCTCCTTTTCGGCGCAGACCAGAATTCCATCCTCAGCAGGGCCATCATGAAGCCTGGAATGACGGTGAGCTTTCCTCGGCACAAGCCGGCAAATGAGTGGTGGGCACCGAAAAGAGACGTCTTTCTATCCCTGCCTTCCCTGCCCCTTCCTTTTTAGATCGGAGGAAATTGTCTTCTTCTTTGGCGATTTCTCGTAGCCGAGTAAGAGTGTCTTCCATAAACACGGTTTAAACAGTGAGTCCGTAAGTGACCGTGGAGGCCAATTCTGGATCCACACATCCTTCCACAGTGGGGACATAGGTTTCCGGGCGGGAGTTGATCACGGTGTGGATTTGCCAAGCGTGCCTTCCTCTTAGCACGTTTCTCCCTTGTGTCCTGAGTTCGAGTGTCTTCAAAGCCCACGACACCTTTGGTAAAGGCTGCTCTCCAATTGGAGCGCTCGCAGGCCAGTGTTTCCCAATTGATGGTGTTTATACCACATTTTTAAAGCTTTGCCTTGAGATCTTTAAACCTCTTTTGTTGACCACTAGCATTACGCTTTCCATTTTAAAGTTTGGAATAGAGTAGTTGCTTTGGAAGATGATAATCGGGCAACCACACAACATGACCAGTCCAACAAAGTTGATGTTGAAGAATCATTGCTTCGACACGGGTGATCTTTGCTTCTTCCAGTACACTGGCATTCGTTTGCCTGTCTTCCCAAGTGATGTGTAAAATTGCATTCTGCGTCTGGCAGAGGTTAGAGAGGAGTGATGCCAACTGGTCCTCTGGACCCCAAAAGGATATTCTGAAAATACTTCCCTGGGGCAAATTTCCTGACTTCTAGGTCTCCGAGCCCTTGTCATGCCAAGGTCACTGTCAGGGCACACCGGACTCTGACAAAGGTGACAAGATTGTGCAGTGGGGCAAGGGCACCATTCTCGCCCCCTCCTGACATGGCATAGTTAACTGGGGCACAGCAGAGATGACCCTACTCTGCTTATGGGCTGGGATGCTTCAAAGGGGGCACATTCAGAGCCATTGAGCATTGTGGGAGGTGTTTGGGAACCGCACGGGAGGTTCAGGAACACCCCCCCAAAAAAAAACACCTCCCTGGCCTGGCTCCATGGGGAATGGGGGAACTCATCCCTAGCATTGAAGCTACAGCTTTTTATTTTTTAAAATTTAGATTCAATAAAGTAAACCAAAGAAATATTCATAAAGACAGCATATGGCGGAACGTTATCATGAAACTTATCATTCCGAAACTTTATTAAAAATACCCATTTCCCAAGAAATCTGAGGATTTATATGTATTTTTACACATTAATTTATAGGCATTTATACCTGTAGGTATTATTTCATAATAAGTTAATTTAAACATTGTTCCCATTTCCCCCCAATCCATTCATTTTTACAGATGCTTCTAAATAAATAACCGTAACCGTAACCATGCATTGTTCTAACAGGTGAGATACATCCATGTACAAAAAATCCGTTACGTCTGGGACCTCACGGAAAAGCAGTTCCTGAGAATTGGGTGAGATTTTAACTTGATGGCAGGTGACTTTGAGGGATGGGACGGGCCCTGGCTGAAATGCCGTGTCACCTTTCTGCCTTGCCTCCTTCTTAGGTCGCTGGAGGACTCCAACACTTGCTACGAAATCCATCACAAGTTTGGAGACGGGCTGACGAGCAAAGAGAAGGCGCTCAGGTGTGCTCCACAGGGCAGTCAGAGCTGGGCAGCCGCTCCTCATCTAGTCCGACCTGCTGCAAAGCAGGAATCAGTTTAATCCCTTCTTTCTTTTTGTAATAAGTTTTTATTACATTTTACAATTTAATATTCAACACATTTATCATATAAAAGAAAACAGAACAAAACAAAACTACCCCCCCCCCCGGTGACTTCGCTCAACTTCCCCTTCTGGTTCTTTAACAATTTGCTACTTCTGCTTAAATTTTCTCTCATTTTTCCTCTTTTAGCTGAATGCTCTTACATTCTGATAATTTTCATACCAAATTTTCTTCAAGTTACTTCTT
The DNA here is from genome assembly GCF_963506605.1 of Zootoca vivipara. Taxonomy (NCBI): domain Eukaryota; kingdom Metazoa; phylum Chordata; class Lepidosauria; order Squamata; family Lacertidae; genus Zootoca; species Zootoca vivipara. The sequence continues at coordinate 2,955,341 of NC_083280.1, read as the reverse complement.
ACATTTAATTAATTTCCGAATTGTCGTTTCTTGACCTTTACACTTGCTTTCTGAATTGTCAGTGTTTTACAGCATGTTGTAAATGGTACCGTATATTCCGGCGTATAAGACGACTGGGCGTATAAGACGACCCCCAACTTTTCCAGTTAAAATATAGAGTTTGGTATATACTCACCATATAAGAAATACAACCCGGCGTATAAGACGACCCCTGACTTTTGAGAAGATTTTCATGAGTTAAAAAGTAGTCTTATACGCAGGAATATACAGGTATTTTAAAGTCTTTGTTATCCTCTTCATGTAATTTATCTGTTAAATTTGCCAGTTCTGCATCTTCCATAAGTTTCCCTTGCCATTCTTCTTGCGCTGGTATTTCTTCTGTCCTCCGAGCTTGTGCTAATATAATTCTTGCCGCTGTTGTTGCATACACAAATAATTCCTGTTCCGAGTCAGGTCTTAACGGGGTCTCCTCCATCTCTCCTCTCTTTCTCAGGAGGTTGGTTTGCGGACCCAACGCCATTGAAATTGAAGTCCGCCCCATCTGGAAATTGCTCTTTAAAGAGGTAACGGGGTCCCTTTTTATTGTGGTTCTTTGTTCAATATCTATACCACGCTTCCTCCGAAGATCGCAGGGAAAGAGGCAGCAGCCATCGCCATGGCAGGGTGGATGGGTGGGGAGGTTGTGCTAAGGCTGCTAGTTTTACCCTGGAGAGACCTATTTATTTGTTGCACCTTTTACTCTGAGGAGCTCAAGGTGGTGCTCATGTGCCCCCACAACAACCCCGTGAGGTAGGCTAGGCTTAGAGAAAGCAGTGACTGGTCCCCAAGGTCACGCCCAGTGAGGAGGAGCATCATCATCATCATCATTTATTATTTCTACCCCACCCATCTGGCTGCGTTTCCCCAGCCACTCTGGGCGGCTTCCAACAAAAGATTAAAAATACATGAAAATGTCACACATTAAAAACTTCCCTGAACAGGGTTGCCTTCTAAAAGTCGGGTGGTTGTTTATTTCCTTGATATCTGATGGGAGGGTGTTCCACAGGGCGGGTGCCACTACCGAGAAGGCCCTCTGCCTGGTTCCCTGTAACCTCACATCTTGCAGCAAGGGAACCGTCAGAAGGCCCTCGGAGCTGGACCTCAGTGTCCGGACTGAAAGATGGGAGTGGAGACGCTCCTTCAGGTCTACTAGGCCAAGGCTGTTTAGCAAGGATTCGAACCCTGGTCTCTCCCTGGTCCCAGTCCAGCACTCTAACCCCTGCACCACACTGCCTCTCTAGTTGACAAGAGGCCCAGCATGGATCCCTGGGTTGCTCATCAATCAGAGATAGGCAGGCAGGCAGACTGATGTTCTCTGTCCTGTGCTCTCTCTGCAGATCCTGAACCCTTTTTACATCTTCCAAACCTTCACGCTGACCCTCTGGCTGATCCAGGGATACATCGAGTACTCCAGTGCCATCATCATCCTGTCCGTCATCTCCATCGCCCTCACGGTGTACGACCTCCGACAGGTGAGTCTGCCGCTCCTTTTGCCCTGGTCAGGGTTTCTCCAAACGTAGCTTTCCTCCGCTCTTTCCGGGCACGGTTAAAGCTCCATGCCCGAGTGCTCTCTTTTTGTGTTTGTTGGTTTTTGCTCCAGAGATTTCCCAGCAGAAACCTGCTCTTTAAAGCCAAATTGGAACAAACAGCAGTCTGTGGAAAACCCTAATGGCCATTTGTTGCACTTCAGTTTTAAAGAGTGAGTTTTCGCAGGGAAAGCTCTGGGGTTAAAAAAAAAAAGTATGGGGGGGGGGACTCGGACACAGAACTTGAAAGCTTGGAACTCAGGACAAGAGGTCACTGCTGCCTTTAATCTGTCAGATTTGTATAGTAGAGCTTTAATTCTAAGCAAACAATGTTTGGGGATGGGAGTGCTTTAAGCCTCCCGGAAGACCTCGCCCTCTCTCACGCTGCAGGGCACCACCCTCTAATCCATGGGTAGGCAAACTAAGGCCAGGGGGCCGGATCCGGCCCAATCGCCTTCTCAATCCGGCTCGCGGACGGTCTGGGAATCAGTGTGTTTTTACATGAGTAGAATGTGTCCTTTTATTTAAAATGCATCTCTGGGTTATTTGTGGGGCATAGGAATTCGTTCATTTTTCTTTTCAAAATATAGTCCGGCCCCCCACAAGGTCTGAGGGACAGTGGACCGGCCCCCTGCTGAAAAAGTTTGCTGACCCCCGTGTCTAATCCAAGCTGCAGAGAGCGGGTTAGGCGGCATCTCTTAAGCGGGTAGGGAAATGTGCTCTGCACATGCCCGGTGGCACTTTCTGCATTATTCCCATGCCTCGTCCTGCAGGGCTGTTCCCTCGCCCATGTGAAACTTTGCCGTCCTGGAGAGTTTCTCCTGTCTGAGATCAACGGGGTTGAGCGACAAGTGCTTGCCCCCTTCTTGGCTTTCAATGTATCTGGGGACACTTTTCAACTTCAGTCGGAATGGATGGATTTTGTCAGGCGGCTGATTTGTAAATCTGGGGACTGTCCCTGGGAAACAGGGACATCTGGTAACCTTAGGTTAGAGCAGGGGTCAGCAGGGGGCCGGTCCACTGTCCCTCAGACCTTGTGGGGGGCCGGACTATATTTTTTTTGGGGGGGGGAAGGATGCAAGAGAACCACGAGCCCCGGTGGCTGCTTACCTGCGTCTTGCGAGCGGCAGGGACAATGAGCAGTGCGCAAAAGGGCTCCGGAGAGGGGCTGCTTAAAATGGCAGCCGGTTGAGTGCTGCTGTTGCTGGCACCAACAAGCCAGGGCCGGCGCGTCCATTTAGGCGAACTAGGCAGCTGCCTAGGGCGCCAAAATGGAGGGGGGGCTGGCCAGCCTGCCTGCCGCTGCCTGGGGCCGCCTCCACTGCGCCTGTCACTGTTGAGTGGCTTCAGGCTGCTATCCCGAGGCACGCGTGTGCCTCCGGAGAGTGGCCTGAAGCCGCTCAACAGCTGACAGGCGCAGTGGAGGCGGCCCCAGGCTCGCGCTCCCCTGGGGCCGCCTCGCCGCGCGCCTCTCAGCTGTTTTTTATTTTATTTTTATTTTTATTTTTTCTACTTCTTAATTTTTTCTATTTTTTATTTTTATTTTTTTAATTAATTGGGGGGGGGCAGAAGGTGATCTCGCCTAGGGCGCAAAAAACCCTGGCACTGGCACTGGCACTGGCCAAAGCCCAGCCCCCTTCCTCCTCTAGGCAGGGCGGGGAGAAGCCAGGAGGAGGGAGGGAGGGGGCGCCGTCACTGCCTTGGGAGGGAGAGGGAAGGAGAGGGAAAGAACGTGTGCGCTGGCGATCCACGCTGCGATTTAATCCGGTGCCCACGGCAGTATATGTCTGGGTTAAATCCTTTAAAAAGCTGAACAACTTTGGGGTTAAATTCTGAAAAAAGCTCAGCAACTTTGGTTGGCCATCACACATGTTCACTTCATCAAACTTTGAAAAAGGTTTGGGCACCCCTGCCTTAGAGGCATCTCTTCCACTCAGCCTTTGGTTTATTTGACCAGCTTTTCTGTCTGGCTTTTAACTGCTGCTCTTTAACACTGATCTTTTTTTTTTTTAAGCTGCGGTTCCTGCATTGCAGGGGGTGGACTAGAAGACCCCTAGGGGTCCCTTCCCACTCTACAATTCTGCAATTCTGTTTGGGGGAGGGATGAGGGAATGGGATGCTCAGTTGCCTTTATTTGCTTTACCTTTAAGCAGCTTGCGTGTCCTGCTGACCCCCTGCAGACCCCCTTAGCCATATTGTGCCAGAAAATCCTGCTTCACACAGCAGATAGTTAAACTGGAACTCCCTGCCACAGGGTTTCCCACAGTCACCTGGTTGGCCCCTGTGAGAACAGGATGCAGGACTAGATGGGACCCCTTTAGCCTGATCCAACAGGCTCTCCTTTTGCATGCGATTGAATTTTACCCACCAAAGAGGAGCTGGCTGGAAGGGCCCCCCTCCCCCCAGACCAGCCGTCCCTGCTCAGACACGCTCAGCGCCTAAGTCTCCTCTTTCCGCAGCAATCGATCAAGTTGCACAACCTGGTGAAGGAGCACAACAAGGTGGAAGTCATGGCCTGGACCAAGAACAAAGGTGTGTGTGTGTGTTGCGGTCCTGAGACAGCTGCCCCACAGCCTCCCCTTCCCCTCCCCCGGCACTATCCTGCTTCCCCATCTCCCCACACTGGGCAGCCTCAAGGCAAGGTGCTCCAGGGGACCTTGAAAGGAGGGGTTCCCAAACTCTTCTGGGCCACTTAGCGCCAGATTTACGTATAAGCTAAACAAGCTAGACTGGTGATTGGGAGCGGTCGCCAAGACCACATAACACCGGTCTTGAAAGATCTACATTGGCTCCCAGTACGTTTCCGAGCACAATTCAAAGTGTTGGTGCTGACCTTTAAAGCCCTAAATGGCCTCGGTCCAGTATACCTGAAGGAGTGTCTCCACCTCCATCATTCTGCCCAGACACTGAGGTCCAGCACCGAGGGCCTTCTGGCGGTTCCCTCATTGTGAGAAGCCAAGTTGCAGGGAACCAGGCAGAGGGACTTCTCGGTGGTGGCGCCTACCCTGTGGAACGCCCTCCCAACAGATGTCCAAAAGGAAAACAACTACCAGACTTTTAGAAGACATCTGAAGGCAGCCCTGTTCAGGGGCTTTTAATGTTTAATAGATTACTGTGTTTTATTTTTCTGTTGGAAGCCGCCTAGCTTAGGGCCCCCCGAAAAATTTAAAGGGGGAAAAACTGGATGTACTGTACATTTCCCAAATATAAGATAAAAAAACAAATACAGTGGTACCTCAGTTTACGAACTTCATCCGTTCCGGAAGCCCATTCTTAAACCGAAACTGTTCTTAAACCAAGGCGTGCTTTCCCGAATGAGGCCTCCCGCTGCCGGTGCCCTTCTGCCGTTTGGCTTCCGTTTGTAGACCGAGGTGTTGTGTAGGCTCCTATTTGTTATGTGCAAATGGCTTTAGATACCATATAGCATATATTCAACATAAAAAGCAGTGACAATTTGTTGTGGACAAAGGACAGCTGGACACAGAAAGGGCCCCATTATCTTCAGGAAATCAGGGCCTCTTCAAACTTAAATCTGGCCCTGGGGCCACCCCCCCCCCCGTTTCCATTAAATCCAAAAACAGATTGGAAAACTGGGCCCAAACCAGCTAATAATAATAATAATAATAATAATAATAATAATAATAACAACAACAACAACAACAACAACAACAACAACAACAACACCTTGCCTTTCCCCCTGAAATGAATACCAATAGGGACAAGCATAAGGTTCTATCCAGACTTTTAGGAACAGCTCACTGCGTCTGAGCGGTTGCTGTTGCTGTTTGTCCTGGCACTTTTCCTGGGAAACCTGTGCTTTAACAGAGAGGCCCTTTTTCTGCAGGGAGCTGCAAGGTGGAATCCTGCCAGCTGGTCCCAGGAGATGTCCTTCTCTTGGAAAGCCAGAAGTTTTCTCTGCCCTGCGATGCCATCCTTATAGAAGGAAGCTGCGTGGTCAACGAGGGGATGCTCACAGGTACATAGAAATGTCCTGGCCTCCCCCCTTTCCCCTTCTCTCATGGCCTCCTTCTGCCCCCGCTCTGGTTTCTTTCTCATGCAGATGAAGGGATTTTGAGGGAGGCGGCCCCTGAAGGGTAAATTTAAAAGGTGGCAGGTAAATTAAACTGTGGAACTCTCTCCAGAAGGAGGCAGCGATTTGGCCACCAAATGGAATGGCTTTACAAGAGGATGGGGACAAATTCATGGCGGAGGAGAGGGCTGTCAGTGGCTCCTAGCCAGGATGGTTCTGCTCTGCCTCAGTTGCTGGAGGAATGAGGGTGATTGTGCTCCGATCCTGCTTGCCCCTTTCCCATTGGGGCATTTGAGACCTTTGGGTATAGGGTGGTATAGAAACAAAATAAATGATTAAAAAAAATGAAAAATGAAAATGTGGATGACTCCTGTGAGAACACGATGCTGAAGAGGATGGGCCTCTGGCCTGATCCAGCAGGCTCTTCTTACCTTCTTATGTACAGCCTTTTCGGCCGAGGGGAGCACAACATTCATGCGGTGCCACCTCAGCCTGTGCCATTGCAATGAAGACAACGCTCTTCCCTTGCATGGCCCCACCGTTGTTTCCCTCCCCTTGTATTTCATTGCAGTTTGCAAGCTCCTTGGGGCAGGGCCTCCCTTAAAGCGCTTGTGCGCGTTGATGGTTCTGTGCAAAGTAATTGCCATAATTAGTAATAATCCATGCACATTGATTCAAGCTGCAAGAAAGGCAGTTTTGCATAGACATTAGGAAGAACGTACCGTATTCTGGGTGGGATGCGGGTGGCGCTGTGGGTTAAACCACAGAGCCTAGGGCTTGCCGATCAGAAGGTCGGCGGTGTGAATCCCCACGACGGGGTGAGCTCCCATTGCTCGGTCCCAGCTCCTGCCAACTTAGCAGTTCGAAAGCACCTCAAAGTGCAAGTAGATAAATAGGTACCGCTACAGCAGGAAGGTAAACAGCGTTTCCGTGCACTGCTCTGGTTTGCCAGAAGCGGCTTAGTCATGCTGGCCACATGACCCGGAAGCTGTACACCGGCTCCCTCGGCAAATAATGCGAGATGAGCGCCACAACCCCAGAGTCATCCACAACTGGACCTCATGGTCAGGGGTCCCTTTACCTTTATTCTGGTTCTTCAAGATCCTGTTTGACGGCAGAACAGTCTCCCTCCGGAGGTGGTGGACTCTCCTTCCTTGGAGGTTTTTAAGCCGAGGTTGGGTGGCCATCTGTCTTGGATGCTGTAGCTGAGATTCCTGCCTTGCAGGGGCTTACTCTTGGGGGGTCCCTTCCAACTCCACGATGCCATGATTCTGTGGTGATGTCCTCTGAGCGGGTGGGATTTGGGCTACCTTTGCAGGTGAAAGTGTTCCCGTGACGAAGACCCCCTTGCCCCAAACGGACAACACCAAGCCCTGGAAAGTTCACAGCGTGGAAGACTACCGGCGACATGTCCTCTTCTGCGGCACAGAGGTCATCCAGACCAAGCGAGCAGGAAAAGGCCCCGTCAGGGCCGTCGTGCTGCAGACAGGTGAGTCAAGCAGCTGTTGTGTGAAAAAAACTGCTCCCTTTCCCTTATGGGGTATCCAGGAGTCCTTATTTAGGTTCTCTATCGGTAGGATAAAATAAGAGGCCAACCAGAGAATATTGAGAAGCAAAGCAGCTAGTAAGCCTGATCTTTATTAAAGCTGTTGCAGCAGGGTCCTCACCCCCCCTCACAGACACGCAGGAGGGGGGAGGAACCCAGAACATTGCTGTGCAAGCCCTTATATAGACTTTTAAAATTGCCCACCCTGTAGCTCAAGACCACCCACAAAAACATCATTCATACATCACAGAAAGAGGTGGTCCCTAGCAGAAATTTGAGTATGTTGCTTGATCAGGATACCTGATAAGGCCTTATCTGATTGCTTTTTCTGGGTAGCCTGGCCATTCCTTGGAGATGGTAAATCCTTAGTTCCTGAATCTCTTACACATATCGAGAGTGTGCTCAGCCTCAGGGCTGTCTTAAGTGCCCCTGGCGCCGTGGTGCGCCGGATCCCTCCGGTGCCCTCCCGCCCCGTTTCCCAGCGCGGTAGGCGGGTGGGCAGGCACAGCGCAGTGGCTCCCTCCTGGCGGGCCGGCGCCGTGGTGCCCTGCACCACCCAGCCTGGCCGTAGGGCCGGCCCTGCTCAGCCTAACAGATACTTGCCAGACTGTATTTACAGGGAGGTGTAAATACAGTGGAACAGACTCCCTCTGGATGTGGTGGACTCTCCTTCCTTGGAGGGTTTCTAAGCAGAGGTTGGGCGGCCATCTCTCAGGGATTCTTTAACCGAGATTCCTGCATTGCAGGGGGCTGGACTAGAGAACCCTTGGGATCCCTCCCCACTCTATGATTCTATTGCTGGGAAAGTGTGCCTGCCCTCTGGGTTCCTTACAAGTCATTGTGGTTAGAGCTAGTTTTAGATGAGGCTGTTTCTGGGACCGCAGGCACATGCAATCTTACACACTCCAGAGCCATAAGAAATCCAGTCCTGTGCATGTTTATTAGAATCACTGAACTGCAGAGTTGGAAGGGATCCCGAGGGTCTTCTGGTCCAACCCCCTGACAGACAGACAGCTGCATTTGGGCTCCGTGGAGCTTATCTCCCTAGTAAGCGCACAGAGGATCGCAGCCTAAATTTGAGCTCAATTAGGATGGAATGTGGGGCTCTTAGCTTGGGTGCCAAGTTCTCTGGGAAGCCAAAGGCGTGGGGAAAACTCCTTGGGCTGAGTCTGTGTTCTGCGTTCGAGTGTCACCCATGCCACGTTTTGCTGCAGGTTTCAACACCGCCAAGGGAGACCTGGTGAGGTCCATCCTTTACCCAAAGCCCCTGAACTTCCGCCTCTACCGAGAGGCCTTCCGCTTCATTGTGAGCCTGGCTCTCATCGGCATCCTGGGGCTGATCTACACCATCGGAGTGTACGTGAGCCGCAAGGTGAGTCTCGGAGAGACAGCACGGGGTAGTGGTTAGAGTGCTGGGCTAGGAAACAAATCCCCATTGGGCCGTGATGCTCACTGATTGTGACCTTCTCTCCACCCAACCTACCTCACAGGGCTGTGGGGTTGAAAGGGGGGGAGGAGGAGGAGAGCCTCCTTGAGTACCCCGGAGGAAAAGGTGGGGTGTGGATGCAATAAATAAATGGATGCTATAAACAAACAAACAAAGAAACATACAAACATACAAACATACAAACAAACAAATAAATGGGGCTGTTGTGCGGGGGGGGGGGGCTTGGATTGAGCCCCTTGAGGGAGAGGTGCGTGGTCTTCCATCAGCAGAAGAGGCTGTGAGGCTTTTCAGGCGGGAGGGAGGGCAGTTCTTCGCTACATTATACCAAGCCCCCTCCCTCCCTGCCCTCTTGCGCTTAAGGTGACCCGCTGACCACATCTGTCCTGTGTGTGTTTGTGCCCTTTCCTCACCCCCCCCCCCAGCAATCCGCGTCAGCCACGGTGACCATGGCCCTCCTCCTCCTGACAACCGCGGTCCCTCCAGCCATTCCGGCTGCCTTGACCACCGGCATCGTCTACGCCCAGAGGAGGCTGAAGAAGAAGAAGATCTTCTGCATCAGCCCTCAGAGGATCAACATCTGCGGCCAGATCAACCTGGTCTGCTTCGACAAGGTGCCGTCTCTGGGGAATTCCCTTGGGGGTTTCAAATTCCAAATCGGCCAGACTTTATCATAGAACGGGGAGAGTTGGAAGGGACCCCAAGGGCCATCTACGGTACCTCAACCCCTGACAAGAATCTCTGATGGAGGGACACCCCAAGTCTGCTTGGAAGCCCCCAAGGAAGGAGAGACCACCACCTCCATAATGGCAACTTGAAATCTCTTTCCTTGCAGCTTGAATCCTTTGGTTCTGGCAATGCAGTAATTTGGGTTTTAGCCACTGCTTTCGCTAATGCATTACAGGGTAGAGCCCAGAGTGTACACTTTGCCCTAGGACCAGGGCCGGATTTACGTAGAAGCTAGACAAGTTCTAGCTTAGGGCCCCACTCTCTTGGGGGCCCCAAAAAAATTTAAAGGGAAAAACAACCTGGATGTACATTTCCAAAATATAAGATAGAAAACAAATACAATAAAACCTACATCCAGCAACAGTGTTTTGTGTTGTGTAGGCTCCTAGGATGTAAGCCATGGGCCCCGCCTGCTGGCCTCCTCCCTCAAATATCCCTGCTTTGCTCCTTTCTATATATAGGGTGCCGACATTCTGCATGAACTGGTTGCACGGCAACATGTGCAAATGGCTTTAGATACCTATGAGGTCCTTAAATTACCAACTAGCATATATTCAACACAAAAAGCAGTGACAATCTGCGGTTGACAAAGGACAGCTGGACATAGAAAGGGCCCCATTACCTTCAGGAGCTGAGGGCCTCATCAAAGCTAAATCCGACCCTGCAAACTTTATAGGAAAAATATACATCCCTTTGGCTGTTTCATCTTCTCCCCAGCTGTCTGCTGCCATGCCACCATCTCTCATCCAACCAGTCCTTGGAAACACTTTCTCAACCTTCTTTTTTTTAAAAAAAAAATGTACACGAAGAGCCCTTCTTGTTCCTTATCGGGAGTTGCTTCTTGCTCTTAACCTTCAGGCATTAGCAGTTTTGGGGTCTTGGGTACGTGACTCTGCCGTCACTGTCATGGGTTTTACAGAATTTCCACCTCAGGCCCCAGGAGGGACCATGACTTAGTGGCAGAGGCTCTGCCTTGCAATGCAAAGATGCCAGGTTCAATCCCCCCCCCACCCTGAGGGCTGGGAGAGACTCCCTGCTCAGCCCTGAAGAGCCGGGATGTGGGGGGCGGGTGTTGAGCTGAAGTGGGAGCTGGGCAGCCCCTTTCAAATGCAGCCCCCGGCAAGCCTCTCTCCCCTCCCCATTTGCAACACAAGAATAACACTTGCCTGGAACCCCCAGAGGCGCCCTGGGTCTGCCAAGGATGCTTCATGCCTCCAGCGCTTTCATTCCTGGGACGTTTCTAGTCCTCAGGAGGTGTTTTGTCAAGGCTCAGCGGCACCCAGGTGCTGGGCTTCCACTGGGCAAGGGAGAAGGAAGCTCTGTGCCCCATGTTTCCTCCAGGCCCGTCTCTCTCTGCCCCCCCTCCCCGCTTTGTGGGTGCATCCCTCACCTTCACCCAGGGGGCTGCCGCCTTCTGACTAGGGATGCCCTCTGTCTGTCTGTTTTCCCCAACCTAGACTGGCACGCTGACAGAGGATGGCCTGGATCTCTGGGGCGCCGTCCCCTGCGAAAAGAGGAGGTAAGCCGCCTTGGCCGCAAAGCGGACCCGGGCTTTGGGAATCCTGGAATGGTAGAGTTGCATAGGGAAGCTGTGGTTGTTGTATCCCAGGGACCATCTTGTCCAACTCCCCAGGGGTGCCAGAAAATTCCTCTTAAGTAAACCTTCATACGGAGAGATGAATGAAGAAGCACTAACCAGCCCAGGGGGCCTGCTGTATTGCAAAGCCTCAGGCAGAAGGTGCCGCCTCTGCTTGGCTCTAACCCTACAGGGAGGGGAGGGTGGGGGGGGGGTTTGCTGCTGTGGGGCTTCCTGCTGCCAAAGAGAGGCTTCGGGGAAATCTAGCAAGCCAGCTCTGCTCTTTTGCAGACTCCAGCAGCAGCGAACAGTTGCAGATTTAGTCCTCTTGGCAGCGACTGCTTTGGGGACAGCAGCAGATTCCTTTCAGAAGTCTTTCACTTCTTAAGTACAGAAGATTAAGGTGCCAACGGCCCATCTAGTACAGCAGCACAAGAATATGTCTTTGAGTACAGTTGCTTTCTTTATGGATCCTCCCTTCTTCTTCTTCTTCTTCTTCTTCTTCTTCTTCTTCTTCTTCTTCTTCTTCTTCTTCTTCTTCTTCTTCTTCTTCTTCTTCTTCTTCTTCTTCTTCTTCTTCTTCTTCTTCTTCTTCTCCTCCTCCTCCTCCTCCTCCTCCTCCTCCTCCTCCTCCTCCTCCCCCCCCCCTTGGCTCAGTACCCTGTGCCGGGAACCGCCTGCACTGTGCGTTTGGCCGCTGGAACGAAAAGGATTAAGGGGGTTATGTTGACAGTTTCCAACAAGGGCCGATTGTTTGTCAAGTAAAGACGGCTGAAAGGCGGATTTAGGCCCTCAAAGAGCCTTCCTCCTGACTTACTTCCTCCTAACTCGGAGGAGCGGGTGGGGATCATTCCCTGGAAGCCAGCAGAATGCAGGGCTGCCTCCTTCCTGGGAGACCAGCAAGAAAGAAAGAGAGGGAACTGTTTCTGGTCGGGTAGCCCAGCTGGAGGCAGGGACCCTTCTGCGGACCGACTGCAGGAGGCAGAAGGGCTCTTGGGTTGGACTTGATGACCCTTGGGGACCCTTCCATGAAAACAAGGGGAGAAAATTACAATACTTCAAAACATGCAAAACGTTAAAATGCTGAAACAACAGCTTCAAAGCACATCAGCATTTCTGAGCCTCTGATTCAGGGAAATGTAGCTCCAAATCTCTCCATTGGAGAAAGCAAACATTTTGCACCCTTCCTTGACCTGTGGGTGGACTAGACTTCATTTTTACTGCTCCCCTTTCCTCACCTCTGACCTCCAGTCTTATTTTTTCATAAACCATTTTGAGGGTTTGCTGTTCTTGTGTTTTTGTTTTTGTTTTTACAAGAAAAGGGTGTACAAATTTTATGAAACGAATAAATTAACAAATGTACAATGGTACCTCGGGTTACAGACGCTTCAGGTTACATACTCTGCTAACCCAGAAATAGTTTGGTTAAGAACTTTGCTGAGAGCCAGTGTGGTGTAGTGGTTAAGAGCAGTAGACTCATAATCTGGGGAACCAGGTTTGATTCCCCGCTCCTCCACATGCAGCTGCTGGGTGACCTTGGGCTAGTCACACTTCAAAGAAGTCTCTCAGCCTCACTCACCGAACAGAGTGTTTGTTGTGGGGGTGGAAGGGAAAGGAGAATGTTAGCCGCTTTGAGACTCCTTCGGGTAGTGATAAAGTGGGATATCAAATCCAAACTCCAACTCCTCCTCCTCCTCCTCCTCTTCTTCTCCTCCTCCTCCTCCTCCTCCTCCTCCTCCTCCTCCTCCTCCTCCTCCTCCTCCTCCTCCTCCTCCTCCTCCTTCCTCTTCTTCCTCTTCTTCAGGATGGGAACAGAAATTGTGCGGCGGCGGCACGGCAGCAGCGGGAGGCCCCATTAGCTAAAGTGGTTGTTGTTGTTTAGTCGTTTAGTCGTGTCCGACTCTTCGTGACCCCATGGACCATAGCACGCCAGGCACTCCTGTCTTGCACTGCCTCCCGCAATTTGGTCAAACTCATGTTCGTAGCTTCGAGAACACTGTCCAACCATCTTGTCTTCTGTCGTCCCCTTCTCCTAGTGCCCTCAATCTTTCCCAACATCAGGGTCTTTTCCAGGGAGTCTTCTCTTCTCATGGGGTGGCCAAAGTATTGGAGCCTGAGCTTCATGATCTGTCCTTCCAGGGAGCATTCAGGGCTGATTTCCTTAAGAATGGATAGGTTTGATCTTCTTGCAGTCCATGGGACTCTCAAGAGTCTCCTCCAGCACCATAATTCAAAAGCATCAATTCTTCGGCGATCAGCCTTCTTTATGGTCCAGCTCTCACTTCCATACATCACTACTGGGAAAACCATAGCTTTAACTATACGGACCTTTGTCGGCAAGGTGATGTCTCTGCTTTTTAAGATGCTGTCTAGGTTTGTCATTGCTTTTCTCCCAAGAAGCAGGCGTCTTTTAATTTCGTGACTGCTGTCACCATCTGCAGTGATCAAGGAGCCCAAGAAAGTAAAATCTCTCACTGGTACCTGGTACCTCAGGTTAAGAACAGTTTCAGGTTAAAAACGGACCTCCAGAACAAATTAAGTTCTTAACCCGAGGTACCATTGTATTGGATCAGAGGTAGGCAACCTAAGGCCCGGGGGTCGGATCTGCCCCGATCGCCTTCTCAATCCGGCCCGTGGACAGTCTGGGAATTAGCGTGTTTTTACATGAGTAGAATGTGTGCTTTGATTTAAAATGCACCTCTGGGTTATTTGTGGGGCATAGGAATTCGTTCATTTTCCCCGCCCCCACCAAATATAGTCCAGCCCCCCACATGGTCTGAGGGGCGGTGGACCAGCCCACGGCTGAAAAAGGTTGCTGACCCCTGCATTGGATTATCCCAGACTGGGCAATCTGCATTTACAAGGGGCGGGAGGACGTCTTGCAGACAAGGCAAATGAAATAGGCTTTCAAGGAGCTGCTTGCAACTGTACAGTCAACTCTGCTGTGGGCCTTTGCCTTAGACCCGAAGACGGGCTTCTGCTTCCACCCTTGGCAGTATTGCTGCTCCAGACAACCCTTTGAGACTCCCTCTTGCCCAGTTGGAGCCTGGATCCCAAGCAACACCTGCCGTGTTTTGGGAGAGAGGTTTTCTTTTTGTTTTCTTTTGATACACCGAGAAGAAAGAAAAGAAGAAGAAAAGCAGAAATACAAATGAAAATGAACACAATATTATTTACAAAACAATAAAGCAAAAATTGCTCTTTGAACTATAGACCCGACCTCCCATCTGTTCCTTACTTCAGTTATATATTGCTTGTTGCCAATACACACTTTTATCCGAATTTGACTAATCCTTAATTTATCTTAAATCTGATGTCTTTCTTAGAGCTACTACTGAAATTACTTGAATGCTGCGACAGAATTTAAACTACTGTAATTCTTTTTCAAATATACTTTAAGACCTCCCATTTTGAGACAAATTCCTGTTTTGGTTTAATCTTTATTTTTTTCCCCTGATAAACTATCTGCATATTCTGTCAATTTTTTGAATCCATTCACGAATAGAGGGGATTTCATCACTCTTCCATTTTGCAGCAATAAGAACTCTTGCTGCAACTGTAGCATATAAAAAGATGCCCTTCGTTTCTTACGGGATATCCAAATCTGTAATTCCCACCAGATAAGCTTCTGGTTTTCTGTTAAAAGAGATCTTTAACATTTTTTTTTTGTAATTCTGAATGGATGCTCTCCCCAAACACCTGAATTTTCTTACATAGCCACCCCATGTGATAGAGAGTACCTGGTTTGTCTGGGAGAGAGTTTCGAAGGAGCCCTCGGCACGGTGGCCAGTTTGTGGCCAGAGCGGCTCATCGGCACCCATGACTCTTTCTTCCTCTGGCCAGAGGGACCCTGTGGCTCATTCTCTGCTTTCCCTCCCAGCTTCCAGGCTGTGCACATCTTCTCCAGCGACTGCCCGCTGCCGTGGGGGCCCATCTGCAGAGCCATGGCCACCTGCCATTCCCTGCTGGTCTTGGACGGGAAGATCCAAGGAGATCCGCTGGACATCAAGATGTTTGAGGGCACCAACTGGGTGAGTCAACATTCGCGCTCAGGGCTGCCGAGGAGGAAAGAGCTTGGAAGGCGGGGAGGCACAGGCAGGGCATAATAATAATAATAATAATAATAATAATAATAATAATAATAATAAATGCCACCCATCTGACTGGGCTGCCCCAGCCACTCTGGGCGGCTTCCAACCTGGAGCAGAGGGCTATCGATGGCTACTAACAGGGGCGTACCCAGGATCAAAATTGGGGGGGGCAAGGGGCGGGGGCAAGGGGCGGGAGTGGAGGGGCCACAGTGGGAATGTGGGCGGGGCTACGTGGCCTGCGTCCTCCCAGCTCTTCTGAGGAGGCAGCCCCAGATTCTTGTTCCAGAGGCGCGCGGGGAACGCAAGCCTGTGGGGCTGCCTCCTCCGCGCCTCCCAGGTCTTCCGAGGAGGCGGCCCCAAGCTCCCGTTCCCGGCGCGAAGCTCCAGAGGTGCGCGGGGAACACAAGACTGTGGCTGCCTCCTCCGCTTACGCTCCCCTCGCGCCTCTGGAGCTTTGCGCTGGGAGCCAGAGCCTGGGGCTGCCACGCTGCGCCCCTTAGCCTTTTGCTTCTAGGGGGGGCAATTGCCCCCTCCTGCCCCCCTGCCCACGGCACTGGTCGCCCCTCTGGGCAGCTCGCCCCATCCCCCGGGTGCGCTGTTTCTGCCCCGAGTGCAGACGGCTCAGCCTCCTCCTCCTCTGCTTCCCACCCGGCTCCCCACTGTGCCTCCTGGGCTGGCTCCGCAGCCACTGTCCCTGGCTGAGCTGCCCCTGCAGCTGCTCTGCATAGACATCAAGGCACCCAGCCAGAAAAGTGAGTGTGAGTGCCTCGATCCGGGGAGAAAGTGGGGGGGAGGGAGGATCTTGGAAGGGTTGAAGGAGCCTGCAGTGTGTGTGTGTGTGTGTGTGTGTGTGCGTTTGCTGCTGCTGACTGACTTTATTTCGAATTGGGGGAGTGTCTGTTTCTCCTGCTGCAGGGGAGAAAACTACAAAGAAGTGACTTCTTGGTGGGGGTGGTCGGGGTGTGGTGGGGAGAACAAGCGAGGATCCCTCTGTCTCTTACGTTTACACCCCACCGCTTTTGCAGCTCGATAGTGGGAGTGGGAGAGGAGAAAGTGCGATGGGTTATGGAAAGGGGAAAGGGGGGAGGGCTGGTCTGTTTCTTTCTGGCTGGGGCCGCGCGCCCCGCTTTTTGCATTGAGATTTCTTCTTTCTTTTTAGCTTGGGGGGGGCAGCTGGCTTCTAGAGTAGGGCAGCTGCCCTAACTTGCCCCGTGGTGGGTACGCCCTTGGCTACTAACCAGAATGCCTCTGCGCAGGCTACACAGTTTAAGCCTGCAGTGTTTCTGAATCTTAGTTGCTGGAAACCACAGCAGGAGAGAGCTCCTTTTGCCCTCAACTCCTGCTTGCAGGCAGGGCCGGATTGAGGTTTGATGAGGCCCTCAGCTCCTGAAGGGAATGGTGCCCTTTATATGTCCAGCTGTCCTTTGTCAACCACAGATTGTCGCTGTTTTTTTGTGTTGAATATATGCTATATGGTAATTTATGGACCTAATAGGTATCTCGAGCCATTTGCAGATGTGGCCATGCCACCAGTCCATGCAGAATGTAGGCACTCTATATATAGAAAGGAGCAAACCAGGGATATTTGAGGGAGCAGGCGAGCAGGTGGGGGCCATGGCTTACATCCTAGGAGCCTACACAACACAAAACACTGTTGCTGGATGTTGGTTTTATTTTATTTGTTTTTTTATCTTATATTTGGGGAATGTACATCCAGGTTTTTTCCCCTTTAATTTTTTTTGCTAGAGCTTGTTTTGCTTCTTCCTAAATCCGGCATAGCTTGCGGGTTCCGCACAGGCATCTGGCTGGCCCCTGTGAGAACCAGATGCTGGACTGGATGGGCCCCCTTTGGCCTGATCCAGCTGCAGGCTCTGATTCATGTTCTTATATACTGTAGGATGCCAGGTGCTTTTTCCACATTGCTTCCAGGAGGAAGGGTTGACTGCCATGGGCGTAGGCAGGGGGGCAGGAGGGGGCAATTGCCCCCCCAGAAACAAAAGGCTGAGGGGCGCAGGCGCGGCAGCCCCAGGCTTCCGCTCCCAGCGCGAAGCTCCAGAGGCGCGCGGGGAGCGTAAGCGGAGGAGCGCTAAGCAGGAGCGGGGAGTGTAAGTGGAGGAGACAGCCACAGGCTCGCGTTCCCCGCGCACCTCTGGAGCTTCGCGCCGGGAGCGGGAGCCTGGGGCCGCCTCCTCGGAAGAGCTGGGCGGTGCAGGCAACGTAGCCCCGCCCACATTCCCACTGTGGCCCCTCCCCTCCCATCGCTTGCCCCCGCCTCTTGCCCCCCCTAATTTTGATCCTGGGTACGCCCCTGTTGACTGCAGGGACTGGAAACATCTAAGAATCTGCAGCCCTTGTTCATCCGAGGTTTCTTCCAGGGTCTCCGGTTTGCTAGCCTAGCAAAGTGTGGGGAATGCACAAGTCGCCCTGTGTTTTGCTGCTCCTCCTGGTCCACTTCCTGCTTGCATGCCTCACCGAAATCAATGCCACCCTCACCGGGGGCCTGCCAGGACCCTTGGACTTTGTTACTGAGCGATGGAGGGAGGCCCTGGCAACAAAAGTGGTTTGCAAACGCACTCCACTGAGCAGAGCAGTTGTGGTTTGCAGTGCAAAGCCAGGGGCTTCCTCAGAAAGGAGCCTGTGGTGTGCCAAAGCTCCTCTGCCGTTGCCTGAATGCGCAGGGACACAGCGGCTGTTCCATTGTCGGAGGAAATTTGGCATAAACAGTGTGTCACCCTCCGCCTTGATTTTTGAGGCTGCCCTTCCCAGCTCTTGACCTTTGCGGTCACGCCGTTGGCACCGGGGACCCGCTCCGTGGAACGTTCATGTGGCTGAAGGCCTTGTCCTCATGCCACCTCCAGCAGGGAGGAGCGTGGGAACGTTGCCCAAGAGGTCCTCTCCCCTTGGCTCATGCCAGTCACCTTTGTCCATCCCTCTCCTAATGGGCAGAGCAAAAATCGGGCCCTCTGGCTTCGCTCCAGGACATGGTTTTTCCTGTTCGTTTGCAACACAATCTTTCAAGCTCCAATACCAGCTGAACCTGCTTTTGCGTTTCACGCCATTGGTGTGTCCGTCCTTCCACTGCTGCATGGCAAAAGCCCCTGTAGGGAGCACACAGCGGAGCAACGCTGGAAGATTTGCCGCACAAGATTGTGGGCAGTTGTATCTCCAGAGGACATCTGCCTTCATCCGTTCCCCACAAAGGCTAGCAGGATTTGGGGAGGGGGTCGAGAGGCAGCAATGCTTCTGGAAGCCACGAGAGGGGTGAACATAGATCTCATGTTCGAATCCTGCTTGCCAATTTCCTCCAGGCACCTGGTTGGCCACTGTGAGAATTGGATACTGCACTTGATAGCCCCCCATTGGCCTCACCCAGCAGGACCCTTCATCTTTCTTCTTCTTCTTCTTTGGCGATCCCTCGTAGCTGAGTAAGATTGCCTTCCATAAACATGGACCTCCTCTCAGTCTCCTCTTCTCATGGACTCATAGAATTGTAGAGTTGGAAGGGACCCCCAAGGGCCCTCTAGTCTAACCCTGTGCAAGGCAGGAATCTCAGCTAAAGCATGTAAAGGCAGATGGCCAGCTCCCTCAATGGGGGGAGGGGGGGCTTCCAGGCCCTTGACCATATTTGCCACCCTCTGATCTAGTCCTTGAGACTTTTCCAGTCACCATGTGTCTTCTCCCCCTCCTTCCTTCTTACAGAGAATGGAGGAGTCCAAAGGCAGCGCACAAGTCAGCTGCACCATTGTGAAGCCAGACGCTAACGCCTCCCAAGTAAGTGCCGCGCCTTCCCCTGAGCGGCCCCCGCCCTGGCGGAGCATCCTGCCACTCTCGTCCTGGGGGAGCAAGCCAGGCAGAGGGCTGCTAGCACCACAGCATCTGCTCAGTGAAAGAGCTTCTGGGGCAAAGGAGCCTTTGAGCTTCCTTTGCGCATCGGCTACCCTGGGCTTCTTTGGGACGGATACAAAGGGAAGGTTTTTGTTGGAAGATTCAGGACAGATGAAAGAAAGTGAAACTATGGGACTGCCTTCCCACAGGAGGCAGCAATGGCCGCCAACTCGAATGAGGATAAGACTGATTTATGGAGGAAGAGAGGGGGCTGTCGATGGCTGCTAGCCTTCCTGCCTCTGCTCTGCCTCCACAGTTGGAAGCAGTGATGCTTCTGAATCCCAGTCGCTGGAAACCGCAGAAGGGGAGAGTTGCTCTTGTATTCGGATCCTGATTTCTGGTTTCCCATTGGGGGATCTGGTCGGCCACTGTGAGAACAAGATTCTGGGCTCGATGGGCCACTGGCTCTTCCCATGCTCTTAAGAAATACATAAAAGCCAGGCTGAGCACAGCAGGCATCTTCTGTTGCCATTCTGACTTGGGAGGCATGGAGGGAGGCAGTTTAGAGACAGGCATGCCCAGGGAAAGTTCAGTGCACAATTGCAGGGGGAAGAGTGGACCAGCAGCCGGGTCCCCTCTGCCAATCTTCACACCCAAGGGGGTCTCTAGGGAAGAGGTGGCCTCTGCTTCCTGGACTTGGGTCCTAAGTCATTTGCAACTTTGAAGATGTGTGGCTGTGCTTGAAATTGAGCCTGAAAATTAATACTGTACAGTAATAGGTACCTCCGTGAACGTCCGCCTTGTCTAGCGTCCATTCTGGCGAATGTCTGCAGCAAACCCGGAAGTACCAGAATCGGTTACTTCTGGGTTTGCTGCTTGCAGAAGCGCAAACCGCTCCACGCGTGTGTGCAGATGCAGCACTTTGCCCTGCGTCCATTTCGGCTAGCGTCCGGGGCTCCGGAACGGATCCTGGTCGTAAAACAAGGGACAACGGTATGGAGCTGTTTTAAAACGGGGCTTGTGTGAGTTCGAAAGGCAAATCTGAGCGCTGCATTTCGAGTCTGTCGATGTCTCTGAGGCATCTTCAAGGGCAGCCCCGAGTAAGAGCACATTGCCGTAATCTAATCTGCTCCTTCCTGGACTGGAGAAATCGGGACACACAAGATTCACTTATAGTTTGTTGGCCCATACCCAGCCCATCGCTGCCTCTAAACACCTCAGCCCCCTCTCCCAATTCAGATAGACCAGAGAGACAGAGAGGGGTGTCGTCTGCATATCGACAACACCTCCCTCCTAACCTCCCAGCAGCTCCATAAAGAGGTTCAAGAGTGGGGTACGAGAATGGGGGGAGGGGGGGCAAGATGGATCCTTACAGGGCACCACAGGACAACTGTCACGGTCCGGTCGGCGGGCGGTTGAAGCCCTGGCTGAGGACATCAGGACCAGAGGCAAGATGGTGGTGTAGAAGCAGGAACAGGTGCAGGGCTGGGGGTCCAGCAGCAGGCAGTTGCAGGGTCAAGGAGCAAGGCAGAGGCAAAGGTCTGGGAGTCAAGGAGCAAGGCGTCGGCAAGGCAAGGGTCCAAGGGTCGAGGAGCAAGGCGTCAGCAAGGCAAGGGTCCAAGGAGCAAGGAGCAAGAGGCCAGATGCAACCAGGCAGGGATAGTGTTGCTGTGGCAAAGAGCTGAAGGGAAATGCTGAGCTTTAATCCCTCCCAGCTCCTGCCACCAGGTGCAGTGAGATATCAAGTGGCCTCACCTGAGTGGCCACTCCTTGCTTCTCCAGCACAAGCTGAGGCAGGCCCCAGTCCTGCAAAGCACTACAGGCCACAGAGCCTGACTCCTGCCCATACTCCTGACAACAACTCCCATGGGACCAGCCTCCCCAGACTACTTTCTGGACAGGGCTCTAGAGGTAGAAGCAGAACCGCTGAAGGACAGTCTCCCCAGCCCTCTTGAGATGCTCCAGAAGGATGCGGTGGTCCATGGGGCTGAAAGCCACTGCAAGATCAATAAAAATGCACTCACCTCTCTCCCGACAAATGCCCTCAGCCAGGGCGACCAAGGCAGCCTCAGTGTCATGGCTGGGCCTGAAGCCAGGCGGAACTGGATCCAAATATTCAGTCTCCTCCAAGCACATCTGAAACTCGCCCCCAAAGGGAGATATTAGCCAACGGGTGAGAATGATCTAATACTTCCGGGTCCAGGGAAGGCTTCTTCAAGGCAGGCAATACTTCTCCTTCCTCCTTGGACCCACCCAGCCAATCCCCTAAGGCATGGCGGGCAAGGGGCTCGGCCACCCTCCTTGAAGCAGCTTCTCTACATCCTCAGGATGCAGTAATATTTCTTTATTTATTGTTTCATTAGTAAAAAATTACAGTGTAGGAAAACCTCAAAGGGGTTAATAAAAAATATAAAGAAGTTACCGTCCAAAAAATGTACAGGAGTAATTTAAAGTTAAAGCCACAGGACAACAGATTAAAACTCATGCAAACTTTCTAAGCATCTGGGGGCAAATCTGATCGGTTTTGTCCCTCAAGTGCCTTGCAGAGATTCTGGTGGGGTCTGATGACCCAAACCCGTTGAGCGGCCGGAAAAGCTCTGCCGGACGGCCACTCGGGGAGGCAGAGAAGTCAGCTCTCTTTGCCGCTGCCGCATGTCAGGGTGTGGTAACTCAGCCTCCCACATGTTCAGTCAGGTGCAGGCGGATATTTCCCCCACCTGCGCAGCAGCCATCGACCCTCCTGTTTCATCACACGCAGGTCCCTAGAGAGCCAAGGCAGCCTACGTTCTTCACAGTGACGGGAGCATTCAAGCGCAGGCCATCCCGGCTCCCTATGATCCTGGAGGTAGTATAGAATCATAGAGCTGTAGGATGGTAGAGTCGGAAGGGTCCTCAGGGGTCATCTAGCCCAACCCCCTGCAATGCAGGAATCTCAACTCAAGCAGATGCCCCCTCCCACGTTCTGCTTCAAAACCTCCACTGAAGGAGAGCCCCTACCTTCCGAGGGAGTCCGTTCCACTGTCAAACGGCGCTTACAGTCAGAACGTTCTTCTGGTGTTTAATCAGATTCTCCTTCCTTGCATTGTGAATCCATTGGTTCGGGTCCTACAATTTGGACATTTGGACCAGCAGAAAACAAGCTGGCTCCCTCTTCCGTGGGGCAGCCCTTTAGATACTGGAAGATGACTCTCATGTCACCTTGCAGTCTCCTGTTTTTGAGGCAAAACATACCCAGCTTCTTCATCCCTTCCTCCTAATACTTGGTTTCCACACCCTTGATCATCCCGGGTGCCCGCCTCTGCACACCATTCTGCTTGTCAAGTTTCTAGCCCTCATCGTGCCTCCTAGTCCAGCCCCTACATAGACGCCTTGGGTGTTGTGGTGCTTGCAGGGAGACATCTGACTGAGAGACTCCTGTTCCCGCCATTCCCAGGTCCCCTTGG
This sequence comes from Zootoca vivipara, assembly GCF_963506605.1. Lineage (NCBI taxonomy): Eukaryota > Metazoa > Chordata > Lepidosauria > Squamata > Lacertidae > Zootoca > Zootoca vivipara. The sequence continues at coordinate 2,933,092 of NC_083280.1, read as the reverse complement.
AAGGCATCGCGATCTTGCACCAGTTTCCCTTCTCCTCCTCTCTGCTGAGGATGTCTGTCATCACGCAAGAGATTGGGAAGGACATCTACGACCTCTACATGAAGGGAGCCCCAGAGACAGTGGCCAGCTTTTGCAAAACCAACACCGGTAAGGCCCCAAGATCCATGCCCCTGTAAGGTAAAAAAGGGAAAGGACCCCTGGATGTTTGTCCACAGACAGCTTTTCGGGTCATGTGGCCAGCAGGACTAAACCGCTTCTGGTGCAGCAGGACTCCGTGACCGAAGCCAGAGCACACGGAAACACAGTTTACCTTCCCGCCGCAGCGGTACCTATTTATCTCCTTGCACTGGTGTGCTTTCAAACTGCTAGGTTGGCAGGAGCTGGGACAGAGCAACGGGAGCTCACCCCGTAGTGGGGATTCAAACCGCTGACCTTCTGATCGGCAAGCCCTAGGCTCTGTGGTTTAACCCACAGCGCCACCTGCATCCACGCCCCTGTAGGAGGCAGGGAGGGAAGGAGGCCTTCTTGCTCTCTCTCTCCAGCATCCACACATTGCAAGGAACAGCAAAGACTTCCAGTCACAAGTTCACAGCAGCTCTCATGCACCCTTCTGGATGCATCCCACTCTGTCAAGTTTTCTGGGACCCATTTATACCGCAAACCCACCCTGTGATCTTCAGGTGAAAGGGCGGTATACAAATGTAATACATAATAATGTTAATTATGATATAGGATGGTGAGCTTGATGCTGTACATGTGCATCTCCATGCACCACCAACACCTAAGTGTGCAGTGAGATAAAACCCTAAAGCTTTTCTTTAAAAAGAAATCCCATTTGTACAAATGCACAATTAATATTCCTCAAAATGGCTGGGTCAGACTTCGGGGGGGGGGGCGTCTTAAAGGTCCAGCTCCGAGGGCCTTCTGGCACTTCCCTCCCTGCAAGAAGAGAGGTTACAGGGAACCAGGCAGAGGGCCTTCTCGGTAGTGGCGCCCGCCCTGTGGAACGCCCTCCCATCAGATGCCAAGGAAATAGACAACTCTCTGACTTTTAGAAGACATCTAAAAGCAGCCCTGTTTAGGGAAGTTTTTAAGGTTTGATGTTTTCTTGCATTTTTAATATTTTGTGGAAGCTGCCCAGAGTGGTTGGGGAAACCCAGCCAGATGGGCGGGGTATAAATAATAAATTATTATTATTATTAAATCATTATTATGATAAACAAGCACATCCTTGGTTAGGCGCCTCCATTGCTCTTTGACGGGCGTCTCTCTTCTCTCTCTCTCTCCCCTGCCGGCAGTCCCAAAGAACTTCCACCAGGAGCTGAAGTGCTTCACGTCTCAAGGCTTCCGTGTCATTGCGCTGGCTCACAAGGAGCTCCATCTGAACAGGGGGGTCAACCTGGACAACTTGGAAAGGTAAGGCTGGCTGAGGTTGGGCCCCAGGGGCTGGGGCTGCCCTGTCTCCACCAGGCATGGTCTCAATTTATATCGTTCATTATCAGGAGCACAGTCATCTCCCTTCTGTGGGGATTAGTGTTGCTTCAAATAGGATGTAGAATAAAATAAACTCTGAGCTGTGAAGGTTATGATGAGAGTTGTTTGTAGAGCTGTTAGTGTTGTTAAAAATATATGTTTTCGATTTAAGGGTTCTGCTTTTAAGTGGTTTTGACTGGCTAGAATTATAAGTGGTAGTAGCCAGCAGGAAAGAATAATTAAGGGGGTAGAGATAGTGTCAGTAAAGATGCTGAGGTGGCCAGCCTGCTCCACCCTCCTGCGCGCCTGGGACTGGGCAACCGGGGGGGGGGGGCGCCGGGCGGATCCTTGCACCCTGGAGCCGTATATGCTTAAGACAGCCCTGTAACTGAGTATTTACCATCACACGAAAAATGGCCAGGATGCCCAGGTAAAAGCAATCAGTGACCATAATCAGGTATCCTGGCAGGCAGGTTTTCTTCAGTGATGTATGTTTGATGTTCTGGGGGGGTGGTGGTCTTGAGCTACAGGGGAGGCAATTTTCAAATGTCCATAGAGTGGTACCTCGGTTTAAGTACACAATTGGTTCCAGAAGTCTGTACTTAACCTGAAGCGTACTTAACCTGAAGTGAACTTTCCCATTGAAAGTAATGGAAAGTGGATTAATCCGTTCCAGACAGGTCCGCGGAGTACTTAAACTGAAAATACTATATAATAATAATAATTTATGATTTATACCCGCCTATCTGGCTGGGTTTTCCCAGCCACTCTGGGCGGCTTCCAACCGAATATTAAAAACAATACAGCATCAAACATTAAAAATTTCCCTAAACAGGGCCGCCTTCAGTTGTCTTTTAAAAGTAAAATAGTTGCTTATTGCCTTGACTCCCTTAAACCGAGGTATGACTGCATAAGAGTTTGCACACCATTGTTCTAGGTTCCTCTCCTCCCTCCCTGCGTGGGGTGAGCGGGGGACCCAGTTGCAACAGATCAGACTTACTAGCTGCTTTGGTTCTCAGTATTCTCTGGTTGTCCTCTGTTATTTTCTCCTACTGATAGAGAACCTATATGGACTCTATATGGGATCTTGGATACCCCATAAGGGAAAGGGAGCAGTATTTTTCTTATAACGTAACTGTGGATGAGCCTCACTGGCAGCCAGCGGCATAGTGGGGGACAGCTTCATAGAGGACTTTCTGTGGGGCCGGCCACCTCAAGGCCCTGCTCCAGAGCAGCCCCCCCCCTAGGCCTCTCTGGGTCCAGCAGCTCCTCTGGGCCCCTTCAGAAGCCCCTCACACTCCCCTCTTTCCTTCCAGAGACAAGCTGGAGTCCGACCTGACCTTCTTGGGTCTCCTGGTCATGGAGAATCGGCTGAAGATCGAGACCCTGGCTGTCCTGGAAGAACTCAGCTTGGCTCGCATCCGCAGCGTCATGGTCACAGGTAGGTAGGTTGCGGTTGGGGGGGCAGCTCTTGGTTGTGTGTTTGTGCATTTGCAAAGGGTTTGCAAGGGGTTCTCCCTACCTGGGGTTTCCCAAAGGCTTTAACTGGGGGGGGGAGAGATCAGGCCTTTACTGATGCAAACATACGTGAGGCTCAGTCAGGGCTGCCACCTTATGGCGCCCCCCCCCGGGCGTCTGCCTCCTCCCTGCGGGCCTGACCCAGCCTTCACCCCCTTCCCTTTCCAGTGCCCCTCTCGCTTACCTGCGCCGTCAACGGCTGGGTTGCTTTAGTCATGGACCCCTGGGTGCAACAGCAGCTGCTCCCGCCTGCCCGAGAAGTAGAGCACGTCGATGGCGCCTGGAGCCAAAGGCCCGGCTCTGGCGCACGTGCGGCGCAGGAAGGGGCTGCTCCGGGCACGCCTGGGCTGCACCGGCCCTGGATGTGGGTAGGTGGCATTGGGGTGCAGCGGCCACGTGGCAGAGCGAGTCCTGCGAAGCCAGCAGCACTCCCCATCGTGCCAGCGCCCCCTCCATTTTGGCGCCCTAGGCAACTGCCTAGTTCTCCTCAATGGATGCGCCGGCCCTGGGCTCAGTCTCTAAAAATCATAGGCGAGGGTAGAGGCAGGCTGGAACTGCAATGTAGTTGACAGCTTTCCCAAGAAATGAAGCTTTTCTCCTCCTTTTGTGATCATATACTGGCATTTGCAAACCTTTGGCTAAATGCACGCAGGGTTTGAGCTTTTGAGCCTGATTCTTCCAACAGATTAAGCCGTTCTGGATGGTGTCGAATAGAAACAAGATGGTGGTCCCAAAGCGGGGTTTGGTTCAAGGGTTTTCTGCCACCTGCAGACTGCCAGTATTTTGTGGGATGCAGGTGTGCACATTTTAAGTGGAGGAAAGCTCTCTCTTGGCCCAGAGCCGCAAAGAAAAACCCTTTTCTTCCCGTTTGGAAAATGACTGCGAAATGCATTGAAAAGTGTGGGGTGAATGGATGATGAAGGCAAGACGTGTCAACACCCTGTCAGCAAATCAGGATGAGTGCAGAACGAATGCTCATTGTTCTATAACCTGCCCTCCAAAAAATATCAGAACAAATGCTCCATGAAGCTTTGCGCAAGCAAGTCAGGATGAATGCTCTGTGCAAAGCTCATTTGGAGAAGCCTTTGGGCTTTCAGTAGGAGACCTTCAGCTAGTTACCGGCAATGGGAGGGAGAAGATTGCTGCTGTTCAATACACAGAAGCCCAAAGTCCCTTTGGGTGTGCAGAAGGGCAGCCGTGGTTTTTGAGGTCCTGGAGGCCCACGGGGAGGCAAATGAACCCTGCAAACAGCCCCACAGACTTCCTTCCTTCCTTCCTTCCTTCCTTCCTTCCTTCCTTCCTTCCTTCCTTCCTTCCTTCCTTCCTTCCTTCCTTCCTTCCTTCCCCTCGCTTCCAGGTGACAATCTTCAGACAGCCATCACAGTCGCCAAGAACTGTGGGATGTTCTCCATTGACAGCAGAGTGATCCTCGTAGAAGCCAGGGAGCCAGAGGGCTCCAACCGGGCCTCCGTTACCTGGCAGCTGATGGAGGAGGGACCCAATACCAACGAAACCCCAGTAAGGCAGGAGCTCCAGAGCTTCGCATAGGTTCAATCTGGGTGGAATGGGTGCGCCCCCAAGCTTCTGACGCCGTTTGGCTGAGATGCTTCCAATTGCGCAAATTCTGAAATAAGTCACCGGGGCGTCATTCCTGACTTCCAGACTCCTGACATCTCCATTGACATCTCTAACGCTAGTGGGAAAGACAGCAACTTCCACTTCGCCTTGAACGGGTACACCTATCACGTCCTCGTGAAACACTTCGGCAGTCTCCTGCCAAAGGTACGCTGTGGGGGAGGCGGTGGGTGGTCCTTAGGGCTGGTGGGGGGAAGAGGGAATGAGGAAGAGGTCCCCCATTGAGACCAGGACGCATCCTTAAGGGCGCTTCCTTGGAACCAGCCTGCAAGGCGAGACTTTCTTTGGGCGGAAGAGGCCTCCGGATGTGTGTCTTGTGAAGCAATAAGCATTCTGCGCTTTCAGGGTGGGCTGTCTTGATCTTCTGTCCACGCCACAAATGTTATTTGGCGCTCCCAGATTTCATTGCCTCCTCTGCTCCGGCCTCCCTGGCCTCCCCCAGGACACTCTACAATTCTATGATTCCATGTGGGTTTTTCTTCTATCCACAGATTATAATAATAATAATAATAATAATTTATTATTATTTATTAATTTATTATTTATACCCCGCCCATTCAGATTCTTCTGAACGCAACCGTGTTTGCCAGGATGTCTCCAGCGCAGAAGTCCAGCCTTGTGGAAGAATTTCAGAAGCTAGAGTAGGTTCCTTCCTTGCCCTCGAGATTCTGGGAGCGGAGCTTGGGGGTCGGGGAGAAGGAGCTTTCTCTGGGGAGAGCGAGGGGCACAGACCGCTACTCCCTTCTCATAACATCGCCTCCCCTTTTGTGAAAGGGACATCTTACTACAGATGCATGCGAGAAATAGGAGAAATAAAAGGAACCGAAGGCAACATTCCTGTAAAAAGACGTACTGCAGAGTTAGCAAAGGCATTTAGCACATATAATCTTAATGCAGTGCCCGTTTATCTCAGTCCATCCCAATGCTCCTGAAAGGTCATTAGCAGTCTTTGTCATTGTAAAAATTCAAAAAGTACATCGTTAAACAGGGTAATTTATCACAGTCGCCTACTAAGTCCCACCTTCAACGGCATGCAAGGAAACAAAAAAACAACATAGCATTTCAAAACCATTGTTGATCTTGCAGACCCCCCCCCCCTGCCTCCTTGTTGCAGTAAAACTGTTTGGGGTTTATTCCCCCAACCCCATGGGGCTCTGTGGGTGACCCTGGCTGCTACCCTCCACATTGAGACAGGTCCCCATCCCTGCAGACCATTTGGGGGCACCCAAGGCTTTATACAGTATTGTGAAGGGGTGGTTCAGATATTGCAAGCCGCTCATTGGCAGCAGCTCTGTTTTCTTAATTGATCAGCTTTTGACCAGAAAGGCTGTGAATCCAGGTGCGAGGGGGAAGGGATGCAGGCTGATAATTTTATGCCAATGACATTATGTGGATGCTTAAAAAAACTTCCCCGCTTGACTTTCACCCATCCCACAATAAATGGGATAAATGCCCCCAATAGCTGGAAGCATGCTCTGAGTATGTGCGTCTTCATGCACAAATGACACTTTTAAAAAAGAAGTTTTGCATAACATTTTTTCCTGAAAATTAATGGGGGGGGAGGTTTTTTAAATTAAAAAACTGAACTTTCAACTGATGTTCCCTCCTGTCTCCTAGCTACTACGTGGGGATGTGTGGAGATGGAGCCAACGACTGTGGGGTAGGTAATTAGATTTTGTTAAATAATAATAATAATAAAGCTTGTGACCCACCCGGATCCCTTTCCCCACGGGCGTGGTGGGTCCTAAAAAGGCAATTCCTGTTCCTACAATTCTCTTGATTCTACAGTGGTGCCTCGCTAGACGAATGCCCTGTAAGACGAATTTTCCGCTATACGAATAGGCTTGACGACAGCGGCAAGAAGGGGAGGACCCCTTCTTGCCGCTATCGCCACCAGACCCCAGCCAAAGGCAGTTAGCAGCGGGAGTTTTTCGCCGCTTGCGTTCCCCGGAGGGGGGGGGGGCAAACGACGAAGAAACCCCACTGCAGATGGCATGGGGTGCAGTTTCGGAGGCTTCCGAAGCTGCGCTCCATGTCGGGGGAGTCAGGCAAGGCGGTGGCTGGGAGAAGAGAGCTTCTCCCCCAGCCGCCTCGCACACAGCCGGCATCGGACGGGGATTCGGAGACCTTCTCCGAAGCCCCTTCGCATGCCGTCGCCAGTCCCCCAGAGCCTATAGGACCGCATTAATTAAGTTTCAATGCATTCCTATGGGAAACTGGGACTCGCTAGACAAAAATTTGTTACACGAATTGACCCGTGGAACAAATTAATTTTGTCTAGCAAGGCACCACTGTATCTGAGATTTAATGGGGGCGGGGGCTGATGTTGTTGTTGCTGCTGCTCTTTCAGGCCTTGAAGATGGCTCACGCCGGGATCTCCCTCTCCGAGCAAGAGGCCTCCGTGGCCTCTCCTTTCACCTCCCAAATCCCAAACATCGAGTGTGTGCCGGAACTGATCAGGTGGGTTTTGCCTCCTTCGCTTTCGTGGCTTTGTTCCCGCCACGCCAAACCTCTCCGGAGGCGCCTTGTGGGATCCAGTGTGGCTCTCCTCTGTTGCCTCCTTCCTTCTGTTATAAGAAAAGCTGCTCCTTTTCCCAAGAGCCACTATAGAGTCCATAAGGAGAAAACAGAGGCCAACCAGAAAATATTGAGAAGGCTAGTACGTAAGCCTGATCTTTATTCAAAGGACTGTTGCAACAGGGTGCTCCCCCCACACGCAGGAGGGAGGAGGAACCCAGAACAATGGTGCGCAAGCCCTTATACAGACTTTTGAAACTGGGCGGGGTATAAATAATAAATTATTATTATTATTATTATTATTATTATTATTATTATTATTATTATTACTGTGCCCCAAGACCACCCCCAAAAACATCATCACAGAAGGAGGCGGTCTTCAGCAGAAATCCTGCCTGCCAGGATACCTGACAATGGTCACTGATTACCTGGGCATTCTGTTCTTTCTTTGGTGATGGCCAGTATTTTAGTTTCCTGAATCCAGCTCACAGGCTCACCCTATTCATACACAAATACGCCCTTAAGACAGGATTTGTAAGCGAAAAGGCAATGGGAAGGCTTTCCCCATTTGCCTCCCTTTCTGCAGGGGAATATTTGAGGTCATTGGGAGAATCAGAATGGCTTCAGGATTGCTCTCCCGTACTATTTCAGATGCATGGTTCATATATTTAGATATGTGTGCATTTATGAATATTCTGTATTTGAGACCTTAAAATTATTAGAACGCTTCCTTCTGTCCTGGTGCTGCCCACAGGGACTGGCACACTCCTGGCACTTGCCCTGGCAAGCCTAGCTGCTTGCCGAGTTGTCCTTCTGCACTTGAGCTGCCTCTTTCTCTTCCCCAGGGAAGGTCGCGCGGCCCTCGTGTCCTCCTTCTCGGTGATTAAATACCTGACCCTGTACGGGATGAACCAGTTCATCGGCACTGCTCTGCTGTATTGGGTACGTACGGATGTAAATATTGACAGGTGTAGATCATCCAAAGGCCGAATGGTGGGTGACTGACGGCACGTGCCCCTAAACCAGGGGTGTCAAACTCAAATTCATCGGGGGCCGCATCAGCAGTTTGGTCACCCTCAAAGGGCCGGTTGTATCTGTAGGACTATGTGTCCACTCTTTATTATCATAAATTATTGTCACTGCATTCAATTATTACTGTTTTTTGTAATAATGTAAGTAATAACTAGCTCTGAAAGCAGAAACATAGTCAGAATAATGGCAAGTAGATATTCAAATGTACAATTATTGTACAATTTATTGAAAAATGATTTTTGGTAACTGCACTGGGTGGTGGAGGCTCGCTAGGGTTTCATGCAGGACCTTTGCAGAGCTACTAGTACCTGGAGATGCTGGGATCCTTCTGCATGCAGGACAGATCTTCTGCCAGTGAGCCACCACCCTTCACCAAAGGGACTGGCTGAGGTTGACTCACTGGAGCTGCTCTCCTGGTTCCAGGGTTTAAGGGCCAGAAGTATAAAGCAGCATCCTATGTTTCTGAGGAGAGGGAGAGGGAGGGGAGGGGAGGGAGGAAGAAAAGAGGGAGTGGGAGGGAGAGAGGAAGGAAGGAAAGAGGTGAGAGAAAGAAGAGTAGGAAATAAGGAAGGGAATAAAGAAGGAAAGAAAAAGAAAGCGGGAGAGAAGACAGAAAGGGAGAAATAAGGAAGGAAGTAGAGGGAAATAAAGAATAAGAACGAGAGAGAGGAAGAAAGAAAGGGAAGGGGGGGTCGCCGCCTTGATTCAGCGCCAGAAAAGAGCGCGAAGGGACCCAGGGGCAAAAAGCATTTCCCCGGCCCCAGCTGTTTGTCGGCGCTTTGTTGGCGCGGCGCTTCAGCAGCAAGGTCCCACTGCTGGGTCCCGCTAGCTGGGGTGCTCGGCGGGCCACATGACGAGGTCTGGCGGGCCGGATTTGGCCCCCGGGCCTTGTGTTTGACACCCGTGCCCTAAACTGTAGTCCTAGCTTGGAGGGAGACAATGGCTTAGCTGAAGAGAAATGAAGGCATTACAGAGAAGCACAGAGTCCTTTATTTTATTTTATTTTATTTTTACTATAATTAATATACTAATGCAATAGTACTATTAATTACATTTCCTCCAAGGAGCTCGCGGTGGTTTCTATATTCTCCTCCTCCCCCTCAGCGAGCTTCATTTCCGAGTGAGAGATTTGAACCCAGGTCTCTCCCCAGGTCGCAGTCAGGCACTTGATCCACAGTGGTTCTCATCTTTCTAAAAAGCCTCAGCCTAAAGGAGCAATGTGTTTGGTGCCTGGGATCCTGTAAGGGAGGGAAGTTATTTTGCCGCAGTGGAGCGTGGACCCGTGTGCGAATCCAGTCCCGGCAAGAGATCTTTGGGTGCTGTTGCAAAGGCCCGTCGACCCTCCCGCTCGGTCTGAGTTAATTCCGTAACAATCTGGGTAACAATCTGAGCACAAGCGGCAGGGCTGAGAGCCCTCCAGGAACTCATTCTCTCCCTCTGCCCCACTTTTAGCAACTGCAGATCTTTGGGAATATGCAGTACCTCCTTCAAGATGTCGCCATCACCCTCGTCGTGTGCCTAACAAGTAAGCAGATCACTGGCTTATGGGGCCGTGTATTAAGCAGGCGAGTTCCCTTGGGGGTTGGGGGTTGGGGCCGCTGCTACAAGGAAGGTGCACAGTCAGATGTGAAACCCACAAATTCCCTCTTGAGCTGAAGGGAGCCCGAATTTGGCTTACCCCAACCTGAATGAGCAGCGCTCAAGAAGTTCAAATTCTGGCAAAGCTTGGGAGAGAGAAGGGCTTTCCACGGTTGTGGGGCAGCCCCCAAGCCTGAGCTCCACCACTTCACCTTCCTGAGAACTCTCCCTGGAGCAAGCATCTTGCTTTCAGCAAAGCCTCCTGTTCCCCTTGGCTGACTCCTCCAGGCCAGCTCTCCTTCTTCATCTCCACCCACATTACTTGCTGGCGGCGTGTGGGGCAGAAGAGCAATTTGTCTTTAAGAACATGAGAAGCTGCTGGATCAGGCCCATGGCCCCTCTAATCCAGCATCCTGTTCTCTCTGTGGGCAGCCAGAAGCCCCAATGGGAATCCTGAGCATAAGAGCAGCTCTCTCCTCCTGTGGCTTTTGTCTGTGGAGGCCGAGCACAGCCATCTCGGTTGATCCCCATCAATAGCGCTCTCCCCTTCCCTGAACGGGTCTCATCCTTCTTAAAAGCCATCCAAGTTGCTGGCCATCACTTCCTCCTGCGGGAGGGAGTTCCACAGATTAACGATGCGCTGCATGAAGGAGGACGTTCTTTGATTCATCCTGAATCTTCCCATATTCGTTGGCTGTCCACCAGTTCTAGTGTTAGGAGAGAGAGTTGATACAATTTAAAGCAGGGGTCGGCAAACTACGATCTGCGGGCCAGATCTGGCCCAATTGCCCTCTGAATTTTTTTGCTGAGCCCTGATTTAAAGCATCGAGCTTCCACTGAATCACAAGGAGGGCTATGGCTTTTGAAGATCTACCATCGCTTTGGTGGGATGCCAGATCACTAGCCGCTGAGTGTGGGATGAGAAAGCTAAGTTGGAGACCTGCCCAGGGCTATGGCGGCAGTGGTGGAGGAGGGGGGTGCGGTGGGGGTGGTCCACCCCAGGGGTCATCCCTGAGGGGGGTGACATCGCCAGGCCTCCCCCGGGCGTGGCCCCCCTGGGATGCTCGCTGCTCATCATAGGTCCCCCCCCCCAGGACACTTGCCGTGGGCGGCTTGCCCTGTCCTTAGGTGCACTGCTCTGGGTGCCAGAGCAGCTAGCTCCGCCTCCGTATGGCCGGACGCCAGACCTTTTGTTAGACTTTGACAGACAAAATGGCGCATGGAAACATGCAGCCCTTGTGAGCAGCGAAGAGAAGAGAGAGCGAAAAAGTGGAAGCAAAGAGCCGAATTTGTTGGATTACAACAGGGAGAATGAAGAAACAAAGGGAAAACAAACATCTCACACAGAAAGTTACAGGACATAAACTCCTCATAAACTCCTCTTGCAGAAATAAAATTTATTAAATATGCAATTACGAACAAAATCCGTGAAACCAGGGGCTGTAGAATAAAGGACCAAGATCGGAACTGTTGTAATTGGATTGATCAAGATTATGGAAGCATAAAGAAATAAGAACTTTGCACCCTGAAATCCAGCACACAAGACGTTCCCCAATATTGTTTAATTTGGTATTTGAATAATTGGCTATTTAATTGTATTGTATTGTAATTTGGTATTCGGATAATGTGGCTGTTTTGGATCATTGTAATTAAAATTGAATAATAATAAAAATATATATTGTTAGGGTAGAGGGAAGGGCAACCTTTCTCTCTTCGCTTTCTCCATGCCATGTCTTTCTCCCCACAGTGAGCCTGACCCACGCCTACCCCAAGCTGGCCCCCTACCGACCCCCCGGGCGGCTCCTCTCCCCGTCGCTCCTGCTCTCCATCATCCTCAACGTCCTCTTCACCCTCATCGTCCAAGTCTTCGCCTTCCTGTATGTGAAGCAGCAGCCCTGGTACTCTGTTGTGCGCAGCCACAGGTGAGGCTCCCATCCAAAGAACGCACCTCCCAGGGAGAGGCTTAGAGGTGGGCTGGGGTGGGTGGCCAGGGGGTGCCATTTCCCTCTTGCTGGTGTCGAAGGGTAGAGGCTCCCCTTCTTCCCAGAGGCAGCAGTGGGAGGGTGGGGGGGGGCAAAATCTCCCTTGGAGCTCCCCCAGGCTGCCTCTGCTCCCTGGGTGGAGCCTTCCTTCTGATCTGTTTGTGGCGAGGTTAGAGGCCTCATCCTTTTGAGCTGCAAAGTATCTCCTTTAAAAAAAAAAGAATTGGGAGATGGTGCTGGGTGCCGAAGGGACAACAGAGTTTTAGCTCTGTGAGATGTGATCCATGAGAGGCAGCCAAGTACAACATTCCTTGTAATGCTAGAGAAGACATGCGAGGGAATGTTTGGTCCAGCCAGTCAAAACTTCCTGTTCCTGGCTGGAGCATCCTTCCTTTTCCATGTGATAGAACGTGGGCATGACCTTACCTGTCCAGGCAGGGCCAGCTCGCCCTTTGATTCTAGTGGCGCGGGGCGCCAGGGTGCTGAGGGGTGCTGAGGGGTGCCCCAGCAAGTGGGGGAGCTGCGCGGAGGCCTCCCTTTTCCCCCCGCCAGCCGTGCCGCTCGGGAGAGCAGGGAGCAAAGCAAGCGGAGCAGGGGCACTAGGACCCTGTTCCTCTCTGCAGCGCCCACCTTCCGGCGGTTGTTGGCAAAGGGGAGTGCCAGCTACAGCATGGCCCGTGAGGCTTCTTGCCAGCGCTGCTGATCTCCAGGCGCTGCTGCTGCTGCCGCTGCTCCGGTACCGCTCCGGCTCCGGCTTTGCCTCAGGCCGGCTGGAAGCACATGTAGAAGGCGGCCAGGCTAGCGGCCAGCTGCGTGCCCGGCCCAGCTTCGGCTCTGGCTCCTGCCGTGGCGGCGGCTCTGGCTGCGCTGCAGGCCGGCGCCGCAGTAGAGCCCCACGAGCGAGAAGCCGCGCCCTGTGTCCAGGTAACAAAAGGGCGAGTCATGCAGCACACCTCTCTCTCTCTTTGACTTCCTTCATCGTTTGACCAACCTTAAGCTAGGACTGCTCTGCTAGCTTCTCTGCTAGCATAAGCACTCGGATTATACCTCCATATGGGGTAGATCCACATGTACATATTTTTAACTAAGTCTGCCTTCAGGGATCACACGGTGAACTGATGTAAGTAAATTTCTTTTATTGACTTTAAATAAGATTGTGGCGTCTTTATTCTTTTAAGAGGGATTAAAGGGAATTTACCAGGAACTATACTATACAAACCTACAGGTGGCACTGTGGGTTAAACCACTGAGCCTAGGGCTTGCTGATCAGAAGGTCGGCGGTTCGAATCCCTGTGACGGGGTGAGCTCCCGTTGCTTGGTCCCAGCTCCTGCCAACCTAGCAGTTCAAAAGCACGTCAAAATGCAAGTAGATAAATAGGAACCGCTACAGCGGGAAGGTAAACGGCGTTTCCGTGCGCTGCTCTGGTTTGCCAGAAGCGGCTTTGTCATGCTGGCCACATGACCTAGAAGCTATACGCCGGCTCCCTCGGCCAATAATGCGAGATGAGCGTGCAACCCCAGAGTCGGTCACGACTGGACCTAATGGTCAGGGGTCCCTTTACCTTTATACAATTCAATCTGAGGCAGACTGAATTGTATAATGGTGAGAGGCTCACACGAGCCTGCAACCAGCTATCTGCTCTGCATGTAAAAAGGGGAATGTAACTCTGCTAAGTAAAGGTTCTTGCTAGCGCAAGTTAGGAAGGATATTAATAAACAATATATCCTCTCCTGTCACCCTGAACATTCCCACAAGCTCCCCTTCCCCTGGTCTCCTAGAATAAGGAGAAGAGCGGAACAGCGACCAGAGGTGCAAAGATGCAGTTTGAGATGGCTTGGGAAACATCCGGGAGAGGAGGAGCCTTAGGTAGAAGGCAGGGACCTTCAGCCCTGGCAACTGTTCCTTAGGGCCAAGACCTGCTGGGAAGGGTTGCCGAGTTGCATGCCATCTCCTTGAATGAATAGTTAACTTCGCCAGCATCTGCCCCTGCCTCTTCATTCTGACCTGCATCTGACCAGGACAATGAGGCAGAGGAAGTAACGCTGGATGTGGGGGTGGGGTCTTCCTTCCAGGGGGTGCCCTACTGCAGACCACCCTGTATCTCCAGGCAACGGGACGGCCAGCAACGCCACGGCACCGGAGCACTTCGTCCTGAGCTATGAGGACACCACCCTCTGGGCACTGGTCACCGTCAACTGCATCATCGCAGCCTTTGTCTTCTCCAAGGGGAAACCCTTCCGGAAGCCCATCTACACCAACTGTGAGTTAACTGGGGGGGGGGCAGCAGACCCTTACGTCCTTTTCTGCCTTTTCGATTCATGATGACTTCTGCCCCACCCAACCCAGCAGAGCCCCAATACACCAGGACCAGCCTTGCCAGGGGCCTGGTTGTGGGCACAGACCAGGTAGCATTCTCCTGCGGTGCTCAGAGAACTTTCCATGCCTTGTTTCTTGGCTCCTTATCACACCCCTGTAAGGCCTTTGAGATTATCTGCTTTGGCACGCATTCTGCAGTTGTCCCATGGAGGGAGGGAGGGAGGGAGGGAGGGCTCATCAACATTTTCACTTGATCCATATTTTGACTGCATTGTGTACCAATTATTTCCCCCTGGGGGTCCGAGAGCTTTTCTTCTTTTTCCATGGCTGGACCTTGTGAAAATCAGATCTTACCTGTTGAATTGGAGCTCAGTGGAGCAAGATTTCTGCTCAGATTTTCTGTGCATCCGACTAGGTCGGATTCAACGGGTTCAGTTCTTGGACCCTGGGGAATTAATCGGTACATCATGCGATCAAAATATGGGCCAGGCAAAAGAGGAAGGAAGGAAGGAAGGAAGGAAGGAAGGAAGGAAGGAAGGAAGGAAGGAAGGAAGGAAGGAAGGAAGGAAGGAAGGAAGGAAGGAGCAGCCCCCGTGGCCAGCCGCCCTTCCTGAGGTCCATCCAGGGGCACATGGGAACCTGCTTGATTGCTGCCTCCCATCTCCTGTTGCTCTTCCTGATCCTAGAGCCCCCCCCCCAATTCCTGGGTTTCACTGGGGGCTCTTCGTCTTCTTGATTCCCCAGATATCTTCTCTGGCCTGCTGTGCGTCCAACTTGGAGTCGCCCTTTTCTTTTTCTTCGCTGACCTTGACCCCATCTACAAAGGGCTGGAGGTGAGCCGGAAGTGCCATGGGGCAGCGGGAGACTCCTGTTCAGAGTGTGAGGAGAACCCAGAGCGCCCCTCAGCGTGAGGATATGGGCAGCCGGCACCAGATTGGAGCACCATGCTCTCCGCTTAGGACAAAACGCAGAGCCCTGGGCCAGGCTCAAAGGGGGTGGGGGGGTGGAAGGAGGGGGCAGGTGCCAGGCAGGCTGACCTAAACCAGCTTGCAACCTCTTTTCTCACAGTTACTCTGCACCCCAACCATCTGGAGGGTTTATGTGCTGCTGATGCTGCTGGTGGCATTTGCCGTCTCGTTCTTCGTGGAGGTGAGCAGGCGCTCGTGCTTTTAGGAAGCGGCCTTGCGCCAAGTCCGGCTGCTGGCCCATCTAGTTCAATGCTGTCTACACTGGCTGGCAGCAGCTGCCCACGATTTCAGGCGGGGGTCTCTCAGTCCCAGCGGGGATTGAACCTGGGAGCTTCTGCTTGCAAGGCCGATGCTCAGCCTCTGAGCGGCGGCTTTTCGTTTCCCCAGTAACTGGCTCAGAGTTTTCCCTTCCAGCCAAGCGCTACCTACTCCCGGTGGTTGTGGGAACCTGCTGGTGGTGGTTCAGGGGATGTGGAGGGGATTTGGAGGGGGGGTTAAAGAGGGTCAGGAAAATGGTCCCTCAGGCTCAGCATCCTCCTCCTGCTCACCAACAGATGATGATGATGATTTATTAAATTGATATACTGCCCTCCATCTGAAAACCACAGGACGGTTTACAAGATACAAATACAAAATGAAGACACAAAATCCTAATCTTAATAACAGGCATAGGCAAGCTCGGCCTTCCAGATGTTTTGGGACTACAACTCCCATCATCCCTAGCTAACAGGACCAGTGGTCAGGGATGGTGGGAATTGTAGTCCCAAAACAACTGGAGGGCCGAGTTTGCCTATGCCTGCTAATAATAACCTCAATACCCCCCTACCCCAAACACATTTAAAGGGCATAGAATGTTCTTCATCCCAACGCCTGACTGAAGAGGAACGTTTTCACCTGGTGCCAGGTGAACTTCCTTGGGGAGAGCATTCCACAAGCGGGGAGCCACCACAGAAAAGGCCCCGTTCTTGGTGGCCACTCCTCTTGTAGAGCAGGGACACGACGATGGGCCTCAGAAGATGATCTTACGATCCAGGTCAGTTCACATGGGGAATATTGTGGTCCTGAGCCGTTTAAGGCTTTAGAGCAGGGGTCAGCAATGTGCAGCCTATGGGGCAGATGCGGCCCACAAAGACCATTTTACTGGCCCACGAGCCGCCCCTGAACCAAGCCACCCACTCGGCGAGTCCCCCGCCCTCACCGAGCAGTGCCAGAAACCGCGTCTTCGCATGCACAGATACTGGAAATCGCCTCTGCGCATGTCCAGACGCCCAAAATTGCTTCTGTGCAGGCGTGGTTTTCAGTGTCTGGGCACGCGCAGAGTGGAAGTGATCTGGCCCATGGCCGGTAAACCTTGCCGACCCCTGCTTTAGAGGTCAAAAGCAGCACTTTGAATGAGGCCTGGAAACTAAGTGGCAGCCAGTGCAGTCGGGCCAGGATCGGTGCCGTAGGCTCCAACCATCTTGCCACGGTGAGCAATCTAGCCACTGAATTCCCAAAGAGGCAACTTTCCCCCCATGCAGCTTCTATGCCGCCAGATGCTTTGGGGATTGGAGGCAGCTACGCTTTGGAAAGCCAGGAGGCAAGAGAGATGCTCTTGTGCTTGGGTCCTGCTTGGGGTCATTTAGTCGGCCACTGGATGGGCCCCTTTCTCACGCCCCCATGTTCTTTGCAGGACGGCATCCTGCAGAACCACCGCCTCTGGCTGCTGATCAAGGAGCTGTTCCACTTTCACTCCTCCAGCCAGTACCGGAAGCTGCAGCGGCAGCTGGAGAAGGACGCAAAGTGGCCCCCCATCCACCAGAAGGACTTTGCAGAAGAGCCCAGGAGTGAAGCTTACATCAACCCTGCCTATGACGAGGCGGGCGAAAAGAACTAGCTGGGGGAGGCCGCAGGCTGGCGCAGGAGGACTTGCCCAAAGGGACTTTTTGTGCACAGAGAGACTGATAGAGACCCACGGGAACCCCCTCTGACTGTGCACACGGAGCCTGCCTTTGTTTATCCAGCTCAAGGAGGTTTCTCCCCTGCCAAGGGGGGCATTTTGCTGTTGGCCCTGCCTGAGTGGGGAAATTTAGGGCCTGGTCCCTGTGCCCACGCAAGGGAAGGAGGGACTCCAGCCTCTTCCACGGGGACCAGGCTGCTCCAGCGGAAGGGTTACACGAGGGAACACTGTCCGCTGTGTGGAAAATAAAGCCAACTCTGCATTTTTGCTTTCCCAAAGAGAATAAAGTGGTTATTTTTTTCTTTTATGTGATTGTTGCCAGCCATTTATTTGGAGTTCTGCAACTTGCAAAAATGTGCCACAAAGTTGGTGCATCTGTGTGTATCTGGAGGGCAGGACAAGGTTTGGGGAGTTGGGGAAGGAGAGGGAAGACTTCACTGGCATTAAGATGAACGTCATTGAGTTGCCAGGTTGGAAAGGACCCCAAAAGTCATCTAGTCCAGCCCCCTGCAAGGCAGGTATCTCAGCGACAGAATCCCTGAGAGATGGCCGTCCAACCTCTGCTTAAAAGCTTGCAAGGAAGGCGAGTTCTCCATCTCCCAAGGCCATCCGTTCGCCTCTCAAACAGCGATCACTGTTTCTGATGTTGAGTCGGAATTCCTGATGTTGAGTCGGAATCTTCCATTTTGTAACTTGAAGCCATGGGTTCAGGTCCTGCCTTCTGGGGCAGCAGGAAACCTTCCATGGGGCAGCCCTTGAGGCGTCCCCCTTCTCAGTTTCCTCTTCTCTAGGCTTATCCCAACCCGACTCCCTTGACCGTTCCTCATAAGGCTTGGGTGCTAGATGCAATAATTCTCTGTCTCACGGGCAGAAAGTTGGTGTTTAATGTGCTCCTCCTCTGTATTGCTAAAGGAATCTGAAGGTCTCAAATATAGAATAAACTTTGATAATTGCACAAGGCAAACACACATCCATAAGTATACAAACCACATGTCTAGAGTAGTGCAGGATTGCAACCCAAAAGCCATCTTGGCTCTCCGAAAGAGAGACCCCACGGAGACATCCGGGGAAGTTCCTGAAGGGATTTCTCTCCTAGATCGAGGAACCTCCTTGGCTGAGGTTTGCCCAATGCAAATGTTCTGTGTAAACTGGCTGGAACTAGGTGAAACTTGCTAAATCCTCAGGAATATCACCCCTTGGCCTGCCTGAGCCACAGGAACCTGGTGTGTGATGCAATTTCTGACTCTCCAGGCCAAAATGCCAAAGCCAACTGTTATAAGAAAGAAACAACACCTGTTCCTTTATCGCTTATGGGGTACCCAAGAGCCCGTCTAGAGTCCTTACGTAGGTTCTTTATTGGTAGGAGAAAATTTAACAGAGGCCAGCCAGAGAATTTGGATTTGTTAAACACAATTGAAAGTCGATACCAGTGACTGGGGTCATAAGACAATGGGTTAAGATCAGAAATATGATATTGGGGGAAAACAAGAGAGAACAAGTAAAAATATATTTCTCCCAACCAGCCAGAACATAGGAAGTCCCCTCAAAATTTTTAATGTGGATCATTAAAAACTCTCGCAGGATTAAAATAAACCTTACGAATTGACCAATATGTCAAAAAAGGAACTGCAAAAAAGGGAATTAACAAGAAACCCGCATGAAGGGAGGGGGGGAAGTCATAGCTCGGCGGAGCAAGGTAAAAGATGTGAATATAAGATTTTGTATAAAAGATTGGTTTTGTTAATTTGTTGAATTTGGGAAATTGGAATAAAATGTATTTAAAAAAAAACAACAAAAATTTTAATGTGGAATGTATAATTGTCTTTATTATTTGTATTATGATGTGGCAAGAGGAAGAGGCGGCTTCAAGATCCCCCAGGGAAACCATCCCACTGATTTCAGTGTATTCCCCTCCCAGCCAAGTGGGTCTAGAACTGAAGGCAAAATGGAGTTGGACTGAATCTCCTTCCTTGGCTTCTTCCACTTGGCTGTGTCTCCAGCGGCAAAAGCCGATCCATTTTGTTCCACAAAAGCCGGTCCATTTTGCAATGCCAGACTGTCCAAACCAGGGCCAGATTTACATATATACGTAAAGCTAAACAAGCTCTAGCTTAGGGCCCCACTCTCTTGGGGACCCCCCAAAAAATTTTTCAAGGGAAGAAGACATTTGTATGTACATTTCCAAAATGTAAGATAAACAACAAAATAAATCCTACTTACAGCAACAGTGTTTTGTGTTGTGTAGGCTCCTATTTTGTGATGCGCAAATGGCTTGAGATACCTATGAGGTCCATCAATGACCAGATAGCATATATTCAACATGAAAAACAATGACCATTTGTTGTTGACAAAGTAGCTGAGGGCCTCACCCAACCTCAATCCAGCCCTGGTCCAAGCGCAAACCTTGGATTCCTTTCTGAGTCTGATCATCAATCTATTCCAACAGTCCAGGGTCGCTCTTGGCACACACCTGAGATTCTATCCTGGCATTCAGAGATGTGGCCAGCAAAGGATTCAATGGGTATTCTAGTGGATTTAAAAAATGTAAAATCTTTTTTCTAGATGGTGAAAAACATGCTTTATATTGTCTAATAATATATTTTGTAAGGCACCATTTCCCCCTTTTACTCTTGATTGGGCAATTTGGGGGTCCAAAATGCCATTGAAATCCCCTTACCCATTGAAGGCCCTCCTTTTCCAACTAGAATCTATTAAGACACTTATTTCCTTATTTTCAAAAGGTATTTTTTTGGTAGTCATTACAGGTATAAATGCTCCTTAGGAGACATTCTACGCCATACAAATGGTTTCCGCTGAAGATGAATCTCCTGCTCAAGCTCTTTAATACATCCTCAAAAACATACTGGTGATTCTTATATTTGATGATGATTGCTACGCCTCTTTACTGGGTTTTAATTTTACATTCTCCAACAGGCGTTCCTCTCCTTTCTTAATATGGGTGTCCTATAGTGATTTCAATTTTGCATTTTCCTTTTTTTTTGATCCTGTTGCGTATTCCGTTCTTTTCATAGGGGCGATTAATTCCTTGACATCAGGTGACACAACCTTTTTTTGCTGTTCATCCATTGTCTATGCACATATCATGCAGCAAGGGAAGGAACATAAAGAGTAACAATACATATTTTTGTGGTTTTGCTCCTATAGAAAGGAATGAACTACTTCATGGGTATCTAACAATTGTTTCTATCACGAATTATTCCCATCCCGTACATTTTTCTTTTCTTTTTAACAGAGTTTATAAACTGAACATATAAACCCAATAGGCCCCCATGGGAAGAAGGCCACCAGCAGGACCCGAACCCAAGGCCTCTCTTCCCCCGCCTGCAGTTTCTTGCAACTGGGATTCAGAAGCACCTGGCCTCTGCCAAAGGAGCTGGAGCACAGCCATCCCAGGTAGTAGCCATGGACAGACTTATATTTCAGGAATTTCTCTAAATCTTCTTTTAAACCCATCCCAGTTGGCGGCCACCCAGCCGCCCTCTTTCGGAAGCAAATTTAATTATGGGCTGCGTGGGGAGGTATTTTCTTTTATCCTGAATCTTCCAACATTCAGCTTCAGTTCCTGGCACCTGAACGTAGGGCTGGCACAGACCCCTGTCTGGAACCTTGTAGAGCCTCTGCCAGTCAGTGTAGGCAATACAGAAGAAGATGGACAAACAGTAGGACTTGGTACAAGGCGGCTTCTAGAAAAGCCACACAGCCACGTCCTTCTAATACTTCTTGCTGCCTTCTCAGCTTGGGATTGGAAAAATCATTTTTATCCATATGCTTACATATGCGTGTGTGTGATTTTTATTGGTTTTACATATAATCACATTACGTAACATCTTACCCTCTTATTTTATCTATTTGGCTCAACTGAGCCTAATGACTTCCCTCCTGTTTCATGGTTTACAAAATTAAACTTTACATCTTTACGTTTTGCTTCGTTTCCTGTCCTTGTTATATCATTACCTAAAATATTATCTCACTCAACCTGAATAGGTAGGAATTTCATCTTACAGATCTTCAGATAACCCTGCTGTCAGGGTTGTTGTGGCTACTCCTGAGTAACGACCTTCCACATGCTTGTCTTTCAGAAGTTTTTATTAGTGCACATTATTTACAGTGCAACGAGCTGCTGGTTTCATGTCTGCTCACTCCGAATCAGATTCCTGCACTGGCGACCGTCATGTTCTAGACCAACATAAAAGCCTCGGAACTGTGAAGCGTTTCCCTTTTCTCCGCCCCCTCAATTCCGGTGTCGGGGGGGGGGGGGAATGGCCTGCGGACTGACTGACTCCTGTCCCCTCTTTCACCCTCCCTCGCTCCCTGCCTATGGAGCAAGGGCTCTTGGATGTTGCTAGAGGGCTGTCACTCCCTTTCCGTTTCCTGGCTCTGCCCATCAGACCCTTCGCTCTCGTGGCTGCTCGGAGACGAGCTGCTCCTGATGAGGGAGGGGCTGTTCTCTGTAAGCCTTCCCCCTTACACATGCTAATGAAGTTAATTGCTTACAGTTGTCTTTCATATATAATATAAATTTGTTCCAGTCCTTTTGGTCTTGCTGGTTCCGGATTCTTCCCATCAGAAAAGCCACACAGCCACATCCTTCTAATACTTCTTGCCTTCTTCTCAGTTTGGGATTGGAAATTTCATTTTTATCCATATGCATACCTACAAACCTATGTTCCATATTCTTTACAGAAGTTGATAATTCATTTATTTTGCTTAAGACTTCCTTCTCCCTTTCTTTAATTGGACCACTGCTTGAAGCCTCCCTTGCGTTTTATATCTTCTCCTCTATCCTACTCAATAATGACTGTTCTGCAGGCTTAGGTTTTCCTAACATCTAGTCTTCCAATTATTTAAAATCATAGCTAACAAGAGTTTTCAACCTGTCCACTGTAGACTGATATCCACTACAGATGAGACAGTCATTTTTCTCTTTTTCCCATTCCATACTTCCCCCCCAGCTTTAGAATCTGTTTCTATCTGTTTATTAGACGTGATGTCTCAGTTAGTTTTCTTTAATAGCTAAAGTAAATTATGTATGAATGAATCCAACAGATGGTTAATCTACCACTCAGTACAATTATTGCTCAGTTGTCAGTAATAATCGGTTTAGGAATCTTAGCTGATTAAAAGATATAATACAAAGTTCATATGCTGAAAGGTGAGTTGTTAAATATGTAAAGAGTTTTCAAATATGTCAAAAGGAAAATAAGAAAAGTTCAACATGCCAGATTTAAAGTGTTCATAAGTGAAGTAACCAAGGAAATAGATTCATCTTTTTTTAAAAAAAATCAAATAAATTCAGCTATAACAATTAGTTGTTTAACAATACAATTAGAAAAGTTTGCTATCTATCTGTGAATTTGGCGCCACAATCTTCTTTTGTATCTTGAAGAGTAAATCAGTTATCGGATTAGTGGTTTTCGTACTCTGTTGAAGGTTCCTTGCCAGTAGTCATCATTGGAAAACCATTGATTCATCAGAAATACATTAATTCTGGTCATTTTGAAGATCAGCCGATGTTCACTGGCTACAAGGTCCATTAGGTAGGAAGAGAGGTGAGCCCAAGTGTGAGCGCAGTGCTTCAAGCGTTGTTGGGGGGGCTCTTGTGTGGGGGTGCTGCCGCAATTCCTCCTATTGTGAGAAAGAGCATTGGTTCCTTAATTCAAGGCTACATACCATGCTATTTGCAGGCTCAGGGAAGAAAGGAGAATGACTCAAAGCAGCAACGGAGACATAAGCAGAGTCTTGAAATATGCAAGCCCCAGTTGAACACACAGACACGGCCAGGCTGAAGGGGCAGCAGACCACCAGGAGAAGCCAATCCCCCAAATTCTTTGTGCACCCTTCATGTTCAGTCAGGGCCGTCTTACCCATAGGCACTAGGGGTGCAGGGCTCTCAGGGGCGCCAGGCTGAGAGTCCGGGGCCTGAGAGTTGAGTCCGAGGAAGAGGCCGTCCGTTGGTCGGAGTGATGCAGTGGGCTCTTCTGCTGCGGGCGGCTCTGCGCCGCGAGTTTGGGGGCGAGCAAGCCAGCGAGACGCTGAGGCAGCCAGCCAACTCCACCCTCCTGCGTGCCTGGGAGTGGGCAACCTGGGGGGGGGGCCTGCCAGGTGGATCTTTGCACCCCGCCGCCACATCTGCTTAAGGCAGCCCTGTGCTCAGTCTTACACAGGGCTGGTTGTCCTGCATGACCTCAAGGACGTGCTTTACAACCGAGGGTGAGTGCTGAAGCACTGATATGGAAAGACATGGGTATTCTTCTTTTCTTTAGCCACCCCGATTGCCAGTCCACCATGCCATTCTAGTCCAGCTAAGCTCAGACCCACCCTGAGAAACCTTACTGGGTGTGTGGGGAGGGTGTCTTACCTGGGCAAAATCCCTCTTCCAAGGAGAGGTCATCCACAGCCATGTCACTGCGGACGTCTTCGCCCCGCATACCTTCGAGGATGATCTAGGGAGAAGCAGCATCTTCAGTCAGGACCATAGCCAGGCGAGGCTCCCGTACTGCTGGTTACACCTGGCAGATGCGCACCTGACCGTGCCCCCCTTACCTGCATGTTTTCTCCATGAGCCACACTGACTTCACCTCTGTGCCACTGGTCCCCTTTGTTCCCGGTTTGACTCCAGAGCAGCACAGGTGCGGCGCCACCAGAGACGACTAAAATCCTCAGTGTCATTGTTCGAGCTGCCCCGTACATGTGATACCAGAAGCGGAGGCAATGGGGCCTGGAGGAGCCACAGACAGGGCTGACCAGGTGCATTGTGTCCCCTATTTTGGTAGCTCTGCCGTCCAGGTAGATATAATGGCCCTCTGAAAAAGAAATCCACATGTGACAGAGACAGAGCCCTACATGGTCTGATTGCTGGGGAGCTGCTATGCCACCCGTGGGTCTTCCGCAGTGGTGGCGCTGCAGCGCAGCAGGAAACAGACCGCCAGTGACCTCATCTGGCAGGTTGCTATTATTACAAGGAGAGCAGGATTCAAGCATCCCCTGCTGCATCTGCAATCCCTGGTGGAAGCCTCTGGAATGTCTAAGACTGGCTGGCTCATGCATTTCCTTGAGGGCGCAAGGGTTTCTTGCTTCCCACAGTGGTGACGCTCTCATCCCTACTCACCACCTGAAGTGTGGTCGCGGGATGGTCCCGTGTTGAACCAGGGCGTTGGGCCTTGGTGCCGCGTCCAGTTGAAGACGTTGGAGGGCAACTGTTTCCAGGAGCAGAAGTCCACATCAAAAGAGCAAGAGAAATTGCATCGAATGGAGGAAACTGACAGCAAGAAGGAGAAAGGTGGGTGTGTACACCTTTAGCCTGGTGTAGAAGGCACTCCCCTGAACCTCTTTACGTTCCCTGTTCATGCTCAGGCTGGTGTGCAGCTGGTCTTGCATCATCTCAGGGTCACGCTTCACAACCCAGCGTGAGCTTTACAATAATAATAATAATAATAAATTGCTGACATAAAAAACCAGGGATGTTTCTCTCCCCTTCGTCCTGCCACCCATGGCCACTAAAACAACCCACACTAGTCCAATAAGGTGCAGCCAGACTGGAACACACTGGGGAGTCTTACCTGGGCAATCTCCCGCTTCTATCAAGAGGTCATCCACAGCCACGACACTCTGGGAGTTTTTCCCCCGCGCCCCTTCCAGGAGTATCTAGGAAGAAGCACCATCTCTGGTCAGTTTCATGGGTGGACAAGACTCAGGTGCTGCTGGCCACACCTGCGGTTGCATTACCTGCAAAGGTCTTCCCTGAGGTACACTGACTTCACCTCTGTGCCACTGGTCGCCTTTGTTGCCAGTCTGAGACCAGATCACCTTAGGTGTTCCATTATCAGAGATCACATAAATGCGCAGCGCCATTTTTGGTGATGTGCCATACATGTGATACCAGAAGAAGAGGCAGTGTGGTTTGGTGGGGGTGCACATTGAGCTGACCAGCTGTGCCACCTCTTGTGGGTTGGTTTGGTTACCTCCCAGGTAGATGTAGTAGCCCTCTGAGAAAGAGAAGCACATGGGAATGGGATGAATCCTTGCATCACCTGATCACTGATGAGCTGGTAGCTGCAGTGCCTTAGGACTTCTGAAGTGGTGGTGCTGGATCACCGCAGAAAACAGACAATAGTAAAAGTAAAGATAAAGGACCCCTGGACGGTTAAGTCCAGTCAAAGGAGACTATGGGGTTGCGGCGCTCATCTTGCTTTCAGGCTGAGGGAGCCAGCGTTTGCCCACAGACAGCTTTCAGGGTCATGTGGCCAGCCGGACTAAACTGCTTCTGGTGCAACGGAACACCATGACAGAAACCAGAGCTCACGGAAACGCCTTTTACCTTCCCACCACAGCAGTACCTATTTATCTACTTGCACTGGCTTGCTTTTGAACTGCTGGGTTGGTAGAGGCTGAGGCTGAGGCCCCTGGATTTCATGGAACATGTGAGCGTCTCCTATCTGCCCTTCTTCCCTGCCCTGGAGATACTTTGATCCCTCCCTCACCTCCGGAGGTGTGGTCAGAAGATAGGCCTGTGCCAGGTGAGGCTATTGGGCCTTTGTGCCGCACCCAGTCAAAGCTGTGAAAAATGGCTTTTGTCCAGGAGCAGAGGTCCTCATCAAAGGAGCAAGAGAAATTGCACTGAACAGAAGGCTCTGGAAAAAACAAGAGGGAAAGGTTGATGTTCCTCCGTGGAAGTGTCCTTCCAGCAGGACCAAATGTGTGTGCGTCCAGCTTCTGTAGGCTGGTGCCCATGCCAGAAGTCATCCTCCTTGGAACTGAATGGGCACTGCCAATCCCTTGGTTTGTTGAGGGCCACAGCAGTCAAAGTACACATAAGAGGAGCAAGAGAAATCAGAGTGAATGGGAAAATCTGACAAAGTGAGAATGACAAAGGTGGACACACATCCTTGGAAGGCTCATTCCAGAAGGCCAGCAGTAGGCCCTATGCAGTCTCTGTGTTGCTCTTCCTGCAACGGGATGGCCCCTGCAGATCCATTGTTACAAGAGGCTCACAGGACGCCCAGAACATGTGGAGGGAAGGGCAATCTAGTCCCTGCATCATCAACAATGCGTGGGGAGAATAACGTCCAAGGATGAGTGAGAGCTTTTGCTTTTCATGTGATGGGCTTATCTTAACAGATGTTTCAGCATCTCACCAATCTTCAGTGAAGAGAAATACTGAGGATGTGTTAAGATGAACCAATGTTACAAGCAAAAGCTCTCGTTGATTATTGCAAAGTTCCCTAGGCCCACGGTTAAGGAAATAACATATCTAATACTTTGGGAACTGGACGAATCCAAGGTCAGCAGAGAAGAGACCCATAACCTGAAGTGTAGGCTTTGGTACCTTCTCCCCTTGTCCTAGAGGCCCCCCGATTCCCCCAATCCAGCTGATTACCACTGCTAACCCTGCCCTCCTTCTGTGGGCTTCCAGGCCAATGTCTTCAAAAAAAGGCAGAATGCAGCAGGAGAAGATTTCAGTGTGGAAGACCATCTCCAAAACCACTCCTGATGCTCACCAGTGCTCTGCACTCCCCTTAACAAGCAACACTAGAATCGAGGTTTGTATCCAGAGGAAACATTAGAAAATGAAGCAGAGAACGGAAATTCCAGCAAAAGTCATACAGGAAAATCAAGGGGCTCTTTATGCCAGGGAAGCTGACCTGTGGCGGGAGGGGCTGTGCTGCTGCTGGTGGTGATGGGGAGAGGTGTGAGAGCTGCTGGAGTCAGTCCTAGGTTGAGAATTGGAAATGGAAAATGTGTCAAACCAATTAGACAAATGAAACATGTATTATATCAAAAACCAATTAGACAAATGAAACATGTATTATAACGGCTTGGATGTTTTTCTCTCATGCACACAGAGCACAGCATTGTCAAAAAAACAAGCTATACTGTACTGGGACTATTCATAGCTCCGCTGATGCTCTGCTCTTCCATCCAGACCCAGCATTGACTGGATGATCTTACCTGGGCAATCTCCCTCTTCCATGGAGAAGTCATCCACAGCCACGTCACTGCGGACGTCTTCCCCCCGCTTGCCTTCCACGATGATCTAGGGAGAAAAGGCATCTCCAATCAGCTTCCTGGCCAGACAAGGCTCAGGTGCTGCAGGCCACACCTGCAAGGTGCATCACCTGTGAGGGTCTCCGTTACCTGCGCTTTCCCCCCTTGGGGTATGCTGACTTCGCCTCTGTGCCACCGGTCCCCTTTGTTCCCAGACTGCGACCAGATCAGCTCACGGGATCCGCTCTCAAACGCCAAATAGATTTGCAGGGCCATTCTTTGGGCCGCCCCGTACATATGATACCAGAAAGAAAAGCAGTGGGGCCTGGTGAAGTTGTAGAAAAGACTGACCAGGCGTGTTGCATCCTCTTCTTTGGCAACATGGCTTTGCAGGTAGATGAAATAGCCCTCTGGGGGGGAAAGAACCACACATGTAAGATACGGGGCCCTGCTTCACCTGGGGGTCCCTGGGGAGTTGCTGGATGCAATGCCATGCTTGGGCCATCTACATGGAGGAAGATCCTGTGCAGAAGGGACAGCACCTTCTTTGGCCAGTTTGCCATCAGGGCATGTAGGAGGAGGTGCCAAGTGCAGCACTCCTTGATCTAAGGCCCTTGGAGGGAAGACTGGCTGCCCCATTTCACTGAGAGCGCCATGTGCCAGTCCAGGCCAAAGTGGTCTCCTGGAACTTCCGGTTGTCGCCATTGGGGGGAAAGTCGTCCCAAAGAGGTCTCTGAGTTTTGAGACCCCTGCCTGGAGGAGATAGGGGGGGTGGAAGCTAAAAAAAACCCCAGAAGAAACCCCAGCCTGGGCTGGTTGGGGACGTGGGTCCGGCAGAGCTAGGAAGAGTCTCCCCGCTTCCCGCTAGCCCCCAGAGGCAGCGAGAGAGAGCGGGTTGCAAACGACGCTACTTCATCCAGGTGCAGCTTGGAGACGGCACCAACTGAGCGGCAACTTCTTCCCAAATTGACTTGGAAATTTTAATTGGACTTTGTAAGTAAGATTCTTCTTAATTTGAAAGAAATTGGAAAAGCGGAGAGGGGTTTAAGGGGATTGGGAAGTCTCTCCCCCCCCCCCAGCGCTGCGTTAAAACCGAAAGTAAAGACAAGCAGCTACAACTGGATGCTGATTTTAAAAAAATAATATCTCCTAAACTTCAACTCGAAACATCCCCAAATTCTGGGGAAAGGGAGAGTAGACTGTGTACTTGAGACCCCTGAAATTTGGTAAAATTGGACTTGATATTCATGCTGCAATTTGCTCCGAAAGGGAGCCCCCCCCCAACGCTGCGTTTAAAACTGAAAGTAAAGACAAGCAGCTATAACCGGATGCTGATCTTAAAAAAATTAATATCTCCTAAACTTCAACTCGAATTCTCCCCAAATTCAGAGGAAAGGGAGAGTGGACTGTGTACTTGAGACCCCTGAAATTTGGTAAAATTGGACTTGATATTCACGCTGCAATCTGCTTCTAAAGGGAGCCCCCCCCCCCGGCAACCAGACAGGCTGACATCACAATGCCCTGCTAGCCGCTTGAACTTTTCAACTCTGTTTAAAGTGCCTTTGATCTATTCTGGCAGCTGTCAGAGCCGTGTCAGAGCTGGGGGGGGAAAGCAATTTTCTGCCTGTGTGTTGAAAGGGGGATTAAGAATAACGGATTTTAAAAATTTTGGCTGGACTACGTGTATGATTGGAAATAGTGTGGAAATTTCCCTGTTTGTTGCTGCACTGCCCTCTACAGGTAGCCAGCTGTATTTTCAGCCTTGAAAGAATTGCTGGGAACTGGATTGTCATTATCACTGTTTGGATTTAATTGACCTTGAAGCTGCAGCTGCAAGTACCAGCAAAAGAGAGAGCCTGTGGATTTAGAACTTTGTTTTAATGATGTCGGGCAGTCAAAAATCGTCCAAAGAAAGATCCAAGGCTCAAGAAAAATTGGAGAAAGCATCACAGGCCCAGGCTCAGGCTGGGGCCCAACCTAGAAGAGCATCCAACCCAGTATTGCAGTCTGGAGAAGTACAGGGACCACAACAAGGAATACAAGGAGCACAATTTGAGCAACTTCTAACAGCCCTGACAGAAATTAAAGAACAATTGGATGTGAATTCGGCAGACGTCAAAGCAGTTGATGCATCGGTGAAAGCAGTGATCAATAGATTGGATGGAATTGACGCATCGGTAAAAGCCAATACTGAAGCAATTACCAAAGTGCAAAAAGATTCGGAATTGGCTACAAAAGAAGCAAAGGAATGTAAAGAGCAAGTTAAAGCAGCTGCGGACAGAATTACAGAATTGGAACAGCAAAGAATTTCTCTTCAACGACAGGAGGAAGCTACCCAGGTCTCTGTGGCCTTTCTTCAAATGCAGGCGCGCGAACACCACTTAATTTTAAGACGATACCCGGAGGCTGACAAAGAAGACTTAAGTTTGAAAGACCAGGTGATAGATGATTTTATAAACCAGTGGAAATTGGATAGAGAGGAACTTCAGAAAATGATACAAAAGGTCTATAGATTGCGACCAAGAGGACAGAAGGGAACTAAAATACTGGGAGACTGCATTGTAGAGTTCCAGACAAGAGTTCAACGAGACGAAATCCTCAGCTGGCATTTTAAAGAAAATTTGAAGATAAAAGGAGAACAAGTTATCCTGTTCAAATTTATCCCGAAACTGTTCCTGGGATTTAGAAACCGATACCTGGATTTGGCAAGTGCCCTGAAGAAGAGGAATATTCCGTTCCGCTGGGAATTTCCCAAGGGATTGACTTTTACCTTTAAAGACAGAACTACAAGAATTAGAAATCTTGAAGACAAGAGAAAGTTCCTGGAGAGACACGCAAAGGATTTGAATTTGGAAGTTCCAGAATTGCCAGAATCACCACTAGATGCCCTGGGAGCAGTCGGAGGGAAATAAAGAGGAAGATGGCATTAAAACTCTTAACGTTGAATGTACGAGGATTAAACGCCAAAATTAAAAGAAGTCAACTACAGCATGATTTGGCAAAGCAAAATTTGGACATTATTTGCCTGCAAGAGACCCATATCAAAAGACAACACAGGAATTTGCTAGTCAACAAAAAACTAGGGCAAGCTTACATCTCATCGGACAAGGTCAAGAAAAGGGGAATTGTGATTTATGTTAAAGATAAATGGGAATCGAAATTACTATTTAAAGATGAAGAAGGCAGATATATTGCAGTGGAAGTAACAGCACAAGGCGAAAAATGGCTTGTCTTGGGAATTTACGCGCCGAATGATGCAAAAGCAATGTTTTTTCAGAAGATTCATGACATCCTATTGGACTATATGGATTATAAAATTTTGATTCTATGGGATCTGAATGCAGTATCATCTACTCTAATGGACAGATCACAGAGGCAGAAGTCCACGAACGACGGAAGATTACCCAAATCTTTTTTTGAGATGGTAGAAAATTTGGATTTAATAGATGCCTGGAGAATTAAAAACCCATTAGAAAAAGAAGGGACTTTCTATTCAGAATCACAAAAATTGTGGTCAAGGATTGATTATATTTGGATTTCTAGAGAACTGACACCTAAGATATCGAAAGCAGAGATCTACCCAAGAACTTGTTCTGATCATAATGCAGTAAGCCTTGATATCAAATTAAATATACAGGGGGCCTTCCGATGGAGAATGAACAATGCTTTAATGAGAAATGAAAAAGTAGTAAAGGATGCCCAAAAAACCCTGAAGGACTATTTTGAGATAAACCTGAGAACTGAAGTGGACAAAAGGGTGATTTGGGATGCAAGCAAAGCAGTCATGCGAGGATTTTTGATACAACAAAATGCAATGAGGAAAAAACAATTAAATGAGAAAAAAGAAAAAATTCTGGAGCAATTAAAAGAAAAGGAAAAGAAATTAAGAACAGACCCAAAGAACCAACAGTTCCAGAAAAGTATAAAATTATTACAAGTTCGGTATTCGCAGATATTAAATCAAGAAATCGAATGGAAGATCAAATTGATGAACCAAAAAACTTTTGAATCAGCTAATAAATGTGGGAAACTGCTCGCCTGGCAGCTGAAGAGAAGACAGAAGATGAACACGATCACAACATTAAAGAAGGATGAGGAAATAATACAGAACCCTGTTGAAATAAGGCGTTGTTTTCAGAAGTATTATAAAAAACTTTACAAGAAAGAAAAAGATCAAACGGACAAGATTAAAAGCTTTCTGAACAAGAATGGACTGCAAAAGATCCCGGTAGAAAAGAAAAAACTACTCAACTACAACATAACGATCCAGGAAATAGAATATGCAATAGGACAAATGAAGATTGGCAAAGCGCCAGGACCAGATGGACTCTCGGCGAAATACTATAAAGTATTAAAGGACTGGCTTGCAGAACCGCTGAAAGATGTGTGTAACAACATTTTAAGAGGGGACAAAGCGCCTGACACCTGGAAAGAGGCCTATATAACCCTGATACCAAAACCAGACATGGACAGAACACAAATGAAGAATTATCGTCCCATCTCCCTGTTAAATGTGGATTATAAAATCTTTACAAACATTTTGGCTGCAATATTTAAGAAAATATTGATAGATCAGATCCACCAAGACCAAGCAGGCTTTTTGCCTGCAAGACATATGAAAGATAACATTAGAAACATTATAGATATTTTAGAACGGCTAGAAGTAAAGATCAACACTAAAGCTGTGTTAAAGTTTATAGATGCAGAAAAAGCTTTTGATAATATTTCATGGAGTTGGAAAACATGGAAATGGGACAAGGATTTATTAACGGCATAAAAGCAATTTATTCTGACCAGAAAGCTAAGATAATAATTAGAATCATAGAATCATAGAGTTGGAAGAGACCACAAGGGCCATCCAGTCCAACCCCCTGCCAAGCAGGAAACACCATCAAAGCATTCCTGACAGATGGCTGTCAAGCCTCTGCTTAAAGACCTCCAAAGAAGGAGACTCCACCACACTCCTTGGTAGCAAATTCCACTGCCGAACAGCTCTTACTGTCAGGAAGTTCTTCCTAATGTTTAGGTGGAATTTTCTTTCTTGTAGTTTGAATCCGTTGCTCCGTGTCCGCTTCTCTGGAGCAGCAGAAAACAACCTTTCTCCCTCCTCTATATGACATCCTTTTATATATTTGAACATGGCTATCATATCACCCCTTAACCTTCTCTTCTCCAGGCTAAACATACCCAGCACCCTAAGCCGTTCCTCATAAGGCATCGTTTCCAGGCCTTTGACCATTTTGGTTGCCCTCTTCTAGACACGTTCCAGCTTGTCAGTATCCTTCTTGAACTGTGGTGTCCAGAACTGGACACAGTACTCCAGGTGAGCTCTGACCAGAGCAGAATACAGTGGTACTATTACTTCCCTTGATCTAGATGCTATACTACTATTGATGCAGCCCAGAATTGCATTGGCTTTTTTAGCTGCTGCATCACACTGCTGACTCATGTCAAGTTTGTGGTCTACCAAGACTCCTAGATCCTTTTCACATGTACTGCTCTCAAACCAGGTGTCTCCCATCCTGTATTTGTGCCTTTCATTTTTTTTTTGCCCAAGTGTAGTACTTTACATTTTTCCTTGTTAAAATTCATCTTGTTTGCTTTGACCCAGTTGTCTAATCTGTTAAAGTCATTCTGAAGTGTGATCTTGTCCTCTGGGGTGTTAGCCATCCCTCCCAATTTGGTGTCATCTGCAAACTTGCTCAGGATTCCCTCAAGCCCATCATCAAAGTCATTGATAAAGATGTTGAACAAGACTGGGCCCAAGACAGAACCCTGTGGCACCCCACTAGTCACTACTCTCCAGGATGAGGAGGAGCCATTGATGAGCACCCTTTGGGTTCGGTCAGCCAGCCAGTTAAAAATCCACTGAATGGTAGCATTGTCTAGCCCACATTTTACCAGCTTCTATACAAGAATATCATGGGGCACCTTGTCAAAGGCCTTGCTGAAATCAAGATAGGCTACATCCACAGCGTTCCCTTCATCTACCAGGCTTGTAATTCTGTCAAAAATTGAGATCAGATTAGTCTGACATGACTTATTTTTCAGAAACCCATGCTGACTTTTAGTGATCACACAGTTTCTTTCTAGGTGCTCACAGACTGTTTGCTTAATGATCTGCTCTAGAATCTTTCCTGGTATTGATGTCAGGCTGACTGGGCGGTAATTGTTTGGGTCCTCTCTCTTCCCCTTTTTGAAAATAGGGACAACATTTGCCCTCCTCCAGTCTGCTGGAACTTCCCCTGTTCTCCAGGAATTTTCAAAGATTATTGCCAGTGGTTCTGAAATCACCTCTGCCAGTTCTTTTAATACTCTTGGATGTAGTTCATCTGGCCCTGGAGACTTGAATACATCTAAACTACCCAAGTATTCTTGTACTACCTCCTTACTTATTCTGGGCTGTGTTTCCCCTGCTGAATCATCTGCTCCATATTCTTCAGGTCGGGCATTGTTTTCTTTTTTGGAGAAGACTGAGGCAAAGAAGGCATTGAGGAGTTCTGCCCTTTCTCTGTCCCCTGTTTGCATTTCACCATCTTCTCCTCTAAGTGACCCCACTGTTTCCTTGTTCTTCCTTTTGCTACGGACATACCCATAAAAGCCCTTTTTGTTGCTTTTAACCTCTCTGGCGAGCCTGAGTTCATTCTGTGCTTTAGCCTTTCTGACTTTGTCTCTACACGTGCTGGCTATATGTTTGAATTCCTCTCTGGAGATTTCCCCCCTTTTCCATTTTTTGTACATATCCCTTTTAAATCTTAACTCAGTCAAAAGTTCTTTAGGCACCTTCCATGTTTCCGTCTCATTGGTATTGCCTGAAGTTGTGCTTTTAATATCTCCCTTTTAACAAACTCCTAACCATCATGAACTCCCTTCCCTTTTAGTATTACTGTCCATGGGATTTCACCCAGCGTTTCCCTAAGTTTTCTGAAGTCGGCTTTCTTAAAGTCTAGAATTTGAGTCCTAGTATGCTTGGTTGCTCCTTTCCGCTGGATAATAAACTCCAGAAGAGCATGGTCACTCCCACCTAATGATCCTGCCACTTCTACCCCACTAACCAAGTCATCACTATTGGTTAGGACCAGATCTAAAATGGCTGATCCTCTTGTTGCTTCTCCCACTTTCTGGACAATGAAGTTGTCTGCAAGGCCAGTGAGGAATCTGTTCGACCTTATGCTCTTGGCTGAGTTTGACATCCAACAAATATCAGGATAGTTGAAATCCCCCATTACTACTATCTCACTTCCTTTTGAATGCTTGGCCATCTGTTCCAGGAAGGGATCATCTGTGTCCTCAGTTTGGCTTGGGGATCTATAGTAAACTCCCACAATGAGATCACTGTTATTTTTCTCTCCCTTAATTTTGACCCAGATACTCTCAATTTGGCTTTGAAGTTTTAAATCCCGGATCTCTTCACAGGTATACACATCCCTGACATATAAAGCTACTCCTCCTCCTTTCCTGTTTGGTCTATTTCTCTTAAATAGATTGTATCCCTCTAATACTACATTCCAGTCATGAGACTCATCCCACCAGTCATGAGACTCATTAACAATATAGTTTCAGAGGAAATTAAGATTGAAAAAGGTACCAGGCAAGGGTGCCCAATTTCCCCTCTTCTATTTATTTCGGTCCTGGAAGTTTTATTGAATATGATTAGGAAAAATGAAGAAGTGAAGGGAATTACTGTAGGCGCAAGACAATATAAGGTAAAAGCCTTTGCTGATGATTTGGTGTTGACACAACAGGAGCCAGAGACAAGCGCTATAAAAGCGCTGGAGTTGATACAGGAGTTCGGACAGCTGGCAGGATTTAAATTAAATAAAACAAAGACAAAGGTTTTAGGCAAAAACTTAACAATAGATGAAGTTAATAAGTTGCAAGATATCACGGGATTGACTTTTGTGGAAAAGGTGAAATACTTAGGGGTGAATATGACAGCTAAGAATATAAATTTGTTTAAAAATAATTATGAAAAAGTTTGGAAAGAGATAAAACATGATTTAGAAGGATGGTCAAATTTAAAGTTATCTATGACTGGCCGTATTTCTGTTATAAAGATGAATGTATTGCCAAAAATGTTATTTTGATTCCAAGCATTACCTATTGTTGATAATGTTGCATGTTTTAAAGAATGACAAAAGGTATTATCAAAATTTATCTGGCAAGGGAAAAAACCTAGAATTAAATATAAACTCTTAACAGATGTGAAAGAAAGAGGAGGTTTCTCCCTACCAGATTTGAAGTTATATTTCAATGCAGCAGCCTTTTGCTGGTTAAAAGAATGGTTTGCCTTAGAAAACGAAGAGGTACTTGACTTGGAAGGTCACGACAATGCGTTTGGATGGCATGCATATTTTTGGTATGATAAAGTCAAAGTGCATAGAGGTTTTAAAAACCACATTATCAGGAAAACTATTTTCAATGTATGGAACAGGTATAAAGACCTGTTAGAACCAAAAACACCCAGATGGATTTCACCGGCAGAAGCAAAAACTCAAAAAAGGTTAAACATGTCAACAAATTGGTTGAGATATAGGGATATCTTGGTGCAAGTTGGTGATCAGATAAAGGTTAAATCATATGAGGAGTTGAAAAGCAAAGTAAATGATTGGTTTCAATATCATCAGATTAATGAAATGTTTAAAATGGATAAAAAAGTTGGTTTCCAAATACAAAAGTCTAAAATAGAAACAGAATTGTTAGATTCTAAAAGTAAAAAATTATCAAAAATGTATAATGTATTGTTGGAATGGCATACAAAAGACGAGCAAACGAAAAGCGTGATGATAAAATGGGCAAATGATGTGGGGCACAACATCATGGTGGAGGATTGGGAAAGGTTATGGAAGCAAAATATGAAACAAGGAAAAATTTTGTATGCCACAACAGCAGCAAGAATACTATTGGCAAAGAATTGGAAGAATGAAGAATTACCAACTGTGGATGAATGGCAGAAGAAGCTGATAGAATATATGGAACTGTCTGTTGATGGGGAGACTTCAGGATCGGAGTGAAGAAGCAGTGGAAGAAGATTGGAAGAAATTTAAAATCTATTTGAAAAAAAGCATGTAATAGATTGATCTAATGACAGTGAGGGAGATACAAGGAGGTTGTAGATAACGATAAGGTTTAAAAATATGTATTGTTAGAAGATAAGGATATTTTAATTAGGAAGTAAGATATAGACTGAATCTATAAAAGATAAGGAAAAGAGATGTAGTAAAATGATAATATCTAAAGGAATCTAAGATTTTATGTAAGAATTAGAATTTACTAAATATGAAATATCAAGAAGTGCAGCAGAAGGTGGGAGAGGAAGTCAATAGATTTGAAATAAGGTTTATAAGTAAGAATTTATGTTTTTGTATTTTTTGTTTCTTTGTACACAAAAAGCCTTGTCCTGGTTCCCAGACATGCAGCCTCCTGCCTGGCTGATCTTCCAACACCAGGAAGTCCTGGCTGGGACTGAAGAGGAGGCATGTTGGACAGATTGACCCTGGGACACAACCCAAGGTGGGCTCTGAAGAACTGACCATTAACATCATGAGCAGGATTGGTCAATGTATATATTGCTGAATGTCAAAAGAGCCTACTATCAAAAACCAATTAGACAAATGAAACATGCATTATAACGGTTTGGATGTTTTTCTCTCATGCACACAGAGCACAGCATTGTCAAAAAACAAGCTATACTGTACTGGGACTATTCAGAGCTCCGCTGATGCTCTGCTCTTCCATCCAGACCCAGCATTGACTGGCTGATCTTACCTGGGCAATCTCCCTCTTCCAGGGACAAGTCATCCACAGCCACGTCACTGCGGACGTCTTCCCCCCGCTTGCCTTCCACGATGATCTAGGGAGAAACGGCATCTCCAATCAGTTTCCTGGCCAGAAAAGGCTCAGGTGCTGCAGGCCACACCTGCAAGGTGCATCACCTGCGAGGGTCTCCGTTACCTGCGCTTTCCCCCCTTGGGGTATGCTGACTTCGCCTCTGTGCCACCGGTCCCCTTTGTTCCCAGACTGCGACCAGATCAGCTCACGGGATCCACTTTCAAACGCCAAATAGATTCGCAGGGCCATTCTTTGGGCCGCCCCGTACATGTGATACCAGAAAGAGAAGCAGCGGGGCCTGGTGAAGTTGTAGAAAGTACTGACCAGGCGTGCTACATCCCCTTCTTTGGCAACATGGCCTTGCAGGTAGATGAAATAGCCCTCTGGGGGGAAAAGAACCACACATGTAAGATACGGGACCCTGCTTCACCTGGGGGTCCCTGGGGAGTTGCTGGATGCAATGCCATGCTTGGGCCATCTACATGGAGGGAGATCCTGTGCAGAAGGGACAGCACCTTCTTTGGCCAGTTTGCCATCAGGGCATGTAGGAGGAGGTGCCAAGTGCAGCACTCCTTGATCTAAGGCCCTTGGAGGGAAGGCTGGCTGCCCCATTTCACTGAGAGCGCCATGTGCCAGTCCAGGCCAAAGTGGTCTCCTGGAAGGCTTCCGGTTTGATGTTCCTCACCTCCTGTGGTGTGGTCGGAGGATGGTCCAGTATCTGCTGTCTGTGTTGGACCTTTGTGCCACGTCCAGTTAAAAACGTTGGAGGCCATCTGTGTCCAGGAGCAGAAGTCCATGTCAAAGGAGCAAGACAAGCCAGGGCGAAGGGACGGCTCTGGCAAAGCAAGGAGGAGAAAGGTGGATGTGGATGCTTGGAGACCATCTCCAAAACCACTCCTGATGCTCACCAGTGTTCTGCACTCCCCTTAACAAGCAACACTAGAATCCAGGTTTGTATCCAGAGGAAACATTAGAAAATGAAGCAGAGAACGGTAATGCCAGCAAAAGTCACACGGGAAAATCAAGGGGCTCTTTATGCCAGGGAAGCTGACCTGTGGCGGGAGGGGCTGTGCTGCTGCTGGTGGTGATGGGGAGAGGTGTGAGAGCTGCTGGAGTCAGTCCTAGGATGAGAATTGGAAATGGAAAATGTGTCAAACCAAAATGGTTAGTTTCCAAAGGTGTTGAGGCCAGTTATGCAGGAGACTCTGGGAGTAGCCAGTGCCTGAAGCCTTGTCCTGGTTCCCAGACATGCAGCCTCCTGCCTGGCTGATCTTCCAACACCAGGAAGTCCTGGCTGGGACTGAAGAGGAGGCATGTTGGACAGATTGACCCTGGGACACAACCCAAGGTGGACTCTGAAGAACTGACCATTAACGTCATGAGCAGGATATTGCTGAATGTCAAAAGAGCCTACTATCAAAAACCAATTAGACAAATGAAACATGTATTATAACGGCTTGGATGTTTTTCTCTCATGCACACAGAGCACAGCATTGTCAAAAAAACAAGCTATACCGGAAATATTCAGAGCTCCGCTGATGCTCTGCTCTTCCATCCAGACCCAGCATTGACTGGCTGATCTTACCTGGGCAATCTCCCCCTTCCAGGGAGAAGTCATCCACAGCCACGTCACTGCGGACGTCTTCCCCCCGCTTGCCTTCCACGATGATCTAGGGAGAAAAGGCATCTCCAATCAGCTTCCTGGCCAGACAAGGCTCAGGTGCTGCAGGCCACACCTGCAAGGTGCATCACCTGCGAGGGTCTCCGTTACCTGCGCTTTCCCCCCTTGGGGTATGCTGACTTCGCCTCTGTGCCACCGGTTCCCTTTGTTCCCAGACTGCGACCAGATCAGCTCACGGGATCCGCTCTCAAACGCCAAATAGATTCGCAGGGCCATTCTTTGGGCCGCCCCGTACATGTGATACCAGAAAGAGAAGCAGCGGGGCCTGGTGAAGTTGTAGAAAGGACTGACCAGGCATGCTACATCCCCTTCTTTGGCAACATGGCCTTGCAGGTAGATGAAATAGCCCTCTGGGGGGAAAAGAACCACACATGTAAGATACGGGGCCCTGCTTCACCTGGGGGTCCCTGGGGAGTTGCTGGATGCAATGCCCTGCTTGGGCCATCTACATGGAGGGAGATCCTGTGGAGAAGGGACAGCACCTTCTTTGGCCAGTTTGCCATCAGGGCATGTAGGAGGAGGTGCCAAGTGCAGCGCTCCTTGATCTAAGGCCCTTGGAGGGAAGGCTGGCTGCCCCATTTCACTGAGAGCGCCATGTGCCAGTCCAGGCCAAAGTGGTCTCCTTGAAGGCTTCCAGTTTGATGTTCCTCACCTCCTGTGGTGTGGTCGGAGGATGGTCCAGTATCTGCTGTCTGTGTTGGACCTTTGTGCCACGTCCAGTTAAAAACGTTGGAGGCCATCTGTGTCCAGGAGCAGAAGTCCATGTCAAAGGAGCAAGACAAGCCAGGGCGAAGGGACGGCTCTGGCAAAGCAAGGAGGAGAAAGGTGGATGTGGATGCTTGGAGACCATCTCCAAAACCACTCCTGATGCTCACCAGTGTTCTGCACTCCCCTTAACAAGCAACACTAGAATCCAGGTTTGTATCCAGAGGAAACATTAGAAAATGAAGTAGAGTACGGAAATGCCAGCAAAAGTCACACGGGAAAATCAAGGGGCTCTTTATGCCAGGGAAGCTGACCTGTGGCGGGAGGGGCTGTACTGCTGGTGGTGGTGATGGGGAGAGGTGTGAGAGCTGCTGGAGTCAGTCCTAGGATGAGAATTGGAAATGGAAAATGTGTCAAACCAATTAGACAAATGAAACATGTATTATATCAAAAACCAATTAGACAAATGAAACATGTATTATAACGGCTTGGATGTTTTTCTCTCATGCACACAGAGCACAGCATTGTCAAAAAAACAAGCTATACTGTACTGGGAATATTCAGAGCTCCGCTGATGCTCTGCTCTTCCATCCAGACCCAGCATTGACTGGCTGATCTTACCTGGGCAATCTCCCTCTTCCATGGAGAAGTCATCCACAGCCACGTCACTGCGGACGTCTTCCCCCCGCTTGCCTTCCACGATGATCTAGGGAGAAAAGGCATCTCCAATCAGCTTCCTGGCCAGACAAGGCTCAGGTGCTGCAGGCCACACCTGCAAGGTGCATCACCTGCGAGGGTCTCCCTTACCTGCGCTTTCCCCCCTCGGGGTATGCTGACTTCGCCTCTGTGCCACCTGTCCCCTTTGTTCCCAGACTGCGACCAGATCAGCTCACGGGATCCGCTCTCAAACGCCAAATAGATCCGCAGGGCCATTCTTTGGGCCGCCCCGTACATGTGATACCAGAAAGAGAAGCAGCGGGGCCTGGTGAAGTTGTAGAAAAGACTGACCAGGCGTGCTACATCCCCTTCTTTGGCAACATGGCCTTGCAGGTAGATGAAATAGCCCTCTGTTGGGGAAAGAACCACACATGTAAGATACGGGGCCCTGCTTCACCTGGGGGTCCCTGGGGAGTTGCTGGATGCAATGCCATGCTTGGGCCATCTACATGGAGGGAGATCCTGTGCAGAAGGGACAGCACCTTCTTTGCCCAGTTTGCCATCAGGGCATGTAGGAGGACGTGCCAAGTGCAGCACTCCTTGATCTAAGGCCCTTGGAGGGAAGGCTGGCTCCCTCATTTCACTGAGAGCGCCATGTGCCAGTCCAGGCCAAAGTGGTCTCCTGGAAGGCTTCCGAAGGCGGCGATGGTTTGATGTTCCTCACCTCCTGTGGTGTGGTCGGAGGATGGTCCAGTATCTGCTGTCTGTGTCGGACCTTTGTGCCACGTCCAGTTAAAAACGTTGGAGGCCATCTGGGTCCAGGAGCAGAAGTCCATGTCAAAGGAGCAAGACAAACCAGGGCGAAGGGACGGCTCTGGCAAAGCAAGGAGGAGAAAGGTTGATGTGGATGCTTGGAGACCATCTCCAAAACCACTCCTGATGCTCACCAGTGCTCTGCACTCCCCTTAACAAGCAACGCTAGAATTCAGGTTCGCATCCAGAGGAAACAATAGAAAATGAAGCAGAGAATGGAAATGCCAGCAAAAGTCACACGGGAAAATCAAGGGGCTCTTTATGCCAGGGAAGCTGACCTGTGGCGGGAGGGGCTGTGCTGCTGCTGGTGGTGATGGGCAGAGGTGTGAGAGCTGCTGGAGTCAGTCCTAGGATGAGAATTGGAAATGGAAAATGTGTCAAACGAAAATGGTTAGTTTCCAAAGGTGTTGAAGCCAGTTATGCAGGAGACTCCGGGAGTAGCCAGTGCCTGAAGCCTTGTCCTGGTTCCCAGACATGCAGCCTCCTGCCTGGCTGATCTTCCAACACCAGGAAGTCCTGGCTGGGACTGAAGAGGCGGCATGTTGGACAGATTGACCCTGGGACACAACCCAAGGTGGGCTCTGAAGAACTGACCATTAACGTCATGAGCAGGATTGGTTCATGTATATATTGCTGAATGTCAAAAGAGCCTACTATCAA
The DNA here is from genome assembly GCF_963506605.1 of Zootoca vivipara. Taxonomy (NCBI): domain Eukaryota; kingdom Metazoa; phylum Chordata; class Lepidosauria; order Squamata; family Lacertidae; genus Zootoca; species Zootoca vivipara. Next base: position 2,891,781 of record NC_083280.1, on the reverse strand, counting down.
AAACCAATTAGACAAATGAAACATGTATTATAACGGTTTGGATGTTTTTCGCTCATGCACACAGAGCACAGCATTGTCAAAAAAACAAGCTATACTGTACTGGGACTATTCATAGCTCCGCTGATGCTCTGCTCTTCCATCCAGACCTAGCATTGACTGGCTGATCTTACCTGGGCAAACTCCCTCTTCCAGGGAGAAGTCATCCACAGCCACGTCACTGCGGACGTCTTCCCCCCGCTTGCCTTCCACAATGATCTAGGGAGAAAAGGCATCTCCAATCAGTTTCCTGGCCAGACAAGGCTCAGGTGCTGCAGGCCACACCTGCAAGGTGCATCACCTGCGCGGGTCTCCGTTACCTGCGCTTTCCCCCCTTGGGGTATGCTGACTTCGCCTCTGTGCCACCGGTCCCCTTTGTTCCCAGACTGCGACCAGATCAGCTCAGGGGATCCGCTCTCAAACGCCAAATAGATTCGCAGGGCCATTCTTTGGGCCGCCCCGTACATGTGATACCAGAAAGAGAAGCAGCGGGGCCTGGTGAACTTGTAGAAAGGACTGACCAGGCGTGTTGCATCCCCTTCTTTGGCAACATGGCCTTGCAGGTAGATGAAATAGCCCTCTGGGGGGAAAAGAACCACACATGTAAGATACGGGGCCCTGCTTCACCTGGGGGTCCCTGGGGAGTTGCTGGATGCACTGCCATGCTTGGGCCATCTACATGGAGGGAGATCCTGTGCAGAAGGGACAGCACCTTCTTTGGCCAGTTTGCCATCAGGGCATGTAGGAGGAGGTGCCAAGTGCAGCACTCCTTGATCTAAGGCCCTTGGAGGGAAGGCTGGCTGCCCCATTTCACTGAGAGCGCAATGTGCCAGTCCAGGCCAAAGTGGTCTCCTGGAAGACTTCCAAAGGCAGCCATGGTTTGATGTTCCTCACCTCCTGTGGTGTGGTCGGAGGATGGTCCAGTATCTGCTGTCTGTGTCGGACCTTTGTGCCACGTCCAGTTAAAAACGTTGGAGGCCATCTGGGTCCAGGAGCAGAAGTCCATGTCAAAGGAGCAAGACAAACCAGGGTGAAGGGACGGCTCTGGCAAAGCAAGGAGGAGAAAGGTTGATGTGGATGCTTGGAGACCATCTCCAAAACCACTCCTGATGCTCACCAGTGCTCTGCACTCCCCTTAACAAGCAACGCTAGAATTCAGGTTCGCATCCAGAGGAAACATTAGAAAATGAAGCAGAGAACGGAAATGCCAGCAAAAGTCACACGGGAAAATCAAGGGGCTCTTTATGCCAGGGAAGCTGACCTGTGGCGGGAGGGGCTGTGCTGCTGCTGCTGGTGATGGGGAGCGGTGTGTGAGCTGCTGGAGTCAGTCCTAGGATGAGAATTGGAAATGGAAAATGTGTCAAACCAAAATGGTTAGTTTCCAAAGGTGTTGAGGCCAGTTATGCAGGAGACTCTGGGAGTAGCCAGTGCCTGAAGCCTTGTCCTGGGTCCCAGACATGCAGCCTCCTGCCTGGCTGATCTTCCAACACCAGGGAGTCCTGGCTGGGACTGAAGAGGAGGCATGTTGGACAGATTGACCCTGGGACACAACCCAAGGTGGACTCTGAAGAACTGACCATTAACGTCATGAGCAGGATATTGCTGAATGTCAAAAGAGCCTATCAAAAACCAATTAGACAAATGAAACATGTATTATAACGGCTTGGATGTTTTTCTCTCATGCACACAGAGCACAGCATTGTCAAAAAAACAAGCTATACTGTACTGGGAATATTCAGAGCTCCGCTGATGCTCTGCTCTTCCATCCAGACCCAGCATTGACTGGCTGATCTTACCTGGGCAATCTCCCTCTTCCAGGGAGAAGTCATCCACAGCCACGTCACTGCGGACGTCTTCCCCCCGCTTGCCTTCCACGATGATCTAGGGAGAAAAGGCATCTCCAATCAGTTTCCTGGCCACACAAGGCTCAGGTGCTGCAGGCCACACCTGCAAGGTGCATCACCTGCGCGGGTCTCCATTACCTGCGCTTTCCCCCCTTGGGGTATGCTGACTTCGCCTCTGTGCCACCGGTCCCCTTTGTTCCCAGACTGCGACCAGATCAGCTCAGGGGATCCGCTCTCAAACGCCAAATAGATTCGCAGGGCCATTCTTTGGGCCGCCCCGTACATGTGATACCAGAAAGAGAAGCAGCGGGGCCTGGTGAACTTGTAGAAAGGACTGACCAGGCGTGTTGCATCCCCTTCTTTGGCAACATGGCCTTGCAGGTAGATGAAATAGCCCTCTGGGGGGGAAAGAACCACACATGTAAGATACGGGCCCCTGCTTCACCTGAGGGTCCCTGGGGAGTTGCTGGATGCACTGCCATGCTTGGGCCATCTACATGGAGGGAGATCCTGTGCAGAAGGGACAGCACCTTCTTTGGCCAGTTTGCCATCAGGGCATGTAGGAGGAGGTGCCAAGTGCAGCACTCCTTGATCTAAGGCCCTTGGAGGGAAGGCTGGCTGCCCCATTTCACTGAGAGCGCCATGTGCCAGTCCAGGACAAAGTGGTCTCCTGGAAGGCTTCCAAAGGCAGCCATGGTTTGATGTTCCTCACCTCCTGTGGTGTGGTCGGAGGATGGTCCAGTATCTGCTGTCTGTGTCGGACCTTTGTGCCACGTCCAGTTAAAAACGTTGGAGGCCATCTGGGTCCAGGAGCAGAAGTCCATGTCAAAGGAGCAAGACAAACCAGGGCGAAGGGACGGCTCTGGCAAAGCAAGGAGGAGAAAGGTTGATGTGGATGCTTGGAGACCATCTCCAAAACCACTCCTGATGCTCACCAGTGCTCTGCACTCCCCTTAACAAGCAACGCTAGAATTCAGGTTCGCATCCAGAGGAAACAATAGAAAATGAAGCAGAGAATGGAAATGCCAGCAAAAGTCACACGGGAAAATCAAGGGGCTCTTTATGCCAGGGAAGCTGACCTGTGGCGGGAGGGGCTGTGCTGCTGCTGGTGGTGATGGGCAGAGGTGTGAGAGCTGCTGGAGTCAGTCCTAGGATGAGAATTGGAAATGGAAAATGTGTCAAACGAAAATGGTTAGTTTCCAAAGGTGTTGAAGCCAGTTATGCAGGAGACTCCGGGAGTAGCCAGTGCCTGAAGCCTTGTCCTGGTTCCCAGACATGCAGCCTCCTGCCTGGCTGATCTTCCAACACCAGGAAGTCCTGGCTGGGACTGAAGAGGCGGCATGTTGGACAGATTGACCCTGGGACACAACCCAAGGTGGGCTCTGAAGAACTGACCATTAACGTCATGAGCAGGATTGGTTCATGTATATATTGCTGAATGTCAAAAGAGCCTACTATCAAAAACCAATTAGACAAATGAAACATGTATTATAACGGTTTGGATGTTTTTCGCTCATGCACACAGAGCACAGCATTGTCAAAAAAACAAGCTATACTGTACTGGGACTATTCATAGCTCCGCTGATGCTCTGCTCTTCCATCCAGACCTAGCATTGACTGGCTGATCTTACCTGGGCAAACTCCCTCTTCCAGGGAGAAGTCATCCACAGCCACGTCACTGCGGACGTCTTCCCCCCGCTTGCCTTCCACGATGATCTAGGGAGAAAAGGCATCTCCAATCAGTTTCCTGGCCAGACAAGGCTCAGGTGCTGCAGGCCACACCTGCAAGGTGCATCACCTGCGCGGGTCTCCGTTACCTGCGCTTTCCCCCCTTGGGGTATGCTGACTTCGCCTCTGTGCCACCGGTCCCCTTTGTTCCCAGACTGCGACCAGATCAGCTCAGGGGATCCGCTCTCAAACGCCAAATAGATTCGCAGGGCCATTCTTTGGGCCGCCCCGTACATGTGATACCAGAAAGAGAAGCAGCGGGGCCTGGTGAACTTGTAGAAAGGACTGACCAGGCGTGTTGCATCCCCTTCTTTGGCAACATGGCCTTGCAGGTAGATGAAATAGCCCTCTGGGGGGAAAAGAACCACACATGTAAGATACGGGGCCCTGCTTCACCTGGGGGTCCCTGGGGAGTTGCTGGATGCACTGCCATGCTTGGGCCATCTACATGGAGGGAGATCCTGTGCAGAAGGGACAGCACCTTCTTTGGCCAGTTTGCCATCAGGGCATGTAGGAGGAGGTGCCAAGTGCAGCACTCCTTGATCTAAGGCCCTTGGAGGGAAAGCTGGCTGCCCCATTTCACTGAGAGCGCAATGTGCCAGTCCAGGCCAAAGTGGTCTCCTGGAAGACTTCCAAAGGCAGCCATGGTTTGATGTTCCTCACCTCCTGTGGTGTGGTCGGAGGATGGTCCAGTATCTGCTGTCTGTGTCGGACCTTTGTGCCACGTCCAGTTAAAAACGTTGGAGGCCATCTGGGTCCAGGAGCAGAAGTCCATGTCAAAGGAGCAAGACAAACCAGGGTGAAGGGACGGCTCTGGCAAAGCAAGGAGGAGAAAGGTTGATGTGGATGCTTGGAGACCATCTCCAAAACCACTCCTGATGCTCACCAGTGCTCTGCACTCCCCTTAACAAGCAACGCTAGAATTCAGGTTCGCATCCAGAGGAAACATTAGAAAATGAAGCAGAGAACGGAAATGCCAGCAAAAGTCACACGGGAAAATCAAGGGGCTCTTTATGCCAGGGAAGCTGACCTGTGGCGGGAGGGGCTGTGCTGCTGCTGCTGGTGATGGGGAGCGGTGTGTGAGCTGCTGGAGTCAGTCCTAGGATGAGAATTGGAAATGGAAAATGTGTCAAACCAAAATGGTTAGTTTCCAAAGGTGTTGAGGCCAGTTATGCAGGAGACTCTGGGAGTAGCCAGTGCCTGAAGCCTTGTCCTGGGTCCCAGACATGCAGCCTCCTGCCTGGCTGATCTTCCAACACCAGGGAGTCCTGGCTGGGACTGAAGAGGAGGCATGTTGGACAGATTGACCCTGGGACACAACCCAAGGTGGACTCTGAAGAACTGACCATTAACGTCATGAGCAGGATATTGCTGAATGTCAAAAGAGCCTATCAAAAACCAATTAGACAAATGAAACATGTATTATAACAGCTTGGATGTTTTTCTCTCATGCACACAGAGCACAGCATTGTCAAAAAAACAAGCTATACTGTACTGGGAATATTCAGAGCTCCGCTGATGCTCTGCTCTTCCATCCAGACCCAGCATTGACTGGCTGATCTTACCTGGGCAATCTCCCTCTTCCAGGGAGAAGTCATCCACAGCCACGTCACTGCGGACGTCTTCCCCCCGCTTGCCTTCCACGATGATCTAGGGAGAAAAGGCATCTCCAATCAGTTTCCTGGCCACACAAGGCTCAGGTGCTGCAGGCCACACCTGCAAGGTGCATCACCTGCGCGGGTCTCCATTACCTGCGCTTTCCCCCCTTGGGGTATGCTGACTTCGCCTCTGTGCCACCGGTCCCCTTTGTTCCCAGACTGCGACCAGATCAGCTCAGGGGATCCGCTCTCAAACGCCAAATAGATTCGCAGGGCCATTCTTTGGGCCGCCCCGTACATGTGATACCAGAAAGAGAAGCAGCGGGGCCTGGTGAACTTGTAGAAAGGACTGACCAGGCGTGTTGCATCCCCTTCTTTGGCAACATGGCCTTGCAGGTAGATGAAATAGCCCTCTGGGGGGGAAAGAACCACACATGTAAGATACGGGCCCCTGCTTCACCTGAGGGTCCCTGGGGAGTTGCTGGATGCACTGCCATGCTTGGGCCATCTACATGGAGGGAGATCCTGTGCAGAAGGGACAGCACCTTCTTTGGCCAGTTTGCCATCAGGGCATGTAGGAGGAGGTGCCAAGTGCAGCACTCCTTGATCTAAGGCCCTTGGAGGGAAGGCTGGCTGCCCCATTTCACTGAGAGCGCCATGTGCCAGTCCAGGCCAAAGTGGTCTCCTGGAAGGCTTCCAAAGGCAGCCATGGTTTGATGTTCCTCACCTCCTGTGGTGTGGTCGGAGGATGGTCCAGTATCTGCTGTCTGTGTCGGACCTTTGTGCCACGTCCAGTTAAAAACGTTGGAGGCCATCTGGGTCCAGGAGCAGAAGTCCATGTCAAAGGAGCAAGACAATCCAGGGCGACGGGACGGCTCTGGCAAAGCAAGGAGGAGAAAGGTTGATGTGGATGCTTGGAGACCATCTCCAAAACCACTCCTGATGCTCACCAGTGCTCTGCACTCCCCTTAACAAGCAACACTAGAATCCAGGTTCGTATCCAGAGGAAACATTAGAAAATGAAGCAGAGAACGGAAATGCCAGCAAAAGTCACACGGGAAAATCAAGGGGCTCTTTATGCCAGGGAAGCTGACCTGTGGCGGGAGGGGCTGTGCTGCTGCTGGTGGTGATGGGCAGAGGTGTGAGAGCTGCTGGAGTCAGTCCTAGGATGAGAATTGGAAATGGAAAATGTGTCAAACCAAAATGTACATATCATGAGCAGGATTGGTTCATGTATATATTGCTGAATGTCAAAAGAGCCTACTATCAAAAACCAATTAGACAAATGAAACATGTATTATAACGGCTTGGATTTTTTTCCTCATGCACACAGAGCACAGCATTGTCAAAAAAACAAGCTATACTGTACTGGGACTATTCAGAGCTCCGCTGATGCTCTGCTCTTCCATCCAGACCCAGCATTGAATGGATGATCTTACCTGGGCAATCTCCCTCTTCCAGGGAGAAGTCATCCACAGCCACCTCACTGCGGACGTCTTCCCCCCGCTTGCCTTCCACGATGATCTAGGGAGAAAAGGCATCTCCAATCAGCTTCCTGGCCAGACAAGGCTCAGGTGCTGTAGGCCACACCTGCAAGGTGCATCAGAAGGCCCAGGGATCGCTCTGAGTGCTTAGAATTACACAACCGTTTTGAAGTGCTCTCCTTTAACACGGAAGACGAGGAACAGACTCCATTTGAGGATCTCTCCCTCATCACAGTTGATCAGGAATATGAAGACGAGCAGCAAAGTCAGTCCTCCGGGAAAATGCAGGTAACCTTGGAAGGGACAGCACATGGAAGAATCCCGACCAAGCCTATGAAGAGGCGTGTAGTGGTGATAAGGGATTCCCTACTGAGGGGTACAGAAGCAGTGATCTGTGGGCCTGACAAGATGTCTCGAGAGGTGTGCTGTCTACCCGGGGCCAAGATCAAAGATGTAACAGAACGGCTGCAAGGAATCATAAAACCCACCGACAAATACCCCTTCCTTTTGGTGCATGTGGGAACCAATGACACTGCAAGCCATAGCTTACAGAAGATCAAAAATGATTATGAGGCTCTGGGCAGGAAGTTGAAGCAATTAAATGCACAAATTGTCATCTCTTCTGTCCTCCCAGTTGAATGACATGGCCCAGGGAGAGAGGGAAAAATAGGGGAAGTGAACAACTGGCTTCGCAAATGGTGCAAACAAGAACAGTTTGGATTCCTAGATCACGGTCTGCAGTTTCTTGAAGATGGACTTCTGGCAAGTGATGGGCTGCACCTCACAAAAGTTGGGAGGAATGTTTTTGCCATGAAACTCAAAAACCTCACCAGGAGGGCTTTAAACTGACTTATGTGGGGGAGGGAGACAGTGGTCCTGAAGGTAGGAGTCTATCAAATGCTGAAGATGATCATCCAAATGTCAAGGACCAAATGGAGCAAGCAGCATGCAGACCTAGTGGTGGGAGGAAAATATCCTTAAATAAGAGACATGGGGGAATGATCAACGGTCTTCAATGTCTGTATACTAATGCACAGAGCATGGGAAATAAACAAGATGAACTTGAGCTCTTGGTACAGCAAACTAAATACGACATAATAGGCATCACTGAAACCTGGTGGGATGAGTCTCATGACTGGAATGTAGTAATAGAGGGATACAATCTATTTAAGAGAAATAGACCAAACAGGAAAGGAGGAGGAGTAGCTTTATATGTGAGGGATGTGTATACGTGTGAAGAGATCCGGGATTTAAAACTTCAAAGCCAAATTGAGAGTATCTGGGTCAAAATTAAGGGAGAGAAAAATAACAGTGATCTCATTGTGGGAGTTTACTATAGATCCCCAAGCCAAACTGAGGACACAGATGATGCCTTCCTGGAACAGATGGCCAAGCATTCAAAAGGAAGTGAGATAGTAGTAATGGGGGATTTCAACTATCCTGATATTTGTTGGATGTCAAACTCAGCCAAGAGCATAAGGTCGAACAGATTCCTCACTGGCCTTGCAGACAACTTCATTGTCCAGAAATTGTCTCTTCCAACTCTATGATTCTATGATTCTATGATCACCTGCGAGGGTCTCTGTTACCTGCGCTTTCCCTCCTTGGGGTATGCTGACGTCGCCTCTGTGCCACCGGTTCCCTTTGTTCCCAGACTGCGACCAGATCAGCTCACGGGATCCGCTCTCAAATGCCAAATAGATTCGCAGGGCCATTCTTTGGGCCGCCCCGTACATGTGATACCAGAAAGAGAAGCAGTGGGGCCTGGTGAAGTTGTAGAAAGGACTGACCAGGCGTGTTGCATCCCCTTCTTTGGCAACATGGCCTTGCAGGTAGATGAAATAGCCCTCTGGGGGGGAAAGAACCACACTTGTAAGATACAGGGCCCTGCTTCACCTGGGGGTCCCTGGGGAGTTGCTGGATGCACTGCCATGCTTGGGCCATCTACATGGAGGGAGATCCTGTGCAGAAGGGACAGCACCTTCTTTGGCCAGTTTGCCATCAGGGCATGTAGGAGGAGGTGCCAAGTGCAGCACTCCTTGATCTAAGGCCCTTGGAGGGAAGGCTGCCTGCCCCATTTCACTGAGAGCGCCATGTGCCAGTCCAGGCCAAAGTGGTCTCCTGGAAGGCTTCCGAAGGCGGCGATGGTTTGATGTTCCTCACCTCCTGTGGTGTGGTTGGAGGATGGTCCAGTATCTGCTGTCTGTGTCGGAACTTTGTGCCACGTCCAGTTAAAAACGTTGGAGGCCATCTGGGTCCAGGAGCAGAAGTCCATGTCAAAGGAGCAAGACAAACCAGGGCGAAGGGACGGCTCTGGCAAAGCAAGGAGGAGAAAGGTTGATGTGGATGCTTGGAGACCATCTCCAAAACCACTCCTGATGCTCACCAGTGCTCTGCACTCCCCTTAACAAGCAACACTAGAATCCAGGTTCGCATCCAGAGGAAACAATAGAAAATGAAGCAGAGAACGGAAATGCCAGCAAAAGTGACACGGGAAAATCAAGGGGCTCTTTATGCCAGGGAAGCTGACCTGTGGCGGGAGGGGCTGTGCTGCTGCTGGTGGTGATGGGGAGAGGTGTGAGAGCTGCTGGAGTCAGTCCTAGGATGAGAATTGGAAATGGAAAATGTGTCAAACGAAAATGGTTAGTTTCCAAAGGTGTTGAAGCCAGTTATGCAGGAGACTCCGGGAGTAGCCAGTGCCTGAAGCCTTGTCCTGGGTCCCAGACATGCAGCCTCCTGCCTGGCTGATCTTCCAACACCAGGGAGTCCTGGCTGGGACTGAAGAGGAGGCATGTTGGACAGATTGACCCTGGGACACAACCCAAGGTGGGCTCTGAAGAACTGACCATTAACGTCATGAGCAGGATATTGCTGAATGTCAAAAGAGCCTACTATCAAAAACCAATTAGACAAATGAAACATGTATTATAACGGCTTGGATGTTTTTCTCTCATGCACACAGAGCACAGCATTGTCAAAAAAACAAGCTATACTGTACTGGGAATATTCAGAGCTCCGCTGATGCTCTGCTCTTCCATCCAGACCCAGCATTGACTGGCTGATCTTACCTGGGCAATCTCCCTCTTCCAGGGAGAAGTCATCCACAGCCACGTCACTGCGGAAGTCTTCCCCCCGCTTGCCTTCCACGATGATCTAGGGAGAAAAGGCATCTCCAATCAGCTTCCTGGCCAGACAAGGCTCAGGTGCTGCAGGCCACACCTGCAAGGTGCATCACCTGTGAGGGTCTCCGTTACCTGCGCTTTCCCCCCTTGGGGTATGCTGACTTCGCCTCTGTGCCACCGGTTCCCTTTGTTCCCAGACTGCGACCAGATCAGCTCACGGGATCCGCTCTCAAACGCCAAATAGATTCGCAGGGCCATTCTTTGGGCCGCACCGTACATGTGATACCAGAAAGAGAAGCAGCGGGGGCTGGTGAAGTTGTAGAAAGGACTGACCAGGCGTGTTGCATCCCCTTCTTTGGCAACATGGCCTTGCAGGTAGATGAAATAGCCCTCTGGGGGGGAAAGAACCACACATGTAAGATACGGGCCCCTGCTTCACCTGGAGGTCCCTGGGGAGTTGCTGGATGCAACACCATGCTTGGGCCATCTACACAGAGGGAGATCCTTCTTTGGCCAGTTTGCCATCAGGGCATGTAGGAGGAGGTGCCAAGTGCAGCACTCCTTGATCTAAGGCCCTTGGAGGGAAGGCTGGCTGCCCCATTTCACTGAGAGCGCCATGTGCCAGTCCAGGCCAAAGTGGAAGGCTTCCGAAGGCGGCGATGGTTTTTTGTTCCTCACCTCCTGTGGTGTGGTCGGAGGATGGTCCAGTGTCTGCTGACTGTGTCGGACCTTTGTGCCACGTCCAGTTAAAAACGTTGGAGGCCATCTGTGTCCAGGAGCAGAAGTCCATGTCAAAGGAGCAAGACAAACCAGGGCGAAGGGACGGCTCTGGCAAAGCAAGGAGGAGAAAGGTTGATGTGGATGCTTGGAGGGGTGGGCTGTCCAGTATGGGCTGCAGCTCATTACCAGAAATACACAATTGGTTTCCTTCTCCCCTTGTCCCCATCCCCCAGAGTACAGCTGAGAAACACAATCCAACTCTTCCCCAAGGAATGCTCTTCCGGTCTTCCAGAGCAACACCTGCCAAAATGCAGAGTTCAGAAGGAGAAGAATCTAATGCTGAAGACTAGCTGCGAGTTCACTCCTAAGGCTCACCGGTCTGCCGTGATTGCCTTGCCTTAGCAAGCAGTACTTGAATCCAATCTAGTATGCAGAGGAGATCTCAGAAAATGTAGAAGAGAACTGAAATCGTGGTGATCGTGACTCTAGAAAACTCACCTGTGGTAGGAGGGACTCTTCTGATCGTGGTGTTAGAGGTGCGAAATGAGGGGGCTGAGAATGTTTTTGCAATGGTGAGAAGCGGAATAGATTCTTTAATGCAACCTTATCTTCCATGCTATCTGGAGCAGAAATAAGAAGCACTAAAAGCAGCCACAGAGTGGCTTCCAGGATGGTTTTCGTAAAAAGACTCAAGGTGAAGATACTTAGTTGAGGGTGGAATTCAACGCTGTGATGGGATGCAAGTTCCACCTGGGAAAGCGCTGCAATTTGCTGGATGAAACCATCTCCCCTTTCCCTTTCCCATGTTTTACTCTGGGTGTTCTGATGACCACCACAACCCCTGCCAACATCAGGGGGCCCACAGGGGGTTTGGTGGGCGCAGGAGGGACGTTTCCATTGCACAAACGTAAGTATTCCCTCGTGGCTTCTGCTGACAGGTCCCCTGACGTGAACATCAGTGGTCGATTGCAAACCACAGATATTGTGTTGATTAATTGCCTGCCTTTCCAATGATCAATCAGTACAATTTGCACTTTACCAAAAACTCAGATGAGACGGAAGGATTTCTTAAGATAGTCAACCATGTTATAAATAAAAGCTACTGCTGATTCATGCATTGTTAAGGAAAAGCCAATCTCTTAAGGTTTTCTTCCAGGAGGATTTGGGAATCGGAAGGTCAGTGAAACTGCAATTCAAGACCTTCAATACGGTTCCTTAGCCCCAGAGTACATCTGAGACCCCCAATCCAACCCTGTGCCAATGCCAATGCTAACCCTGCCCTCACCCCCTAAACTTCCACATAACGCCTGCCAATAGCCAGCCAGCAGCAACAGAGTACAGTGGTACCTCGCAAGACGAAAATAATGCTTGGAGGGGTGGGCTGTCCAGTATGGGCTGCAGCTCATTATCAGAAATACACAATTGGTTCCCTTCTCCCCTTGTCTCCATCCCCCAGAGCACAGCTGAGGAACACAGTCCAACTCTTCCCCAAGGAATGCTCTCTCGGTCTTTCAGAGCAACACCTGCCAAAATGCAGAGTTCAGAAGGAGAAGAATCCAATGCTGAAGACTAGCTCCGAGTCCACTCCTAAGACTTCCGGTTGGTCGCGGCGCCATAGAAGTCGGAGTTTCTCTCAGCGGGGACAATCTCAGCGCTTCAAAGGAGGGGGACACTGTCCCAGCGAGACAGACCCCCACGAAAAACTCCAAATTGCGCGTTTTGGAGGCAGACGCTTGGCGGACGTCAAGAGCGGGCTCTCCCCTCCCCCGGTAAGGCTACCTTTCGGAGCCCCCAAGAGTGGGGGGGGGATTGGAGCTGCGACGCGGCAAGCATACACCGCTAGCTTTGAAGCGCATAGCTGCAGGACTTCACAGCGGAGGCGGCCAACTCTTTCAAAATTAGAGGCTAAAGAGACCGAAGCGTAAGTGACTAAAAGATTTAACTAAATTTATAATTTGGAACGCGGGAAGGACATCAAAGAACTTGGAAGTCCGTCCTATCCCGACACGGAGTGTGGGGCACACGGAGAGCGATTGACGCGATAGCAGCCGATTGCGGAACTTTTACTGCTAAGCCCACTTCCCTTTTAAAAAGGACAAACCCTGCCGAACAGGCAAAGGCAGGAGGAATTGTTAAAATTGTAGCCCAGAGAGAGAATCCACAAGACTCTTTTCTCCACCGTACTCACTCCTGAGAGCAGAGACCCCAGGAAGACAGACAGGCATTGTGACGTCATAAAGGGCTTCATTGTGCTGCTGAACTGTTGAACTCTGCTTCCTTTTAAAAGGCTTTGAAGTTACCTACAGCAGTCTGAACTGTTAAAAATCAACAAATCGATTGAGAAACGATACAATTTGTGCCTTATAAGTTAAAAGAGACTTTGTAACACCAAATTGAGACTTTTTGTAATAGTGTATTGGGATTTTAGCAAGTTCCAGCCAGGATTGCAACAAAGAGTGACCTTGAAACAGCAGCTCTTGTTATGGCTGGAGCTGTAAGGAAACTTTCTGTACCAAATATTCCCACCCAATCCCCGAAAGACCAGCACAGGAAAATAACAGGACTCACAGCTCAGCTACCACCAGCAACAGATAAAAAGACAACAATTACGGAATCAACTCTACTGGAACAGCAAAAGAAGGTTACAGGTAGGTAGCCGTGTTGGTCTGGATCGAAGTAAAATGAAAAAAAATTCCTTCAGTAGCACCTTAAAGACCAACTAAGTTTTTATTTTGGTATGAGCTTTCGTGTGCATGCACACTTCTTCTTCTTTGATCTGAAGAAGTGTGCATGCACACGAAAGCTCATACCAAAATAAAAACTTAGTTGGTCTTTAAGGTGCTACTGAAGGAATTTTTTTTCAGCAAAAGAAGGCTCCACCATTAGAACAAAGAAAAACAACACCACAACAGCCAGGGCCTGAACACACAGGCCAGATACTAGAGGCACTAAAAGACTTTAAAGAACACATGATAGAACGTCTAGATAAGGTGGAGGAAGTAGTAAATGCAAGTGCAACTGGAATAAAAGAAATTCAGCAAGATTTGTCTTCTCTCAAAAAAGAAGTACAAACCAACACACTCCAGATACAAGGAGTCTCGGAAAGAGTATCAGAACTTGAGACACGTAGACTGGCCTTGGAGAAACAGGAGGAAGCAACCCAGATTTCTATCGCATTTCTACAGATGAAACAGAACGAATCCTATCTTGACATTCGAAATTTTCCGGAGGTGGGCGGAAAATACTGAGAGAAGCCATCATTGAAGAGTTTGTTCTACAGTGGAAATTGGACAAAGAGGAACTGGAGAAGATTGTAGAGCAAGTATATAGATTTGGACCAGGGGGGGGGAAAGGGTCAAGATCACCAGGAGATTGCATGGTAAAATTCCAGAATAGAGCACAGTGAGACTTCATTTTGAGCCTTCATTTTGAGAAGAAGTTGACCATAAAACAACAACAGGTGGTGCTTTTTAAAGACATTCCTAAGCTGTTTCTTAACTACAGAACTAGATATATGGACTTGCCACATGCTTTGACAAGACAAGGAATCTCATTTTGTTGGGAATTTCCACAGGGATTGTTTTTTGAATACAAAGGCAAGAAAGTTAAAATCTCTACACCGGAGGAGAAGAAGAAGTTCATGCAGAAATACGAAAGGGAACTTGGAACATCATCACTACAAGATAGAGGAGAAACATCAGGTGCTGTAGCTGCAGGTGGCCAGGACCTAGAAGGTGCAGTAGGAGGTATTGTTGATTTCACCTTAGGAACAGAATCATCAGCCTAGACATCATGTCCTTAAAGATATTGAGTTGGAATATTAATGGATTTAATTCCCGGCCGAAAAGGAACCGAATTCAACATGAACTGAGAAAACAAAAATTGGATGTGATTTAAAATGAAATAAAAATCCTTCAGTAGCACCTTAAAGACCAACTAAGTTTTTATTTTGGTATGAGCTTTCGTGTGCATGCACACTTTGGATGTGATTTGTTTGCAAGAGACTCATGTGACTAGACATCACAGGAAAATCCTACAAAACAAAAGGCTGGGAACAGAATATATTTCATCAGATAGAGTCAAAAAAAGAGGCGTTGTAATCTACGTGAAAGAAAAATGGGCCTCCAAACTCATATTCAAAGATGAAATAGGAATATATTTGGCGGTGGAAATATTGATACAAGGTGAGAAATATTTGTTTGTCGGAATATATGCACCTAATGAAGGGAAATCGGAATTCTTTAAGAAACTTCATGATGAATTATTGGAATACAGTGGTGCCTTGCTAGACGAATTTAATTCATTCCACGGGTCTTTTCGTATAACGAAAAAATTCGTCTAGCGAATCCCATAGGAATGCACTGATTTTTTTTGATTTTTTTTTGCCTATAGGAACGTATTAATTGAATTTCAATGCATTCCTATGGAAAACCGCGATTCGCTAGACGAAAACGAATTCGTCTAGTGAGGCAACCTCCGCTAGAAAAAACCTTTTGTTAAGCGATGCTCTGCTCTTCCATCCAGACCCAGCATTGACTGGCTGATCTTACCTGGGCAATCTCCCTCTTCCAGGGAGAAGTCATCCACAGCCACGTCACTGCGGAAGTCTTCCCCCCGCTCGCCTTCCACGATGATCTAGGGAGAAAAGGCATCTCCAATCAGCTTCCTGGCCAGACAAGGCTCACGTGCTGCAGGCCACACCTGCAAGGTGCATCACCTGTGAAAGTCTCCGTTACCTGCGCTTTCCCTCCTTGGGGTATGCTGACTTCGCCTCTGTGCCACCGGTTCCCTTTGTTCCCAGACTGCGACCAGATCAGCTCACGGGATCCGCTCTCAAATGCCAAATAGATTCGCAGGGCCATTCTTTGGGCCGCCCCGTACATGTGATACCAGAAAGAGAAGCAGTGGGGCCTGGTGAACTTGTAGAAAGGACTGACCAGGCGTGTTGCATCCCCTTCTTTGGCAACATGGCCTTGCAGGTAGATGAAATAGCCCTCTGGGGGGGAAAGAACCACACATGTAAGATACGGGGCCCTGCTTCACCTGGGGGTCCCTGGGGAGTTGCTGGATGCAATGCCATGCTTGGGCCATCTACATGGAGGGAGATCCTGTGCAGAAGGGACAGCACCTCCTTTGGCCAGTTTGCCATCAGGGCATGTAGGAGGAGGTGCCAAGTGCAGCACTCCTTGATCTAAGGCCCTTGGAGGGAAGGCTGGCTGCCCCATTTCACTGAGAGCTCCATGTGCCAGTCCAGGCCAAAGTGGAAGGCTTCCGAAGGCGGCGATGGTTTGATGTTCCTCACCTCCTGTGGTGTGGTCGGAGGATGGTCCAGTATCTGCTGACTGTGTCGGACCTTTGTGCCACGTCCAGTTAAAAACATTGGAGGCCATCTGGGTCCAGGAGCAGAAGTCCATGTCAAAGGAGCAAGACAAACCAGGGCGAAGGGACGGCTCTGGCAAAGCAAGGAGGAGAAAGGTTGATGTGGATGCTTGGAGGGGTGGGCTGTCCAGTATGGGCTGCAGCTCATTACCAGAAACACACAATTGGTTTCCTTCTCCCCTTGTCTCCATCCCCCAGAGCACAGCTGAGAAACACAATCCAACTCTTCCCCAAGGAATGCTCTTCCGGTCTTCCAGAGCAACACCTGCCAAAATGCAGAGTTCAGAAGGAGAAGAATCCAATGCTGAAGACTAGCTGCGAGTTCACTCCTAAGGCTCACCGGTCTGCCGTGATGGCCTCGCCTTAGCAAGCAGTACTTGAATCCAATCTAGTATCCAGAGGAAATCTCAGAAAATGTAGAAGAGAACTGAAATTGTGGTGATCTTGACTCTAAAAAACCTACCTGTGGTTGGAGGGGCTCTTCTGATCGTTGTGTTAAAGGTAAAGGGGCCCCTGACCATCAGGTCCAGTCGTGTCCGACTCTGGGGTTGCGGCGCTCTATAGGCCGAGGGAGCCGGCGTTTGTCCGCAGACAGCTTCTGTTTCATGTGGCCAGCATGACAAAGCCGCTTCTGGTGAACCAGAGCAGCACACGGAAACGCCGTTTACCTTCCCACCAGAGTGGTCCCTATTTATCTACTTGCACTTTTGATGTGCTTTCGAGCTGCTAGGTGGGCAGGAGCTGGGACCGAGCAACAGGAGCTCACCCCGTTGCCGGGATTCGAACCGCCGATCTTCTGATCAGCAAGCCCTAGACTCTGTGGGTTAAACCACAGCGCCACCTGGGTCCCTATGTTGTGGTGTTAGATCGTGGTGTTAGAGGTGCGAAATGAGGTGGTTGAGAATGTTTTTGCAATGGTGAGAAGCGGAAGTTCTTCCTAATGTTTAGGTGGAATCTTCTTTCTTGTAGTTTGAATCCATTGCTCCGTGTCCGCTTCTCTGGAGCAGCAGAGAATCCAATATCTCTATTAAGTCAAGGTCTTTCCATCACCCATCAATCACCCATCTCCTACTACCCTCCTGAGAAAACCCCCTCCACCTCCCACTACTATATATAAGGGTCAGGTGACTTCTGTTTCAGTGTATCTGAAGAAGTGTGCATGCACACGAAAGCTGAGACCCAGAACAAACTTAGTTGGTCTCTAAGGTGCTACTGGACATTTTTTTTTTTTGCTTAAGTTGAGGCTGGAATTCACTGTTTTGGGTCTACTCTTGTTGCTTACTGTAAAGGGTAGAGAGTATAGAGAACCTCTCCCCATCATCAAGAGCAGCTCCTCCCCAAGCAGCCATGGAAGCGCAGGGTCTGAAGGAGCAAGTCAGGAAGCAGAGAGGGAGAGCCATGGCTCCGGCAGCATGGAAGAGCCCCTGCTCCACAGGCGGGAAGAGAGAGAGACGGAAAGGGGGGAGAGGGAAAATATACCGGGAATATTCAGAGCTCCGCTGATGCTCTGCTCTTCCATCCAGACCCAGCATTGACTGGCTGATCTTACCTGGGCAATCTCCCTCTTCCAGGGAGAAGTCATCCACAGCCACGTCACTGCGGAAGTCTTCCCCCCGCTTGCCTTCCACGATGATCTAGGGAGAAAAGGCATCTCCAATCAGCTTCCTGGCCAGACAAGGCTCAGGTGCTGCAGGCCACACCTGCAAGGTGCATCACCTGTGAGGGTCTCCGTTACCTGCGCTTCCCCCCCTTGGGGTATGCTGACTTCGCCTCTGTGCCACCGGTTCCCTTTGTTCCCAGACTGCGACCAGATCAGCTCACGGGATCCGCTCACAGACGCCAAATAGATTCGCAGGGCCATTCTTTGGGCCGCCCCGTACATGTGATACCAGAAAGAGAAGCAGTGGGGCCTGGTGAAGTTGTAGAAAGGACTGACCAGGCGTGTTGCATCCCCTTCTTTGGCAACATGGCCTTGCAGGTAGATGAAATAGCCCTCTGGGGGGGGAAAGAACCACACATGTAAGATACGGGCCCCTGCTTCACCTGGGGGTCCCTGGGGAGTTGCTGGATGCAACACCATGCTTGGGCCATCTACACAGAGGGAGATCCTTCTTTGGCCAGTTTGCCATCAGGGCATGTAGGAGGAGGTGCCAAGTGCAGCACTCCTTGATCTAAGGCCCTTGGAGGGAAGGCTGGCTGCCCCATTTCACTGAGAGCTCCATGTGCCAGTCCAGGCCAAAGTGGAAGGCTTCCGAAGGCGGCGATGGTTTGGTGTTCCTCACCTCCTGTGGTGTGGTCGGAGGATGGTCCAGTGTCTGCTGACTGTGTCGGACCTTTGTGCCACGTCCAGTTAAAAACGTTGGAGGCCATCTGTGTCCAGGAGCAGAAGTCCATGTCAAAGGAGCAAGACAAACCAGGGCGAAGGGACGGCTCTGGCAAAGCAAGGAGGAGAAAGGTTGATGTGGATGCTTGGAGGGGTGGGCTGTCCAGTATGGGCTGCAGCTCATTACCAGAAACACACAATTGGTTTCATTCTCCCCTTGTCTCCATCCCCCAGAGCACAGCTGAGAAACACAATCCAACTCTTCCCCAAGGAATGCTCTCCCGGTCTTCCAGAGCAACACCTGCCAAAATGCAGAGTTCAGAAGGAGAAGAATCTAATGCTGAAGACTAGCTGCGAGTTCACTCCTAAGGCTCACCGGTCTGCCGTGATTGCCTTGCCTTAGCAAGCAGTACTTGAATCCAATCTAGTATGCAGAGGAGATCTCAGAAAATGTAGAAGAGAACTGAAATTGTGGTGATCGTGACTCTAGAAAACTCACCTGTGGTAGGAGGGACTCTTCTGATCGTGGTGTTAGAGGTGCGAAATGAGGGGGCTGAGAATGTTTTTGCAATGGTGAGAAGCGGAATAGATTCTTTAATGCGACCTTATCTCCCATGCTATCTGGAGCAGAAATAAGAAGCACTAAAAGCAGCCACAGAGTGGCTTCCAGGATGGTTTTCGTAAAAAGACTCAAGGTGAAGATACTTAGTTGAGGGTGGAATTCAACGCTGTGATGGGATGCAAGT